>NC_044557.1:132972071-133601151 GCF_007565055.1 Rhinopithecus roxellana | reverse complement strand
GCTTGGCCTGTAGAAACTGCTGACTCTATGTACAAATGATTTTGCCCACTCCCTATTTACCTCCCACCCCCACCACACATGCACTAAGAGACTGGAACAGATAGTAGTATAGTTTCTAACAGCTCAAGTCCACATCCTTAGCATGGACAACTCCAGCTCCCTTAAGTTCCTGCCTACGAGAAAGCTTCATGCTGCAAGGAGAATTACTTACTGTTTGTTCCAGCCAAAACGTGGTGACAGGCATATAGGTCCCTGGACTCCCTCTTAGAAAAGTTACTTTAGAAAGCCTGCAATTATAAATCCTTCCTCTGACCCTTTGAAATGTAAATCTACCACCCAGAACTGTCTTCTCAAGCTCTCAGGCCCTTCAAGGAGATAATTCTCACTCTTGGTCTTGTCCCTGTGGATGGGAAGGGCCTAACCTTGGTAGATGCGGTATTCTAACTTACACCGCTGCCTCTTCTATCATGAAGCTACCAGACGTTTGTTTCTTCTCCAGGTAGTGCCAATTAACAAACCACCAGATGGCCTAGTCACATGCACCAGTGCCCCATTCACACCCTTCAGCACTTTGCCTTCAGCACCGCCAGCCTTTAAAAAGTCTCCTGCCTGGCTGGATGTAGTGCCTTATGCCTGTAATCCCAGCACCCCTGAGAGGCTGCAGCAGGTAGATCACGAGGTCAGGAGATCGAGACCATCCTGGCTAAAATGATGAAACCCCATTTCTACTAAAAATACAAAAAATTAGCCGGGCATGGTGGTGCACACCTGTAGTTCCAGCTACTGGGGAGGCTGAGGCAGGACAATTGCTTGAACCCTGGAGGTGGAGGTTGCAGTGAACTGAGATCGCGCCATTGCACTCCAGTCTGGGCAACAGAGCGACTCTGTCTCAAAAAAAAGAAAAAAAAAAAAAGTCTGCCTTATGCCCCAGTGAGGCTTCACATTGCCCGCTCTTTCCTACTGCAGTAGGTACAATGCACAGACTTCACCCCACCTTTTAACTCTCTATTAATTATCCACTTTCACTAGTGACCAGCTTTTTTTATTTATCTTTGGCAAGGCCAACCCCAGAGGTTCTGTCTTGGTGGGTCTGGGGTGGTGCCGAGGTATTAAGATTTTATTAAAAACCTCACGAGAAGAGTCTTCTGATGCAGAATCAGAATTGAGAATAACTACTATAGGACAGCGGTCCTCAAAGTGGGGATTATAGGCCAGCAGCATCGTTATCACCTGGGAACTTCTCAGAAATGCAAAAACTTGGCCGGGCACGGTGGCTCACACCTGTAATCCCAGCACTTTGGGAGGCCGAGACGGGCGGATCACGAGGTCAGGAAATCAGACCATCCTGGCTAACACGGTGAAACCCCGTCTCTACTAAAAATACAAAAAATTAGCGGGGCATGGTGGTGGGCGCCTGTAGTCCCCGCTACTCGGGAGGCTGAGGCAGGAGAATGGCTTGAACCCGGGAGGTGAAGCTTGCAGTGAGCCCAGATCATGCCACTGCACTTCAGCCTGGGTGACAGAGCCAGACACTGTCTCAAAAAAAAAAAAAAAAAAAAAAAAAAAGCAAATACTTGTCCCCCACACCCCAACTTGCCTACTGAATCTGACATTTTGGGGGTGGGGCCAGCAATCTGTCTCAGCAAGTCTTTATGGTAATTTGGATGCACTAAACTTTAAGAACCATTGCTAGAGGAGGTTAGATTTGTTCTGTGTAATATAATTAGGACTTTGATAGTTGTTAATTGTGACTTGAAGCCTGGTTATGTCAATAAACATTAACCTGAAGAATGTGTCTGCAAAATTTCCTACTCCTGTTCCACTCCCTTTCCCTGCTTTTGTTCCCCCACTATATTTTCTCTGAAAGGAGAACTAGAAGGATCCTGGGTCACTAATAGTCTTGGAAATCACCATTTATCTTTGAAACTGTAACACTGTTGCTAAACTTCAGTGACAACACTGGCCATTGGAAAGGGTGGGTAGAATCCAAGACTCTTCCCCCTTTAGAAATTCTTAAATATCCTAAAATATGCCCTTTGGCTAACATTTTTTGTAACCAGATGTATGTTTCAGAGAGAAAGTCTGGGTAAGAAAAATGATGGAATTTATAAATTATTGCTTTTCCTTTCTACTTTGATAGTTGAAGATTAAGTGTGTTTCATTCCAGAATATGTAACCCAGACTTTTGTCAGACACTTCCTTTTTTCTTTTTTTTTTTTTTTTTGACAGAGTCTCGCTTTGTTGCCCAGGCTGAGGGCAGTGGCACGATCTCAACTCACTGCAACCTCCTGGGTTCAAGTGATTCTCCTGCCTCAGCCTCCCGAGTAGCCGGTGGCATGCACCACCATGCCCGGCTAATTTTGTATTTTTAGTAGAGACGGGGTTTCACCATGTTGGCCAGGCTGGTCTCGAACTCCTGACCTCAAGTGATCTGCCCACCTTGGCCTCTCAAAGTGCTGGCATTACAGGAGTAAGCCACCACGCTTGGCCCAGCCTGTTCTTATTCCCAGAGAGTAGGAGGAGGTGTGCTGGGGAAGTGGACAATCATTCACTCCCTGGATGGAGAAGAGAAGGTCATTAGGAGAGAGGGGAGGAAAAACAACCGAAGTGTTCTACTGCTTTCTATTCTAGTCAGTGCCAAACAGTTATGGCTCTTTTAACTCATCCCTTCATCTCATTTGTAAACGGAAAAACACATTCCACAAAAAGAAGTCTTTGTTTCTGGAAACACTTGTTTTAGAAAAAAACAAAAAAGATATGAGGAAAGCTTTATTTTGGGGAAAGATATTATCTTGTTTTTCTTTGTTAAATGTTTATGTCATTTTGTGAAACACATGATATAGTGAAATAAATGAAAAAATATTTACACATATGCATACACACAGTATTCTTTCAAAGCATAGAGACATAAAAATAATCCTGAACTTTGGAAATATGTAGATTTTGGCAAGAGAGGTATATCTTTGTATTTCTCACATTAGGATTATTTTGTAAGCACACACTAGTCTTGCCTCACTTGGGGGCAAACTAACAGTGTATTCTGAAGAGATGCCATTGCTGAAGGACATCAAACATTTATTTGCTTTAATTATTCAGGGCCGTGTGCGGTGGCTCACACTTGTAATCACAGCACTTTGGGAGGCCCAGGTGGGTGGATCACCTGAGGTCAGGAGTTCAAGACCAGCCTGGCCAACATATAGTAAAATCCCATCTTTACTAAAAAATACAAAAATTAGCCGGGTGTGGTGGCACATGTCTGTAGTCCCAGCTACTTGGGAAGCTGAAGCTGAGGCAGGAGAATTGCTTGAACCAGGGAGGCAGAGTGCAGTGAGCTGAGATGGTGCCACTGCACTCCAGCCTGGGTGACAGAGCAAGACTGTCTCTCAGAAAAAAAAAAAAAAAAAAGGTCAGGTGCAGTGGCTCACGCCTGTAATCCCAGAACTTTGGGAGGCCGAGGCAGGAAGATCACAAGGTCAGGAGTTCGAGACCAGCCTGACCAACATGGAGAAACTCCGTGGTGGCGCACGCCTGTAATCCCAGCTACTCAGGAGGCTGAGGCAGGAGTATCGCTTGAGCCTGGGAGGCGGAGATTGCAGTGAGCCAAGATTGCGCCACTGCACTCCAGCCTGGGTGACAGAGCGAGACTCTGTCTCAAAAAAAAAAAAAAAAAAAAAAAAAGTTTCATTCAGACCCACTTGCTCTTCCAATGACCAAAAACGTTTCTGTGAAATTTACCTAGCTTTCATTTCTATCCATGCTTCTTTTAATGGGTTAGAAACTCTTCAATAACCTCCTGCAAAGAGTCTCAAATCTGGCTTCAACTACTCTTGCCTAATTGGTCAGAGCATTAGAGCCAACAAGTCAAACCAGTCTCCCATATCCTGTCTGCCCACCTCCCACCTCTACCCAAAAACATGTTTATAAGTCAAAGGTGACTTCAGCTGGGAGGGGAAGGGGTGGTCTCTTGTGTGTTGGAGTTAATTATTTTCTCATGCTTCCTTTCCAGTGACATTATCCACCCCACCTTGAAATCCTAGAGCCATTTCTACAAGGTTCATTACTCCACTTCATTAAGCAACAGGTCCTGCTAGCTAAAGTCTTTAAAAAAAAAAAAAAAAAGTAGTAGCAAGTGACAGTTTTAGCAACATTTCCTAACTCCAGTCTGTGACACACCCATGAACTTTCCATATTAAGAGGAAGTGGTAGGGTGGAAAATTCTAACTTTTTCGAAACCTTGGGACTCTATAAAAATTCCTGGCTGGGAGAAGAAGCTGGAGAAGAAATCCTTGATCTGTAACTTAATATATGTGTATATTTTATGTGTACATATTGGCCTGCCTACCTGCCTGTTACAAAGCACGACATCCTACATGCCACAGAGACGCATCTCACAGCAGGCTAAGCCAAGGTACCAGTCCTCAAAAAGCTGACAGCAGAGGCAGAAGGAGGATGCAAACACATAAAACAGTAACTAATTGTGAAGCAGGATGAAATAAGTGATAACAAAGAGGCAAGAGTAACGGGTTCTGGCTGAGGGAAGGTTTTATACAGCAGCACCAAGTACCGTACAGATTCCAGGTTCAAACGCACACACAACAGGACGATGAGAAAGCTTAAAACTCAAAATGGAATGGATTAGATAATATATACGAAAGTCCTGGCAGATGGCTTCACTTATTGTTGTAAGAAGCAGTTAGCATTTGATTTGAGCTCTGAAGGATAAAATAATTTTAAGTGGGGAGAAGGGTGTTCCAGGCTGAGGAAACAAGGTAGAGACAGAGTTGACAGTTTGAGTCTCGGGAGTAAGGTGGGGAATGAAGAGTTGATGGTGTGCTAGTAAACAGTGCCTGGAGAGAGAAAACAGGAGTCTGAAAGTTATGCTAGACAAAGCACCAGGAGCTTTGTGTAACATGCTGCGGAGCTGGGAGGAAATGAAGAAAAGAAGAAGGTGGTTATTCAACCTCTGCATTCAGACACATTACCGCCAACTTCTCTCTGGTCCGCCTGAACTGGTCAGAAATAACCAAAGAAGGATGCAGAAATCAATGTGTTGCAACAACAAGGACATCTTTGTAGCACTGCAGTGTCCTAATTGTGACGAATTGTGAAACAGTTCATCATCTCTACTCACCCAGACCCCTCTCCTATCAGCACCACTACCTCTTCCACCAATCCCCATAGTATTAACTCCACTTCTACTCTGTCTGACATCATCCCTCAAACCATCAGCTCCTCCTCTTCAATCTGGACCAGCAGCAGCCCCTACTGCCAGAACGACACCACAGCCACCCAGCACAGCAGAGCAAGCTTGCACAATGAAACTGTGCTAGGAATTGGCTGCACACTATCCCACTAGGGAATGCCATCCTCTGCCAACTAAGGAATTCCATGGAAAAGATCCATGTCAGTGGACAGATCCAGATGGTGGCTGGTACTCTGCAGGTCCTCAATAACTTTCTGTTAAACTGGGTCTTAATTGTCTGTGAGTTATTGATTATAATAAGTCCAATTTCTCAATAAATGGAGTTAGACATCAAGGAGCAACTGTGGTGCTGTTAAATGTGATCCTAAAAGTTCAATACTTTCTACCGCAGCCCTCACTACCATTTTAGTATTATGTTCAAAAATAAGCATTAGATTTCCCCAGTTATAAAGATAGTACATATACATTCTATAAAATTTGGAACATATCAAACTATCTTGCTTTTAAGTTCCCCAGAAAAACAACAACCAGAATCAGCTATTGCAGCTATTCCTACTGCTGCTGCCACAAATTACCACACATTTAATGGCTTAAAACAAACATAAATTCATCTTACAGTTCTGGAGGTCAGAAGTCTGACCTAGGTCTTACTGAGCTAAAATCAAGGCATCAGCGGGGCTGTGTTCATTCTGAAGACTCTACTGGAGAATGTGTTTCTTTGCCTTTTCCTGCTCATGGGGGGTGCCTACACTCTTTTTTTTTTTTTTTTTTTTTTTTTTGAGACAGGGTCTTGTTCTGTTGCCCAGGCTGGAGTGCAATTATATCATTACAGCCTCAATTACCTGGGCTCAGGTGATCCTTCTGCCGCAGCCTCCTAGGTAGCTGGGACACAGGTGTGTCACCACTCCTGGCTAATTTTTTTTTTCTTTAATTTTTTGTAGAGGCAGGGTTTTGCCATGTTGCCCAGACTGGGCTCAAACTCCTAGGCTCAAGCAATCTGCCCACCTTGCCCTCCCAAAGTGTTGGGATTACGGGCATGAGCCACCATGCCCAGCCTACCCACATTCTTTAGCTTGTGGCCCCTTCATTCATCTTTAAAGCCAGCAACTTTGTGTCTCTTTGATCATTAGTCACATCTTCCTCTGACTCTCTTCTGCCTCCCTCTTTCACTTTTAAGGACCCTTGCAATTACATTGGGCCAACATGAATGATCCAGGATAATCTAGGATTATCAGTTTGCTGATTATCATGTGTAACCTTAATTCTTCTTTGCCATGTGAAGTAACAAATTCACAGATTCTAGGGATTAGGACACAAACATCTTTGGGGTGTCGTTGGCACTAATAATCCCTGTATTCAGAAATGGTAATCACAAACATTTTATTATGTGACTTTCTGTTCTTTTTAAGGTTCACATATATGCAAATATGTAATGCAGTCATGTGTCTCTTAACCATGAGGTTACATTCTGAAAAATACACCATTAGGCAGTTTTGTCACTGTGTGAACATCATGGAGAGTACTTACATAAACCTAGATGGTACAGCCTTACACACCCAGGCTAGTTAGTATAGCTACGCACCTGCACAGCATGTTACTGTACTGAAAACTGTGGGCAACTTAACACAATGGTTAGGATTTATGTATCTAAATATATCTAAACATAGAAAAGGTACAGTAAAAATATGATATAAAAGATTTTACAAATGGTTCTCTTATATAGGGCACATACCATGAATGGAGCCTGCAGGACTGGAAGTTGCTCTGGGTTAGTCAGTCAGTGAGTGGTGAGTGAATGTGAAGGCCTAGGATATTACTGCACACTACTGTAGACTTCATAAACACTGTACACTCAATTTATTAAAAATATATTTGTCTTTCTTCAATAATAAACTTTTGGGATACATTCTGAGAAGTGCACTGTTAGTGTACTTTTTGCTCTACTATAACTTTTTTGCTTTATAAACTTTCAAATTTTGAAAAACTTTTTCACTCATTTATAATAAAACTTAGTTTAAAACACACATTATACAGCTGTACAAAATATTTTCTTTCTTTACATCTTGAATCTATAATACACCTTTACCTATTTTTAAATTTTTTTATTTTAATTTTTACTTTTTAGGCTTTTTTGTTAAAAACTAAAACACAAGCACACACATTAGCCTATGACTACACTGGGCCAGGATCATCAATGCCACACCTCCACATTTTGTCCCACTGGAAGGTCTTCAGGGGCAATAACATGCATGGAGCTGTCATCTCCTATGACAACAATGTCAATAGGCTGTTCCTCCACTTTAAAGTGGGATAATATGCATATAGGGAGTGGAGTTTTCTGGATAACTATAGACCTGTAAGACATGCTCTACTTTTAGATCAGCTAGTAATCAACAAGGCTACTTTGAATATAATAATTGCCTACTGAAAAGCCAGTGAAGGTTCCTCTATTTCCCATTCAAATTGCCTGTGGAAGTGGAGTAAATGTATTAGTGTGTGCTGATTCATGAGTTGACCAAATTTGGCCAGAAAGTGAAAGCTTTGTTTATGGGAAGAATCAGAGAGTGTTCCAATGAAAACGAGTCATTGGCAGTCACAAAGCCTGGAGGTGTTCACACTTGTATTAATCATGCTTCAGCCTACTGAGTTATGTGAAAAAGAGAACTTGTTTCATACATATAGTCTAATAATTTGGGTCTGACCTGGCAACTCCTTTGTTCCTTCTTCAGTGTTCTAAAATTACACAAATGTAAACAATAGTGTCAGGCCTCTGAGGCCAAGTTAAGCCATTATATCCCCTGTGCCCTGCAGGTATACATCCAGATGGCCCGAAGCAACTGAAGATCCACAAAAGAAGTGAAAACAGCCTTAACTGATGACAGTCCACCATTGTGATTTGTTTCTGCCCCACCGTAACTGATCAATGTACTTTGTAATCTCCCCCACCCTTAAGAAGGTTCTTTGTAATTCTCCCCACCCTTGAGAATGTATTTTGTGAGATCCACCCCCTGCCCACAAAACATTGCTGCCAACTCCACCGCCTATCCCAAAACCTATAAGAACTAATGATAATCCCACAACCATTTGCTGACTCTCTTTTCAGACTCAGCCTGCCTGCACGCAGGTTAAATAAGCAGTCTTGTTGCTCACGCAAAGCCTGTTGGTGGACTCTTCACACAGACGCGCATGACAAATAGTACATTTGATATCAGATTTTTTTCTCCTAGCAGGACACTCATGAGTCATCATCAAATTTTTTTAATATAATTGTACTCACAGGCTATTCTCTAGGTAGGGAGTTGCAAATAGTAAAGCAATTCATGCTCAGAAGATATTTCAAAATGGTAAAATCTGTTTGAGTAGGTCAAATAAAAATCAAGAAAACCATTTGCAATTATAATTGCAAAGGGATATGCTGTTTATTTATAGAGTACCTTTCCCCCAAATATTTTTTTTTTTTTGTTTGAGACAAGGTCTTTCTCTGGCTGGAGTCCAGTGGCATGATTATGGCTCATTGCAGATTTGACCTCCTGGACTCAAGGGATCCTCCTGCCTCAGCCTCCCGAGTACCTGGGACCAAAGGCATATGTCACCACACCTGGATAATTTGTTATTTTTTGTAGAGTTGGGTTTTTGCCATGTTGCCCAGGCTGGCCTCAAACTGCTTGGCTCAAGTGATCTGCCTGTCTTGGCCTCCCACAGCCAGGTCATGTCTTGCCTGAAAGACTCTAAATCACTAAATTACTATGTTATTGTAAAAGACAGGTAGGAAGAGACATTTTGGTAAAGTTGATCTTGTCTGGTGATAAGGGAGAAGAGTCTGTTGGTCCAACTTTCCCCCTTTTTCCTTCTCCATTTTTCTCATCTCTTTAGACCCAAAATTTTAAACTGGCGAAAGGATGGGCAGCAGTTAAGGCCAGATAGGGCGAGGAGTTAAATGTGTCATTTGCTCCCAACTATAGATTCTTTCAGAGGCAAAAACTCATTGATGTTTTAATCCAGGTTTGATGTGAGGTCCCTTGAGGTCTAGATAAAGTAAAATCAATACCCCATTGCCCCCCACTTCAAGGCTTGTGGTTGATTTCTAGAAATTCCTAAGCAGTTTACATTCTCAAAGTCACCTCTGGCTCCAAACTTGTTTCCTCAGTTTATGGATTATTTCAGTGTCTTTTCATTTTCTTTCTTCTTCTCCCCCACTCCCCCCTCCCCTCTTCCCCCTCCCCCTCCCCCTCTCCCTTCTCCTCTTTCTCTTTCTTCTCTTCTTTTCCTTCTCCTCCTTCTTCCTCCTTCTTCTCCTTCTTCCTTCTCCGTGTTCTTCCTAATTTTTTTCTTTTTTTTTTAGACAGAGTCTTGCTCTGTCTCCCAGGCTGGAGGGTGGTGGCATGATCTCGGCTCCCTGCAACCTGGCTCAAATGATCCTCCCGCCTCAGCTTCCCCAGTAGCTGGGATTACAGATGGGAGCCACCAACGCTTGGCTAATTTTTGTATATTTTGTAGAGACGGGGTTTCACCATATTGCTGTGGCTGGTCTCGAACTCCTGAGCTCACAAAAGTGATCTGTCTGCCTTGGCCTCCCAAAGTGCTGGAATTCCATTGGCCTGCTTCTTCTGCTCAGCAATGCATTGACTCAGATATCATATTCAGGCTCTTTCCCAGTCTATGTGTAAGCACACACACACACACCTCCCAAGAGGCCGTCTGTGTGGTAAGTGGACTTAACTGACTATTTGAGAGACAGACATGTGTTACAGTAAGTAGTTAGGCAGACATGAGTAGGGCAGGAGAGGGACCCCTACTCACCAGAAACGTCAGGCGACCATCAGGTGATGGTCAGGCGGTTGTTAACTGTCTCTCTAAAATAATAATTGGTCACAGCCAGTGCCAGGGAAAGGCAGGCTCCCAATACACAGAAAACACCTGAAACTGGTGATCAGCAGCTTCCCGATAAGATCTTAGGAGTGAGATGAGTGGGCTCCAGTATGCACATTAAGAGGCAAAGTGGTGGAGTTTAACTGGTATATGACCTTCTAGGAACACTCCACTGGTAAGGGAAGAACGCCTCAAGTGAGCATATGTACAACTCCAGTAAACACACTGTGCGTGCAGCCCCTCCCCCATACTGACAGGCCACTGCACATGGGGTCAGCCCACCCCAAGGGAAGAAAGGGGAGGAGTAATGCAACCCCGGAAGCATGCCAACATATAAGTCCCCAAGTCAAAGGTCGAACCATGCATTTGAATCTCTCAAGTCACCCGCTTGGCCCTCCTCCAAGTGTACTTTACTTCCTTTCAGTCCTGCTCTAATGCTTTTTAATAAACTTTCACTCCTGCTGTAAAACTTGTCTGGGTCTCTCACTCTGCCTTATGCCCCTTGGTGGAATTCTTTCTTCTGAGGAGGCAAGGAATGAGGTTGCTGTAGACCCGTATGGATTTACCATCACTAACACGTGAAAAGTGGCAACTTCACCAAAGGAATTTTCACTCAGTCTCTCTCTACCTCACCCGGTGCCCCTCCTTCCTCTGCAAGGCCAAAAAATTCCTCTTGTTTTGTCATGCAGAACTGACCTGCCTTTTCTTTCTTTGCCACAGTCCTGGGGGCAGGGCGTTCCTTTCCCCAAATGGCTTTTCAAGGTATTTCCCCAGGCACTGTTCCCTTCCTAAGGAGAGTTCTGGTGCCAGCTGTTAAGATAATAAAAATTTCGGGCCGGGCGCGGTGGCTCACGCCTGTAATCCCAGCACTATGGGAGGCCGAGGCAGGCGGATCACGAGGTCAGGAGACTGAGACCATCCTGCCTAACACGATGAACCCTATCTCTACTGAAAATACAAAAAAAATTAGCTGGGCCTGGTGGCAGGTGCCTGTAGTCGCAGCTACTTGGGAGGCTGAGGCAGGAGAATGGCGTGAACCTGGGAGGCGGAGCTTGCAGTGAGCCGAGACTGCACCACTGCACTCCAGCCTGGGCGACAAAGGGAGACTCTGTCTCAAAAAAATAAATAAATAAATAAATAAAGTAAAAATAAAAATTTAAACCCTGTAAAATTTATTTTTAAACTCCAGTGTTTTCAGGACAGAGAAAATTAGTATTTCTTTTATTTGACAAATATGTTTTGGTGTGTTTATTTTATGTCAGATTTTATTGCTGGAGCTGAGAACACGGTGGGAATTAGACACAATCCTGGCCCTCATGAAGTTTCTGTCTCCTGGAGGAGAAATATTCTAAACAAATAATGATGCAAATTATTTATTTGTTTGTTTGTTTGTTTATTTAGAGACAGAGTCTTGCTCTGTGGCCCAGGCTGGGGTGCAGTGGTGTCATCTCAGCTCACTGCAACCTCTGCCTCCCAGGTTCAAGTTGTTCTTATGCCTCAGCCCCTGAGTAGCTGGGACCACAGGGTGCACCACCACATCTGGCTAATTTTTGTATTTTTGCTAGAGACGAGGTTTTGCCATCCTGGCTATGCTGGTTCCAAATTCCTGGCCTCAAGTGATCCTCCCGCCTCGGCCTCCCAAAATGCTGGGATTACAGGAATGAGCCACTGTGCTCAGCTGCAAATAATTTATTAACAAATGCGCTACATGCCACAAAGGAAAATTTCTGAATACTATCTGAAAAGGTGTGGAGGGTGGCAGGGTGGGTGGTCAGGGAAGGTCTTGCCAAAGAAGGGGCTCCTGAGTGGAGGATGGGATGGTGAGGAGTTTGCTAAAGAATGTGTTTAATCAATGGAAAGGTATGTTCAAAGGCCCTGAGACAGAAACAATGTTGCTGGTTTGTCTGACCGCAGAAAGAGGCAAGTGGGGTTTCAGCAAGTAAGTGAGAGGAAGAGGGGTGAGAAGTTCTTGGTGTGGAGCCAGGACCCTTTTTAGGTAGAGTCTAATAGGCCATAGTGAGGAGTTAGGATATCGATAGGGACCGATAGGGAAGTGACTTACTTGATTTGTTTTAAAAGATTATTGTAGGTGCAGAATAGAGAATAGATTGCTTATGCATTCCAGTGTTGTATAATAAACAACTTAAACATCTACAGATGCAGAATTGGTTAAGTAAATTATGGTATATTTTCATGCAATGAAATTACCCCGAAGCCATTGCAAATGGTGAGATGAATATGTGTTGGCATGGACAGATGTCCACATTATAGTAAGAGGAAAAAAACAACCTTTTATCTGAGGAATGCAAGCCCTTTTAATTATCAGGCCCAAAAAGACATTAAAATGAGCCATCAACCACATCCTTCTCCCCACTTTAAGCTATGTATTCATCCCATTAAACTGCTTGCTATTGCCACAAGCTATTATAAGTTAACCTAATTATGTCACACTGGGCACTATAACCACACCCTATAGGTTATCAATATATAGCCAGTAACTAATCATTGCTATTTCTGTAAACCAATGAGAATTCCTGACAAACAACTTTGTCAGTCGACTTGCCATCCCCCTTTTTTTGCCTTTAAAAATCCACTTGTGGCCGGGCGCGGTGGCTTGAGCCTGTAATCCCAGCACTTTGGGAGGCCGAGGCGGGTGGATCACGAGGTCAGGAGATCAACACCATCCTGGCTAACATGGTGAAACCCCGTCTCTACTAAAAATACAAAAAACTAGCCGGGCGTGGTGGCGGGCACCTGTAGTCCCAGCTACTCGGAGGCTGAGGCGGGAGAATGGCGTGAACCCGGGAGGCGGAGCTTGGAGTGAGGCGAGATCCCGCCACTGCACTCCAGCCTGGGCGACACAGCGAGACTCCGTCTCAAAAAAAAAAAATCCACTTGTAGGCTGGCCCTGGTGGCTCATGCCTATAATCCCAGCACTTTAGGAGGCTGAGGTCAGGAGTTCGAGACCAGCCTAGCCAACATGGTAAAACACCCCGTCTCTACTAAAAATACAAAAGTTAGCCGGGCGTGGTGGTGTGTGCCTGTTGTCCCAGCTACTCGGGAGACTGAGGCAGGAGAATGGTGTGAACCCAGGAGGCAGAGTTTGAAGTGAGCTGAGATCACACCACTGCACTCCAGCCTAGACGACAGAGTAAGACTCTGTCTCAAAAAAAAAAAAAAAAAAAAAAAAAAAAAAAAAAATCCACTTGTATTCCTCCAGTGAACTCCAGCCTGGGTGACAGAGGGAGATGCTGTCTAAATAAGAAAAAAAATAAAATAAAATAAATAAATTCACTTGTAACTGTGGCTAATTGGAGTGTATATTCAGGGCAACTTGAATTTATGATATTGGGTTACAATCCTCAAGTTTACCCTAAATAATCGCTTTTTTTTTTTTTTTTTTTTTTTTTTTTTTTTTTTTTTAAATGAAGTTTAGCTCTTCTTGCCCGGGCTGGAGTGCAGTGGCACGATCTCGGCTCACTGCAACCTCCACCTCCCGGGTTCAAGTGATTCTTCTGCCTCAGCCTCCTGAGTAGCTGGGATTATAGGCGCCTACCACTACGCCCGGCTACTTTTTTGTATTTTTAGTAGAAATGGGGTTTCACCATGTTGGCCAGGCTGGTCTCAAACTCCTGACCTTAGGTGATCCTCCCACCTCAGCCTCCCAGAGTATTGGGATTACAGGTGTGAGCCACTGTGCCCAGCCATAATCTTTCTACCTATATTAATTTTGCCTCAGGTTTTTCCTTTTAGGTCAACAAGTAATTTGAGGGAGAGGAGTGAGAGTCAAGTTACAACATAATGTCTGTGTTGTTCTTTTCAAAAAAGTCTTAAAGTATATAAACTAAAATGTTTATATTGTCTATCTCCTGGTGGTAGCAATATAGACTTTTTCCCACCTTTTTTCTTACTTTTTTTTAGTTTTTCTACTTGAATAATAAAAAAGGCATGTAAAAATAAGTTCACCAGACATAAGATTAGAATGTGGCCTGACAGAGAAAACATTTAAATACAGAAATGTGGCATTTCATTTACCAAGAGTTATACCTATTACTTACTTCAAAACATGAATACTGCTGGGTGCAGTGGCTCACATCTGTAATCCCAGCACTCTGGGAGGCCGAGGCGGGCTAATCCTCTGAGGTCAGGAGTTCAAGACCAGCCTGACCAATATGGAGAAACCCTGTCTCCACTAAAAATACAAAATTAACCGGGTGTGGTGGCGCATGCCTATAATCCCAGCTACTCGGGAGGCTGAGGCAGGAGAATCGCTTGAACCTGGGAGACAGAGTTTGTGGTGAGCCGAGATCGCACCACTGCACTCCAGCCTGGGCAACAGTACAAGATTCTGTCTCAAGAAAAAACCAAAAAAACATGAATACTTTGAAGCACATTTCAAATGTTATTCCATAAAATTTGTAATGAAAAACCAATAGTGTGATCACTTAGATAGTATTCCTTAAAACAACGTTCACAGTATTTCTCTTTTCCCCGAATGTATCAATGTCTTTAATCAAACATTTTCTCAGACTCAATGTGAGAGTATCTCCCTCTAGAGTGCCCACTTGGGGAGTGCTTCCGACTGTGTTACCTTGCCTCATTTTTTTGAATTAGGATTGGAAAATTCATTTTATGATCATTTCACTTAAAAGTTCCAATGAAACCAACTTAAAGAATGGGAACTAAGATTCAGTGGAATATAGCTGAGCTCCAGATATCTTTCTATGGTCATTGTTCCTCTATTTGTGCTCTGAAAGCATTGCACAATTCTAGACTTACACTTAGTTCAAGGCTTTGACCATTGGGTGAAGCGTTAAGTCCCTCAAATATTAGCTTTTCGATAACAATAGCATATCTGATCAAATGTCGATGGACCAGTATTTGTGATTTTCTGACTATAGCAGTGCAGCTTTTAAGTTCTCTGAAATCTTGGTCTTTCTGAACTTCCTTTGTTAATTTTTATTTATTTATTTATTTATTTATTTATTTATTTATTTATTTATTTTAGATGGAGTCTCGCTTTGTCACCCAGGCTAGAGTGCAGTGGCACGATCTCAGCTCACCGCAGCCTCTGCCTCCCAGGTTCAAGTGATTCTCCTGCCTCAGCCTCCCGAGTAGCTGGGAATACAGGCACATGCTACCGCGCCTAGCTAATTTTCTTTTTTTTTTTTTTTTTGAGACGGAGTCTTGCTCTGTTGCCCGGGCTAGAGTGCAGTGGCCGGATCTCAGCTCACTGCAAGCTCCACCTCCTGGGTTTATGCCATTCTCCTGCCTCAGCCTCCGGAGTAGCTGGGACTACAGGCGCCCGCCACCTCGCCCGGCTAGTTTTTTTGTATTTTTAGTAGAGACGGGGTTTCACCGTGTTAGCCAGGATGGTCTCGATCTCCTGACCTCGTGATCCGCCCGTCTCGGCCTCCCAAAGTGCTGGGATTACAGGCTTGAGCCACTGCGCCCGGCCTTGTATTTTTAATAGAGACGGGGTTTCACCATCTTGGCCAGGCTGGTCTGGAACTCCTGACCTTGTGATCCACCCACCTCAGCCTCCCAAAGTGCTGGGATTACAGGCTTGAGCCACTGCGCCTGGCCCCTTTGTTAATTTAAAGGAATCCTTTGAATTTTAAATTTCATGTCATGTTTTACGACAGTAGATTGCTGTAAATGTAATCAGTCTTTTTACTTGTATGCTTGCAAAAACTGAAGATTTTTCCCCTTGTTTATTACTGTCTATTTTTCAGAATGATTTTCTGTCACTATTGTATTAAATAGCTTAGATTTCCTAGGTCCTCTGATGATCCATGTCCAAAACAATTTTAAATAAACTGTGTAGAAAATATATACCTTACTAATTATGCTAAAGGAAAAGTGTGAATAAAAGCTATTTTTAGGCCGAGCGCAGTGGCTCACACCTATAATCCCAGCACTTTGGGAGGCCCAGGTGGGCGGATCACTTGAGGTCAGGAGTTCAAGACTAGCCAGACCAACATGGTGAAACCCTGTCTCTACTAAAAATACAAAAAAATTAGCCAAGCATGGTGGTGGGTGCCTATAATTCCAGCTACTCAGGAGGCTGAGGCAGGAGAATTGCTTGAACCAGGGAGGCAAAGGTTGTGATGAGCTGAGATCGCACCACTGTACTCCAGCCTGGGCCACAGAGTGAGACTCCTTTACAAAAATAAAATAAAATAAAATAAATTAAAATAAATTAAAATAAAAGGTATTTTTACAACTAGGCAGCTTTAATACTTTCAGACAGAGAGCCATAGAGGTACCCCTTCATTGGGCCAAGGTGTTGGCAAGAAATCATTGGGCCGGGCACAGTGGCTCACGCCTGTAATCCCAGCACTTTGGGAGGTCAAGATGGGTGGATCATGAGGTCAGGAGATTGCAACCATCCTTGCTAAAACAGTGAAACCCCATCTCTACTAAAAATACAAAAAAATTAGACAGGCATGGTGGCACGTGCCTGTAGTCCCAGCTACTCGGGAAGCTGAGGCAGGAGAACTGCTTGAACCCGAGAGGTGGAGGTTGCAGTGAGCCAAGATCATGCCAATACAGTCCAGCCTGGGTGACAGAGTGAGACTCTGTCTCAAAAAAAAAAAAAAAAAAAAAAAAAAAAAAAAAAAAATCATTGATACCTACTTTGGAAAAACAGTTTTTTACAACACAGCCATTGCTGTGTTATTATTTGTATTTGAAACCTACAAAATTCTTTCAAGACAGCTTGCTTTCTTGTTCTTCTTCCTTTTTTTCTTTCTTTTTTTTTTTTTTAGCAAAACAATTTTTTATTGGTAGAGCAAGCATACACTTAAGTTCATATAATCCTTTTTTCTTTTTCTTTTCTTTTTTTTTTTTTTTTGAGACACGGTCTTGCTTTATCACCCAGGCTGGAATGCAGTGGCACAATCTCGCAATCTTGGCTCACTGTAACCTCCGTCCCCCAGGCTCAAGCAAACCTCCTACTTCAGCCTCCAGAGTAATTAGGACCACAGGCACATGTCACCATGCCCAGCTAGTTTTTTTTTTCTTTTTTTTTGTAGAGGCAGGGTTTCACCATGTTGCCCAGGCTGGTCTTGAACTCCTGGGCGCAAGTGATCTGCCCGCCTTGCCCTACCAAACAGTTAATCCTAACGATGAATTCTGATTTTAGTAGAGGACGTATTAATCATAGCAATGAAGTTTTATTATACTACATTTTATTTTAAATAACTACATTTAACAAAAATACGTTTCTAGACTGCATAGCCACAGAAACACTATACCTTCTGTTCATCTCTGAGCCTGACAGTAACACTAGCATTTATATAACATTCTATGGCTTCCAAAGATGTCCTAAAATCTTAGGTGGTCGATGTGTAAAAAAAAAAAAAAAAAAAAATAAGCAAGTTGTTGTGTATTCTGTTTTGAAAGCTTAACTTTTCAGCGAACACAGCTAGTTTTAATGACCACGTGACATAGACTCACAACCCTTGTACTGTAATTGTTAATGGCCAAAATAACAACTTAGCAGATTTTTAGTCCGATCAACAAGCAGGCATGGAACACCTGCTATTTGTAGGCACCAGCACAGAACCTCAGGTATACAAATATGATTAAAGTTAACTGCCAATTTCCAGAGGCTATTCTTCAGTAGAAGTGTATTTATGGAAGTAAAAAGGAGAGAACAATGAATTTTGATAAGAAAGATCAAGGAAAGCTTTAAAAAGAAGTGGCATTTGATTTAAGTCCTATCAAGAAGAATCTTTTAAAAAAAGAAATTACCAGCATTGTCTTTCAAAGATATCTGCTTAGGAAGGTGTGTTTTCATTCCACTGATGGGGCTGATGTGCAAAATATTTTAGAAATTACGTCTGGATCCTATTTTGCATCACAGGGTAATCAACCCCATTTCACTGCAGTCACACTTTGATTTTTTAGTAGATGGCTCTCCAGTCAGTTCAAGCAGAAAGTATTTCTCCTTTCAGAGGACTAGGGCTTGGAGGATGCCCAGACACTCTAGCCTCACCCCCATTTCTTTGTAATCCATGGAGAGATGGAGAAAGGAACAATGTTTCTGGGAATTTGCAGATGTCTGTCTAAGGGAGCTTTTTCATCTGCCACTGAGCCTAAATGACCTGTAGAAGTGCAGAAACCATTATTGGTTTGAATACAGCAGGCCTGTCTTAAGAGGAAATATTTTGTTCTGGATAAGATAAGGATCTTCAGTAACAAGTAAGTAGAGATTTCAGCCATTTCCATTAAACATTGCTGCATGGAAAAAAATGGAAGAGATTTGTTTTTGTTTTTTGTTTTTTTTTTAAATATAAAATTAAAACAACCCAGTCTTCCCAGAGTGGCACTTGTGGAAACTGGGAAACTGGGATCAGAACATAAGCCACTCACCCTTGATGTTAGATACTTTGCATCTCACCATGCCACCAGGGATGGGAAAACATTCTTTTTTTTTTTTCCTATTCATGGCTAGTACTCCTTACAGAATCTATCAAAAGTAAAGAGCATGCCTAAAATAATTTGGAAGTATACTTCAATTTTATCTAATGTCCAGTTCAAAGAGAGAATACAAAAAGAGAAGAAACACGAAAGTTGGAAGAGAGAAGAATAGATAAACCAGGGGGTAAAGAAAGTAGGGTGAATTGAGAAGTGGAGGAGGACAGAAGAGAGAGAAGCAATCCATGGTGGAAGAAACACAGGTTCACATACAGAATGCTGCACTCTTATCAATGCTTTTAAAAGTGCTAAGTGACGGGGCGCTGTGAATCACGCCTGTAATCCCAGCATTTTGGGAGGCCGAGGAGGGCGGATCACTTGAGGTCACAGTTCAAGAGCAGCCTGGCCAACATGGTGAAACCCCGTCTCTAATAAAAATATAAAAATTAGCCAGGCGAGGTGGTGGGCGCCTATAACCCCAGCTACTCGGGAGGCTGAGGCAGGAGAATCGCTTGAACCCGGGAGGCTGAGGTTGCAGTGAGGCGAGATTGTGCCACCGGACTCCAGCCTGGGTGACAGAGCGAGACTCCGTCGCAAGAAAAAAAAAGTTTGTGGTATCTCCCCCGCTCCCTCCTCCTCCTGCTCCTGCCATGTAAGACGCCTGCTCTTGCTGCCTTTTGCCATGAGTAAAAGCTCCCTGAAGCCTCCCTAGAAACAGATGCTGCCATGCTTCCTGTGAAACATGTGGAACCATAAGCCAATTAAACCTCTTTTCTTTATAAATTACCCAGTCTCAGGTATTTCTTTAGAGCAATGGGAAAATAATAGACTAATATAGATATTAAATACATGTTTATGTATAAGTATAAAGTCAGTAAAATATCTATACATATATTTATATATGTAAACTAATTACTATAGAACAATCAGCAGGGAGATAGAGATAGATATATAAGACATGATTCTTAGCCTTCAGAAGTTTAAAATCTAGGAGGGGAGATAAAAGTGAAAACATATCATTACAAAGCAATAGAAATAATTGCCATAATGGATATGTGAACTGAAGCAAAGTGGAGAAACTAACTTTGCCCAGAAGAGAAAAAAAGGAATTAACTTATATTGGGACTTATTATTACTCTATTTTATAAATCACAATTTTCACATTCCAACGTAAGAGGGGAACATCTGTATAAGGTTTTAAAAATTCACCTTGGCCGGGTGCCTGTAATCCCAGCACTCTGGGGGGCCGAGGCGGGCGGATCACGAGGTCAGGAGATCGAGACCATCCTGGCTAACATGGTGAAACTCCATCTCTACTAAAAATACAAAAAATTAGCCGGGTGTGGTGGCACGCGACTGTAATCCCAGCTACTTAGGAGGCTGAGGCAGGAGAATCACTTGAACCCAGGAGGCAAAGGTTGCAGTGAGCAGAGATAGCACCACTGCACTCTAGCCTGGGTGACAGAGCGAGACTCTGTCTCAAAACAAACAAACAAATAAACAAACAAAATATATATATACACACACACACACACACACATTTTAAAAAATTTATCTCATTAAGCAAATAGGCCTGCAATAGTATTGAGAGTGTGATACAAGAATCTGCAACACAGAATAACAGTTGCATAATGTACCAAGGAAGTGCTGAAACTACCCTATTAATTAAGCCATTCTTTAATTTAATTGTATGATAGCGTGTGTAAACAGACTACTGTGAATAAATGATATACTAGACATATGTATATCATTTTATTCGTTCACGCATTTGGAAAAGCTTCATGTGCAACATATTGTGTAGGTACCAATGAGGAAACAGATGATTAAGGCATCATTCCTGCCTCAAGGAGATAATAACCTTGTAAGGGAAGTAAAATATGCTAAAGTGACTACAATCCAGAGCAGTTTGTGCCCAGTGTCCTGAGAGCTATATAACTAAAATATGGAAGAGTTTAGAGAAAATGCTTAGCCTGGGTATGAGGGATGACTTTTTGGGAGAACATGAATTTGAACTGGGTCATCAGGAATGGGTAGGTTTATTGCAGGTGGCTATCATGGAGACAGGGTAAATGTTCCAGATAAAAGAATCCTTTGAATCATATGAGCATAGCAACAGCAAATATTCTAACTTGGTTTGAGTATAAGGAACATAAAGCAGAGTTGTGGGAGATAATTTTTGAAGGATTAATTAGCGATAGGTCATAGTGGCCTGAACCTTAGGAAAAAACCCGAACAATTCTACCAACATTTATTGAGGGCTTATAATAGCCCAGGAGTTGAGAATTCACAGATTAATCAAATGAAGTCTCTGTCCTTGGCAACTCAGATGTACTATTCCCAATGTCTTAGAGATAAGTGTAGAATAATGATTACAAAATCTGAGGGTCTGTGCTATAATGAAGATATGTACAAAGGACTGTGGGAGCAATTACCTCTCGCTGGAGGAGTTAGAAAAGACATCAGAGAGGAAATGCTATTGCAATTGGGTCTTGATAAATGAGTGCAGAAAAAACAAGGACATAATGTTTCTTCTGCATACAAAGTCCCAGAGACATGGAAGAGCTGGCTTAATCAAAGAACAAACTGTGATCCAATGTGACTCAAGGGGGAAGTATTGGGAATTAAGGCTGTAAAGAGAGGTCAGGGTCAAAATGAGAAGGGCCTCATGCATTGTGCTAAGGAACGTTGGACTTAAGTCTTTTCAGCTTGTGATTTTCAGTATTTTAAATGCTAGAATTTTTGGCAGGATAGTGGAAAGGATTAAAAGTCCAGAAACTTTAGCCAGGCTTGGTGGCATGTGCCTGTAGTCCCAGCTACTAGGGAGGCTGAGGCAGGAGGATTGCTTGAGCCCAGAAGTTAAAGGCTGCAGTGAGCTATTATTGTGCCACTGCACCCCAGCCTGGGTGACAGAGCAAGAACCTCTCTTAAGAAAAAAAAAAAAATCTGGATACACTAAACAAGCCAGCAGCAATTACAGCACAAACATAGTATAGTGTAGTTATGGTCTCACAGTGTCTATAAAAGCATCCATAGTTACTACACTATTCACTTGGTTGACCTTCAGCACTATGTTTCTTTTGGAGCAGAGCTGTTTATTCCCAGGCAGTGTGCACTTTTGAATACTCAGAGGCGATGTTCTCACAAGTTCCAGTAAGCACCAGATCATTCCCTTGGCATAGACCTGATGTTACTCTAAGCCTCTTTCCTCTTACTTATAGCAAGTTGTACTCTGTTTAATACTCCACAAGTTTCTCAGATCAGCATTGTTTGACAGAAATTGCTCTTAAAAGTTTGAATGCTGGCCGGGTGCGGTGGCTTATGCCTGTAATCCCCGTACTTTGGAGGCAAATGGATCAACTGAAGTCAGGAGTTCGAGACCAGCCTGGCCAACATGGCAAAACCTTGTCTCTAGTAAAAATACAAAATTAGTTGGACGTGGTGGTGGGCCCCTGTGATCCCAGCTACTCGGGAGGCTGAGGCAGGGGAATCGCTTGAACCCTGGAGGTGGAGGTTGCAGCGAGCGGAGACTGTGCCATTGCGATCCCGCCTGGGAAACAAGAGCAACACTCCATTTGAAAAAAAAAAAGAAAATTGAATGCGTTCTACCTATTGATCAAAAGGTGGTAGGATGTTTGCAAAGCATGCAAGGTATAACACAAGGTAAGACACAAAGTGCTGTGTCTTACCAGATGAAAACCATTGCTGTAGGCAATAGAGTCCTTAAAGATGTTTAAATGGCTGGATTCTAAAACCAAAGCGATGATATGAGCATATTAATCAAAATGCCATGTGCAAAATGGGTTGAAGAATGGAGAGGCTGGGAGCTGATGTGGCCATTTAAAGCCAGAACGAGGACCAGAACTAGGGTTTCAGTAGAAAGGGAGATTAGGGGCCACTTTATTAAGGAAGTATGGGATTTGGCAATTGAGCATATATGGAAGGGGTGTCATGAAAAGGAGTAAAAGATGGATCTGACATTTTATGCCTGGTTGAATGGAAGAATACTGGTGCCATTACAAGGAATAGGATAATCAGGAATAACAGCTATTTTGGATTATATGAGAAATGTGGCTCAGGGTAATCGAGTTTTAAATTAGCCAAGATTAGTGACATCTTTTAGAATATTCTTATGGTTCTAATAAAATCCTGGGGAAAGTGGATATTGCCCATATAGCAGTTCGGTGTGTTTTGACTTTTTGTTTATAGTGTCCCATATATAATTGCCTTTAATTAATTAATTTATTTTTTGAGATGGAGTTTCACTCTTCTTGCCTAGGCTGGAGTACAGTGGCACAATCTTGGCTCACCTCCCGAGTTCAAGTGATACTCATGCTTCAACCTCCCAAGTAGCTGGGATTACAGGCACGTGCCACCATGTCTGGCTAATTTTTTGTAATTTTAGTAGAGATGGAGTTTCACCATGTTGGTCAGGTTGGTCTTGAACTCCTGACCTCAGGTGATCCACCCACCTTGGCCTTCCAAAGTGCTGGGATTACTGGTGTGAGCCACACCCAGCCTATAATTGCCTTTAAATGCAATTTTGTTTTTGAAAAGCTGATTTACTTACCATTTTTGTGGAATCCATTAATATAAGAACATTCCCAACAGATATAGGCCTTAAGAAGAAGGAGTATTCTGGGGGCTACACCTCTGGGAACTGAGAGATTGCTGATAGGTTACTGGCTGTAAACTACTTGCCAGTCTAGGGATTCCGGTAAGCTCATTTCTCTGGGGAAATATGTCTGTAGGCTGTTTCCGTAGTCTCCACCTTTCCACCTTGGGGCTGGGGCATATGCAGATTCCTGCAGTACAAAACGCACAAAAGGACCAGCCTCTAGTAGGTTGTAGGCAATCTTTAAGCAGAGTTGTAACTAAGCGACTCTAATTTTGAGCTCTGTTGTTCTCTTACTACAAATGAGGAAGTGAAAAACAACTTTTACTTGTTAGTTATTTCCCCAGTTTGAAAAAACGGAAACAAAACCACCTGAGTAACCCAAACCCACAGTTTAGTGAACCCAAGCACAAATTTGAGTGATTGGGTCAAAAAGCCTTTTCTTATGATTTGCAAACCAGAAGCAAGAGCTCCAGATTTCCCTGGGGTGCCCCGATGATGTCTTTGTCAGTGGTGCTCATCTTATTACGCAGGTACCCAAAATGGTACAGGAGATGGTTTCATTGGCATTCATATTACTAGATCAGTTTGCAACACAGAACATATCGAAACACACATCCTTGGGCCAGGTGCGGTGGCTCATGCCTGTAATCCCAGCACTTTGGGAGCCTGAGGCAGGAGGATTGCTTGAGGTCAGGAGTTGGAGACTAGCCTGGGCAACATAGCAAGATCTTGCCTCTAAAAAAAAAAAGATAAGAAAAAGGAAAAAAAATAGCTGGGCATGGAGGCATATGCCTGTTGTCCTAGCTACTAGGAAGGCTGAGGTGGGAGGATGACCTGAGCCCAGGAAGTCAACGCTTCAGTGAACTATGATTGCACCACTGCACTGCAGTCTGGGTGACAGAGTGAGACCCTGTCTCTAAAAACAAAAGCAACAACAAAAAATCCACATTCTTGGCAGTCTTGAACCTTAGCTGCATTCCCTGCAGGAGCTGCCAGTGGGAATTTACAGGGTGAGAGGAATTTGGAGTTTGAGATAAAGGCCTCTCCCTCACAGGAGAGGTAAGGCAAAAGGGTGGAGAAGGGGTGTTGAGACTAGCAACAAGCTGTTTTGTTTTCCAAGCTGTTTTGTTTTCCACGGCATTTCCCCCCACTTCATCCACTACTGAACCCAGAGGAGTTCTCCAAATGAACTATTTAATTATCAAAGAATAATGGTGCAACAAGGTTTCACTTTTCCCAGCCCCTGATCGGTAATGAAGGTGTTGGTGAAGAGAGAAATAGCTGGCACATGGAACTTTAAAGTAGAAGGCACTGTGGTTTTCTGGCTTTGCAGTGAAAAGGCAGATGGGGGCCATTGGTGCGCATTGGCAATGGCTGAAGTAAGGACTGGTCTTGATCATTTCTGCTTTTCCCCCTCTTCTGTGTCAGTTGTATTCATAGAAGTATCGAATGCCTGGGTAAAGCTAGTGGGAATTATCTAACCTCCTTTTACAGCCCCAAGATACAGCCTGAGCATTCTGACTTGAGCCACAATAAGGGCAGTTCGGTACAGCTGACAAAATTATGAGGCTACGTATAATCCTTTTCTCTGAATGTTAGGAGACTCATCTCTCCTTTACTCATGTTGCTTTGATTAATGATGTTTCCATAGGGTCAGTTTCACACCTTCAAATGTAGGATAAAATTAAGGAAAGTAGATTAAGATTGAATGAAATGTGCAGTGTTCTCTTAAGTCATTCCAAATATTGGAAGGTTTTGGCAAAACATCTAACTGGCTTTTTAACTTTCTGCACAGATCAAGCCCTGGAGCCAGGATGTGAGGTCCATGGCACTGCTTGGAGCATAAACCTCAGTTACCTTAACCTTGGTGTGTCCTTGCAGGTAACTGTGCCAGCAGGGATGGAGAGGCTGGATCAGCCTCCTCCATTTAGCCAGGGTTCATTTTCAGTAGTAATTCAGTCCCTCCCATAGATATCTGAAACACAAAATGCACATTTCATCAATATAAATCTGATTTCAATTATTAGAGCTTTTGAGTTCAGTTCTTCATTTAAATACAGCTGTTTTACTAATTTTGAATTGAATAAAATGTTATTCCTTCTATCCCTACCACTTGGACAAGAGGAAGTATGAGTTTTTTTGTATAGCTCATTAGTGGGGTAACTCTGGCTTCCATCTTGTAAGCCAAACTGTTGCCCTCAGCTAGAGAGATGTTTGTTATTTTATACTATCCTGATTTCTGGGACTTTCTAACAGCTGCTTCTGTTTGCTGTTTTGCATTTTCCCAATTTCTCTTCACAATCTCATAACCAAGTGAGATTCTATTTATCCTTTTTTTTTTTTTCAGCTTATTAATATACTGCCATGCCTCCTGGCTGCAAAAATATGATAAAATCATTGGGAAAAGAATTCAATAATTAATGAGAGTTTTTCTCCCTCAGTTTACAACATTCAGAAAAGAAAACCTTATTAAAAAATCTTGGAATGTAGATATAACCTTCAACTCTTAAGGACGGGAAACATATGGTTCTCTGGACTACAGAAAGAATGCTTTAAAAATGGGTTTTTTCAAAAGTCTAGGCATTATTAAGAGGATCATGCCAGCCAAATTTAATTGACATGAAGAGAGACTGTAAGAGCCTAATACTGCCAGTTTTAGATTCTCCAAGGTCTTCAGAGCATTAGTCATTTTAGGATCTCTTCTGACAATAAAAGGGTATTCTCATCTTGTCTGTTCCATTTAAATGGGTTGAGTTTTAATTAGGGACAAATGACACCACTAACAGAGCAGAGACCTTTACTGAACTGGAAATATTTTATTTTGTTTCTTTGACAAACATTTTTCCATATATCTCTTGTGGGCCATATCCTATGCCCTATTATAATAACATAACTTACTTTATTTGAGCAAATATTGTGGGATCACAGATAGAAAAGGCCACAAACCCTGTGTGGAGAGTTAGAGAACTGTTAAGGACGGTGAAGAATCTGGGATTTTACCCTACTTGCGAGCTAACCAGCTAGACTGGGGATATGGTTAGGCTTTGTGTCCCTACCCAAATCTCATCTTAAATTGTAATCCCCATAATCCCCACATGTCTAGGGAGAGAACTGGTGGGAGGTGATTGGATCATTGAGGTGGTCTCACCCTTGCTGTCCTCGTGATAATTAGTGAGTTCTCACAAGATCTGATGGTTTTATAAGGGGCTCTTCCCCTTTGTGTACCACTCTCTCTTGCCTGTGTCCATGTAAGATGTACCTCTTCCCTTTCCGCCATGATTGTAAGTTTCCTGAGGTCACCCCAGTCATGCAGAACTGTGAATCAATTCAACCTCTTTCCTTTATAAATTAGCTGGTCTTTGTTATTTTCTTTCATTTTTTGAGACAGAGTCTCACTCTGTCACCCAGGCTGGACTGTGGCGGTGTGGTGTAGGCTCACTGCAACCTCTGCTTCCTGGGTTGAAGTGATTTTCCTGCCTCACCCTCCCCAGTAACTGGGACTACAGGCATGTGCCACCACACCTGGCTAAATTTTGTAGTTTTAGTAGAGATGAGGTTTTGCTATGTTGGCCAGGCTGGCCTCGAATTCCTGACCTCAGGTGATACACCCGCCTCAGCCTCCCAAAGTGCATTACAGGCATGAGCCACCGGGCCCGACTTAGGTATTTCTTTATAGCAGTGTGAGAACAGACTAATACACTTGGTAATGTTTAATGGATGCTGGCAGAAGACATAAGAACTCTAGGTCAGGGACAAATGACTTTATGATTGATAGCACCGTGAGCAGCATGAGCATGACATTGGAGCCGGGTCCCCATTTCCCACCCCCATCCCCCTAGTGCCACGGAGCTGAAAAACAGCCCTGGTGAAGAGCAGTCAGGGCCTTGTGTTCTTGGTATATCTGGCAAGAACGTGCAGGGATGGATGCTTAAAGCTCACAAGGAATTGCTTCTTCCAGCAAACACGTCACTGAGAAGACACATAGGCTGGGATGAATAGACACTTGATGAGAGCAAAGAGGACTCATTGCAGTCAGAGGAAACAGGATTTGCAAAGGCCCTGAGGCATGAGGGACACTGAGCTGTTTCAGGGAACAACGGACTATCTGGCATGATTGGGATGATAATCTTAAGGTTAGACAAGTAGGCTGGCAACCATTCATCAAGGGCTTTGCATGCCATTGAGATTATGGTGTATGGCTTTTTGTTTTATTTCGACCCAACAAATTTCAGAACATTTTAAGCAGAGGAATGCCATGATTGAATTTTATTTTATTATTATTATTATTATTTTTTTTTTTTTTTTTTGAGATGGAGTTTTGTTCTTGTTGCCCAGGCTAAAGAGCCAGTGGTGTGATCTTGGCTCACTGCAACCTCTGCCTCCTGGGTTCAAGGGATTCTCCTGCCTCAGCCTCATGAGTAACTGGATTACAGGTGCCCACCACCAAACCTGGCTAATTTTTGTGTTTTTAGTAGAGAGGGGGGTTTCACCGTGTTGACCAGGCTGCTCTTGAACTTCTGGCCTCAAATGATCTGCCTGCCTCGGCCTCCCAAAGTGCTGGGATTATAGGTGTGAGCCACCATGCCCAGCCTGAATTTTATTTGCTATTATCTGGTGATATAGTGTAGAGAAGAGACTGGATAATAGCTAATCAGAGATAAGCTCTATGGGCCTTTTACCAAGTGTCCTTGGAACACCTTGCTTTTTAAGTGTTTTTTAAACCCTTTGCATTTTTTTCCTATTTTTCTAAGACTTCACTACCTTATCCTACCCTATGTCTCATTTTCACCTTCAAGGACCTCACACACTTACCTTCATGCCTGGCAGCCCTCTCCCTTCAACTCACGTTGAATATGCTGATATGAACTGATACAGAGTAGGAATATTTCTATTTAACTTACTGAATTTCTCAGTATTTTTAGAGTTGTAAACATGTTATTTTCTGAGAATTTATCTACTTTTTTTTCCATATGCCAATATTCTAGTAAGAATTTTTACTTGGCATAACATAATTTATAAATTCAAGTCTATGAGGTAAATTGTAACATTCAATTTATTAAAATAAACACACACACACACTCTATTCCAAATAGTATTTATTCTAAAAAGGATATGAAGACAAGTATGAGTATGATATTTTAAGAGATTAAAAGATAGAAATGGACTACATTGAACATAACAAAGTCAAAATACAAAATATTTATTTTCTTTATGATTTCAAGACACTTCCAAATTTTGCAATGTATTCTGGGACAGAAGTGATGATTTTTAAAGCCCATTTAGTGGTTTAAAACAACACAACCTTTTTTTTTTTTTTGAGACAGAGTCTTGCTCTGTCGCCTGCAGTGCAGTGGTGCGATCTTGTCTGACTGCAACTTCTGCCTCCCTGGTTCAAGCAATTCTCCTGTCTCAGCCTCCTGAGTAGCTGGGATTACAGGCGCATGCCACCATGCCCAGCTAATTTTTGTACTTTTAATAGAGAGGGGATTTCACCATGTTGGCCAGGATGGTCTCCATCTCTTGACCTTGTGATCTGCCTGCCTTGGCCTCCCAAAGTGCTGGGTTTACAGGCGTGAGCCATCGTGCCTGGACTTTTTTTTTTTTTTTTTCTTTTTTGGGACAGTTTCATGCTTGTAGCCCAGGCTGGAGTGCAGTAGTGCCATCTTGGCTCACTGCAACCTCTGCCTCCCAGGTTCAAGCAATTCTCCTGACTCATCCTCCTGAGTAACTGGGATTACAGGTGTGTGCCCCCACACCCAGCTAATTTTTGTGTTTTAGTAGAGACAGGGTTTCACTATGTTGGCCAGGCTGGTCTTGAACTCCTGACCTCATGTGATCTGCCCACCTCAGTCTCCAAAAGTGCTGGGATTACAGGCATGAGCCATCGTGCCTGGCGGAAAACAACACACATTTCTTCTACATTTTGGAGGGCAGAAGTATGCAGTCATTTTCACTGGGAAAAGTCAAAATGTTGGCAGGACTGTTTCCTTTTGGAAGCCCTGAGGGGAAGGATCTGTGTCCTTGCCTTTTTTAGCTGCTAGTGACTGCCTGTATTCCTTAGCTTGTGGTCTCTTTCTCAATCTTTTTTTCTTCTTTTTTTTGAGATGGAGTCTTGCTCTGTCACCCAGGCTGGAGTGCAGTGGTGCAATCTCAGCTCACTGCAACCTCTGCCTCCTGGGTTCAAGTGATTCTCCTGCCTCAGTCTCCTGAGAAGCAGGGATTACAGGCACTGCCACCACTCCCGGCTAATTTTTGTAATTTTAGTAGAGGGGGGAGGTTTCCCCATGTTGGCCAGGCTGTTCTCAAACTCCTGACCTCAAGTGATTGCCCACCTTGGCCTCCCAAAGTGTTGAGATTACAGGTGTGAGCCACTGCACCCAGCTCTCTTTCTCAGTCTTCAAAGAACATCATTCCAGTCTCTTTCCTTCATCACATCTTTCTCTGACTCTGGCTCTTTCTTCACTCTTCTTCTAAAGATCATATTATTACAACAGGCCCACCCAGATAATCCAGAATAACCTCCCAATTTCAAGATCCTTAACCTAATCACAACTGCAAATTCTCTTTTGCTTAGAGGGAAACATTCACAGGTTCTGAGGATTAGAAGAAAGACATATGCGGTGGGGCTTCATTATCCAGCCTACCCCAATTCCTCCTCCTACTGAAATTAGTGCTTTTTTTCTTTCTACAGAATTACTTGATTTGGGGTTACAGCTGAGATAATTGGGCTCCCTAGACATGTCATCTGTGTATTCATCTGTTTTAGAATAAGTTTAGAATAGTAAGTTCTTGGAACTGTAGGCTTCTGAGGGAGTCCTTCTTCTCCACAGAATGACTCATCTTTGAATATGCCAGGCAGGTTCACTATCTCCATCTCTCACTTGCAATCCCTGTCTCTGCCCTATCTGGACGCCTCAGCCTTCTCACTTCAGTGCATCATGCTTTCACACTGCAAATGGCTGGTATCTGCATCTTTCTGCTGCAAGGTTTACCATAGTCTCTGGAGCCTGTTCCATCTGAGCTTAGAAAAGACTGGAAATGCTATGGGAATTAATACCCATATCCCCCAGTAGCCTACAATCATCAATGAAGTAGTGCATAAATATCCTAGCCCCCCCCATTTCATTTTTGCCACTTGTTTTACTGAGATATAATTCACATAACATAAAACTCATCATAGTAGGCCAGGCGTGGTGGCTCACGCCTGTAATCCCAGCACTTTGGGAGGCCGAGGCGGGCGGATCACGAGGTCAGGAGTTCGAGAGCAGCCTGGCCAACAAAAGTGAAACCTCGTCTCTATTAAAAAAAAAAAAAAAAAAAATTAGCCAGGCGTGGTGGCGGGTGCCTGTAGTCCCAGCTACTTAGGAGGCTGGGGCAGCAGAATCACTTGAACCTGGGAGGCAGAGGTTGCAGTGAGCCGAGATTGTGCCTCTGCACTCTAGCCTAGGTAACAGAGTGAGACCCCATCTCAAAAAAACAAAAAGAACATACCATATTAAAGAATACTGTTCAGTGGTTTTTAGTATATTCACAATGTTGTACAACCTTCACTACTATCGACTTCCAGAATGTTTCTATCCCTCCAAAGAAGCCCATACCTGTTAGTACCATCCTTTTTCCCTACTTTCTGTCTCTATGAATTGGCCTATCCTGGACACTTCATAGAAATGTGATATATAATGGCCGGGCGCGGTGGCTCAAGCCTGTAATCCCAGCACTTTGGGAGGCCGAGACGGGCGGATCACGAGGTCAGGAGATCGAGACCATCCTGGCTAACACGGTGAAACCCCGTCTCTACTAAAAAAAAAATACAAAAAAACTAGCCGGGCGAGGTGGCGGGCGCCTGTAGTCCCAGCTACTCGGGAGGCCGAGGCAGGAGAATGGCGTAAACCCGTGAGGCGGAGCTTGCAGTGAGCTGAGATCCAGCCACTGCACTCTAGCCCAGGCGACAGAGCGAGACTCCGTCTCAGAAAAAAAAAAAAAAAAAAAAAAAAAAAAAAAGAAATGTGATATAGTTTGGATGCTTGTCCCCTCCAGATCTCACATTGAAATATGATTCCCAATGTTGGAGGTGGCACCTGGTAGGAGGTGAATAGACCATGGCCAGAGTCCTCATGAATGGTTTAGCACCATCCCATTAATGATAAGTGAGTTCTTGCTCAGTTCATGTGAAATCCAGTTGTTTAAAAGCCTGGTTCCCAACGGGGCGTGGTGGCTCACGCCTGTAATCCTAGCACTTTGGAAGGTTGAGGTGGGTGGATCACTGGAGGTCAGGAGTTCAGCCTGGCCAACATGGTGAAACCGCATTTCTACTAAAAATACAAAAATTAGCCAGGTGTGGTCCAGCTTACAGGCAGGCACCTGTAATCCCAGCTACTCCAGAGGCTGAGGCACGAGAATCGCTTGAATCTGAGAGGTGGAGGTTGCAGTGAGTCGAGATCATGTCACTGCACTTCAGCCTGGGTGACAGAGTGAGACCCTGTCTCAAAAAAATAACAAAACAAAACAAAACAAAACCAGTCTGTTTCCCCACTCCCCACCCCACCTATCTCTCTTGCTCCTGCTGTTGCCATGTGATGAACCTGCTCCCCCTTCACTTTTCACCACTGAAAACTTCGGTTTCCACAATTGAAAACTTCTGAGGCCCTCACCAGAAGCAAATGCCAGCACCACATTTCCTGTACACCCTGCAGAACAGTGATCCACTCACACCTCTTTTCTTTATAAACTACCCAGTCTCACGTGTTCCTTTGTAGTACTGCAAAGCACTAACACAAAAAATGGAACCAAACAACATGTGGTTCCTCATTTCTTAGATGGCTATCATCAAGACACAAGTTCAGGCTGGTTGTCTGATTTCCCCAGCATGATTAAGCTCCAGTTGCCCATAGTGGCACTGGGCAGTGAATTGGCTGCCCTTCCTTTCCTGCCTCACTTCCCTGTTTATCCGCTGGTGTTTCTGGGATACCCTCTCAAAGAAAGTGCTTGTACTAGAATCCTTGCTTTGGAATCTGCTTCTTGGGGAACCCAAACTAAAATACTAAGAATATCTAGCTAATTAATCAATTCATCAAATATACACTGAATATTTACTCTGTGCTTGGCACATTGTTCAATGCTGACGATTCAGCGCAAACAAGTTAGGCATCCTTTCCGTTCTCATGGAGGGTGTTGAAGCAGGTAATAAAGGCATCAAGCAAATTACAAGAGAGATGAGTGTTACAAAGAAGTGGGTGAGGGAAGGCCTTCTTAATTAAGAATGAGACCTGAAGAATGGGAAGCAGTTTTCCTGGAGAAGAGGGTGGGGAAAATTTTCCAGGTACACAAACCCACTCCCAGATAAGGGTGAACCTGGTGCTTTGGGAGATCGTGAGAAAACCATATGGCTCTTGCAGAAAGAGTTGGAGGAAAATAGCTGAAGTAGATACTTTACCTTCAAGGAAAGACTTGATGTCCAGCTGTGGAGTGCATGGTCGGCAGACAGTCTACAGCTGTTAGCTGGTTCAGGTCGGCCTCAGCGCCTGAGAGCTGCCTTGACCAAGGTCTGGAGCAGCCTGCATCTGGTGACCAAGCAAGATTGGGATATAGAGGCCCAGCTGTCTGGCCTTGTGGGGGACATTCTTCTTTAAAAATTTTAGGCATTAATATATTACATACTAAAATTTAAGAAAAAAATTGGTTAACATACTGTATTTCCATTTTTTTTCTTTCAGTAGTTTTTGGGGAACAGGTGGTTTTTGATTACATACACAAGTTCTTTAATGGTAATTTCTTTTCTTTTCTTTTTTCTTTTTTTTGGGGACAGAGTTTTGCTCTTGTCTCCCAGGCTGGAGTGCAATGGCACGATCTCGGCTCACTGCAAGCTCCACCTCCTGGGTTCAAACGATTCTCCTGGCTTAGCCTCCCCAATAGCTAGGATTACAGGTGTGCGTCACTGGCTAATTTTTGTATTTTTAGTAGAGACGGAGTTTCACCATGTTGGCCAGGCTGGTCTCGAACTCCTGACCTCAGGTGATCTGCCTGCCTCAACCTCTCAAAGTGCTGGGATTACAGGTGTGAGCCACTGTGACTGGCCTTTAGTGGTAATTTCTGAGATTTTATGCAACTGTCACTTGAGCAGTGTCCGCTGTACCCAATATATAGTCTTTTATCCTTCTCCCCATTCCCAGCCCTTTCCCCAAGTCCCAAAAGTCCATTGTATCATTCTTATGCCTTTGCAACCTCATAGCTTAGCTTCCACTGTTAAGTGAGGATATGAGATATTTGGTTTTCCATTCCTGAGTTACTTCACTTAGAATAATGGTCTCCAATTCCATCCAGGTTGCTGCGAATGCCATTATTTTGTTCCTTTTTATGGTTGAGTAATATTCCATGGTATATATTATATATATACACACCATGATATATATACACTATATATAATATATAATATATACCATGGTGTTTATATATAATATATAATATATGCCATGGTGTGTATATATATAATATATATACATCATGGTGTATATAATGTATATAATATATATACCATGGCATATATGTTATATATGTAACATATATATCATGGTATATATTATATATAATATATACACACGTATACCACATTTTTTAATCCACTCATTGACTGATGGGCATTTAGGCTGGTTCCATATTTTGCAATTGCAAATGTGCTGCAATAAATGTGTGTGTGCAAGTGTTTTTCTCATATAATGACTTCTTTTCCTCTGGGTAGATACCTAGTAGTGGGATTGCTGGATCAAATGGTAAATCTATTTTTAGTTCTTTAAGGAATCTCCATACTGTTTTCCATAGTGGTTGTACTTGTTTACATTCCCATAGCAGTGTAAAAGTGTTCCCTTTTCACCACATCCCTGCCAACATGTAGTATTTTTTGATTTTTTTTAATTGTGACCATTCTTGCAGGAGTAAAGTGGTATTGCATTGTGGTTTTGATTTGTATTTCCCCGATAATTAGTGACGTTGAGCATTTTTTCATGTTTGTTGGCCATTTGTATATCTTGTTTTGAGAATTGCCTATTCATGTCCTTTGCCCACTTTTTGATGGGATTATTTGTTTGTTTCTTGCTGATTTGAGTTCCTTGTGGATTCTGGTTATTAGTCCTTTGCTGGATGCATAGTTTGTGAATATTCCCCTTGCGGGGGACATTCTGACCGGCAATAGTCAACCCAGAGCTCCTGGCTGAGTTTGCTGGGTCTGCAACACAGTTGAATTACTTCCTCAGTCCAGTCCTGCTTTGGCCTACTCCCCTTTGCAGGTGTTGATTCTTGATAAACATCTTGCCTCAAACTGTTGGAACCTACTCCCAGAGAACTCTACGTCCCATAGCAGCGAAACAAGAAGGCTTTGTATCATGGGTGATAATATTACCAAGTATCTCCTAAAACACAATGAAGGTGAGGGCTCTTGTGTCCTGAGAGGGATGGACTATACTTTCAGGGAGCAAGAACAACTTCGGAGTCCTCACTGAAGGATTTACACATAAGTTTGCAACATGTAAGTTGAGAGATTTTGGAATTCAGAGAATTCAGGGGGAGTAAGGATTTTTGAAGAGCATAAACATTTTGGGGGTACATTTAAAATGCTTTTTATTAAATTAGCTGGGTGTGGTGGCACGCACCTATAATCTCAGCTATGTGGGAGGCTGAGGCAGGAGAATTGCTTGAACTTGGGAGACAAAGGTTGCAGTGAGCCAAGATCGCATCACTGCACTCCAGGCTGGGTGACAGAGTGAGACTCTATCACAAAAAAAAAAAAAAAAAAAAAAAAAAAAAGGCTTTTTATTCTTTGTATGTATTTTTCTAAATTTGTCTCAAGTGATACCATTTGTATTTGGTTATATAAATTAACTATATTAGTAATCTGGCTATTTGGATTTATATGTTCTTTTATCCACGGGATCTCCCAGGACTGTGAGCAAAAGGGAACATCACAGAAATACTTTTTCCATAGAGGATAATATCAGATTCCATACTGCTGGCATTTAAAATTTTATGTTCTGTCTGGGCAGTAGACTTTTAAAAATATAATTAGATGCTACTCCAGTGGGTACTTTATAAAGCATTAAAATATTAAATAACTTGATGAATGTTTAACTTAGCTGGAATGAGGGTAACTACATTCCTCTGTCCTTACTGTAAGGTGTACTACTACGATCCAGTCTGCCCCCAAAATACAGATACAGAAGCTCCTTCCCCCTGCTAATGGTCCTGAGATGCTATAGATACCTGTCCTTATTACAGGTATCTTGGAGGACATGGTGGATGGTGTGATTCCAGTTTCTGAAAGCCAGAGGGTTAGTGAGGGGTGTTGCTACCCAGGCAACTGAGCAGTTGCTCTGCAGACCCTGCTGAAGTGCTGGAAGTATCGCCATCTGGCGCAGCTCCTCACAGACATCCCTTCCTGGGTCCCCTGGCTCAAGTGCACCCTGACTTGGGGACTCCTCTTTGAAGGCAGTCCAGGGATCTCTGACCCAAAGCTCTCTTTTTCCCTTCCTCTAGTCACTTCCTCAGGTTTTGATGCCTCCCCTCAGGCCAGATTATAGTCAAATACCCTCCTTTCTCCTTGAGATTGAAAGGACTATCACTCTCTTTAGCACTTTCTAGGTGATTTCAGAGGAAAACAATATATAGTTTAAATTTCCTGCCATATAGCAATATATGGTTTGAATATGTAAAAAATGAAAGCAATTCCATTTACACGAAGTTCTAGAACGAACAAAACCTCTCTGTGGTGATAAATATCAGAATAGTGGTTGCCTCTGGAGGGAGTATTGACTGGAAAGAGGCATGAGGATCTTTTCTAGAATGAAGGAAATGTTCTTGATGGGAGTGGGGGTATATGTTTGTGAAAATTTATTGAACTATATATTTAAACTATGCATTTATTTTATGTACATTTAAACAGATAAAGCAGGATGACAAATAGTTCAAAAATGAAAGAGAAATGTCCATGTGAGAATAATTCAGCAAACATTTAGATGTCAAAATGGTTTGGTTTTAAATTTCTGACTTTATTAGGGCCATTTACAGGAAAGGCCCCACTAGCAGCATGTAGCTCTGCTAAGGGATATAACAACATTTTTATCCACAGGCAATGATTTCTTATTAGTCAAGCTCTTTAGATAGAGGAGAAATGTCTGCACATTGCATGTGTTTAAAAGTTAGCTAGAACTCATCGCTCTTCCTCTTCCCCTAAGTGGCCTGAGGTGATCTGTGAAAACGGTTTGCCGCTCACTTGACCCAGAAAACTCCACGAAATCATGAAAATCAAGAGGTTCAAATCTTCATGTTCACCACTTGTGAAACTGCCAAGGCCATGAAGGCTATGCCTATACGGAAAGCAACCAAGTATCTGAAAGATGTCACTTTACAGAAACTGTGTACTGTTCCGAAGTTACAATTGTGCAGTTGGTAGGTGCTCCCAGGCCAAACATTGTGGCTGGGCACACGGCTGGTGGCCCAAAGAGTCTTGAATTTTTGCTGCACGTGCTTTAAAATGCAGACAGTAATGCTGAACTTCAGGGTTTAGATGTAGATTCTCTGGTCATTGAGCACAGCCAGGTGAACAAAGCACCTAAGATGCGCCATCGGACTTACAGAGCTCATGGTCAGATCAACCCATACGTGAGCTCTCCCTGCCACATCGAGATGATCTTTGCTGAAAAGGAACACATTGAACCAGAAGAAGAGGTTGCACAGAAAAAAAAGATATCCCAGTAGAAACTGAAGAGGCAAAAACATATGACATGGGAATAAATTCACCACAAATAAAGACAAAAGGTAAAAAAAAAAAAAAAAAAAAAAAAGTTTTTACTAGACGAGATTCAGTATACGTTTCTGTAGCTTTTGTCAATAGCTGACCCCCAATGTTTCTACCTACAGAGTGGTCACTAAGTTTAGAAATATAGGTGGCTCTCTGCCCTATCTCACTATGTTAAGTGACCACCAATTAGTGCCTGCACTTAACACAGGAGGAAAGGTCACCTGGAGAGCACCACCACATGACCCCAGGGTGGTGAGGAACTCGTAGGATGATCATACCTAAAATTAGATTGCATGATTTAGCCCTGTGGAGTATGCTGCATTATGGCCAGATCAGACCACCCTTGGGTATCAGGTAAGCCAGAAAAAATTAGGACACGGAATGAAAAGTTGAATTTGAATACTGGATAAGCAACAAATAACTTTTTGTATAAGTATGCAAGGAATACTTATATATCCCTTGCATATTTCGGATGTATACGCATGGACATACTTGCAAGGGACATAATTATACTAAAAACGTATCTGGTTTTTAATCTGAAACTTAAATTTAATTGTGACTGGGTGCAGTGGCTCATGCCTGTAATCCTAGCACTTTGGGAGGCTGAGGAGGGTGGATCACCTGAGACCAGAGTTTGAGACCAGCCTGGCCAACATGGTGAAACCCTGTCTCTACTAAAAATATCAAAAATTAGCCGGGCATGGTGGCGGGCGCTTATAATCCCAGCTACTTGGGAGACAGAGGCAGGAGATTTTCTTGAACCGGGGAGGTGGAGGCTGCAGTGAGCTGAGATCATACCACTACACTCCAGCCTGGGCAACAAGAGCAAAACACTGTTTCAAAAAAAAAAAAAAGAAATATAAATTTAAAAAAAATAAGTTTAATTGAGTGTCCTCCTGCATTTTTATGTGCAAAGTCTGGTAAGCATGAGGTACCCTAAAAAGGCAGGTTCCTCCTTGCCACCCACCATGAAAACCAGAGACAAAAATCTGACTCAGTGGTTTTCAAACTTTAGCTTGCATCAGAATCACTTGTAGAGCTTGTTAAAACCCAGATTATTAGTCAGAGTTTCTGATTCAGTAGGTCTGGGGTGAGGCCCTGAAAATTTGCATTTCTTAACATTCCCAGGCATTGCTGATCCTGCTGATTCCAGGGGTCATATCTGAGAACTACTGATCTGAGGTGATGCATTACAGATGCATGTGTAGGGATTGCTAGAAATGCCATGTTAATGTATCCTGTTCATTGTGATTCTGCCTAGCACATTGAACTATGCATTGCTAATGAGGGACAACACATCAAACATATAATATACTGTAATGTAATATCAATAAACCATTTATTATGCATAGTTGCCTATGTTTCCAGACTTTGTGGCCACTCTGTAGGGAAGCTATTTGCCTCTGTAGTGAAAGGATTGCATTTTAATGAGTGTGAAATTAAAATTCCATGTTAAAATTAGAATAGAACCCAAACTTCGATAAACCCATAAAATAGTAATATCAGAAAACCTTTGTTAAATTATATACCAAATAAATATTTAACAAGGTGTGACACTCAGGAATTTTATTTATATTTTATTAAACACCACAATTTCTACAACATATTATTTATACACAGAGTGACTATACAACCTCAGGATTTTTGGAGTACCTGGGATGGAGTTTCTAAACCATGACTTCTCCAGGGACCTGGTCTTGTTGGAGAAAGATTTAAGAGGCGTTTGCTTGTGCTATCCATAGAACTGAAAAATACTGAAATGTTCTAAAGTAACTTTGAAGCTGACATTTCATATTTCCACCATCAAAACTTTCGCACTTCTTTTTTCTTTTTTTTTTTGAGACTGGATCTCATTCTGTCACCAGGCTGGAGTACAGTGGCATGATCTTGGCTCACTGCAACCTCCGCCTCCTGGGTTCAAGCAATTCTCCTGCCTCAGCCTCCCGAGTAGATGGGACTACAGGCGCATGCCACCATGCCTGGCTAATTTTTTGTGCTCTTAGTAGAGATGGGGTTTCACCATGTTAGCCAAGATGGTCTTGATCTCCTAACCTCGTGATCTGCCCGCCTCGGCCTCCCAAAGTGCTGGGATTACAGGCGTGAGCTACCGCGCCTGGCTATTTTTTCTTTTTTTTTTTTTTAACTTTTCTATTTCTTGGCCTACTGATTTGGATTTTCTCTTTTGAGGGAGAATGATACACAGGAGAGACATATATAGGAAAAGAATAAAATAAAGTACTAGAAATTTTTGCTGAGTGTCTGAGTCCTTTGGCCACTGTTGGGAGATCATTGACCACAAATACACATAGAATGCAAGGACTACTTTCAGAGATATATGTATACTGAATAATTTATGGATGAAATGAGACATCTGTGATTTGCTTTGAAATACTGCAACATGCAGCTGGGCATAGTGGCTCATGCCTGTAATCCCAGGGCTTTGGGAGGCCAGGTGGGAGGATTACTTTAAGCCCAGGAATTTGAGACCAGCTGGGGCAATATAGCGAGACTCTGTCTCCACAAATTTTTTTTTTGAGACGGAGTTTCGCTCTGCCGCCCAGGCTGGAGTGCAGTGGCTGAATCTCAGCTCACTGCAAGCTCCGCTTCCCGGGTTCACGCCGTTCTCCTGCCTCAGCCTCCCGAGTAGCTGGGACTACAGGCGCCCGCCACGTCGCCCGGCTAGTTTTTTGTATTTTTAGTAGAGACAGGGTTTCACCATGTTAGCCAGGATGGTCTCGATCTCCTGACCTCGTGATCCGCCCGTCTCGGCCTCCCAAAGTGCTGGGATTACAGGCTTGAGCCACTGCGCCCGGCCTTTTTTTTTTTTTTTTTTTTTTTAAATTAGCTGGACATGGTGGTGCGTGCCTGTAATCCCAGCTACTCAGGAGGCTGAGACAGGAGAATCCCTTGAGCCCAGGAGTTAGAGGTTACAGTGAGCTATGATCATGTCACTGAAGACTAGCCTGAGTAACACAACAAGACCCTGTCTCTAAAAATGAACAAGCCAGCCTGGGCAACATGGCAAAACCCCATTCCTACAAAAAATAAAAAATTAGCCAGGTGTGGTAGCATCGGCCTCTGGTCCCAGCTAGTAGGGAGGCTGGAAAAAAAAAAAAAAAAAAAAAGAAAAGAAAAAAAGAAAAAGAAAAGAGAAAAAAATAAAATAAAAAGTAAAATACTGAAACAAGCAAAAAGTTGAAAGAGGAAAGATGAAATAAGTTTGGCAAAATAAAATGTTAGTAATTGTTGAAACTATGATGGGGTTTATTATGATGTACTACTTTTGTATATATTTGAAAATTTCAATATGTTAAAAAAAGTGTAAAGCTCGGCATGTATTCTTACCGCTGTCACTAATGGGACAAGAAACCATACTCAAATCACATAGATATACTGTGCCTCAATTTTTACAAATGATTGTATAGCAATTATTCAATCAGCATAGGTATTGAGCTCGGCTTACTGTGTAGGGAGCATTCTGATGTTGCTACCTAAATTCCCAGGTATGTTGTTAGATAACTGACAAGTGTAAAGTACTTTAAAAAATTTAAACCACTTTTTATATATTATTATCCACATTGAAATTATTTGAGTACAAATGCTTGGAGCACAGATCGTCAGTAAATGAAGGTTCCTGAAAGCTTCTCTTTTTCATGCTTAAAAATAGTTACTTAGCTTAGGTATTTGTTGAGATAGCAGCTGCTCAGACTCCTACGTTGAGAATAGGACAGAAAAAAAAATAGTATGTTACACATCTTGGCTCCTTTTATGCTTCCGAGGAAAAAGCAAAGCAACCTTTAAGATTTCTAATACCATCTGTATCTACTACATGGTTATATTACTGTGTAAATAACATTATATTATTTAATTTGGACTTTTTTTTGTGATCAGTTCCCCAAAAGGCAGGTAAATATCAAAGGAAAAACTTAAAGGGTAAAAATATGCACGCTTGCATGTCTGTTGCTGTATGTGTGCACAAGCATAAACAATTTAAAAATTTTGGACTACAGTCCAGGCGTGACTGTGTGGCACACTGCCAGAATAGGAAACATAACATCCCTTTTCCTATTTATAGGCTTGAAGCCATGGGTATGGTTGAGGTCCAGAATGACCCGCCACCTGAGGACCTGGAAAATGAGTGCATGGTCACACACCTGGCCTTTAGTGGACTGGTAGACTGCATGTCCCTGACTGGTGCTGAAGAAGCAGAAAAAGCAAAACGATGGCAAACAAGGATGAGACGTGCCTTGCACATCAGTAGAGAATGTGTAGACACAGGTATGAAATGATAAGTGTAGGGTGTACTAATCCTCCTGAATAGTTAGAAATCGTTTCCTGTGGTTGTTAAGCAATTATCCCCCGCTCGAAGGTGCGTTCAGTGCAGAGGGTTAAAATTCTTTCATGATGTGGCATGTCTGAGCTACCTGTCCCTTTCCACAGATGAGAGCATACTAGAAGGGTTAGTTTTAGAAGGAAGAGTGGAGACATATCCAGTTTGAGACCTACCTGGAACGGCAGGCAGGATGGCAGGGCTTCAGCTGGGGATGGTGATGGAGGTGGGGGAGTTTTCTGAGCAGTGGAAGGCAAGAGAGGGTGCTGGTTATCCAGAGGCAACAGAGAAGTTGCTAAGAGAGAAGCTGCTAAATATCGATGCAAAGCTTACCTTCTTTACAATTTTGCCTGTAGATTACCTTGACAGGAGGCAGTATCAATCACACTGTAGTTACTCAATAAACACTTACTGAACAAATGCACGAATTCCTTTGGGATGTGAATTTTTCTCTGGCAGATTGTTATATACTCAGACTGGTAAGTATATCCATAAACTATTTTAGTTTTGTTACTTTATTTATATTTGAGACAGGGTCTTGCTCTGTCGCCCAGTGCAGTGGCGTGATCCTCAGCCTTTACCTCCCAGGCTCAAGTGATCCTCTTGCCTTGGTCTCCCAAAGTGCTGGGATTACACCACACCCAGCCCTAGTTTTGATACTTTAGACTTATAAGAATAAAACCCTTATTATTCCAGAGTGCCAAATAGGGATATTTTTTTCCCATGGAAGCCTGTATTTAAATGACCTTTAAAGGACATATTTATTGAAACAGTTTTTCTCCAAGTTGACAAATTTGTTAACAGTGGGCTATAGAAAAAAAATGAACTTCCTAATTAGACAAGTAGCTTGTGTGTCTAGTCATTTGAGTGTGAGAAAAGTAGATCAAGGTGGAAACTTAATGATTTCCCCATCGTCAATAAAGATCATAATCACTGAAGATCACTGCATATTAAAAAAATTTTTTCTAATTCAGTGGTGTCTCATCTGATCTGCAAACTTTTACTAGACTAGTATTTTTTTCCTCCAGTGACAGGGCTTACCTGAATTCTCTACCTTATATTCTTACATATTTGTAAAATTTAGAAAACCTTGCGTGGTATGGACAATGTGAGCTCAGGTTCTTTGCTACTGTTTTCCATGTTACCTCCTTTAATCCTTGTAATACATCTGTGATATAGGTCTTGTTATCCCCATTTTGCAGATAAAAACCAAAGGAGGCCTCCTCTGGAGGGCAAGTTAGAGAGCCAGGCCTGATAATCAGAACATTTTCTTTTTTCTACATGAAAAGCCAAACATACACTTGTCTTATTCTGCTCTACTTTTACAAGAGGAATTACTTTGAAATTTTGAAAACGTCTAATTCCATGGTTTACTCTAGCCATTTTCATTGATCTTTTGGAAACAAAATCTTACTTCTTTTTTCCCCTTAGTGTTCTAGAACTAAAGGCACAGATTAAAATCTATGTGATCCTGCAAAGAATGACTGGGCTAAATATAAAATTAGATAGTATGGAAAACTGAGCCATTATGTTCATATTCAACCACTAAAGGTTTTTAATAAAATATATTGAAAGGGCCTGGCGTGTGGCTCACGCCTGTAATCCCAGCACTTTGGGAGGTCAAGGCAGGCGAATCACAAGGTCAGGAGTTCGTGACCAGCCTGGCCAACCTGGTAAAACCCCGTCTCTACTAAAAATACAAAAATTATCTGGGCATGGTGGCAGGCACCTGTAATCCCAGCTACTCAGGAGCCTGAGGCAGGAGAATCACTTGAACCTGGGAGACGGAGGTTGCAGGGAACTGAGATCACGCCATTGCACTGCAGCCTGGGCAACAAGAGCAAAACTCTGTCTCAAAAAAAAAAAAAAAAAAAAAAAAAATATATATATATATATATATACACACACACACACACACACACACACACACAGGGGCCAGGCAAGGTAGCTCATGCCTGTAATTTCAGCACTTTGGGAGACTGAGGTGGATGGATGGCTTGAGGTCAGGAGTTCGAGACCAATTTGGCCAACATGGTGAAATCCCCCTCTACTAAAAATACAAAAATTAAAAATCAGCTGGGTGTAGTGGCGCATGCCTGTAATCCCAGCTACTCAGGCGGCTAAGGCAGAAGAATTGCTCAAACCTGGGAGGTGGAGGTTGCAGTGAGCCAAGATGCCACCACTGCACTCTAGCCTGGGTGACAGAGTGAGACTCCATCTCAAAAAAAAAAATACATACATACATATAGATAGATAGATAGATAGATAGATAGATAGATAGATAGATAGAGGTTGAGTATCCCTTATCCAAAATGCTTGGGATGCAGAGGTGTTCCAGATTTTGGGTTTTCTTGGATTTTGGGATGTTTGCATATACATAATAAAATATCTTGGAGGATGAGACCGAAGTCTAAATGCAAAATTTATGTGTATTTCTTATATACCTTATATGGAGGTAAACCTATACAATATTTTAAATACTTTTATGCATGACACAAAGTTTTGACTGTGTTTTGACTGCAACTTGTCACATGAGGTCAGATGTGGAATTTTCCACTTGTGGTGTCATGTCAGTTCTCACAAAGTTTCAAATTTTGGCGCATTTTGGATTTTGAATTTTCAGATTAGTGTTGCTCAACCCGTACCAAAAGTTGGTGCTAGCTGATTAAGCAGAAAAGGAGTTTATTATGTGGATATTTAGGAGAGAACGAGCTCAAGCCTTAGAGGTTAGGAATAACACCCAACTACAGGCTGCAGAACTGGCCTGAGGTGTTTAACCATGGCCCCCACGACTGTCCTACAAGCACGGAGGGACACTGCTGGTACCCCCACCCAACACTGCCATTTCCACAGCAGCAACTTGGCCACCATTTTTGCCATCATAAGGATTCTGTATGACATTTCCTTCCTCAAGTTGCTCCACTTTGTTTCCCTGAAATTTCCTATACTGATTTTTTTTTAAAACCCTATATTGATATCTTTTTATTGTGGTAAGAACATTTAACATGAGATCTACTCTCAAGTATTTTTAAGCATACAATCCAGTATTATTAACTACAGGCACGATATTGTACAATGGATCTCTAGAACTTATTCATCTTGCATAGTTGAAAATTTGACCCATTGAGTAGCAACCATCACTCTGGAACAGATTCTTACTGGGACAGCCTAAGTCATCTGCCTATATTTTGTAAAACAGATCACAGAACTACATTTTTTGGGTTCTATCTTAGCAAGGCAGGATTCTTAAAGCTTCACATTCTTATACATGACAAAAGTATCCAAAGGTGCTAGCCACACAGAAATTACTGCAAATGTCCACTACAGATTTTAATTGACAAAACTGGAATCCAAATGGTTCATCCCAAAATAACAATGACTAGTAATTTCAAAATTTCAAATTATTGATTTGAACACTGTAAAAGCAATATATAATCTTTAGCAATGAGTCCTAAAAATTCCCTTTTTTTTACACTCCTATCCAGTATCCTACAAACTGCAGCTGCCTGTGCCTGCCTACTCCCCTCAAAGTCCCTGAGAAAGCTCCCATTCCTTGTCTAAAGACTCTCTTCTTTCCCTCCTGCTTTCCTCAGCCCTCCTCCCAGTTTCCCATGGCAAAAGCTCAAGAACTGGTCTAGTAAGACAGAAGCCGCCTTGGAGGGAGGCAGAGGAAAGAGATTAAGGCTGGCAAAACTAGAATTCTCTTTAAGAGAAGGGATGGGGCCGGGCGCGGTGGCTCAAGCCTGTAATCCCAGCACTTTGGGAGGCCGAGACGGGCGGATCACGAGGTCAGGAGATCGAGACCATCCTGGCTAACACTGTGAAACCCCGTCTCTACTAAGAAAATTCAAAAAACTAGCCGGGCGACGTGGCAGGCGCCTGTAGTCCCAGCTACTCGGGAGGCTGAGGCAGGAGAATGGCGTAAACCCGGGAGGCGGAAGTTGCAGTGAGCTGAGAGCCGGCCACTGCACTCCAGCCTGGGCGGCAGAGCGAGACTCCGTCTCAAAAAAAAAAAAAAAAAAAAAAAGAGAAGGGATGGGAAAGGGAGAGAGAGACACTGGTACACTAAAAGCTTGTAACCAGTCATAGGATGGACACTTTTATTAGTGATCCTTAAGCATTACTTGGAATAATTGACTGTTTTTTTTGTTTGTTTTTTGTTTTTTGTTTTTTTTTGAGACAGAGTCTCGCTCTGTCGCCCGGGCTGGAGTGCAGTGGCCGGATCTCAGCTCACTGCAAGCTCCGCCTCCCGGGTTTACACCATTCTCCTGCCTCAGCCTCCCCAGTACCTGGGACTACAGGCGCCCGCCACCTCGCCCGGCTAGCTTTTTGTATTCTTTAGTAGAGACGGGGTTTCACCGTGTTAGCCAGGATGGTCTCCATCTCCTGACCTCGTGATCCGCCCGTCTCGGCCTCTCAAAGTGCTGGGATTACAGGCTTGAGCCACCGCGCCCCGCCAATTGACTGGTCTTAAAACATGCAGAATGCTGTCAGATCTGGGGTTGAATGTTGATCGTAGTTCCAAGTGTCTTCTATAGGAAAGCAGCTTGGCTAAAGATAATAAATTAAAAGGAGCAGACTCGCAGCTATTTTAAAGGAAAGATAAAGACTAGTGTTCACATTTATGAGTCTAAAAAGAACATTAATTTGATTTCAGGTTCCCAGTACAGAATTAATTCTTTAGCAGTAAATTCTACTAAGAGTTACTATAAATTATTGTCATAGATAGTTAGGTGATTCTCAGATGCTCCTAGTGAGCTCAGTGCTACCTCTTTAGGATATTCTCATGGGTCTTCCTTGATAGTTTGCGACAAGCACAATGACACTTCAAATATTCATTCCTTTATGACATTTTCTTGACCCTGACACAAAGCTATTAAACTGTCTACTCATGTTTACTGCTCCATCAAATGAAAACTTTACACAATATTTCTGATCAGCATTGCTTGAGATAGACAGCTGCATCTAAATACATCCAGCAACACCATTTCTGCTTAGCAGATATCAGATTGTTTCCCTTAGAACACTGAATACAGCTCCAAATTACTGAAGAATTCCATCTAGGATAGTAGGGATTTTTGTCTCTGCCAAAAGGATAGCTGTCACAGAAACACAAGAACTGAACCTAACATCAGTCATTTGGTTATTGCAAATAATTTCTTCCACTGGACTGCTGGCTCACATTCACGGAAGGGCTAGGTATTGCTGCTACCTTTCAGTTCTTCCCAACTGGGGAAGCATTTGCTGTTCAGTCAGTTTGAAACTTATACTGTTTCAGTGTCATGGATAGGTCATGAAGCTAGCCTCTTAGTTTAACTCATAACTAAATTGTAAGGTTAATAATACTCAGTGTATATGCTATAACATCCTAAGTTGTAATTGGATGTGCTTGCCTTGCCTAGCCTGGGCTAGTAAAACAAGGATAGATGCCCTGGGCCGAGACTCCTATTGGGCATCCACTGGGGAAAGAGGAAATAGTCCTAGAAGTCATAACTGCAGAAACAGAGTCAGAGGGTGGAAAATGAGGACGTAATTAGGGTCTGCCTTAAAAGATCTTCAAGCTGCCTTATTTTCACGTGCATTATTCAGACGTCTTAGCAGTTCCTGGTGCAATGTGTTTTGTGAAATATATTAGGCATTCTGTGTAGCTGTTTCCAGGTTTATTATGCAATATTCTGATTCTGATTCATGAAAATATTGCATTAAATACAATTGCTCATGTAATTACTGTGCTTAATCTACAGCATACTTTAATTAATACTGCACAGAATTCTGATTTAATCAATTAGATTTGATCTAGTGCAACTTAGCTGTAAATACTTTTTATGATGCAGCTGCCCAAAATAATTATTGAGACCTAGGGTAATATACAACTCTAAAACTAACACATTTCCAATGTTGAGAAGAGCACATCATAATTTGAACTATAATTTTATTATTTACAAAAGTAAACTACAAAGAGTAGATCATTCCATTTCCACTAATAGCCTATTAAAAAAAATCTCATTGGGAGTGTTAGATCTTAAAAAATATGTTTTATTTTTTAAAGATTAAACTCAAGCAAGAGTCACTGCTTTCTGGCTGTGTAAATAGTCTTTTTTTTTTTTTTTTTTTTTTTTTTTTTTTTTTTTGAGACGGAGTCTCACTCTGTCACCCAGGCTGGAGTACACTGGCGTGATCTCGGCTCACTGCAGGCTCCACCTCCTGGGTTCACGCCATTCTCCTGCCTCAGCCTCCCGAGTAGCTAGGACTACAGGCGCCTACCACGCCTGGCTAATTTTTTGTATTTTTAGTAGAGACGGGGTTTCACCGTGTTAGCCAGGATGGTCTCCATCTCCTGACCTCATGATCCGCCCGCCTCGGCCTCCCAAAGTGCTGGGATTACAGGCTTGAGCCACCGTGCACGGTCAATAGTCTCATTAACATCAATATCTCATGATGTTTCTCAATGTTATAGGTTAAATTTTATCTCCCCCTTCCCCGCAAAGAGATACGTTGAAGTTTTAACTTCCAGTACCTCGGAATGTAGGGTCATTGCAGATATAGTCAGGATGAGGTCATACTGGAATAAGGTGGGACCCTGATCCAATATGACTGTTGTCTTTCTAAGATAAATGTGATGGCAGAAACACACAAAGAGAAGGACATAGAAGTTCAAGGCAGAGCTTAGTGTTTTGTAGCTGCAAGCCAAGGAATGCTAAGGACTGCTGGTAACCAACCAGAAGCTAGGAAGAGGCAAGGGAGGGGTTCTCCTACAGGTTTCACAGCAAACATGGCCCCACTGACATCTTGATTTTGGACTTCTAGGCTCCAGAACTGTGAGAGACAAAATGTGTATTTGGTTTGGTTTGGTCTGGTTTGGTTTTAGAGACAGGGTCTCACTCTGTCACCCAGGCTGGAGTACAGTGTTGTAATCATAGCTTACTGCAGCCTTGAATTCCTGGTGTCAAGCAATTGTTCCGCTTCAGCCTTGTGAGTAGCTGGGACTACAGGTGCATGCCACCACACCTGGCTAATTTTTTTATTTTTAGCTTTTGCAGACACAGGGCCTCACTATGTTGCCCAGGCTGGTCTCAAACTCCTGGCTTCATGCAATCCTCCTGCCTCAGCTCCTCAAAGTGCTGGAATTACAGGTGTGAGCCACCACACTTGGCCAAATTTGTGTTGTTTTAAGTAATCCAATTTGTGGTCCTTGGTTACAGCGGCCCTAAGAAACTAAAATACTTGCTAAAACTGAAGAAGCTGAGAATTTAAACTCAATATAACCAGAATTTATGAAATTACTTTTTTATAATAGTGAGGAAAAAGGTATCTTGCTGAACTATTTTTAAAAGTGCATATGCTGTTTTTAGTTGAAGTAAACCTTTTCATTCTTAAGTATTGACATAAATATAACACTTTTGTTCCTCAGACACAGCAACTAGCAGAATGCCTTAAACATAAATCATTCCACAGTATATTTTGCAGCTTCATTTAAAAAGATTAAAAATGAAAATAGCCCATAAATACTAAAATACTCTCTTATAGAATATGAGCCATAAAATACATACAGAACTACTGAAACGTGAGAGTAATCATTGAAAAGAATTTGCATGAGGTTCATCAAGGCAAAATTTCATCTTGAATGTATGTATGAATAATAAAGAAACTATATGCCCTGCAGTTTGTGGATTATTCAGATTCTATATTTTCTGTTGCCTTATTTTGGCTTTGAAAAAAATACTCTTAGCACTAATACTATGTGATGTGCAGGGCCAAATAAAAGAATATACATTTTAGTTTTTGGCATTAACTTGCTAACAGACCTTATTACATAGATTTGGTACGGATGAAAATTAAAAATATAATGAAAAACAAATTTGGGGCTGGGTGTAGTGACTCATGCCTGTAATCCCAGCATTTTGGGAGGCCGAGGTAGGTGGATCACTTGAGGCCAGGAGTTTGAGACCAGCCTGGCTGATATGGCAAAACCCTGTCTCTACTAAAAAAACCCCAAAAATTAGCCAGGCGTAGTGACGCATGCCTGTAGTCACAGCTACTTGGGAGGCTGAGGCAGGAGAATAGCTTGAACCCGGGAGGCAGAGGTTGCAGTGAGCCAAGATCGTGCCACTGCACTCCAGCCTGGGCGACAGAGCAAGACTCTGTCTCAAAAAAAAAAAAAAAAAAAAAAAAAAAAAAAAAAAAAAAAAAAAAAATTTGGTGGTATCATTTGTAAATTCTTTGATTTTTGTTTCCCCTGAATACCCGAGTTGACTATTGTTTTGTTGTCACAAGAGTGTGTCACAAGAGTGATGACATTTGCTGGAAAGACATTAGTGGATACCTGCAAAGGATCTGGAAGCAGGCAGCTCTCAGAGCAGGGACTACGGCAGCACGCTCCCAACCAGAGGGGAAAATCTCTTGACATCAAGTGTCCCGGAAGGCCACCAGGCACTAGCTGAATTGCTGTGCATCTGGTCAGGTCCATTGAGGAGCAGCACCTTTCCATTCTTCAAGGTCTTCACAAGCCTCCAGCCCTCGGGTTTGTTCTGGACATTTTGGTTTTTGCCTATTACACTGGTAGAAATAGCTAACATAATACAACCCCCCACCCCAGATCATTTGAGATGGAAGAATGAATTCCACAGATGGAATGAATTGAAGTTTGAATTCCCAGGTGTAGTACTCCTTAGCAGGACCAAGCCTCAAAACTGCCTGAGATCCATTCCTACAGATATATAACTAGGACTACAAAATAAAAAGATAACTAAGATTGATAAAACATAGACAAACTAAGATATACTGACTACAATATTCTAGTTTCTGTGCTAAGCACTCCGCATATAGTATCACTTAATATTTCTTTTCAATTTAATTTTGATATATTTTATAAACATCAGAACAATTGAGTGGTGAGTTGTTGGGAGCTGGTTTTTAAAAATTATTTTCCTTTGAAAGGAATATACTCTTTGGTATGTATATGTCAATATTACAAAATAAAAACAATATTCCAAAAAAGTTAAATAATACGGTAAGGCTAATACTTAAAACAAGTATTTTGTTTCATCTCGTCTTACTAATTACAATTATTTACTCCTTACTTATTCCCTCTCATTGTCTGGTATTTTAAATCTTTTTAGTTATTTCTTCTAGTATTTTCTTTCTTATTTCTAAATAACATACATATATAGATAATTCCTGATTTTTTAGTCTTTTTGTCCACTGACTTCCTTTTTTTTTTTTGTCTATTGACTTCCTTCTATGGAAGATGAGGATTGACCCTCCTATACCTCCTCTTCCTGCATTCTTGCATACATTTCAGTTCCTCCTATCCTTCTGATATATTTATATCATAATTTTTGGTTAAATTAATATCTAGGGCTAATATTATTTTGATTATATAAGTATTATTTATAGCTAAGTCACAGAGTATATCATGATTCTATTTCTTCTCTTGTATAACTCATTGTTTCCACTAGTTAATAAATACTTTTTTTTTTTTTTTTTTTTGAGGCAGAGTCTCACTCTGTCGCCGGGGCTGGAGTGCAGTGGCCGGATCTCAGCTCACTGCAAGCTCCGCCTCCCGGGTTTACGCCATTCTCCTGCCTCAGCCTCCCGAGTAGCTGGGACTACAGGCGCCCGCCACTTCGCCCGGCTAGTTTTTGTATTTTTAGTAGAGACGGGGTTTCACCGTGTTAGCCAGGATGGTCTCGATCTCCCGAACTCGTGGTCCGCCCGTCTCGGCCTCCCAAAGTGCTGGGATTACAGGCTTGAGCCACCGCGCCCGGCCAATAAATACATTTTTTTATTTGCTTGGTTGTATGTGCTTTTATTACTCATTCATACCATGGTTCTCTAATGTAAGTAAAAATGGCCTTTGAACATGTTTAAATGTTCTATCTGTTGCATATTTATCTTGAAGAATTTCATCTGAAGTCTTCAGTTCTCCTCCTCCTACCCCAAGTTAGTTGTTCTGTAAGTTTGACATATAGCTACTACCTGCAGATCCGTTCACCACGATCTTCAGATATTTTTATTGGTTTCCCTGTGTTCCTAAATCCTTTGTCTTTCTCTTGCTATCCTCCCTCTTTTTGGTAGATCACATTCTCCAGGGTTTTCCTGAGAAAGGTAAGTAACTTAGGGCCTCACTTCTATGAAAATGTTGAGATTCTACCCTTACAATTCAATGACAATTTTTCTAAGTTTAGATTTTTTTTTTTTTTGGTCTAATTTTTCCTCAAAAACTCTGAAGGCATTTCTCCATTGTCTTTCAGCTATAATGGTGCTGTTGAGCAGCTGCAGGCTACTCTAGTCCTCATTATGTTGTCTGTGTCCCCCATCCCCCAACACCCTAGAAGTTTTTAGACTCATCTCTTTATCCTGGTGTTCATGATATGCCCTGGTCAGGCAAATCCTCTAAGAGGATTTGTATTTGCTTGTACCAAATGCTTGGGGGGTATTGCCAGTCTGGGATTAAACTGAATTAAATTCTTGGCTAGAGGTTTATCAGACCATTTAGATAGTCAGATTTTGGACCACAAACTTGTGTGAGGCTGCCTCATGGTTCCAAATTCTCAGTGGCAATTTCTTTCTTCTCCACTCTTGCCAAAATTTGAAATGGTCAATTTTTCTTGTGGCCCATTAGAAGTACTATGGAGGCTTATTTCTAATTTACCCTTACACTGAAGGTATCATTCTTTGGAATCCCAGAATTCTGGTAGAAGGAGAATCTGTTAGACTTCCCAACTTGCAGTAGCCCTGGGCTTGGCTCTCTGGCTCCATTCCTCAAAATGCCCACACTCAGCTGGTTTGACAAACACTCTCAGGATAACAGTGGTGCACTTGCCTTTCTAGATTTTTCCACTCGATAGCTGGCTGGCGTGGATTTTCTTTTTTGTCTGATAACTTTAAGATGATTTTTAAAAAATTATATATATTTTTTCTTCCCTTTTTTTGAGACAGGGTCTCACTCTGTTGCCCAGGTTGGAGTGCAATGGTGCAATCATAACTCACTGCAGCCTCAGCCTCTCCAGGCTCAAGTGATCCTCCCACCTCAGCCTCCCAGGTAGCTGGGACTGCAGGCATGTTCATGCCTGACTGATTTTATTTTTTTCTTCTATATCGTGTAGTGATGGGGTTTCACCATGTTGCCCAGGCTGATCTTGAATTCCTGGGCTCAAGTGATCTTCCCACCTTGGCCTTCCAAAGTGTTGGGATCATAGGTATGAGCCACTGTGCCTGGCCTAAAATATGATATTTTGTCTAGAAGTTTTAGTTATTTCCAGCAGTCCAGATACCTATCTTGTCATTGCCCTAGAAATGGAAGTCCATGATTTTAAATATATTTCTAAGCCTCAATTTCCTCAATTGAAAAATGAGGATAGTTTATACCTCATAGTATTGTACTATTGTGGGGAATAAGTGAGATGATTAGTGTAAAGCTCTTAATTCTGTGCCTGCACTTCAATTAATGTTTACTTATTTTTTTTTAATGGCATTCTCAGAGTCTAAACATACATTGCTCTATCTTGCTATATTTTTATTCATATATGGTGCACCTAATACCAAGGAAATGAAGATGTGAATAATCTAAGGTTCTAATAAATTTTATGTTTTATATATATATATATGAGATGGAGTATCACTCTGTCGTGCGATCTCAGCTCACTGCAGCCTCCGCCTCCTGGGTTCAAGCGAATCTCCTGCCTCAGTTTCCCAAGTAGCTGGGACTACAGGCAAGCGCCACCATGCCCAGCTAATTTTTGTATTTTTAGTAGAGATGGGGTTTCACCATGTTGGCCAGGATGGTCTTGATCTCTTGACCTCGTCATCTGCCCGCCTCAGCCCAAATTGCTGGGATTACAAGCGTGAGCCACTGCTCCCGGCCTATGTTTATTATATTAAGAAACATAGTTGGCTTTTTCCATTTCATAATTTTCCATTTCCAGTAAGAACCAAGTAATTAAATATCATTACTAGCCTAGATCTTAATTGAGAACATGAAATTTATTGAAGGGAAATCCTCAATTAATTTGTACATTTCTTGAGAAATGGGAAATTTGAAAACATTCCCTCCCACCATAATCAAATAAGACTCTAAAGGGATAGAAAAATGGATACTTTTTCTTATAATAAACTAGGCTATGCCCTATTTTTTCTGTTTTCTATTGCCACAAAGTCAAATTGCATGGGGTCTTTTTAAAGTCCATAGATATGTTCGCTCTAAGCAGCTGCCCTTCTCTTTGAAAACAGTTTCTATCCAGGGCCAAGTAGGCCTTGCTCAGAATCCTATGGCAGTTGACCTGAGCCTTGGGCTGTCTCAGGGACATTTCTTTAGCAGGTGCATTGTGATATTTTTCACAGCCAGCATAGTTTCTGTACAGGTGGGTTTGATGAGCATCTCTGGAAGTAAAAATCCAAAATGCCCAGTGTCACGCAGTTCGAAAGCAAATGCATAAGGTATTCCATTTTTGTAGGCCCAATCCATTGAGCTACCAGAGCTCACATCTAAAAGTTAAAACAAAAAAAAGATCAGCCTCACTAAAGAGTTCGTATAATTTTCTAAATGCATATACTGTATAGTATCTGCTTATTAAGCTTTACTAAATCCTTCCAATTAAACACTGTTTTAATAAGAATGATTTAACAGGAGTTCCTTGGCATCTGGTGCATGGAACTTATAAATCATCCCTTCAACCATCTTTAAGGATCCAGTCTACGTGTGAATGCCTTACCAGCATGAAGACCTCAAAATTTCTCAACCTCAATTCCAAAAATGTTTATGTTCATCCCCACTTTATTCACCTATAAACAACCTATACTGGGAACTCTTTTTGTTTTTAGTTATCACTCAGTTCTTCTCTACTTCAGTGTCTAGAATACTGAAATTGTGTTCCCAGAAATGTCCTTTTTTTTTTTTTTTTGAGATGGAGTCTCACTCTGTCACCCAGGCTGGAGTGCAGCGTCACCATCTTGGCTCACTGCAACCTCTGCTTCCTGGGTTCAAGTGATTCTCCTGCCTCAGCCTCCCAAGTATCTGGGATTACAGGAACTCACCACCATGCCCAGCTAATTTTTGTATTTGTAGTAGAGACAGGGTTTTACCATGTTGGCCACGTTGGTCTTGAACTCCTGGGCTCAACTCATCCTCCCGCCTTGGCCTCCCGAAGTGCTGGGATTACATGTGTGAGCCACTGCTCCTGGCCCCAGAAAACCTCCTTATTTCTTCCACCTCCCTGTGTTTCCACTCCGGCCTAACCTATTCTGTGCCTTTACTTAGATTGGTAGTTTCCAGATTCCTCCCTGTTTTCTTGTAGTTTCATTTGATTCTCCAGTTGGCCATGGTCAATTATTTCACTGAATTTCTCTCCAGACCCTCAACATGCCTGATTCCTGTCCTTTTTCTGCCTTTGTTTGGCTCATCCTCAATCCCTGGCCCAGTTTCTCTGCTTCCGCTAGGTGAGGGAGCTAGAGAAAGTCTTTGCTGAGCAGAGATCCTATAAAGTCACACTACCTCATTACTGAAGTCTCTTTCTGCCCCCATGCTGCTCTAGGTTCCTTTTCTAGTTCATTTACTGAAACTTTCCCATTCTCTTCTCATCTTCACTCTACACTGTCCCCACTACTCTAGATCAGGGGTCCCCAACCCCCAGGCCACAGACCGGTACTGGTATGCTCTATAAGTTCCACGCATTGGTCCTGGTCCGTGGCCTGTTAGAACTTGGGCTGCACAGTGGGAGATGAGTGGTGGGTGAGCCAGTGAAGCTTCACCTGTATTTACAGCCACTCACTATCACTTGCATTACTGCCTGAGCTCTGCCTCTTGTCAGATCAGTGGCAGCATTAGATTCTCATAAGAGCATGAGCCCTATCCTGGACTGCACATGTGAGGGATCTAGGTTGTGTGCTCCTTTTAAGAATCTTATGCCTGATGAACTGTCACTGTCTCCCATCACCCCTAGATGGGACTGTCTAGTTGCAGGAAAACAAGCTCAGGGCTCCCAGTGATTCTACATTATGGTGAATTATATAATTATTTCATTATATATTACAATGTAATAATAATGGAAATAAAGTGTGCAACAAATGTAATGCACTTGAATCATCCCCAAACCATCCCTCCCCCACCCCACCCCTGTCAGTGGAATAATTGTCTTCCATGAAACCAGTCCCTGGTGCCAAAAAGGTTGGGGACTGCAGCTGTAGACGATTGCCCCATTGCCTCCTCTACTGACATTAGAGCCCTCTGACTTTCCCCCTTTGAGCTCAGAGGAAGAAATGCTCCTTGTCTTTCACATGTGTCACCCCTTGATACTGTTGGTTATTGTCAACTCTGGTAGTAAAAGGCCCTTCTCCATGACTTTGTGTTATTAATTATGCATCTGCATTGGTCCAAGTACTCAAGGACCCCTTTCCTACAGCACTTCCTTCACATTACCCTATCATATGCCCTTGGTTACCCTATTCTTTTTCCTCTTTCTTTTGCTTTAGAACCCGAGGGAGAACCTACATATACTGTGTCTACATCCTCAGCCACTTTCAATCTGGCTATTGCCTCTACCCGTGTATTAAACTTTCTTTTTGAAGATTACCAATGACCGCAGGTCTAGCCTCTTTTTCCGTTTTCCCCTCAGATCCCACTTTCAGTGTCTCCACAGCCTTTAAAACAGCTGACAAGCCCTCTGGCTACTCTCTCCTTCTGGCTCCTGTGACCTCACACTCTTTAGCTTTTCAGCACAGAGTTGAAAGCAGGGAACTAGACGTAGCCTGCAGCCTGGGCTGTATCTGATCCCACCACATAGCGGGTAACTTCTCTGTGCCTCAGTTTCCCTTTTTGAAAAAGAGACTGATGATAATACAGTACCTGCATAGCATAGGGTTGTGGGGAAAATTAAATAAAGTAATAAATCACTTGAAAGTACTCAAGATATATTAACTGTTATTATTTTGTCTCTTTATACCCCCAAGTGCATATGTAGTTTTTAGTCTAACAGGCTTTTAATAATAATTCATTAAATGATAAATGTTTCATGGAAAAATCTTTGTATACATTTTTCCTGAAATTTATATAATCTAGCTTGAGATAATCCTATCATTATTATCATTAAATTTTCAAAGCATGGTCATTTACTCAAAAAATATTGCTTTTATGCTATTTTTCCTAGGACAAGTTAGAGATGGAATTATTATTATTATTGTTATTTTTTCTTGAGCCAGAGTCTCCCTCTGTCACCCAGGTTGGAGTGCAGTGGTGTGATCTTGACTCACTGCAACCTCTGTCCCCCTGGTTCAAGCGATTTTCCTGCCTCAGTCAACTGAGTAGCTGGGATTACAGGCGACCCTCACCATGCCAAGCTAATTTTTTGTATTTTTAGTAGAGACGGGGTTTCACCACGTTGGCCAGGCTGGTCTTGAACTCCTGCTCAGGTGATCCACCCATCTCGACCTTCCAAAGTGCTGGGATTATAGGCGTGAGCCACCGTGCCAGGCCAGAGATGGAATTATTATATAAAGATGACAATTAAAATGACTGTTTCTCAGATTCCCTTTGCTTCAGTTAAGGACAGAAAATAGGCTGTGGCTTCAGTGTCCCTCTGGTTAGGGTACATTGGAACTACAAATAGTAGTCATAGTAGCCAAGTCAGAGACAATATGTGCCAACAGTTACATCATGGTGATGTGACAGCCGCATTTCTTTTTTTTTTTTGAAACGGAGTCTTGCTCTGTCACTCAGGCTGGAGCGCAATGGCACCATCTTGGCTCACTGCAATCTCTGCTCCTGGGATTCAAGAGATTCTCCTGCCTCAGCCTCCCAATTAGCTGTGATTACAGGTGCCCCCTACCTCTGCTTCCCTGGTTCAAGCAATTCTCCCGCCTCAGCCAACTGTGTAGCTGGGATTACAGGCATATGCCTCCATGCCCGGTTAATTTTTGTCTTTTTAGTAGAGAAGGGGTTTTGCCATGTTGACCAGGCTGGTCTCGAACTCCTGACCTCAGATGATGCACCTGCTTTGGCCTTCCAAAGTGCTAGGATTATAGGCATGAGCCACAGAACCCGGCCAACTACCTCATTCCTATGGTAATAGATTGTTCTCAGTAAATATAATACTCTGACTGTGCCTCTATACAAAGTTGAAAAGGTAAACAGTAAGATCTAAAAAAATTAATGTTTAAAAATTGTTTATATATATTATGTTGGCATTAATTGGTAATATGATTTTTTAAATACAGTTTTTTTCCCTTTGAAGGTGGCCACTGAAAAACAGTTTTAAAAAGGTCAACATGAGACCAATGAACATGGACTTTGAAAAAATAAATAAAACTATTGATACTCCTGACATTCTCATTATTAGAATAAACTTATTTGTCAATGTTAATTGACAAACCAAGTGTTTACTCTGAAGGCTGAAGAAAGTGAGTGGTAAAATATTAGGAATACAATGATAGGTAGATTAAAGAAGTCAAGGAGAATTTTGCTACTTTACTCAGAAGCATAATCAGATGTCACTACCTACACATATACATACAACATGTGTGTGTTTACCTTCATTTGCATACACATTCATATATACATGATTTCTCACTAGATTTTCCAAGTCATATAGTGAATACATTTTACAGTTTAAAAGGCCCTGAATCCAATTCTTGTTACAGTTGTGGAAACTGAGGCCCAAGATTAATAAATACCTTGGCCTGGTTGACAGACCTGGCAGAATTAGGACTAGAATGCATATATTATGATTCTTTGTCTAAGTTCTTGCCATATACCCATTTGGAAGGACACGCCATCCTGAAATAAGCCAGATCGGTATATTAATTGTTGAAAACATTGGAGATTGTAGTTACAGAAAGGGTAAGCCGACTTGTTTCTTCCTGCACGCAGCAAACAGTAAAGAGTCCTCTAGGAGGGGTATTATCACTATAAGAAGGGGATTCTCACCACAGACTTGGAATTCAAGGCTGCAGCGGGCCTAAATATACTCAACAAAGTAACCCCTATCTTCCATTGGTTTTACATACCCCCTATTTATTTCCTATTTCCCTAGAAAATTTACTGCTCTTAGCCAGATTTGTTTTTGTCCTGTTATCTATTCTCAAATTTATCATTCCTTGTCCAAAAAGTGTAAAATCATCTTGCTTTGGCCACCTCTTTGGACTTCACTCTGTTGTGAAGATCCTGTACACATAGAAGTAATAAAATTTGTATGCTTTTCTCTTGTTTAACCTGCGTGGTGTCAATTTGGTTTCTAGATCCAGCTGCGGGGCCTACTTGGAGTGAAAGATGGGAGGTGACGGGGGATTGGAAGTGCTCTCTGGCTCCGCTATACATTTTTCTCCATGTAAAAAAAGAAATACTTTAAAATCACCTTTTAAGGGATAATTCAATGGAAGGTGCTACATAAAAAACAGCATTTCATAACAAGAACAGTGGCAGAAAGGAGTAAAAGGGAAGCAGTTGTAGGGCTGAAACATTTACTTCATTATCTTCCCAAGGCCCGTTTCCACCCTTGTAGTCGTTAGAATTGCTTAAGGAGCCCATTTTGGTATGTTCTACTGTCATAAGATCTCCATTGAGTTTGTAGTCATTACTGCACGCTTAGCATATTCTCTGCTTTGAATTTGTTTAAATGGGTAGGGTGATTTCTGTCAAGCTGTGTAAAACTAATCAGATATAAACTCCTATTTTCCTCAGCTAATTGGATAGTCAAAAATTTTACTTTAGGGAGAACATACTTTCTCCCTTCTAAAAGGAAGTCATGATACAGGATATTGGTTCAAGAGAGAGGATTCTAACACAACGTACGCAGGAAACTTACACAATGTTGTGGAGGCTGGTCCATATCTGTATCGTACCCCGTATACTGACTGAAGTGCATTCACAGCTTTATAAGCTGCAGATTCCTATGAGGGAAAATGGAGAAATTTTATATATCGTTGCATTGAAACTTTTTACATACACTGCTATGTTGTTTGAGCCTTATCGGTCATCAACAGATGGCTTCATTGGTTAAGATCTATATTCATTAATAATATTATATTACGCTTATGTTACACGCTACATTTTGCAACATGTTTTAGAACACATCATTTCATTGATCTCACAACAAACCAGTGATCAATAATATTTCTATTTTATAGTTGAGAGAAGGAAGGCTCAGCAAGGTTAAATGGGTATGCAGAGTGGTTGAGCTAAGTACTCATATTTTCTAAGGCTGACTTAGTGTTCTAAGTCGCTGGGACTACAGGCATGTGCCACCATGCCTGGCTAATTTTCTGTATTCTTAGAATAGATGGAGTTTCACCGTGCTAGCCAGGATGGTCTAGATCTCCTGGCCTTATGATCGGCCCATCTTGGCCTCCCAAAGTGCTGGTATTACAGACATGAGTCACTGCACCCGGCCAGGGACACCTATTTGTATAAGTTACAAAATACTTGGCAGGGCAGGGACCATGTCAGTCTCAGTCATAGCTCACAATCAGTACTTAGCAATATGCCTGTATACAACAGATGCTTGATCAATATTTCTTATATGAATGTTGAATAAGCATAAATCTGAAAGAGTATTAAGATAAGTATACATTTCACTGGGTATGTACAAGGTATTGAGAACATATCTGAATCAATTAAGAAACCCTTTAATTCAATAAGAATGACTTCTCTTATGCTATGTGCTTATCCTCTCTGGGAATGGAAACAACTTCAGAATGCTCATGACTTAAAAGGTTACATATGCCTCCCACAGAGGTTAGACAAGTACTGCTAAGAGGCAGAAAGTCTAAGGTGGAAGTTTTCCCACCAATGGAAAAAAGTAGGAAAAATATTCAACACAATCGAAATACTAAAAGATGCATATTCTAACATGAACTAGAATGATACTCACTATCCTTTAAATATGGTATAAAAACACTGGTTTCAACAAGGAGTTAGAGAAGTATTATATGACAAGTGAGAGGAAAAGAAGTATGTTGAAACCAGAATACAACTCTCCCATTTCAACTTGCTTATGAATAATTTAATACTTAAATTGGAGCACTCCAGATAACATGGTGGTGTGTACTGGACTGAGTTTCAGGTTGCTGTCCTCATTCAGCTCAGAAATGCATGAGGCAGTATTTGCAGCAAATGTCACCGTTTGTGGATATTCAGGGACCAGGCTCCAGAAGCTGGCAGACTATTTACTATTGATCTCACTGATGACGACATTCTTCTCATGGGAGCCAACAGAATAGGAATATAAACACCATAATTAAATAACTTTATGGAGATTGTTCTAAGATTTTAACATCTTCTCCAATAGTCTCAGCAATATTCCATGGCAAGGACAGATATTTCTACATTTAGAAGATTATTGCATTCTGCTAGTGAGGGAACCTTGCTTCTCATTATTTAGGCTGACTAAACCCAAGGGCAAACAAATCTAAGAAAAAAAAAATCACTTTGCCTATTTACACGAAGGAGAGGCACAGTTTTAGCCTTTTGAGCTCACTGCACCTCTGCTACTTGGGTATTGGTGCATGCTGACTAGGGTTTAGATGTCATCTCTCCACAAAAACAAAACTCCATCATTTTTTCAAAGAATTATTTTACAGGGGGCCACAGCTAGACATCTATTTGAAAGGACTGACTTAAGTGATCCCTCTTTTCTCTACTCTATCCTGTTTCCAATTGTCAAAAAGTACCTAGACATCAGTTATTGGGCTTCAGCTAAGTAAATGGTGTGTGTGTGTGTGTGTATGTATGTACATATATATATATATAATATATATATATAATATAAATATATAAATATATATAATATATATAATATATAATATATATATAATATAAATATATAAATATATATAATATTATATATATAATATATATATATTATATATAATATATATATTTTAGACAGAGTTTTGCTCTTGTCGCCCAGGCTGGAGTAAAATGGCGTGATCTCAGCTTACTGCAACCTCTGTCTACCAGGTTCAAGCAATTCTCCTGCCTCAGCTAATCCCGTAGCTGGGATTACAGGTACCCGTGACCACGCCTGGCTAATTTTTGTATTTTTAGTAGAGATGGGGTTTCACCATGTTGGCCAGGCTGGTTTCAAACTCCTGACTTCAGTTGATCTGCCTGCCTTGGCCTCCCATAATGGTATACATTTTTATTTAAATATTTCCATATTTAAAGCAACTTAATGACTTAAAAAACATTGCCAGAAATACCGAATTTTACATATTGATGGAATATTTTTAAACAATTTCAATCAAATTTAATGGTTTCTGCTTAACATTTAGGGATTGTCTAGTTCCTGAGAATTATAATCATGATTTTAGTGACCAAGCTTATGATTAACTCTCTCCAGGATTTCTCAACAATGGCATTGTTGACATCTTAGACTGAATAATTCTTTGCTGTGGGTTCTGTCCTGTGCACTGTAGGGTGTTTAGCAGCATCCTTGGCCTATACCTGCTAGATGCCAGTAGCATCCCCCAACCCTGTTGTGCCAATGAAACATGTCTCTAGACATTGCCAGATGTCCACGGGGAGGCAAATTCATCCTTTTTTTTTTTTTCCTTTCTTTGAGACAGGGTCTCACTCTATCACCCAGGCCGGAGTGCAGTAGCATAACCTTAGCTTACTGTAACCTCTGCCTCCTGGACTCAAGCAATCCTCTCACCTCTGCCTTCTGTGTTGCTGGAACTACAGGTATGCACCACTATGCCTGGCAAATTTTTAAAAATATTTTGTAGAGATGAAGTCTCACTACATTAACCAGGCTATTCTTGAACTCCTGGGCCGAAGCAATCCTCCAGCCTGGGCCTCCCAAAGTGCTGGGATTACAGGCACTAATGATCTATTTTATGCCACATCTTCCAATCCAGGACAAAGGAAAATAGACTTAACTTAAAATGGGAAGATAAACTTAAAATACGAAGAACACTCTCATATGATAATTTTTTTTTTTTTTTCAGACGGAGTCTTACTCTGTTGCCCAGGTTGGAATGCAGTGGTGCTATCTCGGCTCACTGCAAACCTCCACCTCCCAGGTTCAAGTGATTATCCTGCCTCAGCCTCCCAAGTAGCTGGGACTACAGGTGTCTGCCACCAGGCCCGGCTAATTTTTATATTTTTTTATTTTAGAGATGGGGTTTCACCATGTTGCCCAGGCTGCTCTCAAATTCCTGGCGGCTTGGCCTCACAAAGTGCTGGGATTACAGGTGTCAGCCACTGTGCCCGGCCCTCATACAATAATTTTTATATATTATGTAGTCCACATCATCTGTTGTATGAATATAAACAGACACAGTGCCCACGTAAGAAAAGTTGAACATTTGCCTATAGGAATACTGTGATACAAATTGTTAGGATGTCAGGTCAACAAAAACAACAGCTATAGCAGCAGCAGCAACAAAAACAAAGTATATTTGACCCACAGAGCAGCTAAAGAATAGCAGTATAGAATATAATTATCACTTTTACAATAGTTCTAAAGAGGGAGAATTTGCTCAGAATTCTTGGAAGGCCAAGAACAAAATTCTCTTTTTGGACAGAATAAGTCTTCCCCAGGCCCTCCTAAAGTCTTCGACATCTAGAACAGAAATTCCTAAAACCCCAAGCAATTGGTGCAGGATTTGGAGTTTAAGGTGTAGGGAGAAAGGGAATGATTCTCTTCAATAAGATTTTAAATTCAAGTATAACATTGTGGTATAATAAAAAAATAAATATTTGGTCCTTGTCGCTGGTTCTTGGCACACAGTTTCTAAAAACTCCTGGAATCTCCAGAGTGCTAAGGGTGTCTTTTGGATGGTAATGAGATGACTTGTGGCTGGAGGCCCCTAAGTAGCTTCAGGATGCAGGGTGCTGCCAGAAAGACCAAACTTTGTGATTAGAGAGTTGGAACTTTTAGCTCCATCCTTCACCCTCTGAGGAGAAGAGAGGGGCCAGAGATTGAGTAAAAACTCCAATGGCTAATGACTTAATCAATTAGACCTCTATAATGAAATCGCCATGAATACCCCTAAACAGCGGGGTTTGGAGAGCGTTTGGGTTAATGAACACTGGATGTGCTGGGAGGTTGATGCACCTAGAGAAGGCACGGAAGCCTTCAGCCCCTTCCCCTGTACCTTGCCTTATGCATCTCTTCCATTTGGCGGTTCCTGAGTTGTGTGACTGATGGATTGATAAGACAGGGTCTCACTCTGTCTCCCTGGCTGCAGGGCAGTGGCATGAACATGACTCACTGCAGCCCTGACCTCCTGAGCTCAAGTGATCCTCCTGTTCCAGCCTCCTGAGTAGCTGGGACCACAGGTATGTCCCATCACCATGCCTGGCTAATTTTTAATTTTTTTGTAGAGATGGGGGTCTCACCATGTTGTGCAAGCTGGTCTCAAATGTCTGGGCTCAAATGATACACCTGCCTGGGCCTCCCAAAGTACTGGGATTATAGGAGTGAGCCACTGTATCCAGCCAATTGTGTATCTTAAATAAACAGGTGATAGTATGTAAAGCTCTTTCCTGAGCTCTGTGAGTCATTCTAGTGAATTATCAAACGAGAGGTGGGCTGGTAAGAACCTGCAACTCTGCAGCCAAGTCAGACAGGAATGTGGTTAACTTGGGAACCCCCTGCTTGCTACTGGTGTCTGAAGTGAGGGCAGTCGTGTGGGACTGAGTCCTTAAACCTGTGGAGTCTGATGCTAACTCTGGGTAGTGAGTGACCAAATGGAATTGAATTGTTGGACACCCAAGTGGTGTTGGATAAGTGGTGCTGGAAAAAGACATTACACATTTGGTGTCAAGAGGCCAAAAAAGCCCTAAAATATACATGTAGAAGAGTACACCGTTTTTGAGCTGATTGCTCAACAAATGATCACAAATTGAACACATTCATGTAACCACCACCCAGGTCAAGGAACAGAACTTCAGCAGCAACCCAATTTCCTCTCAATCACTGTACCCCTTCTTTTTTCCCCAAAGGTAAGTGCCACCTGACTTCTAGCACTGTATGTTAGTTTTTCTTGGTTTTTGAACTTCATAAGCTTTTAGACGCTATAGGCTCTGAAATGACTCACTTAGTGATGAATGATGCCCCATAGTGAATAGCTTGTTGGGTTTCTGATATAAGGAGAGAAAGAAACTCTGCTTTTTCATTTTTAAGTAATCTTAAGCCTGAAAGTCTGTTCATTCTGTTAGACAAGTACTAACTTGTCAGATACATACCCAAAGACTTAGTAGCATTAAGCAAACAGCACTTATAAATTAAAACCTGCTTTTAACTAATGAGAGTCAATCTATAATTTATGAACAATCGTTTACTCAATAAAATTAATTACAGCCTTGCATACATGACCAGAGCTATGATACTAATCAAATCCACCCACCCTGACCTTTTCTGTGTAACCTGTGGTAAGAATACAAATAGGTTTGATAGGATTGTATTTGAGAAGCAGCACTACGGTTAAAAGCAACAGCTATGGAACTAGAGTTGGGGCTGAATCCTGGCTATGAGACTTAGTAGTTGTGTGTTCTCCATCTAATTACTTAATCTCTTAGCTTCTAGCTTCTTTTTTTTTTTTTTTTGAGATGGAGTCTCGCTCTGTCACTGCAAGCTCCGCCTCCCGGGTTCACGCCATTCTCCTGCCTCAGCCTCCCGAGTAGCTGGGACTACAGGCGCCGCCACCTCGCCCGGCTAGTTTTTTGTATTTTTTTTTTAGTAGAGACGGGGTTTCACCGTGTTAGCCAGGATGGTCTCGATCTTCTGACCTCGTGATCCGCCCGTCTCGGCCTCCCAAAGTGCTGGGATTACAGGCTTGAGCCACCGCGCCCAGCCAGCTTCTAGCTTCTTTATCTATAAAGTGGGGATAATAAAAGCTGCCTCATATGATTGTTATGAAGAATAAATGAGTCAATACATGTAAAATACTTATTAGGATAACACAAACATTTGTTTGCCATCATCATTAGTACTTAGAACTATCTTAGCTTCAGAAAAACAGCATGAAGCCTGATGCATATGCACAGGGTCAAATACTTACCACACAGCTAAAATTGGGAATCGTTGCATATTTGTAAGAATAGGGATACAGCAACATCTGAGCATATGCATGAAAGGAGAGATAAGCCCTAATGTGCTTTCTGTGTTTTCGAAGGAAGTTAGCTACAGCCTTCACTTCCGGCTCAGATTCTGGAAAAGGGCCACAGTATGTATCATCACAAGGGTGCATAGAAGCTCCTTCATCTGCAAGTCAGAAAAGAAAATGGGGTAAGGAAGTAGGCAGGGAAGAAACAAGAAACACAAATCAGCACTGTTAAGCTGTGATTTTTCTTTTATTTCTGCAAACATATGGTATTATTAAGCAATTCATCTAACTTCTCATTTATGGAAATCAATACAAAAGTTCCAAGGTGGTTCAAGTTCCCATGCACAATAGGAGGGCCTGAATGGAAACCAGGTACTGATTTTTCAAGTTTGAACCTGCACAAACTACTCTAAAGAAATCGCTCTATCAGCTGTCACTTCTAGCTGCACCTAGCAGCTTGAAAAATAGTACAGCAAGTGTTCAACAAATATTTGTTGAATAAGTTAATGTCAGTTAGAAAGAAAAGGCTAGATATATGTAAAGGTATCTGATAAGATACAAATACTGATATAGCAAGAACATAAAGACAGGCCAGAAACAATTTCACCATTTCTATTATACTTTTAGAACAGCACTATCCAAACTAGTTTTGTAAAACCAGGAGGCTTTGCTAGTTATCTTGGTTAGACTTTAGTTATGAAATCTTCAAAACAAAATTTTAATAACTTTTGAATTAAAAATCAAATTATATAGAGTATACTTAAGAGGTTTAAGGAAGGAAGGAAGGAAAATAAGAATCACTAGAACAATCACAAAGTATTATGGTCCTAAGAAAATTTGGAAATAATTACATTTTCCATAGTTATTTGCCATATGAGGCCACTGATGTCTCTTCCCTACCTCTAGAAAATGATAATTCTCTCCACAAACTAGTAGAAAATGTTTGGTGGTTCTGTGATGTAGTCAAATTCTACTGAACATAAAAAGACAGCCCAGTCAAATTGGGCTAAATCTTGAGGACCATAAGTGTAGCTTATGCTGCAGTGAAGACAAGAGTCAAGATGGGGAACTTACAGCAATTGGGGTTTTCCTCCTTTGAATCTCATCCTGGAGATGCCTCAGAAGCAAGTGGGCTATAGGTGGAACTCAGAATGTAACATAAAAACTATAGCTGGGCAGAGTGTGGTTGCTTAGGCTTGTAATCCCAGCACTTTGGGAGGCCAAGGAGGGTGGATCACAAGGTCAGGAGACCATCCTGGCTAAAATGGCGAAACCCCGTCTCTACTAAAAATACAAAAAAATTAGTCGGGCGTGGTGGCGGGCACCTGTAGTCCCAGCTACTCGGGAGGCTGAGGCAGGAGAATGGTGTGAACCCAGGAGGCGGAGCTCTCAGTGAGCGGAGCTTGCACCATTGCTGGGCTACAGAGTGAGACTCCGTCTCAAAACAAAACAAAACAAAAAATACTATAGCTGATACTCTGGAGGGAATGGAAAAAATAAAGAGAGATCTGTGGAATACAGACCTAAAGCACTGGAAAGGCAAGATCACAAACTAAACAACTAATTCTGGAGGGAGCAGAACTGATGAGCCAGAGAAAACAAGAATTTACAATAATCCTAATAAACATTCTCAAGGGCATGTAGGAGGGCACTGGAAACAAATAGGGACAAGGAGTTATAAAAAAAAGGACCAATCAGATATAGTAGAAACAAACAATTTAATTCAGGGTTGAATGAATACAGTTGATGAATGAATTAATGAGATGGAGAGTGGTTTGAAACATTCCCAGAAGGCATCGGGAAGAGTAAAGAATAAGAAAAATGAGAGAAAAATGAAAGGACATGAAAAATAAAATAAATATCAATATGTGATTAACGGGAGCCCTAGAACGAAAGGAAAAAATAAAGTTAAACATTTGAATAACTGCAAATTAAAATTTCTCCACAATTTTTTTTTTGGGGGGGATGGAGCCTCGCTTTGTCACTCAGGCTGGCGTGCAGTGGTGCAATCTCAGCTCACTGCAAACTCTCTGCCTCCTTGGGTTCAAGTGATTCTCTTGCCTCAGCCTCCTGAGTACCTGAGATTACAGGCGCCCTGCCACCACACCTGGATAGGTTTTGTATTTTTGGTAGAGACGGGGTTTCACCATGCTGGCCAGGCTGGTCTTGAACTCCTGACCTCAAGTGATCTGCCCACCTTGGCCTCTGAAAGTGCTGGGATTTACAGGCATGAGCCACCATGCCCAGCTAAAAATGTCTCCACAATTAAGGAAAGATTGAACAGACTTATTGTGCACCAAACAAAAGAGATAGAGAGGAAAATATCAACACTTTGACAAATTATAGTGCAATTTAAGAAAAGAAAACAATTCTAGAGAGAAAAAGCAAGTCATTTAGAAAGGAACAAGAATTCCATTCACATTTGACTTTTCAACAGCAACATTAGAGTAATAAATCCAATGTATTTATTAAAAAGGAATTTTGAATCTAGGCTTCTATATCTAGCTGGATTCTCACTGCAATGTGAGAGTGAAATAACGATGTTCTCTAGCATCTAAAAGGCCTCAAAAGAATATACCACACACTGACATACTTTGAAAACACCCCTGAAGAAAGTATTCCAACAAAATAATGAGTAACTCCAGAGAGCCTATTTGATATGAGAATTGCAGGTTAATAAGTAGCTTAGTAACATTTGCTATCTAAATAAGCAATAGCGAAAGGGTGGAGGGGTGGAAAGTATAATGATCTAGGTATCAAATCCTAGGAAACAACAAATTGATGGAAAAATAAAGAGGTGGGTGGGCAGGGAAGGCAAAAGCATGCTAAATTGTTGGTCTGTTTTGAAAAGGAGATATAGATATTGATTAAATTTAGAAATTGATGGAAAAAAACAAACCTAAGTATGGGTATTAAATTAGGAATAACCACCAGAATAAGAAAAATAGAACACAGACTTCATAACTAATGGAATTAACTTTGAACCATTTAATTGAAAGTAGTAAAGAAGGAAAAAAGAAAAAAGAAGAAACAGGGCCAGCTGCAATGGCTTACACCTTAATCCCAGCACTTTGGGAGGCTAAGGTTGGAGGACTGCTTGAGACCAGGAGTTTGAGACCAGCCTGGCCAACATAGTGAGACCTCATCTCTACAAAAATTAAAAAAAGTTAGCCAGGTATGGTGGCACACACCTGTAGTCCTAGTTACTTGAAAGGCAGAGGCAGGATCGCCTGAGCCCAGGAGTTTGAAGTTATAGTGAGTTGTGATGGTGACATTGCACTCTAGTCTGGGTGACAGAGCAATACCCTGTGTCTTAAAAGAAAAGAGGCTGAGTGTGGTGGCTCACGCGTGTAATCCCAGCACTTCGGGAGCCAGGGCGGGTGGATCACCTGAGGTAAGGAGCTTGAGACCTGCCTGGTCAACATGGTGAAACCCCATTTCTTCTAAAAATACAAAAAAATTAGCCAGGTGTGGTGGTGCATGTGTGTAACCCCAGTTACTTGGAAGGCTGAGGCAGGAGAATCACTTGAACCCAGGAGGCAGAGGTTTAAGTGAACTGAGATCACGCCATCGCATTCCAGCCTGGGTGACAAGAACGAGACTCCATCTCAAAAAAAAAGAAAGAAAAGAAACTCTGGAAAACAGAGAACAGGAATACAGGAATTAAGACAGCAGAAATAAGTCTTAAAGTAACAGTGATTATGAAGAATGCTAATAGGTGAACTAATTGATCAAATGACTGATTTTATTTTATTTATTATCTCCAATCCTGCAGAAAATGATTTAAACTTTATTTTTAATAGAGATGAGGTCTTGCTATGTTGCCCAGGCTGGTGTTGAATTCCTGAGCTCAAGCAATCCTTCCACCCTGGATTCCCAAAATATTGAGATTACAGGCATGAGCCATAGTGCCTGGACTGATGTTTTCATACAGAAAAATAAAGAAGATCCATAGAAAAACATGTGGTGTAAGTAGATATACCAGATGTCTACTTTTAGTACTGTGGCAGCCTTGGTATTTGTATTAGTTTCCTAAGGCTGCCATAACACATTACTACAAAGTAAGCCACTTAAAACAACAGAAATTTATTCTCTTACAGTTCTTGAGGCTCAAAGTCTGAAATCAAGGTGTCAGCAGGGCCATCCACCTTCTGAATTATCTACGGAAGAATCCTTCCTATCTACAGAAGCCTCTTCCTAGCTTCTGGTGGTTCTTGGCAATCCTTGGTATTTCTTGGTTTGTGGATGCATTCCAGCCATGTATCACTTATAGAAAGACATGCCAGGTATGGTGGCTCACGCCTGTAATCACAACACTTTGGGAGGCTGAGGTGGGTGGATCACTTGAGGTCAGGAGTTTGAGACCAGGCTGGCCAACATGGTGAAACTCTGTCTCTACTGAAAATACAAAAGTTGGCCGGGCGTGGTGGCATGCACCTGTAATCCCAGCTACTCAGGAGGCTGAGGCGTGAGAATCACTTGAACCCAGGGGGTGGAGTTTGCAGTGAGCCAAGATCGTGCCACTGTACTCTAGCCTGGGTGACAGAGAAAGACCCTATCTCAAAAACAAATAAATAAATAAAAAATAATATGTTCTAAGAAATACATCATTAGACAATTTCATCAGTGAGCGAACATCATAGAATGTACTTATGCAAATGTAGACGGTGTAGCCCATTGCTCTAGGCTGTAAACCTATACAGTATATCATTCTACTGAATACTGTAGGCAATTATAACAAGATGATAAATATTTGTGTATCTAAACATGGAAACAGTGAAGTAAAAATTCAGTATTATAATCTTATGGGACCTCTGTCATATATACAATCACTGTTGACTAAAACATTGTCATGTGGTGCATGACTATACTCCAGTCTCTTCTTGTATATTCACGTGGCTTTCTTCCCTGTGTGTTTCTCTGTGTGTTCTCTCTTCTTATTATAGGGACAACTCACTGAATTTAACTAATTACTTCCACAAATAAACTTTTTCCAAATAAGGTCATATTCCAAGGTTTCAGTGGACATGAATTTGCGGGGAACACTATCCCACCACAGTTTTGAGGAATTATCCTATTGCGGAAAAACTAGATCCTGCATAGGATACTTTCTCTGAGACACTGTTTATCTTGCAAGAAGTAGAGGAGTCTCCAAGACACCTGGATAAAAGATCAATTAAAAAATTCAATAGTGTAATTCTACTCTTGACAATATTACTTATAAGAATGTGTAGTAGAAAATAAGGTATTATTCACAATATCTAGGAATTAAGCTATTAAATAATGCCTATTAGAAAGAAAATGTTAAAACTCTACTAAAAGATCTATAATTTCAGAATTGAATTAGAGAACTATACTATGTTCATGAATATGATGACTTGGTAGTGTAAAGATATTCATTCTTCCCTATTTGTTTAGTTATTTTGTTCAATTCAATTTTGACAAAAATATCAGCAGCAGGATTTTGGGAGAAAACTCAACTAAAGAACTCTGAAAGTTTTGAGGGAGAATAAATAGCTCAGAAAATCTTGGAAAAGAAGAGTAGAGAAGGGCTTATCCTATCAGGCATTAAAACATACATAGGTATAATCATAGAAACAATATGATATAAAGTCAGAAATAAGCTAGTAGACCAATGGAACAGAATCACCAGGAAAATGATTGTTTAGTAAATGATGTTGAGAAACTAGCACATAATATGGAGAAACCAGAGTTGGATCCTTAGCACATAAATGTACAAAAGTAAATTCTAAATGGTTTAATAATTTAAATAGCAAAAATAAGACATGGTAAGCAGAAAAAAATATAAGGGTTTGGTTGTTGTTAGGGGCTTTCCTTAACCCTTTTCCTTCATATCATCCTTCTGGATGGACTTACAGAATGTGGGGATGAATATACAAAAGAGATGCTCTTTAATAACTAAGTTTTTCCACAAGATTATATGCAGGGTGAACAGTGGGAAAAAAGGACCTTATGTATGTTTGGTCATATATAATGAATGTAGAATGAATTAAGAAATTTTTAGTATTATAGTTACAATTTCACCAAAAAGAGCAAGGAAATATAAAGTAACACAAATATACATGACAACATAAGTCAGACTATGTGTAATAATGTAATAATATAAAGGGCTTATATTTTAAAATTAAAACCTGATGTTGAATTCAACTTAACAAAAATTTTTGAATACTTCTGTTCTAGACATTATGTTATATACTGGGAATTAAATATAAAGAAGCCACAGACCCTGAGTTGATGAACATAAAGATTATGCTGGAACACATAAAGGTAACAGAAAAAATCAATATAATGTGGTAAATGCTATGATATATTTAGAAGACAGGGCAAAGAGGCAATCATCCTGTGTGAGTGTTCAGGAAAATCTTCTTAGAGGAGATAATGTCCCCTGGAAGAGACAAATCTAGAGGGATAGATATGAGTTAGAAGATAATTTCAGGTAGTAAGAACAGTATCAACAACGGTGTAAAGGCAAGAGACATTTGGTAGTAAGATTCAACATAAAATGCGAGTCAGAGAATTCTGGTGGATGCGCCTAGAGTAGTAATTAGGAACTAGTTCATGGAACATCTTATATATTATGCAAAGGAGCTTGTAGTGTCCTCTAGGCAGTGAAGAACCTCTGTGGTGCCCAGAAAATACACTACTGAGACCTCTTGCTGCCCTGAGCATAGTTGACTGACAGCTCCACTTGCTACCCTCTGGATCCATCACTACATTCTCATCAAGCCCACATTTCCCTACAGTTGCTCTTTGCCAATGACTGATCATAGTAGAGGCATTAGTGCAGGCCCATTCTTGCCAGATGCAGGTATCCTTAACAAGGCAACTTTGGCTTGATGCATCCCCATAGGCCTGCCAAAGCCTTTCTTAGAGTTGCATGTTAGTCTGAGACTCTTCCAGCCCCATTCTTTTCTCCTCTCTCCTTTCATAGGTTTCTGACCTGCATCATGGCAAAAAAGCTCTCCTAGTCTATTCTTTTTTTTTTTTTGAGACGGAGTCTTGCTCTGTCACCCAGGCAGGAGTGCGGTGGCACGATCTTGGCTCACTGGAACCTCCACCTCCTGTATTCAAATGATTCTCCTGCCTCAGTCTCCCGAGTAGCTGAGATTATAGGTGCGCACCACCATGCCTGGCTAATTTTGTATTTTTAGTAGAGACAGGGTTTCACCATGCTGGCCAGGCTGGTTTCCAACTCCTGACATCAAGTGATCCACCCGCCTTAGCCTCCCAAAGTTCTGGGATTACAGGCGTGAGCCACTGCTCCCAGCCCGTGTCCTAGCTATTCTTGCTTCCTCTTCTTTATTTTTGAAAGGTGTTTCCTTCAAATACATCTCTTGTCATCTAATCCTGAGTTGATTCCTGCTTCCTGGAGGTCTTGAGCTACCATAACTGAAGTTCTTTTTTAATCACCACTTTATTGAGATATAATTTACATACAATAAATTCACCCTTTTAAAGTGGATAATTCAGAAGTTTTTAATATATTTACTGAGCTGTGCAACCATCACCATTATCTAATTTTATAACGTTCAATTCCAAAAAGAAATCCCACACTTTTTAGCAGTCAATTCACATTTCTCTTCCTCTTAGTCTCTTAACCATGAAGGATTTTAAGGCATGGTCAGATTTTTATTTTAGATTTATCTTGTAAAAGTTTATAGGATAGATTTGTAAGAGGCAAGTCTATAATCAGGGAGACCAAATCAAGACACAATTACAACAATCTGGGCCAGAGATATTGACAGCTGGAGCTAGGGCTGTGGTATTAGGAACAGTACCAAGGGGGTGCATTAAAGAAATATTTGGAAGATTAACTAATTGGACTTGGTGATTGGTTGAATATGCAGGGCAATGAGCCGGGGTTTGATAACATCTTACCTCTCTGGCTTGGTCAACTTAGTCGACAGTATTTTTTTTTTTTTTTTCTGAGACGGAGTCTCGCTCTGTCGCCCAGGCTGGAGGGCAGTGGCGCGATCTCAGCTCACTGCAAGCTCCGCCTCCCGGGTTCACGCCATTCTCCTGCCTCAGCCTCCCGAGTAGCTGGGACTACAGACGCCCGCCACCACGCCTGGCTAATTTATTTATTTATTTTTTTTGTATTTTTAATAGAGATGAGGTTTCACCGTGTTAGCCAGGATGGCCTCGATCTCCTGACCTCGTGACCCACCCGCCTTGGCCTCCCAAAGTGCTGGGATTACAGGCGTGAGCCACCATGCCCGGCCGACAGTAGTTGTTTTGAATGAAACATTGAATAGATGAGAAGGGATGTGGACATATAGGGAGAAAAGGAAGATGTTTATTTCATTTTGGACATGTTAAGTTTGGCTGCCAATAGATATTTCTAATGGGGTACTGAAGATAAATATGAAGCTCAAAGGAAATACTAGGCTAGAGAAAAAGATTTGGGGGTCATTATCATTTTGTGAAAGTAAAATCGGCTGCTCATGACTGCAATCCCAGCACTTTGGGAGGCCGAGGTAGGTGGATCACTTGCGATCAGGAGTTCGAGATCAGTCTGACCAACATGGTAAAACCCTGTCTCTAGTAAAAATACAAAAATTAGCTGGGTGCTGTGGTGGGTGCCTGCAATTCCAGCTACTTGGGAGGCTGAGGCAGAAGAATCCCTTGAACCCAGGAGGCAGAGGTTGCAGTGAGCCACTGCACCCCACTCTGGGCAACAGAGTGAGACTCCGTTTCAAAAAAAAAAAAAAAAAAGTGAAATCACTCAAAATGAATACAAAGCTTCAAACTGTGGGGAATATCAGTATTTAAAAGACACAAAGAGTATAAGAGGACTCTGTCATTCACACTAGGGAGGAACTGTGAGGAAAGCAGGAGGACCACAAGATGCTGATGTCAAGGAATCCAGGGGTTTGATGTTTCAAGGAGAGTGTGGTTAGCCTGTAAAATGCAGAAAAGAATTTCATTTAATTTTATAGTAACAAAGTAACTGGGGACTTTTGCTTTAGAAAAATTAGTGGAGTGGTAGGGGCAAAAGCCAGATGTTATAGGCACTTAGAGGAATGAATGTGAAGAAAGGAGAAGGAGATAGTAAGTATAGACTATCTTTTTTGGGAAGCTTGGTGTACAAGGGAAGAAAATATATACAATGATAGCTAGAGGTAACCTTGGGGATAAGAAGCAGATTTAAGTTTTCTTTTTTTAGGGAGGACAAGCATATCTAAAGAAAGAAAGGGGAAAAGTATAGATGAAAAAAGAAAAAGAGAGATTATTTGATAGGAGAAAGTTCTAGAAAAGATGTGAATGGGTGGAATCAGCAACCAGGTGGAGTGACAGGCCTTGAATAGGAGATGGGGCTTTGGATTTCCTGTTTTCTTCAAATGTCTTTGATTCCTCATCCCATCAGTAAGAAACTTTTTGCATATCCCTGATATATATTTTTAATTTATATATGTCTTATTTGTAGTCTAATATCATATAAAACATACCAAAATAATATTTAGAATGTTTAGAGATGAATTAAACTATAATTAAAATATTTTTAATTTTTAAATTAATTGTATAGAAATTAAAAATATAATTTTTAAATTAATTGTATTTTAATTCTCTTAAAATAAGGATCAGAAAGATAGATGAAATCTAACTTAAATACCTTAGCAGTGTCTACCTGTTGTTTTTCTTCAATGAATTCATGATGTAAATGATGATATAAAAGAATGTGAGAACATAAAGTTCTTGGTTGATCTCCTAACTGGCAAAAGTATGTGTATTGCAATCTGTTGTCTCTCTGTACATTCAAAACATCTTTTTATTTCTCTAAAAATAAACATTGGAGAGTGAATTCAATAAATACTTGGAAAAAATGATTAGAATTAAATATTTAATGGAAAAAAGAGCATGCAATTGTATAAATGAGATAGTTAAAAACTAAGGAAAAAATAAAAGAAGTAAAGATTAATAGTCATTTGCTAGGCTGGCAATAATGGTATTATTTCTTTTTTTCTTTTTTTTTTTTACAGTCTCAATATATCATCCAGCCTAGTCCTCGGCCTTCCAAAGTACTGGGGTTACAGGTGTAAGTCATCACGTCTAGCCTAATTTTTATTTCTGTCATATTATCTCAATTCATAAGTAAAAAAATTAGAAAAGAAAAATAGAGATCTGAAATATATTTTTAAAAAAATTAAAAGTTTTTAAAGGAAAATAAGTAAAAACAGAAAAGCAGCAGGAATATTTGGTTTTATTTTACATTTGACAGCAACTGGTCCCTGTGGAAATTGACTTGACAGTTGCAGCTGAATCCTCTAGTGAGCAGTATTGGGAAGTCATGGTTATTGTGACATGTTTTCATTGTTATATTATCACTTTCAATGTTTTTCATTTATAGCTTTTAAATTTCTCATAAATGGAATCACAATGCTAATTTAAAAATTGTCATCTTTTAAAAGATTTCTTTTTCACTTGCATCTCCCACTGTCAACTTATCCTGGAATGACCCATGTTAAAAACTGAGCGTAGTTAATATAGTTTACAAATACACACACTGGTGTGCATATATGTACTCATACACCGTGCATATATGTATCTTGATATAGCTATATAGGTATAAATTACATGTTTATATATATATATACACACACATATATATATGAGCTATTTTTACTCACAAAACAAGATCATAATCATACAATTTTTTTGCCTCTTGCTTTTTTCTTCAATGATATTTTGTGGAACGTCTTCCATACAGATTTGAATTCATTCTTTTAAATTCATTCTATTGTAACATAATTTAGTCTCCTGCCTGTCTATTGTCGGGAATCATGCTTATTTCTCTCTCTTTACCATGATGAAACAATATCACAATAAAGAAGGTGGAGACATTACTACTGACCTGAAAGAAACAATAATGCAATAAGCATCAAAGTATATGTATCCTTACATCTGAGTGCTTTTATTTCTATGGGACAGACTTACAGGAATAGGGCCTTGGGTCAAAGGAGATATGTGTGTATACACACACACACACACACACACACACACACACACACATACACATTTTAAAAAGATGATAAATTCACATGATTCAAATATTTAAAGTTATAAAAGGATATTTTTAATTCTCATAGATTTTTTTTTGCCAGATTGCTTACTAAGATTGCTACTATTTATATTTCCACAAGTAGTATGTAAGAGTACCATCTCTCCTTCATCCCTACTAGCAATACTCTACAAGTGTATCACCTTTTGATTTTTGCCAGTTTGATGGCAAAAATTAATTTTACTTCCTTATTTTTCTTTTTTCTTTTGAGACAGAGTCTTGCTCTGTCACCCAGGCTGGAGTGCAGTGGCACGATCTCAGTTTACCACAACCATCACCTCCTGGGTTTAAGCAATTCTCCTGCCTCAGCCTCCTGAGTAGCTGGGATTATAGACGTGTGCCACTATGCCAGGCTAATTTTTGTATTTTTAGTAGAGACAGGGTTTCACCATGTCGGCCAGGCTGGTCTCGAACTCCCAACCTCAGGTGATCCACCCGCCTCAGCCTCCCAAAGTGCTGGGATTACAAGCGTGAGCCACCGTGCCCGGCCAATTTGCCTTCCTTACTGGCAGCGTGTTTGTGTTCATACTTTAGACTGGACTCTGAATTGTTTAATCATGTTCTTAGCTCATTTTGTTTTCTGCTGGGCTATTTATCTTTTCCATACCCATGTAGAAAGTACTTTGTAAAGACTGTCACTTGCATTGCATTTTATCCTCAAATCTGTGATTTTTCTATTTAATCATTTATGGAAACTTTATCATTTTAGACATTTTACATTTCATATAATCACTATGTCTTTGTAAAAAATGGCTTTTTTTTTTTTTTTTTGGTCTTGGTTAAGAAAGTTTTCCCTTGGGAGGCTGAGGTGGGCAGATCACTTCCATTTAGGAGTTTGAGACCAGCCTGGGCAACATGGCGAAACATGTCTCTGCTAAAAATACAAAAAATTAGCTGGTTGTGATGGTGTGCACCTGTGGTCCCAGCTACTTGGTAGGCTGAGGTGGGTGTATCACCTCAGACCAGAAAGTCGAGGTTATTGTGGGCTATGATTGTGCCACTGCATTCCAGCCTGGGTGACAGAGTGAGACCCTATCTCAAAAAAGACAAAAAAAAAAAAAAAAAAAAAAAGAAAGAAAGAAAAAGAAAGTTTTCCCTATCCTGAAAGATTATAGGTGCTTTCTAGATTTTCTTCTAAGAATTTTATCACTTTATTTTTTTCCATGGAAGTCTTTAATCCTTCTGGATTTATTTTTGTACATATGTAACGTTATCCCTTCAGTTTTTCTAGAGGAATAGCCAATTCTGTCAGCATCATTTATTAAATATCCTGTCGTTTTCCAACCGAATTACAACATTACTTTTGTTATATATTACAGTGTAATGCAGCCAGGGATGGTGGCTCATGCCTGTAATCGCAGCACTTCGGGAGGCTGAGGAGGGAGGATCACTTGAGGCCAGGAGTTCGAGACCAGTCTGGCCAAGGTAAAACTCCATCTCTACTACAAATACAAATATTAGCCAGGTGTGGTGGTGCATGCTTGTAATACCAGCTACTCAAAGAGGCTGAGGCATGAGAATTACTTGAACCCGGGAGGCAGAAGTTGCAACGAGCCAAGATCATGCCACTGCACTCCAGCCTGGGCAACACAGCAAGACTGTCTCAAAAAAGCAAAATAAAAGTGTAACACATGTGTGGATCAGTTCTTGGACTCTCTGTTCTGTTCTGCTGTTCTATGTGTCTATTCTCATGTTGTTACCCTAAATCTATAGCAGCATTAAAGTATGCTCTGATACAGGCAAGAGACAGTCCCCTCACTATTCTTTTTACAGTTTTATCGGCTTTTTTGTCTACCTATTTTTCCATGTAAACTTTATGATCATTTTATCCCATTCCTAAAAGCAGAATACCAAATTAAGAAAACCTTGAGATTCTAATTGGAATTGCATTCAATTTGTACTGATTTGGGGAGGATTTTATTACATTGAGTCATCCTTCCAAGGACAGTTATATGCTGTTCCATTTGTTCAGATTCTTGACTGTGGTTGCTGTTGTCATTATTGTGACTAGACAGCCATTTTTCAGATGGTCTTCTCAGAACAGTGAGGTAGAAGCCACTTCACGATGCCATCAATGTTTCTCTCATGTTCTGCCTTCCTGTCCTCCATCTCCACCTCCATCAAATGCAATCTGGGGAATCAGTCACCCAAGCCATCTCTTTAAACTTCATTTTGGAGGCTTATGTGATATCAAAATAAAAATATAACCCTGTAAACATAGTGTTCTGAGAGTTACAAAAATTCCTGATAACTTTACTTATAGGTAATATGCTTACTTTATATTTGGAATAACAAGTAATGGCTCTCTATTGATGTTTCCTTAGAAAATCAGACCCTCTTGTAAACAACTAAACATTCTAAGTTACTAAAGGTAAATTAGTTGCTTTATTCAAAGTTCAAAGAAGAAGGCAAAGATGGAGTAATTTAATTTCCATCTCTTCTGTAGATTTGTAACTATTTCTAAGCCACTCCTGAAGAGTCTAGAGACTCATGTCAATTAACAAAGGATAGGAATTTCTACCTTTTATTCTTTTTAAGGAGAGAAAAACCAAACATTAATTTTCTCCTTCAAGATTGAGTAAGAAAAAGGGTAACTATTTTGTACTGAAAACAGGACCAGTGCTATTGTTCCTTTCTGGAGTGGAAGGCAATCAGGCTACAGGTGAAGATGTGAGTGGTGACAATTTTGCCTTGTATCTATTGGCTGTATAGCCACAGAGGAGCATTCCTCTTGACCTGAGGCTACTTGCTTTATCCATAGAATCCTCACTAGATCCAACCAACACCAACTTTCTCTAGGTAAACTTGGGGTCTTTATAACATCCCATACTAGCTCAGGTGGTACAGTACAGACCCAACATGATGTGTGAAGAGTGGCAGAGTAGAGAATATAGACTAATCTTAGAAGTAGCTGTGTTTGGCTGTAGAAGGCTGTAAAAATGATAGCACTTATGTTGCACTGAAGCTATTTATTTATATAGACTCTCCTCTCCTTTAGAGGGTGAGCTCCCTGAGGACAGAGGTCATGGACTACAGTTTCCCAGGACTTAGCAAAACAGACACCCTCACTACCCTTTAAATGTTACTTAAATGAATAAGTGGAGCTGACCCTGCGCAGGGAAGGTGCTTGTACCTTAGAACAGGGATCCCTAATCTCTGGGCCACAAACTGGTACTAGTCCATGGCTTATTAGGAACTGGGCCACATAGCAGAAGGTGAGTGGCATGTGAGCAAGCAAAGCTTCATCTGTATTTATAGCTGCTTCCCATTGTCCACATTACTAGGTGAGCTCTGCCTCCCATCAGATCAGTGGCAACATTAGATTCTCATAGGAGTGCGAACCTTATTGTGAACCGCGCATGCGAGGGATCTAGGTTGTGTGCTCCTTATGAGAATCTAATGATGCCTGATGATCTGTCACTGTCTCCCATCACCCCCAGATGGGACTGTCTAGTTTCAGGAAACAAGTTCAGGGCTCCCACTGACTCTACATTATGGTGAGCTGTATAATTATTTCATTATATATCACAATGTAGTAACAATATAAATAAAGTGCACAATAAATATAATGTGCTTGAATCATCCTGAAACCATCCCCTCCCCCCTCTCCTGTCTGTGGAAAAATTGTCTTCCATGAAACTGGTCCTTGGTGCCACAAAGGTTGGGGACTGCTGCCTTAGACTATTTAATTAACATTTAGGCTTTGATTAGACAACTAAACTCCAGTTCATCTCTATGGAAGGCTGAGGACACACCAGGGATATCACCACCACCACCACAAAATATTTTCAAATAAGCCTGTTGGTCCATGAGAATATTATCATCACCTAAATATTTCTTTAATAACTTAAAATCTGAAAGACTGAGTTTTTCCTAAATTGTAGGTACTTTAAAAAATGTTTCCAAAAGAAAATGAGATACATAAACAATCTTTGTATATGGGCAGTAAGTCCCAAGTTGTTTGTGTACATGGGTACAAATCAATGCTTATGATCAACAAAATACAGAGTGATAACTTCATGACTAAGCATTTTCATAGAGAAAAATAGGACCATTAAATTTCCTCCCAGACTGTATAAAAACTGTAATTGTGTGCTGATGAGCTTTCCTCCAAAGAATCAATGGAGGGAGATGTGCAATTGGAGAGGGTCATTTACAACAGGAAGGTTTTAAGGAACATGCAGAGAGAGCAGAAGAGTGGGAAAGATGGGCAAGGCCACAAAAGGGACAGGCTGGGATGTAGAGCAGGGAAACAGGACAATGACTTCAAGAGGGCCAGGGGATCTATTTTACCTGGCTTTTCATAGGACGTGACCTCCTACTTGAAATATTCTCCTCCCTTGGCTTTTAACACACTGTTCCCTCAAGCTTTTCTTCCAGTCTTTCTGTTCTTTCCTTCTCAACCCCCTTTATGGGGTTCTCTTCTTCTATTAGTCCCTTAAATGAAGGGGAATCCAATTGTTCTGCTCTTAGCCATGTTCTTCAGTGGTCACTCTCTTCATTTGAGCATGGCAGCCTCAACTATTACTTACATGTAGATACTTTCATGTATTCAACACGTCTTTACTATGTACACACCATGCCTCATGCACTGGGATACATCAAGAACCAAAGGTTTTTGCCTTGTAGAGAACTTCCATTCCAGTGGTGGTGGTGAGACAATAAACACTAGACACAGTGAGAGGGAGAATTCTACTGTATAGGAGAAAAGTGCCATGGAAACAAGAAAAAGAACAGTGTGAGAAAGATTAGGAGTACTGGGGAGGTGGGTTGCAATGATAGAGATGGTGATGACGTTGTTCCCAGATGCTGGGTTTTGAGCAGACTTGTAGAATTCAAGGAGTCAGCTATGGCATCCAGGGAAGAGTTTTAAGCAGAGGGAACAGCCAGTGCAAAGACCCTGAGGCCAATGTGGCTGGAGCCAAGTGGGAAATGAGGATAGAAATAGATGAGATCAATCAATGGGAGACCAGATTATGTGAAGTTTATAGGCTATATTAAGTCCCTTAGGCAAGTAAAATTTGGAGCCACTGCAGCATTTTCAGCAGTTAACATCATCTAACTTATATTTTAAAAGGTTCATGGTGGCTGAGGATAGAGAGTGTTTGTGTGTTTGTGTGGGTGGCAGAGAGGCAAGTGTAGCAGCTGTGAGAGTAGTTAGAAGGCTCCTGCAGTAACCCACGAGAGAAGATGGTAACTTAGACTGGGTTGGTAGTAACAGAAGTGGTCAGAAAGGGTTGGAAACTGGAGGATTCTTAAGGTAAAACCAAAGGGATTTCATAATTGGTTGGATGTATGGTGTAGGGGAAAGAGCAATGTTAAAGATTGATCCATGGGTTTAAGGCCTGAGCAACTGGAAGGATGGAGCTGCCACCAACTGAGCTGAGAATGGCTACGGGAAGACCAGATTTGGCAGAGTGCAGGTCAGGAGTTCATTTCTGGATATTTTGAGTTGAGATGTCTATTAGATACCCCCAGCGAAGATGCTAATAGATATTATATACGGAGCTTGGGAGAGAGTTCTACATCTGGAGATTTGGGAGGTCACAGGCACACAGTAGAGAATGATGACATGTCTAAGGGAATGAATGTAGATAGAGAAGAGAAAAAGACAAAGGCTGAACCCTGGGCATTCCAACATTAAGAGTGTAGGGAAAAGAACAGGACCAACAAAATAGATTTGGCGTCTTCTCTAACACCCCCAGGCTGGGTTTGGTGCTTTTCCTAAATGTGCTTATAAGGCCCTTTAACTGCATTTGTCAAAAATGTAGTATCCTGCATTAAAATTGTATATATACCCATTTCTCTACTTGATTGGGCCTAGCATTTGACTAATATTAGAGACATAATAAAATGAGAAAGCATTTTATTTCATTATTATCATACATGAGCTAAACGGTGTAATATTCAGAAGGACTGTGCCTTGAGTTGATGCTATTTGCCTGAGAAGCACATTAGACACTGGAATATTCTACAGCATTTTATGGTTGATTTTATGGATTGGCTTCCTGCCAATGTTATTTACTGCAGATTAAGTATTGATTCAGCAGAATGGGATATCATATCCAAAATTCTTTTTGCCAGTGTTTATTTCTGAAATGTTGCCTTACTCATCTTCTATACCAACACTGTCTTGACAAAATAAAATCAGAATTCTGAATGGTTGTGTCTCTAACATGGAAATAAATTAATTTGGGTGGAAAGAAGATCACTAAAACCATCTATTTTTATTTATAGCCTTCTGGGGGCACTATCTAGGTTTTACTAAAACGCAAAGAAACAGCTCACAAATACTGTTGAATATTAAGTGCCTTCTGGATTTTATGTAGTTGTGTTGGATGGACACATTATTTTAAGAGTCCTGTCCAGATCTGGCCTCAGTTATGCAGATTCTGGTGAGAAATGTCTGCAGTACTATGAAAGATCAAGATAGCAGAAAGCCAAAGCATCAGGACATAGCATTTCAAGGAAACAAGCAAAAAACAACAGCAAATGTGATAAAATAGACTTCTTCTAGGGAAAAGGAGCAAGCAGCATCAAACCCATCTTTCTTAATGTTTTAGGAATATGAGAATCTAAAAGTTATTAGTTTTCCCTTAGTTTACGGGAACCAATATATTGTTTCTGAAAGAGACAAAATTCTCTTTCTCATTTTCACATGCAGAACAACTGCAGAATATATAACAGATTTCTGCAGTGCAGAGCGGAGAGGAGATTTTAGTCTTGTCTAATAAAACGGCATACATCTCTGTTCTGAACACTTCAGTGATTTAACTTCCATACCATACATCACCTTTTTAGTTTTTGAGTATTGAGATGTAAAACTCTACAAGGACCTCATAAATGTAGAAAGGAGACAAGACATGCACACATGAAAAAATTAGAGAACACGACAATGCGGGATATAATCGTAAAGTGTGCAGTGCAGACTCTAAGTGCACAGAGCACCGAGGAGGGGAGAGAGCAGGGAAGATTAGGAGCCCTGGGGTAACTACAGTGGCAAAGAAGAGACTCAATGGAGCTCAAGATGGAGGGAGCTCAAAAGAATATGATTTTACTTAAGAAATAAAGGACAACAAAGAAAAGGTTTTGTTGCTTCTGTGAACCCTAGCTTTTCTGGATGATAAAATAAGATGTAAACTAGGCTTTAGAGGAGAAACAAAGAACGGAGGGGTACCAGAAGGTGCAATGGGCTAAAAAATCATGAGGCTGGGCTCTAGTTACAACTGCATCACTAGTCAGCTCAGTGACAGGCATTCCACTACTCTGGCTGCATTTGTCCTGGGTGGACTTGAGAACCGAATCCAGGGTTCTCACTGTGGTGTTGGAAAAATGTGTTGCTATCAGTAGTGGGGGATGTCTCACAGTAATTTGTTACATGTTATAAAATTACTTGACTAAAAAAATGGGTTTGGTTATCCTGATAAATAACTCTTACTTTAATATACTTTTGTAAAGAAGAAGGTAAAAAAGGTGAAATTAGTACGGGTGTGCTTGAAATTGACCACAGGACTATGGTTTCATCATTAACAGGGTGTGTAGCACAGAAAAAAAAGGTTGAAAATTGTTGGATTAGAAAATGAATGCTAAGGAGGCCAGGAGTTTGAGACCAGCCTGGAAAACATAGTGAGGCCCCTTCTCTACAAAAGCAAAAAAAAAAAAAAAAAAAAAAAAAAAAAAAAAGAAGAAGAAGAAGAAAGAAAATGATTGCTTAGACTGTTTGTTTGTTTGTTTGTTTTTTGCTTTTTAAAAGATAGGGTCTCATTTTGTTGCCAGGCTGGAGTGCAGTGGTGTAATCTGTAGACATCAACTCCTGGGCTTAGGTGATCCTCCCAACCTCAGTCTCTTGAGTAGCTGAGACTACAGGCATGCACTAGAATGTTCAGCTAATTTTTGAAGGTTTTGTAAAGATGCGGTCTTGCCATATTATCTGAGTTGATCTTGACCTCCTGGCCGCAGGTGATCCTCTTGCCTCAGCATCCCAAAGTGCTAGGATTATAAGCATGAGCCACTGTGACTGTGCTCAGCCCTAAGATTCTTTACAGCATTGACAGTTTATGGTTCTAGTCCAGGTGAAACAAAAATTTTAAGGTAATTACATACTTACTTTTCCTCAGCATGCTTAGATTCTGTCTTAAAGATCTGAGGACAAAATTTAGTAATAACAGTTGTGTAACTTAATTGATTTCTGGTTTTGTTCTTAGAGGCAGTCTCTGAGGATGGATTGCATTCTAAAATGTAGTTAGCAAATATCTAATTCTCAGAATGCACTTTTCCTTGGATAAAACTTTCTTCCTTGCTCAAGGTCTCCCAAATCGCTCTCAAACTGGCTTATCTTTTATTACAAATTGTGGTGTATGACAACTGATTGCCCAAACCAGAAATCATCTACTACATCCAACAATTTGCAAAGAGCAGTTGGTACATTGTCTCAGTTTCCCTTCAATACACTCAGCCTAACTCCTATGAGCAGTCAAACCTTTTCTGAATTATTGTAGGGGTCCTGTGACCCCAGGCTCTTTATCAGTCTATATCTTCAGAAGTCCCAAGTTAATTTTGCTAAAATGCAAATCTTACCATGTAATTCCTCTGCTTAAACTTTATAATGGTTCACCACAGCCTTCAAGATAAAGGGGCTAGATGAGGGGTCTTTGCTCTATACCCCTGTGGTAGGTGAAATAATGGCCCCCCAAATCACCAGGTCCTAATCCATGGAAACTGTGAATGTTACCTTATGTGGAAAAGGGCCTCTGTAGATGTGATACATTAAGGATCTTGAGATGAGGAGATTATTCTGGATTATGTGGATAGGCCCTATATGTAATTACAAGTGCCCTTATAAGAGAGAGATTTGAATACCAGCAGAAGAGAAGGCTATGAGACAGCAGAAGCGGGGACGGATTCAGAGAGACAAGATGGCACGCCACAGGCTTTGACTGTGGAGGAAGAGCTCTCAGGGCAAGGAATATAGTGGCCTCTAGGAGCTGAAAAAGGGAAGGAAACAGATTCCCTCAAGAACTGCCTGAGGGAGTGTGGCCTTGCTACGCCTTCGGCCTGGCAAAACCCACTTTGGACTCTGGCCTCCAGAACTGTAAAAGAACACATTTGTCATGTTTTAGGTCACCAAGTTTGTAATTTGTTACAGCAGCAGTGGGGCACTAATAAGCTTTCACAAGCACTCTTTATCCCTACACAGCATTTAGCACAGCATAACATTTTTACTAAGCCGTCAATCTTGAGGGCAGGAATTATCTGCTTTTCATGTTTTTATCTCCTGTGCCTAGCATACTGTTCTTAAAAATTTATTAAGTAAATGAATGAATTTATTAACGTGATTCAGACTAGAGGATGCCCTCCAAAATTCTCATTTTTTCCTGTCTATTAACATTCTTTGGTTTTTGGCCAAAGCCCTTTAACTGGATATATGGGGGACTTATTTTTTTGGCTGAAGATCTTCAGCTCTACAGCAATCTGATCCCTTCCTCTTTCCTCCAGTCAGTCACTGAGTTCCATCATTCTACCTTTCCAATGCCATCTTCTTTCCATCCTCTCTGCTTCTATCCTGGTTTCATCACCTCTCACCTGGATAGCGCCATGGCCTCTAAACTGGTTCCCCTCACACTTTAATCCATCCTTCATCTTGCTCTCAGAGCACTTTTCTATAACCAAAATAGATCATGTTATTTCCCCAACCTCAGAAAAAAAAAATGCTCACTGGCTCCTTGTGGGCAACATCAGTGTCAGTTCCTTACCACGGTGTCCAAGCCCCTACTGACTGAACATTTCTAGGCTCATGTTCTCTTCTGCAGACCCTACAAACAGCCACAGCCCCACCCTTCACTTGCCAATTCCTGCTCTGCCATTCCCTCCCCATCTCTTTGCCTTTGTTCCTGTTCTTCCTTCAGCTCAGGCTGTTCATTTCCTCTCTTGAAACCTGTTGAAATACTTCCACACTGGGAAGGGTCAGCTGAAAAGCTACTTGTCAGGCAATACAATGGAGCAAAGGTAGTCTTTTTTTTTTTTTTTTTTTTTTTTTTTTTTTTTTTGAGACGGAGTCTCGCTCTGTCGCCCAGGCTGGAGTGCAGTGGCCGGATCTCAGCTCACTGCAAGCTCCGCCTCCCGGGTTTACGCCATTCTCCTGCCTCAGCCTCCCGAGTAGCTGGGACTACAGGCGCCTGCCACCTCGCCCGGCTAGTTTTTGTATTTTTTAGTAGAGATGGGGTTTCACCATGTTCGCCAGGATGGTCTCGATCTCCTGACCTCGTGATCCGCCCGTCTCGGCCTCCCAAAGTGCTGGGATTACAGGCTTGAGCCACCGTGCCCGGCCAAGGTAGTCTTTTTAACAAATGATGCTGGAACAACTGAACATCCACATACGAAAAAGTGAATCTAGACACAGAGCTTACACCCTTCTCAAAAATAACTTAAAATAGATCATAGACCTAAATGAAAAAGCAAAACTCTAAAACTCGTAGAAAATAATGTAGGAGAAAATCTAGACAATGTTAGCTATGGCAACCACTTTTTTTTTTTTTTTTTTTTTTTTTTTTTTTTTTTTTTTTGAGATTGAGTCTCACTCTGTTGCCTAGGTTGGAGTGCAATGGTGCGATCTCGGCTCACTGCAACCTCCACTTTCTGGGTTCAGGTGATTCTCGTGCCTCAGCCTCCCTGAGTAGCTGGAATTACAGGCACCCACCACCACACCTGGCTACTTTCTGTATTTTTAGTAGAAATGGGGTTTCACCATATTGGCCAGGCTGATCTTGAACTCCTCAGTTCAGGTGATCCACCTGCCTCGGCCTCCCAAAGTGCTGGGATTACAGGAGTGAGCCACCACGCCTGGCCAGCAAATCACTTTTAAAATACAACACAAAAGGCACAATCCTTGAAAGAAATACTTGATAAGTGGGACTTTCAAATTAAAAACTTCTGTTCTGTGAAAGACAATGTCGACAGAATGAAAAGACAGGCCACAGAATGGGAGAGAACATTTGCAAAAGACACATCTTTTAAAATATTGTTATCAAAAATATACAAAGAGCTCTTAAAACTCAGCAATAAGAAAACAATTTAAAAATGGGCTAAAGATCTTAACAGACAGATCACCAAAGAAAGCACAAAATGCAAATAAGCAAATGAAAAGATGCCCCACATCATATGTCATCAGGGAAATTCCAATTAAAACAACAATGAGATGCCACTACACACCAATTTGAGTGGTCAAAATCCAGAACACTGACAACAGCAAATGGTGGTGAAGATGTGGAGCAACAGGAACTTTCATTCATTGACTGTGGTAATACGAAATTGTGCAGCCACTCTGAAAGAGAGTTTGGCAATTTTATACAAAACTAAACATACTCTTGCCATATGATCCAGCAATTATGCTCCTTGCAATTTATTTAAAGGAGCTGAAAACTTATACCCACACAAGCATGCACATGGATGTTTACAACAGCTTTCCTATTTAAAAAAAATTATTTTATTTAAAATTTTTTATCTATTTATTTATTTTGAGACCCAGTTATGAGACTGGGTAATTTTTGTACTTTTGGTAAAGGTGGGGTTTCGCCATGTTGCCCAGGCTGGTCTCAACCTCCTGGGCTCAAGCGATTTGCCTGCCTTGGCCTCCCAAAGTGCTGGGATTATAGGTGTGTGCCACCATACCCAGCCGACAGCTTTCTTTATAATTGACAAAATTTGGAAGCAACCAAGATGTCCTTTAGTAGATGAACAGATGAATGAACTGTGGTACATGCAGGGAATGGGGTATTATTCAGCACTGAAAAGGAATGAGCTATCGAGCAATAAAAAGACATGGAAGAAACGTAAACACCTGTTACTAAGCGAAAGAAGCCAATCCGAAAAGGTTACCAACTGTGGTTCCAACTAGATGACACTCTGGAAAAGGTAAAACCATCGGGGAAGTAAAAGGATTCATGGTTGTCATGGGGTTGGTGGAGGGAGGGATGAGTAGGCAGAGTACAGAAGGTTTTAGGACAATGAAGATACTCTGTAAGATACTATAGTGAGGGATACATGTCATTATCCATTTGACCAAACCCACAGAACGAATTCCAATGTAAGCTATGCAGTCCAACATTCCAATGTAATACATTCCAATTCCAAAGTATTTATTGCACGCATGAATTCCAATGTAAACTACGAACTTTGGGTAATGATGTGTCAATATAGGTTTTTATCCATTGTAATAAATGTACCATCCTGGTGGGGGTAGTTGACAATGGGGGAGGCTATGCATGTGTAGGGGCAGTAGGTACATGGAAAATCTCCCTATCTTCCTTTTAATTTTGCTGTGAACCAAAAACTGCTCTAAAGAAATAAAGTCTTGGGGGAAAAAAAGGCACTTGCCTGCAGGTTTCCCACTCTCACCCCGTCAGAATTTCTGCTTCCTCTGGGAGTGTGACCTGGGTGTCTCTATTTCTTGGCTTTTATTAATACTCAGCCTTGAAATGCAGCTGGCTTGTCAACCTCACTAGACTATCGCTAAGAACAAGAACCGAGTATTATTCGTACTGGCCCAGCATTGTGCTTTGCTCATAGCAGGGGCTCAATAGATGCTTACTGAGTGAATCAATCTGCCCCACAGCAAGGTCCCTCTTAGTCTATCACATAAAAATTCCATTTGTGTTTTACATTTGAAGCTCAGTTATTATAAGGTTATAATAAAAGGTGAGAGATTGCATAAGAGCCTGAACAATGATGCTGTTTTCTACCATTATGGCATAACCTGAAAATATGTGCACATAAAGGTAGAGATACCAGCAAATATGAATGAATAATAAGGAAAGGGAATCAACAGTTTTGAATCATATTATTACTTTGTCTTTGGTTGTCACCAATCTACACTCCCAATCTAGGAGTAGTGGATGAGATGAATTAGTGCTAGCTTATTTCTTAATTGTGGAATTTGCTGGAAGGCCATTCTGGAATCTTTCTCTCAGAATTATGCGGGCTAGAATGACATGCCAAAACCTCATTTTAAATGGATGCCAGTATAATAAAACAAATTTATTGCATTCTAATAAAATATATCACACTAAAGAAATTGTGCTGATATGCTTGTTCTATTTATGTACATAATAAAATAATATATTTTTGTGAAATGTTTTGAATCAGTGTAAAACTGTTCACTTTCTCTCAATCTGTTTCACAGTCAGCATCTCTAGGGAAGTACCAGGAGAGAAGATGGGAGAGGCCACAGGCACAGGAAGCAGTGACTTGGTGTTGATTAGACTAGATTAAATATAACTCAGTGGGAACTCTATTTTGTTCTTCCCCACCCCTTTCCCATTTGGTGGGGGTAGTGAGCGAAGGCATGAGGAATGGTGGTGGAACGAGCATAATACGGTTTCTTTATAGGCCCATGAGGCCTCTTTTTGCCTCCTCCCTGTTTTACCAACACAAACAAATTAAGCTGAATAACAAAAGCTAATATGCAAGGAAAAGTGTTTTGAATAGTGGTTATGCATTCTAGAGGCTTTAGTTAAAATTTTCAGGTTTTTTTTTTTTTTTTTTTTTTAAAGAACACTGACTTATTTTTACTGTTTAAAATATTTTTTTGAATGGCCAATGGACGTACATGGTATGCCACACAGATTGCTTTCGCCTTCGTCTGTCTAGCCATCTATTTTTTTTCCCCCAGAAGCAACCACGTTCACTGCTTTTTTGGGTATAAATCCAGGGATAGTCTGTGTTTTTAAGCAAAAAGCCAGTTTTATTATATCCATCTGTGAAAAAAAGTCTTTTCTATACAAGTAGCAGTATTTTTTTACATCTATTGATCTTACCTTGCTTTGTTCAACTGTGTGTGTGTATGCAATCCTGGAGAATTTCCATGTCAGTGCATAAAATATATTTAGCCAGTCTCATTCTGGCTAAATACAGTATTTTACTATATAATTGGAGCCTAATTTACTTAACTAGTCCTCTGTTGAGCATTTGGAATGCTTCTAATCTCTTGCTATTATGCAGAGGACTGCAATGAATATCCTTGTGCATATATTATTTCCCACATATGTGAGTATAGTAGTAGGATATATTCCTAAAAGAATCACTTAATTATTCAAAAGGCACAAGTATTTCATTTTGGATGGACATTGCCAAAGACCCATTCACACTCAAAAGCAATGTGTAATATTGCCTGTTTTCCCACATCATTCCAATTCTCGTCTCTTTCTCTTTTAACAAACATATAGAGCTGTGCTGTATCAGAAAATTGTAAGAGTATCAATACATCCAAGTTAGCTTGTAAGAAAAGGTGTTTTTAAGTATCATTTGCATATAGATAGGTAGAGAAAAATACAGTGAAGATCTCAGTACTGACTGAAGAAACATTCCAGAGTAGCATTCAAGCAGAGTGCCTGCATATAGATGGTGCTCAATAAGTATTTGTAGAATGACTCCTGTGGCTCTATTGACTTTTGATAAATTCTTGGAGAGGTGTAGTAGAATGACCTAACTTAAAGTCTCATAGTGGTAACAAGATTTTACATTTAAATTATATTTATCTCTGGAATTCATTTTAATATATGCATCTTTTAAGAATTATTTAGCTTAATTGGTTATTTGGCTAACTACTTGTAGGTTGTATGGGAAAAATAAATGCAGAAAACATACTATTAAAGGCAAATTTGTTCTTTAAAGAAGAATTCTGGCTGGGCACAGTGGCTCATGGCTGTAATCCCAGCACTTTGGGAGGTCGAGGTAGGTGGATCACTTGAGGTCAGGAGTTCAAGACCAGCCTGGCCAACATGGTGAAACCCCGTCTCCACTAAAAATAAAAACATTAGCCAGGTGTGGTGGCACAACCTAGCTGCTTGGGAGGCTGAGGCAGGAGGATTTCTTGAACCCAGGAGGCAGAGGTTGCAGTAAGCCGAGATTGCACCACAGCACTCCAGCCTGGGTGACAGAGTGAAACTCTCTTTCAAAAAAAAAAAAAAAAAAAAAAAAAAAAAAGAGAAGAATCCTAAAACTAAGTTTAGAAGTTTAGAAAACTTTTTTTCTCCAACTTTTATTTTAAATTTGGAGATATATGTGCAGGTTTGCTACCTATGTTGCATCATTCTAAGGTTTGGAGTATGAATGATACCGTCCCCCACATACTGAGCAAAGGACCCAACAGTTAGTTTTTCAACTCTTGTCCCTCTCCTTCCCTCCCACCTCTAGTTGTTTCAATTTCTATTGTTGCAATCTTTATGTCTCTGAGTACCCAATATTTAGCTCCCACTTAAAAGTGAGAACATATGGTACTTGGGTTTCTGTTCCTGCATTAATTTGCTTAGGATAATGGCCTCCAACCTAATCCATGTTGCTGCAAAGGACTTGATTTCATTCTTTTTTATGGCTGCATAATATTTCATGGTGTATATGTACCACATTTTTTTAATCCAGTTCACTGTTGATAGGCATCTAGGTTGATTCCTTAACTTTGTTATTGTGAATAGTGCTTCAGTGAACATGCGAGTGCATGTGTCTTTTTGGCAAAGCAATTTGTTTTCTTTTGGATCTATATCCAATAATGGGATTGCTGGGTCAAATGCTAGTTCTAAGTTCTTTGAGAAATTGCAAAACTGCTTTCCACAGTGGCTGAACTAATTTACATTCCCACCAGCAGTGTATTAGCATTCCTTTTACACTTCAGCCTTGCCAGCATGTTATTTTTATTATTTTTTAATAGCCATTTTGATTGGTGTGAGATCGTATCTCGTTGTAGTTTTGATTTGCATTACTCTGATGATTAGTGATGTGGAGCATTTTTTTCACATGCTTGTTGGCTGCTTATATATCTTTTTTTTGAGAAATGTAGAAATATCTGTTCATGTCTTTTGCCCATTTTTAAAAAATGAGGTTATTTGGTTTTTGCTTGTCGAGTTGTTTAAGTTCTATAGATTCTAGATATTAGACCTTTGTCAGATACATAGTTTGTGAATATTTTCTCCCACTTTGTAGATTGTCTGTTTACTATATTGACAGTTTCTTTTGCTGTGCAGAAGTTCTTTAATCAGGTCCCACTTGTCAATTTTTGTTTTCGTTGCAATTGCTTTTGAGGACTTAGTCACAAATTCTATCCCACAGCCCATGTCCAGAATGGTGTTTCCTAGGTTTTCTTCTAGAATTTTTATAGTTTGAGGTCTTGCATTTAAACACTTAATCCAACTTAATTTTTGTATATGGTGACAGATAGAGGTCCAGTTTTATTCTTATGGCTAGTCAGCTACCTTAGCACCATTTATTGAATAGGGAGTCCTATCCCCATTGCTTATTTCTGTCGACTTAGTTGAAGATCAGATGGCTGTAGGTGTGTGGCTTTATTCTGGGTTCTCTATTTTCTTCCATTGGTTGATACATCTGTTTTTGTACCAGTACCATACTGTTTTGGTTACTGTAGCCTCATAGCATAGTTTGAAGCCAGGTAATGTGAAGGCTCCAGCTTTGTTCTTTCTGCTTAGAATTGCTGTGGCTATTCAGGCTCCTTTTGGGTTCCATATGAATTTTAGAATACTTTTTTTCTAATTCTGTGAAAAATGATGTTGGTAGTTTGATAAGAATAGTATGGAATCTGTAAAATGCTTTGGGCAGTATGGCCATTTTAATATTAAGTTTTCTAATCCATGAGCATGGAATGTTTTTCCATTTTTTTTGTGTCATGTAATATTTCTTTTAGCAGTGTTTTGTGCATCAATTTTGTATCTTGAAACTTTACTGAAGTCATTTATCAGTTCCAGGATGCTTTTGGTAGAGTCTTTAGAGTTTTCTAGGTATAGAATCACATTATTTGCAAAGAGAGCTAGTTTAGCTTCTTTTTGTATTTGGATGCCTTTTATTTCTTTCTCCCGCTTGCTTGCTCTGGCTAGCACTTCCAGTACTATGTTGAATAGGAGTGGTGAGATGGGCATTCCTGTCTTGTTCTAGTTCACAAGGGGAGTGCCCTAGTTTTTCCCATTCAGTATGATGTTGGCCCTGGGTTTGTCATAGATGGCTAGTTTCTGGAGGATTTTTATCATGAGGGGATGCTGGATTTTATTAAAAGCTTTTCCTATGTTTATTAAGATACACATACAGTTTTAATTGTTTATGTGGTGAATCACATTTATTGATTTGTATATGTTGAACCAAACTTGCATCCCATGAATGAAGCCTACTTGATGATGATGAATTAACTTTTTAATGTGCTGTTGGGTTTTGTTTGCTAGTATTTTGTTAAGGATTTTTGCATCTATGTTCATCAGGGATATTGGCCTGTAGTTTTCTTTTTCATTGTGTCTCTGCCAGAATTTGATATCAGGGCGATGGCTTCACAGAGTAAGTTAGGGAGGAATTCTACCTCCTTAATTTTTTGGAAACGTTTCAGTAGAATTGGTACCAGCTCTTCTTCTGGCAGAATTTAGCTATGGATTCATCTGGTCTGAGGCTTTTTTTTTTTTTTTTTTTTTTGGTTGGTAGGTTTTTAATTACTGCTTCAAGTTTGGAATTCCATATTGGTCTATTCAGGGTTTCAATTTCTTACTGATTCAATCTTGGGAGATTGTGTATTTCTAGGAATTTATCCACTTTCTCTAGATTTCCTAGTTTGTGTGCATAGAGGTGCTCATTATAGTCTCTGAGGATCTTTTGTATTTCTGTGAGATCACTTGTAATGTCACTTCTGTTGTTTCTGATTGTACTTATTTGGATCATCTTTTTTTCTTTGTTAATCTAGCTAGCAGTCTATCAATCTGGTTTATCCTGTCAAGGAATCCATTTTTTTGTTTTGTTTGTTGTTTGTACGAATGTTTGGGTCTCAATTTCATTCAGTTCTGCTCTGATTTTAGATTTTAAATTTCGTCTGCTAGCTTTGAAGTTAGTTTTATCTTGTTTTTCTAGTTGCTGTAGGTGTTATGTTAGATCATTAATTTGGGCTTTCTAACTTTTTAAGGTATGCATTTAGCACTATAAACTTTCCTCTTAACACTGCCTTTGCTGCATCCCAGAGATTCTGTATGTTCTCTTCCTGTTTTCATTTATTTTAAAGAATTTTGTGATTTCTGTGTTAATTTTGTTGTTTACCCAAAAATCATTCAAGAACAAGTTGGTTAATTTCCATGTGACTGTGTGGTTGAGAAAACATTTGAAAGAAGGAAAAACAACACTAGTCCTCCAATTCCGGCATTTTAGTATATTTTTCCTCAGTCTTTTCACTCCCTATGTTTCTATGTAATGTGTATGTATCATATACACATATCTGTCACATATACATATAGATTCATCATTATGTATTTTATAGAATTAACACCAGTGAAAAAATAATTACATTGCCAGCATTAGGCTCAATAATATACGTTCTTTTATTATTTTAAAATAAACTTCTTATCAATTTTTGTGGCTTCCTAAAACTTTATCAGCTGAATATATATTAATTTATTTGAACATTGCCTTGTTCAACATTTGGGTCACTCTTCTTACTATAAATGACATTATGGTCAGCATCTTTTTCTGTTTCCTTATAATATATTTTCAAAACAGAAAATTTAGAACAAAGGGTACAAACAGGCTCAAGGTTCTGCCTCGAGTCTCTTCTCTGTTCACTATTCATGTGTACCTGGGCAATCCAATCTGCCTGCAAAGCTTCAATCGCTCCCTTTGTGCTGAGGACCCACAAGTCTATCTGTTTAGGCTAGACCTTTTATAATACTCCAGATCTATATATAGTTACCATTGTCTATCTTTCCCCTCCACTCCATTCCCACAAGCACCTCAAATCCACTACTCACAATTGGACTCATGTTTTCCACCAGATTCTAACCTCCTACTAGCTGCCAAATCTTGGTAAGTAGTGCCTCTATCCACCAGGTACTCTAACCTCTAACCAAAAACAGAGTCATCCTAGATACCTCCCTTTCCCTCTGCTTCTCTGTCTTGCTGGTGTCTTAATAAGTGCTGCTTCCACATTCCTTGTGAGCACAGTTGTATCATGGCTTATGGTCCTACTGTAGTTTCCTAACCAGTCCTTTGGTTGACACTGTCACTCAAGTGATACTCAGGGATCAGTTGTTTTCTTCCAGCTTTAAAATCTGTAAGGGCGACCAGGCATGGTGGTTCATGCCTGTAATCCCAGGACTTTTGGAGGCCAAGGCGGGCAAATCACTTGAGGTCAAGAATTCGAGACCAGTCTGGCCAACATGGTGAAAACCCATCTCTACTAAAAATACAAAAATTGAGCCTGGGCAACAAGAGTGAAACTCCTTCTCAAAAAAAAAAAAAAAAAAAAAAAAAAAAAAAAAAAAATTAGTCTGGTATGGTGGCATGCTCCTGTAATCCCAGTTAGTTGGGAGGCTGAGGCAGGAGAATCACTTGAACCCAGAAGGTGGAGGTTGCAGTGGAGCTGAGATCGTGCCACTGCACTCTAGCCTTGGCGACAGAGCGAGATGCTGTCTCAAACAAACAACCCCAAAAAACAATCTCTAAGGGCTCCCAATTATTTTGTGTTTGTCAAACATTTCCACTAAAATACCCCTTAACAGGCAGTGCCAACATAGACTGTTAGTTAAGAACTCCTTTGAAATCCTTGTTTTATCTTAAAAATTAACGTGAACTGTAAGGTTTATTTGATTATATGTTTGGGTTTATCTCCACATAAAATAATTCTGCTTCCAAAATCTTTCAGTGAAATTGATGCTCCCTGGCTGGGTGCAGTGGCTCACGCCTGTAATCCCAGTACTTTGGGGGACTGAAGCAGGCAGATCGCTTGAGGTCAGGAGTTCAAGACCAAACTGGCCAAATGGCGAAACCCTGTCTCTAAAAATACTAAAAAATACCACTGGGTGTGGTGGCAGGGGCCTGTAATCCCAGCTACTTGGGAGGCTGAGGCAGGCGAATCACTTGAACCTGGGAGGTGGAGGTTGCAGTGAGCCGAGAGCATGTCATTGCACTCTAGCCTGGGTGACAAGAGCGAGACTCTGTCTCAAAAAAAAAAAAAAAAAAAAAAAAAGGTAAAGAAAAAGAAATTCATGTGTCCTATAAGTGGGCAATAACCTTTTATGACTTTCTCTGTGACATAACCCCACTTGCAAACATACCAGTTTGAATAACATGGCTTCTAGAATAAAATCTTCATAGCTCAGCATGGCATGGAACCTCAGCATGTACTGTATCTCTGGGTCCTCACGTCTCACTACTGCTTCCTGTTATCCTTCATCAGAGCCACACAGGGCCTCTTGCTGTCCTCACCATGTTCCATCCTGTTGATATGCCACGTATTTTCCTCAGGTCTCCACCTGTGTCCCTTACCAAGAATACCCTCTTGACCTTGCATCCTTTATTTACCTTCTGCCCTACAGTTTAGTCTACCCTGGTGTCAAATACATTCTTAATATTCAGATTTGCGCTTCTTTCCCCTATGAAGACTTTTCCGACTTTACCAAGTGTGAATATATTTGTATGTATTTATATATTTCTATTTCTGTTATAGTATCTGTGATGGTTAATTTTATGTGTCAATTTGGCTAGGCCACAGCACCCATATAATATTTGATCAAACGTTACTCTTAATGTTTTGTGAGGGTACTTATGGATGAGATTAACGTTTAAATCAGGGGGCTTTGGGTAAGGCAGATTACCCTCCATAAGTGGGTGGGCCTCATCCAATCAGTTAAAGGCCTGAATAGAACAAAAAGAGGCTGGGCACGGTTGCTCACGCCTGTAATCCCAGCACTGTGGGCAGCTGAGGCAGGGAGACCACCTGAGGTCAGGAGTTCAAGAACAGCCTGGTCAACATGGTGAAACCCCATCTGTACTAAAAATATGAAAATTAGTTGGGCGTGGCAGTGCATGCCTGTAATCCCAGCTACTCGGGAGGCTAAGGCAGGAGAGGCGCTTGAACCCAGGAGGCAGAGGTTGCAGTGAAGTGAGATTGTGCCACTGTACTCTAGCCTGGGTGGCAGAGTGAGACTGTCTCAAAAAAAAAAAAAAAAAAAAAAGAAGGAATGCCAGCCCCCAACCCTCCTGCTTTTCTACTTAGCAAGAGTGAATTCTGCCAATTCTGCCTTCAGATTTGAACTGCAACGTGGGTACATCCCTGCGTTTCCAGCCTGCTGGCCTACCCTGTAGATTTTGGACTTGCCAACCTCTGCAATTGTGTGAACCAATGCCTTAACAATGCTGTCGGGGGCGGAGCAAGATGGCCGAATAGGAACAGCTCCAGTCTCCAACTCCCAGCGCAAGCGACACAGAAGACCGGTGATTTCTGCATTTTCAACTGAGGTGCTGGGGTCATCTCACTAGGGAGTGCCGGACAATCGGTGCTGGTCAATTGCTGCAGCCCGACCAGCGAGAGCTGAAGCAGGGTGAGGCATCGCCTCACCTGAGAAGCGCAAGGGGGAAGGGAATCCCTTTTCCTAGCCAGGGGAACTGAGATACACAACACCTGGAAAATCGGTTAACTCCCACCCCAATACTGCGCTTTAAGCAAACAGGCACACCAGGAGAATATATCCCATACCTGGCCGGGAGGGTCCCATGCCCACGGAGCCTCCCTCATTGCTAGCACAGCAGTCTGCGATCGAACCGCAAGGCAGCAGCGAGGCTGGGGGAGGGGCGCCCGCCATTGCTGAGGCTTAAGTAGGTAAACAAAGCCGCTGGGAAGCTCGAACTGGGTGGAGCTCACAGCAGCTCAAGGAAACCTGCCTGTCTCTGTAGACTCCACCTCTGGGGACAGGGCACAGTTAACAACAACAACAACAAAAGCAGCAGAAACCTTTGCAGATGCAAATGACTCTGTCTGACAGCTTTGAACAGAGCAGTGGATCTCCTAACATGGAGGTTGAGATCTGAGAAGGGACAGACTGCCTGCTCAAGTGGGTCCCTGACCCCTGAGTAGCCTAACTGGGAGACATCCCCCACTAGGTGCAGTCTGACACCCCACACCTCACAGGGTGGAGTACACCCCTGAGAGGAAGCTTCCAAAGTGAGAATCAGACAAGTACACTCGCTGTTCAGCAATATTCTATCTTCTGCAACCTCTGCTGCTGATACCCAGGCAAACAGGGTCTGGAGTGGACCTCAAGCAATCTCCAACAGACCTACAGCTGAGGGTCCTGACTGTCAGAAGGAAAACTATCAAACAGGAAGGACACCTATACCAAAACCCCATCAGTACGTCACCATCATAAAAGACCAGAGGCAGATAAAACCACAAAGATGGGGAAAAAGCAGAGCAGAAAAGCTGGAAATTCAAAAAATAAGAGCGCATCTCTCCCTGCAAAGGAGCGCAGCCCATTGCCAGCAATGGATCGAAGCTGGTCAGAGAATGACTTTGACGAGATGAGAGAAGAAGGCTTCAGTCCATCAAACTTCTCAGAGCTAAAGGAGGAATTACGTACCCAGTGCAAAGAAACTAAAAATCTTGAAAAAAGAGTGGAAGAATTGACAGCTAGACTAATTAATGCAGAGAAGGTCATAAACGAAATGACAGAGATGAAAACCATGACACGAGAAATACGTGACAAATGCACAAGCTTCAGTAACCGACTTGATCAACTGGAAGAAAGAGTATCAGTGATTGAGCATCAAATGAATGAAATGAAGCGAGAAGAGAAACCAAAAGAAAAAAGAAGAAAAAGAAATGAACAAAGCCTGCAAGAAGTATGGGATTATGTAAAAAGACCAATTCTACGTCTGATTGGGGTGCCTGAAAGTGAGGGGGAAAATGGACCCAAGTTGGAAAACACTCTTCAGGATATCATCCAGGAGAACTTTCCCAACCTAGTAGGGCAGGCCAACATTCAAATTCAGGAAATACAGAGAACGACACAAAGATACTCCTCGAGAAGAGCAACTCCAAGACACATAATTGCCAGATTCACCAAAGTTGAAATGAAGGAAAGAATCTTAAGGGCAGCCAGAGAGAAAGGTCGGGTTACCAACAAAGGGAAGCCCATCAGACTAACAGCAGATCTCTCGGCAGAAACTCTACAAGCCAGAAGAGAGTGGGGGCCAATATTCAACATTCTTAAAGAAAAGAATTTTAAACCCAGAATTTCATATCCAGCCAAACTAAGTTTCATCAGTGAAGGAGAAATAAAATCCTTTACAGATAAGCAAATGCTTAGAGATTTTGTCACCACCAGCCCTGCCTTACAAGAGACCCTGAAGGAAGCCCTAAACATGGAAAGGAACAACCGGTACCAGCCATTGCAAAAACATGCCAAAATGTAAAGACCATCAAGGCTAGGAAGAAACTGCATCAACTAACGAGCAAAATAACCAGTTAATATCATAATGGCTGGATCAAGGTCACACATAACAATATTAACCTTAAATGTAAATGGACTAAATGCTCCAATTAAAAGACACAGACTGGCAAACTGGATAAAGAGTCAAGACCCATCAGTCTGCTGTATTCAGGAGACCCATCTCACATGCAGAGACATACATAGGCTCAAAATAAAGGGATGGAGGAAGATCTACCAAGCAAATGGAGAACAAAATAAAGCAGGGGTTACAATACTAGTCCCTGATAAAACAGACTTTAAACCATCAAAGATCAAAAGAGACAAAGAAGGCCATTACATAATGGTAAAGGGATCAATTCAACAGGAAGAGCTAACTATCCTAAATATATATGCACCCAACACAGGAGCACCCAGATTCATAAAGCAAGTCCTTAGAGACTTACAAAGAGACTTAGACTCCCATACAATAATAATGGGAGACTTCAACACTCCACTGTCAACATTAGACAGATCAACGAGACAGAAAGTTAACAAGGATATCCAGGAATTGAACTCATCTCTGCACCAAGCGGACCTAATAGACATCTATAGAACTCTCCACCCCAAATCAACAGAATATACATTCTTCTCAGCACCACATCGCACTTATTCCAAAATTGACCACATAATTGGAAGTAAAGCACTCCTCAGCAAATGTAAAAGAACAGAAATTATAACAAACTGTCTCTCAGACCACAGTGCAATCAAACTAGAACTCAGGACTAAGAAACTCAATCAAAACCGCTCAACTACATGGAAACTGAACAACCTGCTCCTGAATGACTACTGGGTACATAACAAAATGAAGGCAGAAATAAAGATGTTCTTTGAAACCAATGAGAACAAAGATACAACATACCAGAATCTCTGGGACACATTTAAAGCAGTGTGTAGAGGGAAATTTATAGCACTAAATGCCCACAAGAGAAAGCAGGAAAAATCTAAAACTGACACTCTAACATCACAATTAAAAGAACTAGAGAGGCAAGAGCAAACACATTCAAAAGCTAGCAGAAGGCAAGAAATAGCTAAGATCAGAGCAGAACTGAAGGAGATAGAGACACAAAAAACCCTCCAAAAAATCAATGAATCCAGGAGTTGGTTTTTTGAAAAGATCAACAAAATTGACAGACCGCTAGCAAGACTAATAAAGAAGAAAAGAGAGAGGAATCAAATAGATGCAATAAAAAATGATAAAGGGGATATCACCACGGACCCCACAGAAATACAAACTACCATCAGAGAATACTATAAACACCTCTACGCAAATCAACTAGAAAATCTAGAAGAAATGGATAATTTCCTGGACACTTACACTCTTCCAAGACTAAACCAGGAAGAAGTTGAATCCCTGAATAGACCAATAGCAGGTTCTGAAATTGAGGCAATAATTAATAGCCTACCCACCAAAAAAAGTCCAGGACCAGATGGATTCACAGCTGAATTCTACCAGAGGTACAAGGAGGAGCTGGTACTATTCCTTCTGAAACTATTCCAATCAATAGAAAAAGAGGGAATCCTCCCTAACTCATTTTATGAGGCCAACATCATCCTGATACCAAAGCCTGGCAGAGACACAACAAAAAAAGAGAATTTTAGACCAATATCCCTGATGAACATCGATGCAAAAATCCTCAATAAAATACTGGGAAACCGGATTCAGCAGCACATCAAAAAGCTTATCCACCATGATCAAGTGGGCTTCATCCCTGGGATGCAAGGCTGGTTCAACATTCGCAAATCAATAAACATAATCCAGCATATAAACAGAACCAAAGACAAGAACCACATGATTATCTCAATAGATGCAGAAAAGGCTTTTGACAAAATTCAACAGCCCTTCATGCTAAAAACGCTCAATAAATTCGGTATTGATGGAACGTACCTCAAAATAATAAGAGTTATTTATGACAAACCCACAACTAATACCATACTGAATGGGCAAAAACTGGAAAAATTCCCTTTGAAAACTGGCACAAGACAGGGATGCCCTCTCTCACCACTCCTATTCAACATAGTGTTGGAAGTTCTGGCTAGGGCAATCAGGCAAGAGAAAGAAATCAAGGGTATTCAGTTAGGAAAAGAAGAAGTCAAATTGTCCCTGTTTGCAGATGACATGATTGTATATTTAGAAAACCCCATCATCTCAGTCCAAAATCTCCTTAAGCTGATAAGCAACTTCAGCAAAGTCTCAGGATACAAAATTAATGTGCAAAAATCACAAGCATTCTTATACACCAGTAACAGACAAACAGAGAGCCAAGTCAGGAATGAACTTCCATTCACAGTTGCTTCAAAGAGAATCAAATACCTAGGAATCCAACTTACAAGGGATGTAAAGGACCTCTTCAAGGAGAACTACAAACCACTGCTCAGTGAAATCAAAGAGGACACAAACAAATGGAAGAACATACCATGCTCATGGATAGGAAGAATCAATATCGTGAAAATGGCCATACTGCCCAAGGTTATTTATAGATTCAATGCCATCCCCATCAAGCTATCAATGACTTTCTTCACAGAATTGGAAAAAACTGCTTTAAAGTTCATATGGAACCAAAAAAGAGCCCACATTGCCAAGACAATCCTAAGTCAAAAGGACAAAGCTGGAGGCGTCACGCTACCTGACTTCAAACTATACCACAAGGCTACAGTAACCAAAACAGCATGGTACTGGTACCAAAACAGAGATATAGACCAATGGAACAGAACAGAGTCCTCAGAAATAATACCACACATCTACAGCCATCTGATCTTTGACAAACCTGAGAGAAACAAGAAATGGGGAAAGGATTCCCTATTTAATAAATGGTGCTGGGAAAATTGGCTAGCCATACGTAGAAAGCTGAAACTGGATCCTTTCCTTACTCCCTATACGAAGATTAATTCAAGGTGGATTAGAGACTTAAATGTTAGACCTAATACCATAAAAACCCTAGAAGAAAACCTAGGTAATACCATTCAGGACATAGGCACGGGCAAGGACTTCATGTCTAAAACACCAAAAGCAACGGTAGCAAAAGCCAAAATTGACAGATGGGATCTAATTAAACTAAAGAGCTTCTGCACAGCAAAAGAAACTACCATCAGAGTGAACAGGCAACCTACAGAATGGGAGAAAATTTTTCCAATCTACTCATCTGACAAAGGGCTAATATCCAGAATCTACAAAGAACTCAAATAAATATACAAGAAAAAAACAAACAACCCCATCAAAAAGTGGGCAAAGGATATGAACAGACATTTCTCAAAAGAAGACATTCATACAGCCAACAGACACATGAAAAAATGCTCATCATCACTCGCCATCAGAGAAATGCAAATCAAAACCACAATGAGATACCATCTCACACCAGTTAGAATGGCAATCATTAAAAAGTCAGGAAACAACAGGTGTTGGAGAGGATGTGGAGAAATAGGAACACTTTTACACTGTTGGTGGGATTGTAAACTAGTTCAACCATTATGGAAAACAGTATGGCAATTCCTCAAGGATCTAGAACTAGATGTACCATATGACCCAGCCATCCCACTACTGGGTATATACCCAAAGGATTATAAATCATGCTGCTATAAAGACACATGCACACGTATGTTTATTGCAGCACTATTCACAATAGCAAAGACTTGGAATCAACCCAAATGTCCATCTGTGACAGACTGGATTAAGAAAATGTGGCACATATACACCATGGGATACTATGCAGCCATAAAAAAGGATGACTTTGCATCCTTTGTAGGGACATGGATGCAGCTGGAAACCATCATTCTTAGCAAACTATCACAAGAACAGAAAACCAAACACTGCATGTTCTCACTCATAGGTGGGAACTGAACAATGAGATCACTTGGACTCGGGAAGGGGAACATCACACACCGGGGCCTATCATGGGGAGGGGGGTGGGGGGAGGGATTGCATTGGGAGTTACACCTGATATAAATGATGAATTGATGGGTGCTGACGAGTTGATGGGTGCAGCACACCAACATGGCACAAGTATACATATGTAACAAACCTGCACGTTATGCACATGTACCCTAGACCTTAAAGTATAAAAAAAAAACAAACAAAAAAAACAAATGCTGTCTCTCTCTATACATCCAGTTGGTACTGTTTGTCTCTTTTCCCTTCTCCACTCCCTCTGTCTTTTTTTTCCCCTTCCCTTCACTCATTCTAACCTCAGTGATTTGAAGCCCCATGAAGACACGGAATCTGTGGCATCTGTCTCTGCTTCCCAAGTACCTAGCTCACAATGTGGCAGATAGAAGGCATTCATTCCATATTTTTGAATAAATGGAGGAATGGATCATGTTTCCTTTTTTTATTTGAGGCAGAGTCTCACTCTGTCAGCCAGGCTGGAGCATGATCTCAGCTCACTGCACCTCCACCCGCTCTGGTTTCAAGCAATTCTCCCATCTCAGTCTCCTGAGTATCTGGGATTACAGGCATGCACCACCATGCCTGGCTAATTTTTGTATTTTCAGTAGAGACGGGGATTCCCCATATTGGTCAGGCTGGTCTCAAATTCCTGACCTCAAGTGATCCACCAGCCTCAGCCTCTTGAAGTGCTGGGATTACAGGTGTGAGCCACATCCAGCCCTGGATTGTGTTTCTGATGTGCCTCACCAAGCTGCTTTCTCATGCCCCAAGAGGTATATGCCATCCCACTCATAGTGTCCAGCTTAGATGATCACATCAAACATTTTGGGCAATAACCTAATAGATAAATGTTACACTGTTTTATTTTAATATATTTTTGATTATGAGGAGGCTGCTCGTTTTCTCATGTTTGTTTATTTTCATGAATTGAGACTCTATGCTTTTTAAAGTTCTTTAATCTACCAGAGTCTTGGAGATTTTCTTCATATTTTGTGTGGACTGTTAAAATTATTTTTATGTAATGTTTGATTCTGAAGTGTTTATATAAAAATGATAATAAAACATTCTCTGCTGTATTTGCTGCAAATACTTTTTTTCACATGGTTGCTTATCTCCATTTTGGTACCTTTTAAAAATAACAATTCTTCACATAATAAAGGTATATTTATATGTATAATTCAATGTGGTATATGTCATGATTCTCTAAAGATGCAGATAATAATATTCATAGATTAGGCTTTTATTATATTTTGAAAGCAGTGCATTCAAATGGGAAGGTTTAATCAGAATCCAAATATCTGCCCTCGGTGATCCATTTGGTATGCAACAGCCAGAAGGAGTCTCTTAAAAAGTAAGGTCATGTTGTTCCTTGGTTCAAAACTCCGCAGTGCTCTCCCATCTCATGCAGAGTAAAATCCAAAGTCCTTCCTTCGACACAGAACCTCCATTATCTTGCCTCTGACCACGTCTGCCTCTTCTCCTACTCCTCTCTCTCTTCCTCCCTCAGCTCTAGCCAGACACCCTCCTGGCTCTCCCTGAAACCCACCAAAGATGCTCCCATCGTGGACCTTTACATGACTGTTCCTTCTATGTGCACTCTCCTTTCGCTAGACCTCCTCTCCTCCCAAGTATCATCAGAGTGGGCTTCCCTAGGCCACCTAAAATAACTCACCAACTCCCACCCTACACTGTCTAGCATGTGTAACAACCTGACTTTCTTTGTTTTCTTCATTGCTGTTTTCCCAATACTCAGCTAGTTAAATACATGAATGACTAAATTCAAGGATGCATCTGATAACCTCTGAGGTGACAACTATATAAAATGCATTTGGTATTTCTTTTATTGTAAAAAGAAATCCTTTTCTCTTACATATTAAAAACACTCCTAACATTAGTGTTGGTTTTTTTGTTTGTTTGTTTTGTTTTGTTTTTTGGCACCTTCTGTGTTCTATAGTTCACTAGAGTTTTGTGGAGCTTGGGAAATGCTCTTCTGGAAGACAGAATAAAGGCAAGGTGACTGCCTTTCTGTCTCTTGTCATTATTCAGCATACCTCAGCTTTTCAAACAATTACAAAAGGTGGTAGATAAAAAGAATATCATCATTTACCTACATCTGTGTTTGAGAATAGCATTCAGAAGAGATGGTTTTAATAACAGAAAAGTTACATCATAAGGAGTTTGGATTAAAAACCAGAATATAAATTGAAAGGGAATTGGGAATCCGAAAATAAGGAAAATATTTAATAACATTAGTGACCCAGGAGGAATATAATGCTATAATGCTTATGAAATGATAAAATGGTAACAAGGGCCCCAAAAATCAAAGCAGTTCTATAGGTATGAAATTTATGAAAATAAAAACCAGCATGACTTCTCAAATGCAAATGATACAGCTGGAGGAAAATTATCAGAGAGATATAGTTTATTATCAGTGAAATCAGAAATGCAAAAACACTGAAAAGTGGCCACTATAGTGGAAAAGGAATTAGTAGGTAAAGGCTTTTTGAAAACCTTACTCATATGCTGATGGAAAGACTGGAGGCCTCCTAAAGATTGCGCAGCATGGGAGCGTCACCTGCTGAAGCAGGGACAATAAAATTACTGGACTTAATAATCAGTACCAAATAAAAAATCAGTAGCTTAGTGTCCCAAGAGCCAAGGGAGTGATTCTGCCACCTCCCCCATGTCTTACTTCAAAAATAGCATTTTTATGTGCTGCTCACTCATTGACTTTCAAAACTAAGTTATTTGTAAAATATTTTTATTTTATTTTATTTTATTGAGACAGGGTCTGGCTCTGTCACCCAGGCTGGAGTGCAGTGGCACAGTCTGGGCTCACTGCAACCTCCGCCTCCCAGGCTCAAGCGATCCTAACCACCTCAGCCTTCCAAGTAGCTGGGACTATAGGCACACGTCACCATGCCCAACTAATTTTTGTATTTTTTTTGGTACAGACAGGGTTTTGTCATGTTGCCCAGGCTGGTCTCAAACTCCTGAGCTCAAGTGATCTGCTTTCCCTGGCCTCCCCAAATGCTGGGAGTACAGGCATGAACCATTGCACCTGGCCTGTAAAAGGTTTTTAAACGTTGTTTGTAATGTCATTATCAAAAACTTCAGCAAATATATTTATTCATGATGTTGCAATAGATGTTATAAATAACTAGATATTGTCCTTCAAATGCAAATTCTTACATATTTACCCACAAGAATAATCAGAGATATAAAACAACAATATAGTGTATTGTGTATACACACAAAATGAGTCCCAAGCATTATTTATAATCTGTTCTTACAAAAAATTCATTTTAAAAAGCTTTTGGGCATGTTCTGCCTAAGGATCATGAAATATAAAACAGGGAGAGGAAATGATTTTTGCATATAATCAGTGTTTTAGATCAGGAAAAGAACAACTTAAGAGCAACTTCACAAAAGATAGAATAGCTCTTTTTAGCAGTGTATTAGCTAGAAAATAGGTTTGAATAGGAAGAGAAGAAAAGGAAAGCTTTTCGTATTTTCTTTAAATCTTAGAAACAAAAGATTTCCAGTTAGCCTGTGATCTTCTATCCTAGAAAGAATGAAGTTAGCAAAAATATGTTTAAGGTGGATGAGAGAGGAGTGCTGAAAGGGATTAATATATTCCCTAGTTGAGTAGTGCTAAGGAGGGAGATAATAGCTTACTAATATTCTTAGTAGATACATTGTTTTAAAAGGACAAATTAGCATGGTAGATGGCAATGAAATATGAAAAGGTAAGAGAGTAGCAGTAATGAATACAAGGAAAAAGAAAAATTGAGCTGAATGTTAGTTAGACAAAGCTTATGAAAGAATTCTTGGTCAAAGTAATAGATACAAAGTAGGAAATGAAATGTTTATAAAAGACTCTGTACTGGTCAGAGTTTCATGAAAGGGCACAGAATCCACTATGGCTAGTTTTAAGCAGAGGGGATTTTATTTTTATTTTTATTTTTTGAGATAAGGTCTCACTCTGTCACCCAGGCTGGAGTATAGTGGTTTGATCTTGGCTGACTGCAACCTCCACCTCCCAGGCTCAGACAATCCTTCTGCCTTATCCTCCGAGTAACTGGGATTACAGGCACATGCCACCATGCCTGGCTTATTTTTGTATTTTTTTTTGTCGAGATGGGGTTTCACTATTGTTGCCCAGCTGATCTTGAACTCCCGGGCTCAAGTGATTTGCCTGCCTAGGCCTCCCAAAGTGCTGGGATTACACGCTTGAGCCACCATGACTGTTAGCAGAGGATATTAAAAAAAAAAAAAAAGTATAAAACATTTTTCAGAGCCTTCTTGGAAGACTTGACCAAGAAGGCTACTCTCTCTTCCAAGATGAGGAAGCAGCACATTCAGGGGAGAGCCAAGAAGGTGAGCTGCTTTGGATGAACCACACACTTCCATAATGGTAGCAGGCAGTAGGACCATGGAAGGCACAGAAAAGCAACTTCCATCTTTCTTCCATGCTTTAAGCCAAGGTGAGCGTACCAAAGAGCTAGAACCTAAGTCACACCCAGATCCCTAGCTTAAGGAGTTCTAGAAATGCAACTTTTATTTATTTTAATTTTAATTTTAATTTTTTTTTTTTTTTGAGATGGAGTCTTGCTCTGTTGCCCAGGCTTGAGTGCAGTGGTGCGATCTTGGCTTACTACAACCTCCACCTCCCAGGTTCAAGCGATTCTCCTGCCTCAGCCTCCTGAGTAGCTGGGACTACAGGTGTGGGCCACCACTCCCGGCTAATTTTTTGTATTTTTAGTAGAGATGGGGTTTCACCATATTGGCCAGGCTGGTCTCAAATTCCTGACCTCGTGATCTGCCCACCTCGGCCTCCCAAAGTGCTGGGATTACAGACGTGAGCCACCACGGCTGGCTGCAGCTTTTATCTTTTTGGCCTCAGCAGTACAGGAAGGCACTTAGAAAGAGTTTGGAATGGATGGAGAGTGCCCATACCCATAATGCACACTACTGACTTCATTCTTAGAGAAACTGTAAGGAAAACACCTAAAATAACAAAATCAGAAAGATCATTAAGAATCAGTTCTTCTGGTTGGACACGGTGGCTCATGTCAGTAATTCTAGCACTTTGGGAGGCTGAGTTGGAAAGATTGTTTAAGTACAGGAACTTGAGACCAGCTTGGGCAATATAGCGAGAAATTTTTCTCTATGAAAAATAAAAAATAAATTAGCCAGGTGTGGTGGCTCACACTGGTAATCCCAGCTACTCTCAGAAGGCTGAGGCGGAAGGATTGATTGAACCCAAGATGTTGAGGCTTTTAGTATAGGTTGCAGTGAGCCAGGATTACACTACTGCACTCCAACCTGGGCAACAGAGCTAGATCCTATCTCAAAAAGAAAAACAAAAAAATCCCAAAAAACCAGTTCTTCCTAAGTTTCAGCATTCATTGTTAGCTCTCCTTAAGTATCAAAAGGACTGTTATACAGGATTTGAAAGACAACATTTAAAATAAGAAATACCTTCAAGCTACACACTTTTATTTGGAAACTGTGATACTATTGTGACACTGTTACTTGTAGGAGGTGGCAAAGAAGAAAGTAAGTTGTCTGGCATTGGTAAGTTCTGGAGAACCAAGTGCAGATAAGATTGTTTTAGATATACTATGATGAGGATAAAAGGCCCTAAAACCATCATCAAGAAGTCAGGCCAGCACTAATTCTAATTGCGTTAATGTCTAAAATGATAGCTGGGTTTTCCAGCAATATGATGGAATTGTGGCAGATACTGTGATAAAAGCTCCTGCTGCAAACACATCTAAATGATCAATAAAACAATGTAAATACATGGCAAAGTTCTCAAAAATGTTCCTGAGGGTACAAGTGTGAAGAGGGAGCTGGAATAATGGCTGAAGCTGAAGCAAAAGCTGCAGGCATGCTTGGGGTGTTTGCTGGTCTCTGACCTGGAGACTTGTTTCAGTGGCCACAAGTGGTGGAGGCAGGGGATCAGCATTTGGGTTCTCAGTATGCAGGAAGAGGGAGCAAGACCCAGACATACACTTGGGAGTCTCAGAGTAGGACACTTTCTTTTTTTTTTTTTTTTTTTTTGAGACGGAGTCTTGCTCTGTCGCCCAGGCTGGAATGCAGTGGCCGGATCTCAGCTCACTGCAAGCTCCGCCTCCCGGGTTCACTCCATTCTCCTGCCTCAGCCTCCCGAGTAGCTGGGACTACAGGCGCCCGCCACCTCGCCCGGCTAGTTTTTTGTATTTTTAGTAGAGACGGGGTTTCACTGTGTTAGCCAGGATGGTCTCGATCTCCTGACCTCGCGATCCGCCCGTCTCGGCCTCCCAAAGTGCTGGGATTACAGGCTTGAGCCACCGCGCCCGGCCAGGACACTTTCTTTCTTTCTTTCTTCTTCTTCTTCTTCTTTTTTTTTTTTTAAATACAGAGTCTTGCTCTATTGCCCAGGTTGGAGTGCAGTGGTGTGATCTTGGCTCACTGCAACTGTTCAAGCCATTCCTGTGCCTCAGCCTCCCAAGTAGCTGGGATTATAGACATGTGCCACCACACCTGGCTGATGTTCATATATTTAGTAGATATGGGGCTTCACCATGTTGGCCAGGCTGGTCTCGAACTCCTGGCCTCAAGTGATCTGCCCAACTCAGCCTCCCAAAGTGCTGGAATTACAGGTGTGAGCCACCGTGCCTGCCCCAAAGTAGGACACTTTCCATGAAAATGTGGGCTACAAAAAATCGGCCTTCATGGGAAGATGCCAAACTCTGGCTGGGAAAGAAAAAAGTCTTCCTGGAGAATTCATAACCATATGCCTGACATCTCATGGGTTTGTAAATTCAAACTATTTGCATGGTGTGTGGTGGTCCAAGATCAGAAATAGTTCCTGGGGGATCTTCCTCTACTTCCCTCTTACCATACATTCCCAATCTCTCATTTTTTTTTTTAAATCTATTTCATTTCGGATAAAACAGTTTCATTCATATTGTTATTCTGATACCTAAACTACTCCTCTGCAGTTACACATTGTTTAACTCTTTAACCAAATGAGTAACAGGAATCATTCATGGCAACTTGATCCCTAAGGAGTCAGACTATGGTTAGAAACAGACGCTAAAGTCAGTCAGATTTGACTTTTCATTTGAGCTCAGTTCATAATCTTGAGCAAGTTCCGTAACTTCTCTCTTCGTTTCATCAGCCAAATAGGGATAATAATAGCATCTACCAGTGAGAAGTTCAAGTTGAGCATTTAGCACTTACTTGGCACATAATGAGTCCTTAAGAAATGCCAGCCATGTATCAACAATGCTGTGCAAATCCTTATGACCTAAATTTCTAAATATCCAGGATTGTAGGTCCTTAACTTCCTTTTTAAAAAGCATAACTAAGCATTATGGTTTAGCTCATTGATCTTCTAGTTTTAAAATTTTCTACCAACTTTGATAGATATTAGATGATTTATATCTTTTCATATTAAATTGGTTATTAAGCAAAGAATACGATAAGCCAACAGATCTTTTCACTTTGTATTTCTTCAGGATCCCAAATAATTTCTTAGGAGTAGGATGTGAACTCATTAAATCTTTTGAGACTTTCTTATATAATTTCTAGCACTTTGCAATATAGAAGGGGCTCAATACATTTGTTTGGATACAAAAGTGGATTAATATATGTTAGAGTTATCACTAACAGAGGTGGCAGAAATCTTAAGGGCCTAGTCTGACCAGTTAGTTGATGTTTAATCCCCATCAACACGTCATTCTCAGCCAGAAGTTATCTGGATCAGAGCTTGTCTATTAATCTCCAGTGACAGAAATTAACTCTTCTAAGGCAGTGCATTCTTGCTGTTCCATGCCTCTGAAATTTGATGTGGATTAGTTCTCTCCCTCAGCTTACCTTGAAGCCAGACTCAGCACTTCATCACATCCCCAGGGTGATATTGTGAAATATATATTTGGTCTTCATCCTGTTTCCTGGAATATATACAGCTCCTAAAATCTTTAGACTCTCTGGAGTGATGAGTATCTTTGTATGCTAATAGGATGACTGGCGGCTGGGGGTCCCTAGGCAGCTTCAGAATGGGGACAGGTCACTGAAAGACCAAGGCATGAGAGGGTTGGGACTTTCAGTGCCACCTCCCCAACCTCTTGGGAAGGCTTAAGGTTGAGCCAATCACTAATGGCCGGTGATTTAATCAAGCATGTCCACATGATCAAGCCTCTGTAAAAAACCAAAAGAATTGGATTCAGAGAGCTCTGGATAGCTGGACACATGGAGGTTCACGGAGGGTGGTGCCTATGGAAAGGGCATGGAGCTTTCATGCCCTTCCCACATACCTTGCTCTATGCATCTCTTTCATCTGGCTGTTTGTCTGAATCCTTTATAATAAACTGATAAACATATATAAAGTGTTTCTGTGAATCATTTTAGCAGATCGAACTGAAAGAGGGGGTCTTGGGAACCCTGATTTATAACCAGTCAGTCAGAAGTACGGTTCGCAAGCTGACATTTGTGACTGGTATTTGAGGTTGGGGGCAATCTTGTGGGACTGAGCCTTTAACCTGAGGAATCAGACATTCCCTTTAAGTAGACAGTGTCAGAATTGAATTGAATTATAAGACACCCAGCTGGTGTCCACTGCAGAGCTGCTTGGGGTTTAGCAAGAAAACCTCAAACATCTGGTGTCAGGAGTGTTGTACTAAGAAAAGTAAAAACAATTTGGGTTTTTCTGATCATTCCTTACCCAGAGGACAGATCCAATTCCACAAATCCTTATGTTGGGGCTTAGAAATTGACACCCCTGCCTGGGTGTGGTGGCTTACACTTGTAATCCCAGCACTTTGGGAGGCTGAGGCAGGTGGATCACTTGAGGTCAGGAGTTTGAGACCAGCCTGGCCAACGTGGTGAAACCACATCTCTACTAAAAATACAAAAATTAGCCAGGTGTGGTGGCGGGTGCCTGTAATCCCAGTTTAGGAGGCTGAGTCAGGACAATCGCTTGAACCCGGAAGGCGGAGGTTGCAGTAAGCTGAGATCACGTCACTGCACTCCAGCCTGGGCGACAGAGTAAGACTCTGTCTAAAAGAAAAGAAAAGAAAGAAAGAAATTAACATCCCCAATATAGCACCCTGGCATGCTAATTATTTTCAATTAATGGCCCTTGAAGAACAGCAGATCCTGGAAGAAGCTTTATGCTGATATTTCCTTATCTAGCTCAAGTCCAGACCCGCCAAAGAAGAAAACAGTTACCTGTAGTCCTTTCTCTGAGTTTTCATTAATTTAACTCATATTGCAGGAAGAGACTGAGGTTTGTCAACACACCTGGACAAGCATTTGTCATCAACTATTGTCTACTGCATGTTCTACAAGCCCACTGAATTCCCTTAAAAATATTTCACCATGCCTCAAATTGCCACATTTCTCCCTACCTCTATAAAGAAGGGTTTATAAACATCTGTACCCCATTGGATTATTGGGTAATCATCCTTCTGTGATTCCCTCATGCTATGCATGTTAAAATAAAATTTGTATGCCTTTCATCCTATGAATCTGCCTTTTGTCAGCTGATTTTCAGCAAACCTTCAGAGGGCGAAGGGAGAGTTTTCCCTTGACTCTACACTTAGTGAAGTAGATTGTACTGAATATTACCTGTGGTGGTGGTTGTGAAATGCTGGAGAATTTGCATACTTCATGGCAAAATTTAATTGCAATCCTCTATAGTCATTTTTGAGTACTAAAGTCTCTTTCCATACAGTCTAGCAACATTACCTCTTTTTATTGCTCTCCTTGCCCCAAATTTAGGCTCTGAAATTCTCTATATTTTCAGAACAATTCAGTTTAGGCCCTTAGCTAGTACAGCTCTCTCCAAACAAAAGCCACTCAGCCAGAGGAACTCATCATTTTAGAAAGCAGGCCAGTGGCCATCTATTGTTTATTTCATAGGGATTGGCTGAAAACCACCAATTTGTAATGGTTTCTCTCTTCACCCCAGATGATCTACCCAAATGATTGCCCAAGCAGAACAGCCCCCTGCTCCACCTTTTTTTTTTTTTGGATAGAGTGGGAGGGTGGTGGTCAGAGAAGGGCATATATAGAGAGGGGCACATGTGGTTCGGCTGCTAAAAAAATCATATAGTTTTCTCCATATTACATCTAATTTATAATATTAGGTAACTGAGTGTTCTAAAAGAGTTATTATATTTCAATAAGTGCCTAACTTGCTCCTAAATAGAAACAAAAACATTTTTATAATAGCTTTGTTTTATAATCAGCTATAATTCACATATTATGAAATCTACCCTTTTAAAATGTATAATTCAATGACTTTCAGGATATTCACAATTGTCACATCTCATTCTAGAATATTTTCATCACCTCCAAAAGAAACCCCTTGCCCCTTAGCAGTCACTCCCTAATTTTCCCCTCTCCTCAGCTGGTGGCAACCACTAATCTACGCTCTATATAGATTTGCCCGTTCTGGACATTTCATTTGCTCTGTTGTGACTTCTTTCACTTAGCATAATATTTTTAAGTATCATCTATGTTGCAGAATGTATCAATACTTCATTCTTTTTATGCCCAAATAATATTCAATTCTATAAATATGCCACATTTTATCTGTTCATCATTTGATGGACATTTGGGTTGTTTCCACTTTTTGGCTATTATGAATAATGCTGCTATGAACATTCATGTACAAGTCATTATGTGGGCAAATGTTTTCATTTCTCTTGGGTATATATATCTAAGAGTGGAGTTGCTGGGTCATACGTTTAACTTTTTAGGGAAATGCCAAACTGTTTTCCAAAGTGGCTGTACCATTTTACATTCTCACCAGCAAATATGAATGTCCCAGTTTTTTTACACCCTCACAAACACGTTATTGTCTTTTTATTACAGCCATCTTAGTGGGTGTGAAGTGGCACCTATTCCTATTGTGGTTTTGATGTACATTTCTCTGTTGGCTAATGATGCTGAGCATATTTTCATGTGCTTATTCCCTTTTACATATCTTCTTTGGAGAGTATCTGTTCAAATCATTTGTGCACTTTTATTTTTTTTTATTTTTTATTTTTTTGAGACGGAGTCTTGCTCTGTCGCCCAGACTGGAGTGCAGTGGCCGGATCTCAGCTCACTGCAAGCTCCGCCTCCCGGGTTCACGCCATTCTCCTGCCTCAGCCTCCCGAGTAGCTGGGACTACAGGCGCCTGCCACCTCACCCGGCTAGTTTTTTGTATTTTTTTTAGTAGAGACGGGGTTTCACCATGTTAGCCAGGATGGTCTCCATCTCCTGACCTCGTGATCCGCCCGTCTCGGCCTCCCAAAGTGCTGGGATTACAGGCTTCAGCCACCGCGCCCGGCCTGTGCACTTTTAAATTGGGTTACTTGTGTTTTTATTGTGAGTTGAGAGAATTCTTTCTATGTTTTGAATACAAGTCTCTTAGTAGATACATGATTTGCGAAACTGTCTTATGTTCCATAGGCTTTTCTAAATAGTAATTTGTATTTAGGCAACACTTGAATTATTCAGAAGTTAAAGATTAAGTATGGACATTATCCAAACCCTTTACCTTTCTCCTGGATTTGTTCCAATTTGGAAAATCAGTGCTTCCAGCATATTTTAAAAACAGTGCACAGAGGAAAGAAAAAAGCACAGCGCTTCACAAAGAGAATGTGCTTGATTAACTTTGGCAAATGAATGAATGAAATTTATGCATTTATTCCTGGTTCCTACCACTACTCTGACTTGTCGAGTCCCTCTGGGGGACTTTCAGAAGAGTGATATTCATCTTATGGGTGAAACACCCTCAGGAGAGCTTTGAAGTATTCAAAAAGTATGCCTGTCTCTACGTGCATGCTGAACTATTCCACATGCACACACTAAAGCATAACCACTATCGCATGGGGATCCACAGATTCTTCACGGTAAAAAGCAGTTTCATATTCTGCTCTTTAATTTCAAGAATCACTGACTTAAGAGAAAGAAACAGCTGTTTTTGTCACTTCCATGCTGACCCTACAGTATTTTCAATGGTCTGGGTATTTCTATGTCATTTATGCTAGGGATGTTTATTTGGAGGTTCACTTTAGGGAATTTCATACTTACCTCAATATCCCTGACCTCAGAGTGATTTCTACATTGTAGTTCCCTGTCCTCTTCATGTAGCACATAGCTGCGGGGGGATGGACCTGACCCTGGGAGGGAGGCAGGTCACACTTGGCTGCCTGCCTATCAGATCAGCTGAATCCACTCTGGAGACCCTGCAGCTGACACACTACCAGCCAGGCTGCCTGCACTTCCCCATCACTCCCAACAGTCTATCAAGATCATTTTGCAACTGCATTTGACATAATCCCTTGTATATCTTGAGTGTTGGCTCACAGCAAAAATCAGAATGATTCAAAACTGGGAAGAATCAAAGGAATTCTAGCTGGGGCTGCAGCTGAAACTGAAAAACCAAAGAAGGCATGTGTATGAAGGAAGCAAGCTGGGTAAAGGAAGAACAACAAAGGGAAGCAAGACCTTACTTGCAACCCGATATAAACAGGAGTCTAAGTTTACACAGGCAGAACCGACTGCTGCTAGAGTTACTCAGCTCAATTACCCATCCAGAGCACTCATGTAGATGCCTGTAGGCATGCACACGACACATATGTGGATGCGAGTCTCCACTAACAAGGGAAACATCCCTGTGGTTATGAGTATGGAAAATGGCCCCATCAGAGAGAAGGGAAAGTGAAAAGTTTTCTTTAAATTAGTGGATTTCAGTAGTTAACATACTTGTTGTCTTAGTATAGGTTGGAGAAAACAGTTTCTAAATAGAAATAGCCATCTATAACACCACATCACAGTATTGATACAATGCTTTTTTTTCCCTTCATAAATGCAAGTGCTTTTAAGTATACATTATTGCTCATCATCACAACATTCCCATGAAGATAAGAGGTTGTTTCACCAATTGATGTGAGGCTTAGAGGAGAACTGACTCTGTTTTGGAGGTCAGGGAACGAGGAATGGGTTACTGATACTTAGATTCCAGTTTGGAGCTAGGAACTAAATTAGACATTTCACATATATAAATTTCTTTAGTCCCTATAAGAACCCCACGAGGTGATTGGCATTATAATTTCATAGATTAAATAAAATTGCTCAGATCACTGAGCTAGTAATGGTAGAATCAGACTACATTTGTCTTATTTTAGAGCCATATTCTTTTAGCTATGTCATGTTCTTATTTGCCAATTCTAATCGACTGAAGCCTCTTGCTTGGAGGGATGTGTGGAAGGAATCAAAACCCACGCCCAGTTATTCTAGCTGATGCTAGTGGGATGGGAGGATTGGCATCTCACATAGAACCTAACCCTCATTGTAGAATGAGTGAATGTGGAATAGGCCTCATTTCTAAGGGAGTAAAGGAAGGATTTCCATTAAACAAGGGTCTATATTTTGAGGGACCTACAGAAAGTCTCAATAAAAAGGCAGCTCCTAACAACTGCATTTTGATAATAGTTTTCCATCCTCTCCTTTTTTTGCTGCAACTAAACTAGCCATGACTAATTTTCTCATTTCTCCCTGATACTTGCCTGCTCCTTTCTTCAGTAAAAGGATTTCCTTCCTTAAAATGACATCTTCCTTTTATTTTAAAGGTGATTATGAATGAAACATGGAATGCAGCAGAAATACATTCCCGACATGTGTGGTCAATCCATGTATGACCAGCAGAGTGGCAGGATATAGACAAGGTTGTGACAGCTTTGACCACAACAGACAGACCTTCGAAGGGAGGATCGGTGGTGCTTGTACGAAAAGGATAAAAAGATTTAACCAGAATTATACTACACCACGGTTCATGTTTTAATTTGGGGAATGACAAATATTCCTCAGTTTTCTGCTTTTACATATGTATTTAAATTTTCAGTTTTCAGGATTGAGTTGACAGATTTAAAATCCTTGATTTTTATATATTAAAAAAGAATTCTTTCATTTTCTTTCACCAATTATAGCTATCATGTATGTGTCTGTACCTTTCTCTACCAGGTTTTTACATAGAGAAAAACATCAGTCTCCCATGAGCATCCTCTGGGCTCATATTTTGCAGAGTAAAACCTGCAGAAACCTTTGGATCGGGATCCCAGTTGGTCCCAAACTTACCACACCACTTCACTTTCCAGTTCCGATTGGCATCCACTCCACGGCAGCGAAACCTTGAGTTCCTTGACCTTGTTTTTCTCCAAAATCGATCCTAGACATAATTAAGAAAACAGGTGTAGAGAAAAATACTTAAAAGGTTATTCGCATGCATTTTAATAGCTCAATCAATGAACAAGTCATACCGCTGAGGAGAGAGTTCTCCTGTGAATAGACAAGCCCAAGGAGTGAAAAAGAAGACTGGATTAGTAGTGGAGACCCAGGTTCATGCTCCAGTTTCTGCTACAAACTTTCTGTATTTTGCCTTCTCTTGGCCCCATTTCTTTATAGGCAAAATTGAATAGGCTGGACTAGACCAGTGATTTTTCACTACTTATTTGGAAGAAGAAATCTTTATTTATGTGAAATCTCTACAAAATCTAGATGTGAAAATGAAATCAAATTGTTGGTGCTCTGATTGGGGAAAGAGTGAAGGTCTCTTTTGCATCTCGAGAAGCACTCAGCTGACTGTCTGTCCAGCTTCCTTCCTGTCCTGGAAGTTTGTGACTCTGTTTTCTAAGATTTATTTAGTCATCTTTTCAACTGGATAGGCAAAGTGACTTACACTGGTCCAACTAAAATGGTATCCATCGACGTTAAACACAGGCATGATATAGAAATATAGATGATTCAACATTTTTCTCATGGTTGGGTCACTCTTATATGTTAGAAGAGCCTAAAAGACAAAAGGTGAGATCTTTCTTTTAAATTGGTTCCCAAAAAAGGAGGAAAAAAGAGTGTGAGATATCCTTTGTACCCATGAGAAATACCAAATACTGTGGTTTAAAAAGTAATAAACTAACATGAACTTTACTCTTCGACATCATAAATTCTCTGTTAAGACTTCTGTCTGAATTAAACTCTTTATTACCAATAATCTTTTAGCAGAGCTGTTAAAAAAGATCAATTGGGCAGCCTCTTAATTGTATTTAAGATCTGGTTAAAGTTTTAGGCTGATTAAGAAAGTAACAACATAGATAGGCTTTTGTATAACCATCTGTTTTTAGATTCCATTCAATTGTGGACTAAATCATTACCTAAATCTATTTGATAGGTTTACCCGATAGATCATAACACAGACCAGCTGCATGTCATTTAATTGTCTAATTAGTAGCAGCCTCAAACCTTGGAACTTACTGCATTGAGACTCTATTCTTTTCTCCTTACTTTTCTATAAAGAATTTAATGAACAATACAACATCTTTGCCATCTTTATTGTGGCTCCTTTGAAGTCTTGCTCTTGTGATTGGGTTTTACTTATATGGTGCCTGGCCCCAAGTCTGAAGATTCTGCACTACAGATTGGCCTCAAATAGAAAAATATTGTATGTGCTTTCAAGAAGATAGACATTTTGAAATACCATTCTTATGGAATGAACCTTTTAAAAAGTTCTTTATGATGCATGTTTGTCTATGTATAGAATATCTTGGAGGAGCACACAGGCCATTTATAACAGTGGTTGTCTTTGTGGAGGGTGACTAGGGGACAATGTGTGGGAAGGAGAATTATTTTTCTTTCTCTCTCTCTCTTTTTTTTTTTTTTTTTTTTTGAGATGGAGTCTTGCAGCGTCGCCTGGGCTGGAGTACAATGGCGCAATCTTGACTCACTGCAACCTCTGCCTCCCAGGTTCACGCAATTCTCCTGCCTCAGCCTCCGGAGAAGCTGGGATTACAAGCACGCACACCACCACACTGGGCTAATTTTTTGTATTTTTAGTAGAGACAGGGTTTCACTATGTTGGCCAGACTGGTCCCAAACTTCTGACCTCGTGATCCACCCGCCTCGGCCTCCCAAAGTGCTGGGATTACAGGCATGAGACACCACGCCCGGCCTATCTTTCATTTTACACTTATTTGGATTGTTTGCATTTTTACCATATTAAAAACACAATTCAGATAAATGAATTTGTTTAAAAAAACCCCACGTGGCTGGGCGCAGTGGCTCACGCCTGTAATCCCAATACTTGGGAAGGCCGATGTGGGTGGATCACGAGGTTAGGAGATCGAGACCATCCTGGCTAACAAGGTGAAACCCTGTCTCTACTAGAAATACAAAAAACTAGCCGGGCGAGGTGGCAGGCACCTGTAGTCTCAGCTACTCGGGAGGCTGAGGCAGGAGAATGGCGTAAACCCAGGAGACGGGGCTTGCAGTGAGCTGAGATCCGGCCACTGCACTCCAGCCTGGGTGGCAGAGCGAGACTCTGTCTCAAAACAACAACAACAACAACTCCCACTTTATTGGGGTATTGCTGACATACAAAGAGTCGTACATATGTAATTAATGTATACAACTTGATGCATCTTGAGATAAGTATATACCCATAAACCATCACCATAATTTATGCCATAAACATATCCGTCACTTTAATAGTTTCCTCCTGCTCTCCTGCTCTCTTTATAGATTATCATTTTTTTTTTTGTGATAAGAACACTTAACATAAGCTCTACCCTCTTAGGAAGTTTTTAAGTATATAATACAGTATTGTTAACTATAGGCACTATGCTGTACAGTCGATCTCCAGGACTTATTCAACTCACATAACAATAACCCTGTTTCCCCCTCCCCAAATAAAAGAATTCTAAAATTATGTATAAACTGCCTTGCAAAATTAAATCTTTGAAATTTCAATCTTCTTTAACATCTAGTTAAGTAGGATTTCTCAACCCACATAAGCAGCATTCTGTATTTACATAAGAATTCTATTCATCGAGAGGAAATCTAATGATACAAGTTGTTAGAAACTATCACTATATTAGAAATAATATTGAAAATATAGGGATACACTCAAGAACATGAGTTAAATATAGTCTTATATATAATCTAAATATCTATGAAGGTAACACAAGTTTATAAACATTAATACCCTTTCTCTCTTGTCCTTTTGTTTGAGACTCAATAATTATTTGTTGGGCAACTAACTTCAGTGGGACTTTCCTATGTGCTTGAATTTCTATTATCTGAAGCCTCGAACTAGGGAGAAATCCCTAGTATGCAATCAGCTGTAAAATGGTAGATTTTTTCCCCCCAGATAAATAGAGATTCCTCAATGCTTGGATGAAGTCTCCCGCTGGGATGGCAGGGACAGAGCTACGTGATTGGCTATATTCTTCCTTAGCTATGACTTTCCATGTCACTCTAGAGAGGAAGAGAAAAGAGATGGCAGAAGAAAGGAGCTGGGGCAACAAGGCAGGAAAAAAGGGGTAGAAAAAAGCTATGGTAATTTCTCTCCCTCCTCTTCTACCATTGGGGACCACAGCTCTTTTGTCTCAGTCCAAACTGAGGAAGTCTCATCTTTCCCAAGCACGGATGTTAGTACTTACATGGGTAACTGGTCTAGAGAACTGCATGGCAATGCTTGCATCTTATTCTGTCCTCTCCAGTGCAGGTGACCTCCATGACTTTATATTTAAAACAAACTGCTAACTTCCCTTTGAAAAACTATGACATATTTTAAGCAAATAGAAAAAATAAAGAGACGTCTATTGCACCTATGAGCCCACCAATACATCTTGCCATATTTATGAAAGCTTTTAAAAAATGGAGATATTATAAACAAAAACTCCCTTTTTATTGCTTCCTGATTCCATTTTCTTTCCCTCCACCAAGGTAATTCCTATCCTAAGTTTGACATTATCCTTTCCATGCATGATTGTATGTATTGCTACATATATATGTAGCATGAGAACAATGTATGATATTGTGTGTATGCCTTAACATTATATGTGAGATATGTTAATCTGTGATCTTCTTTCCTCCCAATATAATGTTGACGTTTACTAAGTTGAGGACTTCTTCATTTTAACTGTTAAATGGTATTCCATTATAGGTAAATACACAACTTATTTTGTGGATGGACAGTTAGATTGAGTTTGGTATTTCACGGTTATAATATTGCAATAAATATTCTTGATTATTTCTCCTAGACATGTGAGAGTTTGTTTATAACATATAGTCAGGAATGGATTTGTTGGGTCATGAATTTACATGTTTTCAATTTTACTAAATGTTGCCATATTTTATTAAATCAGTAAACACTCCTATCTGCAGTGAGTGCACAGGCTACCTGTGCCAGAGAACAAGTTTCCATTTGTAGATGGAATTGCATTAATGCACTCTGGTCTATATCAGTTCACCAAACCCACACCATGGATTATATAGAATCTGATGAGTCTGGGAGGATGTGTCTCCTCACGTTTTTTGAGTTTAAAATTATCTTGGCTATTTTTGACTCTTCTCTGTTCACATTAATTTTGAAATCAAGGTTGAACACATTAAGGAGGTTCTGTTTTGTACTCAAGTTGTTTTTGTCACTAATGTTTGTTGAATTTTAGCAAATGATTTTTCTTCCTGTATTGTCATAATCATTTAGTTGTTATGATGTGTCAAGAATTAATTTTCTGTTAAACCATCCTTGTACTCCTGGTTAAAGATAAGCCCATTTGGTTATGATGTGTATTTTTAATATGTTGGTTGGATTCAGGTTGCTAATGCAATCATACACTATATAACGATGTTTTGGTCAACAATGGATTGCATATGCCACTGTGGATCCACAAGATTGTAATGGAACATGTAGAGAAATCTGCTATGTGACACTTGATATTTGCACTGCAGATCAATAGGGAAAATGGCTGAAATTCACTAGTGATGCTGGGGCATTTGGTTTTCCACATGAAAAAATACACATAAATAAAATACCATCTAGGTTTGCCTAAGTACACTCTATGATGTTCACACAATGATGAAATTGCCTAATGACACATTTCTCAGAATGTATCCTCGTTGTCAAGCAATGCATGACTGTATTAACATCCGCATTTCTACATGAGCTAAGTGTATGATTTTCTTTCGTATTTTGTCCTTGTCTGGTTTTGCTACAAGCGTTATATTACCCTATTGTGATTTGGGGGTATCTAAAAATTATATTTGTAGAATATTTTTAAATATATTTGAATTATTAGTTCCCTGAATGGTAGAACTCAGTTCTAAGATCATTTAGGTCTAGAGCAGAAGTTAATGAAATATAAAATGAAGATACACTAAGAAAGATATATCCTTGTTTTCTGTTTTATTGACTTCTGCTCTTTATCATTTTGTTGTTGACTTAACAATTTTTTTTTTTTTTTTTAAGAGATGTCTTACTCTGTCACCCAGGCTGGAGTTCAGTGGTACAATCATAGCTCCCTGCACTCTCAAACTCCTGGGCTCAAGTGATCCTCCTGCCACAGCCTCTCAAGTAGCTGGGACTACAGGCAGGAGGCACTCAGCTAAATATTTAATTTTTTTTCTGAATCTTTTTTTTAAAAATTATACTTGTTCTAGGGTACATGTACACAAAGTGCAGGTTTGTTACATAGGTATACGTGTGCCATGTTGGTTTGCTGTACCCATTAACTCATCATTTACATTAGGTATTTCTCCTAATGCTATCCCTCCCCTTGACCCTCACCTCAAGACAGGCTCTGGTGTGTGATGTTCCCCACCCTGTGTCCAACTGATCTCATTGTTCAATTCCCACCTATGAGTGAGAACATGCAGTGTTTGGTTTTCTGTCCTTGTGATAGTTTGCTCAGAATGATGGTTTCCAGCTTCATCCAAGTCCCTGCAAAGGACATGAACTCATACTTTTTTTATGGCTGCATAGTATTCCATGGGGCATATGTGCCACATTTTCTTAATCCAGTCTATCATTGATGGACATTTGGGTTGGTACCAAGTCTTTGCTATTGTGAATGGTGCCACAATAAACATACATGTGCTTGTGTCTTCATAGTAGCATGATTTATAATGCTTTGGGTACATACCCAGTAATGGGATCGCTGGGGTCAAATGGTGTTTCTAGTTCTAGATCCTTGAGGAATCACCACACTGTCTTCCACAATGGTTGAACTAGTTTACACTCTCACCAACAGCGTAAAAGTGTTCCTATTTCTCCACATCCTCTCCAGCATCTATTGTTTCCTAACTGTAATGATCGCCATTCTAACTCGCGTGAGATGGTATCTCACTGTGGTTTTGATTTGCATTTCTCTGATGACTAGTGATGATGACTATTTTTTCATATGTCTGTTGGCTGCATAAATGTCTTCTTTTGAGAAATGTCTGTTCATATCCACTTTTTGATGGGGTTTTTTTCTTGTAAATTTGTTTGAGTTCTTTTTAGATTCTGGATATTAGCTCTTTGCCAGATGGGTAGATTGCAAAACTTTTCTCCCATTCTGTAGGTTGCCTGTTCACGCTGATGGTAGTTTCTTTTGCTGTGCAGAAGCTCTTTAGTTTAATTAGATCCCATTTGTCAATTTTAGCTTTTGTTGCCATTGCTTTTGGTGTTATAGTCATGAAGTCCTTGCCCATGCCTATGTCCTGAATGGTATTGCCTAGGTTTTCTCCTAGGGTTTTTATGGTTTTAGGTTTAACATTTAAGTCTTTAATCCATCTTGAATTAATTTTTGTATAAGGTGTAAGGAAGGGATCCAGTTTCAGCTTTCTACATACGGCTAGCCGTTTTCCCAGCACCATTTATTAAATAGGGAATCTTTTCCCCATTTCTTGTTTCTGTCAGGTTTGTCAAAGATCAGATGGTTATAGATGTGTGGTGTTATTTCTGACGCCTCTAGTTCTGTTCCTTTGGTGTATATATCTGTTTTGGTACCAGTACTATGCTGTTTTGATTACTGCAGCCTTGTAATATAGTTTGAAGTCAGGTAGCGTGATGTCTCCAGCTTTGTTGTTTTTGTTTAGGATTGTCTTGGCAATGTGGGCTGTTTTTGGTTCCATATGAACTTTAAAGAAGTTTTTCCAATTCTGTGAAGAAAGTCACTGGTAGCTTGATGGGGATGGCATTGAATCTATAAATTACATTGGGCAGTATGGCCATTTTCATGATATTGATTATTCCTATCCATGAGCATGGAATGTTCTTCCATCTGTTTGTGTCCTCTTTTATTTTGTTGAGCAGCGGTTTGCAGTTCTCCTTGAAGAGGTCCTTCACATCCCTTGTAAGTTGTATTCCTAGGTATTTTATTCTCTCTGTAGTAATTGTGAAAGGGAGTTCATTCACGATTTGGCTCTCTGTCTGTTAATGGTGTATAGGAATCCTTGTGATTTTTGCGCATTGGTTTTGTATCCTGAGACATTGTAGAAGTTGCTTAGGAGATTTTGGGCTGAGACGATGGGGTTTTCTAAATATACAATCATGTCATCTGCAAACAGGGACAATTTGACTTCCTCTTTTCCTAATTGAATACCCTTTATTTCTTTCTCCTGCCTGATTGCCCTGGCCAAAACTTCCAACACTATGTTGAATAGGAGTGGTTTTTTATTTTTATTTTTGTAGAGACAGGGTCTCCCTATGTTGCTCAGGCTGGTCTCAGACTCCTGGGCTCAAGCAATCCTCCCTTCTCAGATTCCTAAAGTGTTGGGATTACAGGCATGAGCTACCAGACCTGACCTGTCATTGACACTTTTGTTCTTTTTCTAATTTCTTGAGTGGATAGATCAGCTCACTAACTAAATCTAATATATTGATTTAAAATTATAAATTTCCCTTTAATACTACTTTAGTTGCATTCTATATATCTATCAAGATGAAATTGCCTACGATATATAGTAGTTTTGTTACCATTCAGTTCTAAATACTAAATTTCCTTGATTTAAATTTTATTTATAAATGTTTTTGTTTCTAAATATGCTAATCTTTTTTTTTTAAATAAGTGATTTCTGACAACTGCATTACAGTTAGAGAACGTGGTATTTTTAACAGATTATTTGGTATTTGTTGATACTTGCTTTGTGGACTAGAATATAATCAATTTTTGTGAATGTTCCAGTTGTGCTTGAAAAAAATATACATTCTCTAATGATTGAGTAAAAATACTATATGTGTTCATTGGATTATGTTATTACTGTTTGTATCACCTATATTCTTACTAAACATTTGTCTGCTATTTTAACTACTGAGAATTGTGTTAAAACCTCATATTGTTATTTTGGCCTTATTGGCTTCTCTTACATGCTATCAATTTTTGTTTTATATATTTTGAGGCCATTAACATCATTTATAATTTTTTCATTTCTAAGTAATATATTAATCAAAGAAGCTGTTCTGTAGTATTCTATTCTGGAAACAGTTTAATTTCCAAGACTTGTCAGAACGTGTTCTTCCTCTGACAAACAAGCAGGGTGTCATTGTATTGCATATGCTATATTCGTGATTTTTGTAACTCTCTAAGAATTTCAGCTATTCTCCATCTGGTCACACAAAGCAAGAATCATCACGATGTGATGACTGTTAAATACTGAACAGGACGTTTAGGAGAACTCCTTGCTTGAGTGCCTTAAATAATAGGACACAGATCATTTAGGTGGCGGTTTCTAGAAGAAACATGACCATGTGTCTCTATTTCCTATTATTCTAACATATGATAACCATGAAGAACAGAGGGGTGTGCTTTTCTTCTAATGTGTAGAACTACTTTTAGCAATCAATAGATATCCCCCATACACATTGAAAAGGAGATGCCCAATAATCAAGTTGCATCTGGACCTACAAAGTCTAATTTCTTTATTACTATTGTTGCTTATGAGGAAGACTTGTCGCGATCCGAAAGCCTGTTGCAAAACAATGCACCATACGCCTCAGTGTGGCGGTCCCTAGGTACTGCATCACCTCACTTCAATTTATTTTAAAGAGGCTTCACCAAACCGATTTGTTCAATTAAAAGATATTAAAGAAAGTTTTTAGTATTATCTTCTGCCAGGCAAATGATAAGTTTGGAACTGATTGGGCATTTCTGAAGTTAATTAAGAAAGACATAGAATGAATCTATTTGGTATTCACCATCTGCCAAGACTATTTTGGCCTCTACATACTGATGTACATGTTATATATCGGAATTCACCAAATACACTTTGGTTAAAATCAAAGACAAATTTTGCCATGACTAATGCCTTTGTGTGGCATGACAAAGTGAGGTAAAGGGTTTCCCTCCTTTTCAATGTTTTTGGATTTATGTGGTTGGATGTTGCTTTCTTAGAGCTCATGACAGCAAGGAATATGGAGATCATTTTTTTGAGGATTGGTGTTAATGGCTTTTAAAAAGGTAGCTTTAAAACTTTCCTCTATTTCTATTTTAGAATCACTGCAGAGGACCTAAAAATAACTACACATCCAATGCAGGACACACTGGCAGAACGAAGCCTGTTACAGCTAAGGCCAAAGAAAGGGGCACAGCCACCATCAAGCCGAAGACCAGCCTCAACTGGACTGGACAGGAATATCACTTAGGACAGGTAAACACTGTGGCACCAAAGTGGGTGCATCTCAACACAAAGGAGGTATTTAAAATTCAACACCAGGAGAATTAATTAGAGTGGGGGAGAGTTTACAGGGAAGTTTTTTTTTTTTTTTTTTTTTTTTTTTTAGGGGATCTTAATTTATAAAAATAGCTGACATCACACTACATGATATTCATTAAATGCAAAATGGTCAATCAGATAACAGTTTGAAAGTAACAAGAAGAAAAGGCTCCATAAATGAAGGGTGAAAAACTGAAAATCATCTCCTAATCTTGTATATTCTAGTTATTTTTATACTTATACTTAGAACCACCCAGAGTGACTAATCTAATAGGAAGGGTGAAGACTAGAAAATGTTGTCAATTATTCTACATTTTCTAATAAGAGACATAAATATTTGAAATGTTTTGTGTCACCAGGAAGAATATACTGCTAGATACATGTCTATCCTTTTTCCTAAGTAATGCCACTTCACATTTCACACAGAGATAGCCTAAAAACAGTGGTTCAGTGGTTGTATTTGCTCATGAGAAGAAGCCAGGACAACTTTGGTATTATGAAGATCTACTCTATATTTTACCTACCAAAAAAGAAAGTACAGGTGTCTTCACTTTGCATGGCTCTTATATACACAAATTTGTTACTGCACTTTAGTTAAATAACACTAGTCCTCCCACAGAAGTGTGAGTTTTGGTTACCACTGCTAGATCTCCAGTCTACAAATCACTATATAAGTAAAAATGAGCATCAAGATCTGTGATCCATTATACCATTTCTTTGAAATTCTGTCAGTGGGTGGGTGATTGGTTACTACTGCGCAACTCATAATCAGTTTACACACAGACAGCAAAGTGTGTAGTTGTGTTGTGTCCTTGTTTCCCAGTGATAAATCTACAAGGTAATTTACAATAATGGATGGTGGAAGGAGGAAATTGTCCAACAAAGGTGAAAGTGCAGCAAAGAAATGAAAAGTGCTAATGCTGGAGGTGAGATCTGAACCAAATATAAATGGAGCTTAGAACAAATAGCTGACTAGAAATGTTGACACTGCACCATTCAGCTCTAGATATGCAGCCACAGGAATACAGTGAGGACCAATTTACCAATACAGATGAGACAAGTGGTTGGGATGAAAAGGATGATGATATTCCAGAAGAAGTGACCTGGCAACATTTCACATTAAAGGAACTCTAAGATATTTCGTGACATTGAAAGTATAAAGGAAAAAAAAGTACTGGAAGCTGATTCAGTGAAGAAAGGAGTATGACAATCTGCCAAGGCAAATTTTTTTATGAAAGATGCTCATTTCATATCGCAAGCTATACAGAGAGAAGACAATGAGCACAATCCAAACTACCCTTTATAAGGTTTTTTTTTTTTTAACAAAGAAATAAGATGTTTTAATTCTCAGTATTTCTCATGATTTAAAACACAGCATACTAGTTTTACCACTTAAAATCATTTCCCAATACATGTATAACAAAGTAAGAGAGTTTTAAATATTTTGACAAAAGCTCTTAGGATCACAGAACAAACAATTTCTCTCATTGATTATGAAGACCGCTCTGTCCGGCTTCAGCCTGTGTGGCCACTTTTATAGTTCGGTGCTACTGGTGGAAAGCGAGCATTGTCTGTCCTCACAATGGCCAGAACACTCACTATTATTAAGTAGTGGAGTACAACTGATGCAATGGATTTCAGTTTAGTTAAACTGAAACTAAACAAATATTAAATAAAAACTCTGCCATGTTCAAGGCATTATAAATTGGATAGAAGGGGAGAAAGAGATAGGTTGGAGGATGTGAAGAATGAAGGAGATTGGGGAGAGTGAGCACGGGAGAACATGGGGAACTAACGGTACTGAAGGCCAGGAAAAAGCAAACCAAAATATTGTAGTTACCAGAATGGCAGTGAATCAAAGTCAGACAATTTAAAAAATGAAGATCATTTTCATATGATGAGCTGTTTTCCATTATGTAATTAAGAACAAAGATGTGTTTGCTTACTCAGCTGAACTCATTAGACACTTGATTTGGGCTTAGTAGTTGTCTCATTTATTCCCTGTTTTTTGGTACATACATGCAATTTAAGTTCTCTTCTTAAAAAGGCTTATTTTTAGTGATCTATTTTTTAACCAAGACCTTGGTGTTTCATGCCTATGACTGAGGGCTTATATTTTACCTTTAATGAGCAGCAAGACATAATGAGACTGAAAGAGATGATTATCCAAAAGGACTATTGCCTGGAGAACTTTTGGATCCTAGGAGAAGAGCCTTCCCCTTCTGGAAAGACTTCCCAGTTGGAGGACTTCTCCTACAACCACAGCTCTAAGTCGTTCTTAGAGCTCTGTCCTAAACACACAACCCACCATAGCCCTCACATATTACTACATACTCTGCCTGGAAAATAACCTGCTTCCCTGAAAGTCTCCTATTCTTATTTTTATTTGAATCATCTGCATAGTACATCTGAATCACATGCCAGATGTTGGCACTAGGATTAGCCATCACTGCAGTGCCGAGTGTAGATGGGTGGGAATGCACAATGGAGATGGTTTTCCAATAATCAAACTGGGCCTGGAAGGGCGAGGTTTCACATTACATAGACAGCAGATGAATATTGTGGCTCACTTGGAGAATTAAGGATGTTTTATTGCTTTTCCTTTCTTTTTTTGTACTGCTGCCTTTCTGTAACAGGATCAAATTAGATCCACCTGTATATTATACATCTTCAATGTCTGGGAGAACTTTCCATTTCAGGTCATTTTAGTCCCAAACATTTTTTTGCAAACCCTTGCTTTATCTTTGGTCTTCCACTGAGTTAAATATAATTCAACTGCTGATTCTAAAATACCTGTAGAAATACATGACTCAAACATAACTGAGTTTAGTGTGAGAATGAAATGCATTCTGTTTTGTCTGAGTAAAATTTATTTTAAAAATATAGTCAGTTTTTGTCCTGTTTTATACAGAAAATTTTGAGAAATTCAGAAATGCATAAAGAATAAAATAAAAATTACCCATAATCCTATCCTCTTTTAACGTTTGGCACATTTTTCAGATATATAGCTATATAACTCTCAGACATAGATTTTGCAAAATTGAAATTGTATTGTCCATGCTTGTTTTTTTTAAAACATAGCAACGTGTCATGAAGAGTTTCCTTCATCAATAAATATTACACTAAAATATTTTTACATAGTCAGGGCTATCAGTCATTCCTTTATGCCTTCTTTCTTTGCTTTTATGCTTGGAAATGTCTTCCTCATTTAGAAGTCAAACAAGTATTTCCCTGAGTTACTTTCTTAATATTATACAAATAATGACTCTGGTCAAATTCATCCCAGCGATGTAGAATTATTTGAGGAAAAAACTGAAGTGCTATGCAGAACTCTGGGCCAGCAAGCACCAATCATGGCTTGAGATACTCAATCTGGGAGGTTGACAATCTCAAACTAGCAAAAGCGAATAAAGTCCAAATTGCCTCATTCGGTTGGAGGTTATTCTGAAAAATGAAGCAAATGCTATTCCACTTGCATTGGCAACAAATAATTAAAGTGGCCTTTCCACAATTAAAAAGACAAAAAGATGTAAAAATGAGCTGCCACTGAAAATTACTAGGCGATCCTAAATATAGGTATTAGTTGCCCTGAATTTGTACCAGGACCTCAATGGTGTACTTCTACAATCTTCCATCCCTTTGCTTGTCTCTTCTTATCAGCTTATGTAATATAGACAAGAAAAGTACTTACACACAACTTTGTTATGGTGGACAAAATCACTGGAATTTATTCTTGGTTGACTGCTGCCCAAATTAGACCTGTGAATCAGGTATTCATTCATTTTGACAGCTTGCTTGATCTTTCACCTCTTGTCAAACAGCATTCATTCTTTTGGTCCATGAGAATCCATGAGTTGGATAACAGCAGAGTTTTTGATTTTACCTCCCCATTATCCAGTATCCAGTGTCTTAACAGGGCCTGGCCTGATGCATAGTAGTAAACACGTGATAATTACTTGCTGAACAAATTGATCATTCCACCAGCTTAGTGTAGTATTGTGTTGGGTACTTCCCTTCAGACTAATGGTCCTGCCAACACTTCAACTGATGCTCCCCCAACTTCAATGACACCACTAATCTCTTGGGCATCTTATCTTTGACCCATTCTCCTCTTCCATTCCCATATCAAGCCAATCATCAATTCCTAAATTCCTAAAGACTTTCTTTATTGCTGCCTTCTTTTGTGTCTGTGTCTCTTCTCCCAAGTAGAACCGCAAATGCACTGAGGAAAGGGTTAATGTTTTGTGCACTGTAGGACAGTACTTGTGCCATTACAGGACTTAGCATGCTGCTTTCATATAAAAGGAAGTGCTCAATAAGCTTTTGATACAATGAATGAATATTTTCTTTGAACTTTCTTTTTCTTTTTTTTTTTTTGAGAGGGAGTCTCGCTCTGTCGCCCAGGCTGGAGTGCAGTGGCGCGATCTCGGCTCACTGCAAGCTCTGCCTCCGGGTTCACGCCATTCTCCTGCCTCAGCCTCCCGAGTAGCTGGGACTACAGGTGCCCGCCACCATGCCCGGCTAATTTTTTGTATTTTTAGTAGAGACGGGGTTTCACCGTGTTAACCAGGATGGTCTCGATCTGCTGACCTTGTGATCCGCCCGCCTTGGCCTCCCAAAGTGCTGGGATTACAGGCTTGAGCCACTGCGCCCAGCTTCTTTGAACTTTCTTACATGTTTTTTTTCACTTTCCATTCCTACATCCACTCTTCCTGTCTATGTGTAGATTCCTGTCCTAGAAATTTCTAGTTAGTCGCCCTCACTCTGGGTTCTTTCTTCTTCCTTTCATCCATATATCATTGCCTTTCATCTTTAAGCTCTCTGACAATGGGACGTGCTTTTTGCTCCTTATCAGTGTTTTCTTTTTCTTTCTTTTTTTTTTTTGAGACAAGATCTCACTCTGTCACCCAGGGTGGAGCACAGTGGTGCGATCACAGCTCACTGCAGCCTTGACCTCCTGGGCTCAAGTGATCCTCCCACCTTGGCCTCCCAAAGTGCTGGGATCACCAGTGTGAGTCACCGCACCTGGCCAGTGTTTTCTCATTTCGCTTTATTGGACCAAACTCTGCTTGGCTTCCAAGGCTTACTATAATTTTTCAAGCAGTATTATATGGCATTAGAGTCTACACACACAGACTATAGGTTGTTGCCTCACTAAATCTACAATGACACACATATCATGTTCATTCTCAACATTAATCTTTTCTCTTTCTTGGAATACTTTCATTTCTCTGATCAAATTCCAACTTCCAAGTCAAGGCTTGAGAATCATTTCCTCCACAAAGCTTCCCCAAACCTTGTCTTTTTAGCCTTAATGGATTTTTCTGATTCCTTAATTCCTTCAGGTACTATAATCAGTACACTTAGGCCTCCAAAGACATACTATTTTATGTTGTTTCCTGCACATAAATATTCCTCCTCAAATAGAATGCAGACCCCTTGAGTGCAGGGACCATGATTTATACTTCTGTTGATGGCCATAATATAAGCAGAGTGCTAAAAATGTGGTGATCAACAATAATTTGTTGAACTGAGTAATACAAATATCTTCTGGGGGAATGCTATTTAACCCTAATTTAAAAAATAACAGCTTTATTGGGATATAATTCACACACCTTACAATTCATCCTTTTATAGTGTGCAATTTAGTGTGTTTTAGTATATTTACAGAGTTGTGCAACCATCAGTACTACATAGTTTTATATTTTCCTTTTTTTTTTTTTGAGATGGAGTGTCTGTCACCCAGATTAGAGTGCAGTGGCACAATCTAGGCACACTGCAACCTCCACTTCCCCAGTTCAAGCAATTCTCCTGCCTCAGCCTCCCCAACAGCTGGGATTACAGGCATGCACCACCATGCCTGGCTAATTTTTGTATTTTTAGTAGAAATGGGGTTTCACCATGTTGGCCAGGTTGGTCTTGAACTCCTGACCTCATGATCTGCTCACCTTGACCTCCTAAAGTGCTAGTATTACAGGCAAGAGCCACAGTGCCTGGCCTTATACTTTCATTATCCAAAAAGGAAGCCCATACTCTTTAGCTATCAACCCGATAATCCTATCCTCTTCCCTCACCACAGGCAAACACTAATCTACTTTCTTTTTCCAGAAATTTACCGATATGGGGCACTGCATATGTATGGAATCAGGTAATACGTAATATTTTGTGATCGACTTCTTTCATTTAGCATGTTTTCAAGATTCAAGTATGTTGTAGCATGTATCAGCACTTCATTTACTTCTTATTGAGATATGATTCACAGAACATAAAATTCACCATTTTACAGTGCACAATTCAGTGGTTTTTAGTATATTTGCAGTGCTGTACAATCACCATCACTATTGAATTCTAGGACATTTCCATCACTCCAAAAAGAACCTGGTAGTTGTTAGTTCCAATTCCCTCTTACCCCATCCCCTTGCAAGTACTAATCTGCTTCCTGTTTTTGTGGATTTGCCTATTCTCTGAACATTTCATATAAACGGAGTGATACAACATATGAGCCTTTGTGTCTGCCTCATTTCATTTAACACAATGTCTTCAAGATCCATCACTGCTGTATCTTAAAATCTTCATTCCTTTTATGGCTGAATAATGCCCTGTTGTATGGTTATACCAATAAAAAACTATTCATCAGTTGATGGCCACTTTTTGGCTATTACGAATAATGCTGCTATGAGCATTCATGTACAAGTTTCTGTGTGGATATGTTTTCAGTTCTCTTGGGTACACACATAGGAGTGGAATTTTGGGATCACGTAGTAACTCTATGTTTAACTTTTGGAAGAACTGCCATACTGTTTTCAACCCTATTTTAACTTGGTGATTTCCTCTACTTTTTTTTTTTTTTGAAATGGAGTCTTGCTCTGTCACCCAGGCTGGAGTGCAGTGGTGCGATCTCGGCTCACTGCAACCTCCGCCTCCTGGGTTCAAGCAATTCTCCCGCCTCAGTCTCCCGAATAGCTGAGTTATAGGCATGTACCACCATGGCCAGCTAATTTTTGTATTTTTAGTAGAGAAGGGGTTTTGCCATGTTGTCCAGGCTGGTCTTGAACTCCTGGCCTCAAGTGATCCATCCGCCTCAGGTGTGAGCCATCCTCTATTTTTAAATTTAATTTTCAAGCCCATTGCTTTTAAGTTTTGTAAGTGTCTCTCTTTACAAGTATCTCCTTGCTATCTATTCTCTTTGTTCCCTGGCCTGCCCATTCTCAGGTTTAAGTCTCTTGCTCTTCTGTAGATATCTGTTCACGTTTGCAGAAAGATAACTTCCAAGTTCTGTATGTGTATCTCTGCTTATTTCTCCTTATGTATCTATTCTAGTTTTCTTTCTTTGATGAATTTAGTGTCTGTATCATCCCTCTTGGCCCACGACAAATTTAAGAAAACTTTAGGCTGGGCATGGTGGCTCACGTCTGTAATCCCGGCCCTTTGGGAGGCTGAGGTGGTTGGATCACTTGAGGTCAGGAGTTCGGGACCAGCCTGGCCAACATGGTGAAACCCTGTCTCTACTAAAAATACAAAAATTAGCAGTGTGTGGTGGTGCACACCTGTAATCCCAGCTACTCAGGAGGCTGAGGCAAGAGTATCGCTTGAACCCGGAAGGCAGAGGTTGTAGTGAGCCAAGATCGCGCCACTACACTCCAACCTGGGTGACAGAGTGAGACTCCATCTCAAAAAAAAAAAAAAAAAAAAAAAAAAAGAAAATTTTAACATCAAAAAGGAATATTTCTTAAAACTCCTTTTTAATTTTGTGATGAAGGGAGCATCTGTAGTATACATTTCAACAGTAAGTCCAGCATATCTGTGCTCATCTTTTTCCTCTCCCCTCAAAGTCCCATGGCACCATAAATATCATATGATATTGTCAATGGTTTTGCTAACCTGGTGTAAGCAAGCATTCAGCAAGAGAGAGAGATTTTGCAATCTAAGTGTACCCACCATTTGTTTTCTTAATTCTACTTACGAGATTAAAAAAATTTGTGCTATGTGAATATTAGGAAAGAAAGAGAGGTAGCATGTACTGCAAACAGAAAGGTGATGGCTCTACATTTTCCAACAGAATTAAATGACTATCAACTTAAAAGACTAAAGCCCATAAGTTTTGTGGTATATCTGGCATTTTAAAAATGTCTGTCAACTAGGAACTAGAAATTATTTGTTGAGATAATGAATTCATTTATGCAATTTTCAAAATAACAAGATAATGAAGCCCAATTTACCAGTCATTTAATTATTGTAGTTTGCTTCTGTATCACTGTTTTCTGAGCTTTGTGTTTTCAAAATAGACATCCACAGATCAATACACTAAATTGGAATGGAGGCAGAAGTGGAAGTGGCTCTCAGGGCATGGCATGGTACAGTAATGCTGGCCAAAGAGGAGACGAACTCACAGAGCCAGAGCCCCCCTTGATAATTCTGGTTTCCATGGCAGAGAGCGTCAGGGCCAGCTGATGAGGATTACACAGCAGGGAAGAGAGAGCAGAGATGAAATTGACTGTTTCTCTAGGCAAAAGATAGCACCTGGTTCCAAAGAGAATGGAAACCAGGGATATGCAGCCTGGCTATTATTTTTATAATAAACTTCTGATTTGGAGATAAATGAGGGTCCACATGTAATTATAAGAATACGGATAGATACCATATACCCTTTACCTATTTTTCCCCATTGGTAATATCTTGCCAAACTGTAGTATAATATTACCATTACGGTATTGGCATCGATACGGGCAAGATACAGAACATTTCCATCCTCACACACATTCCTCATGTTGCCCTTTTACAGCCACATCCACTTTCCTTCCAACTCCACCCCTTCCCTAACCCTGAGCAGTCACTTGTCTGTTTTCCATTTCCATAATTTTGTCATTTAGAGAGCAATATATAAATGAAATAATACAATAGCTATTTAAGATGGACTTTTTCATTCAGCATAATTCTCTGGAGATTCATCCAGGTTGCTGCATTTATCAAGAATCTGTTCCTCTTAATTGTTGAGTAGTTCTCCATGGTATGGATGTACTACAGTTTGTTTAACCATTTGCCTGTTGATGGACACCTGGGTTGTTTCCAGTTTTGGGCTATTATAAATAAAGCTGCTATAAACATTTGTGCATGGGTTTTTGAGCAAACATAAGTTTTAATTTCTCTGGGATAAATGCCAGGAGTGCAATTACTGGGTCATATGGTAGTTCCATGCCTAGTTTGAAAAGAGACTGCCAACTGTTTTCAAGAATAGCTCTACCGTTTTACATTTGCACCTGCAACATATGAGTGCTCTAGTTTCTTGCATCCTCCCTGGCATTTGGTGATATTGGTGGTATATATCTGTAGATGTATAGATCTACCTATACATCTATAGATATAAATCTATCTATCTGTTTTTAGCCATTCAGATAGGTGTGTAGTGATAGCTCACTCTGGCTTTAATTTTCCCAACATCTTTTTTGTATGTGCTTATTTGCCATCTGTATGTATACACTTTGGTTAAATGTCTCTTCTTGTCTTTTGCCCATTTTCTCACTGGATTGCTTGCTTTTTACTGTCAAGTTTTGAGTTTATATATTCCAAATGAGTCTTTTATTAGATATGTGATTTGCATATCTTTTCTCAGGCTGCAGCTTATCATTTTTATCCTCTTAACAGTTTTTCATAGGCAAAAGTTTAAAATTTTGATTAAGTTTGATAATGTACAATGTATCTACTTTTCCTTTTATGGAGTATGTTTTTGGTGTCAAATCAAAGAACTCTTTGCTTTGGTTTTAGATCCTCAAGATTTTCTTCTATGCTTTTTTCCCCTAAAAGTTTTATCATTTTACATTTAAATTCATGATCAATTTTGAGTTAATTTTTTGTACATGGTATGAGACTTAGACTCATACCATATACAAAAAAAGACTCATTTTTTTTTGCAATGAATATCCAATTGCTCCAGCACCATTTGTTGAAAAGGCTGTCTTTCCTCCCTTGAACTGGTTTTGCATTTTTGTCAAAAGTCAGTTGGAAATATTTGTGTGGATCTATTTTTGGGTTTCTATTCTGTTCCATTTATCTATGTCTATCCCTTCACCAATACCACACACTCTTAATTATTGTAGGTAAATGGTATGTCTTGAAATGAGACAGAACGAATCCTCCCTCCCATTTCATTCTTCTTTTTCAAAAAAGTTTTAGCTCTCCTACTTCCTTTGCCATTTCATACACTTTTAAGAATAATCTTATCTACAGCTACAAAAAGTCTTGCTGAAATTTTGATAGGAATTGTGTTAAATCTCTATATCAATTTGAGTAGAATTGCCATCTTTACTATTTTGAAATCTCCCAATCCATGAATGTGGTATGTCTCTCCACTTCAATTTTCTTTATTTCACCAGCATTTTGTAAGTCCTGTACATGTTTTGTTGGATTTACACCTAAAAGTATTACAGTTTTTTGAGTAATTGTATATAATCTTGTATTTTAAAAATTCCAGTGTCCATGTGTTCATTGCTATTATGTGTATGGAAATAAAACTGATTTTGTATGTTTATCTTGTATCCTGTTGAAAAATTTCCCCTTTCTTTAAGAGTTTTATCATGGATATATCTTAAATTTTGTCAAATGCTTTCTCTGCATCAATTGATAAAATTATATAATTTTTCTTCTTTAGCTTTTAATACAGTGGATTATAATGATTAACTTTCGAGTATTAAACTGGGATTGCATCCCTGAAGTAAATCTCACTTAGCTATGGTATATAATTGTTTCTCTTGATTGCTAAATTCTGTTAATACTTTATTCAGGATTTCTGTATCTATTTTCAAGAAGGATATTGGTCTGCGTTTCTTTTTCGTGTGCTGTCTCTGGTTTTGGTATCAGGCTTCATAAAAAGAATTGGAAGTGTTCCAACTTCTTCTATTTTCTGAAAAGACTGTGTTGAATTGGTGTTAATTCTTCTTTAAACATTTGGTAGAATTCTCCAGTGAAAGCTTCTGTGTCTTGAAATTTCCTTTTTGGAGCATTTAAAAATCATAAATTAAAATTTGTAATGGTTATAGGGATATTAAAATTCTCTACTTTCTAACAGGTAAGTTGTAGTAGTTAGTGTTTTTCAATTAATTGGTTCATTTTGTCTACGTTGTCAAATTTACAAGGGTAGAATTATTACCAGTATTCCCTTATTAACCTTTTTTATATCTTCAGAGTTTGTAGTGATATTCCATTTCATTCCTGATATTGTTAATTTGCATCTTCTTATTTTCTTTGTCTTTCATGCTAGAGCTTTGCCAATTTTATCTATCTTTTAAAAGAACTAGGCCAGGTGCATGGCTCATGCCTATAATCCCAGGACTCTGGGAGGCTGAGGTGGGAGTTGAGCCTAGGAGTTCGAGATAACCCTGGGAAACATAGGGAGACCCTGTCTATACAAAAAGTAATTTAAAAAAGTTAGCCTGAATTGATGGCACACACCTGTGGTCCCAAATACTATGGAGGCTGAGGTGAGAGGTTTGCTTGGGCCTGGGAAATCGAGGCTGCATTGAGCCATGATCATGCTACTGCACTCCAGTCAGCTTATTGTGTTACTGATTTTCTCTAATAACTTTCTTTTCAATTTCACTGATTTTTGCTCTTATTTCTATTATTTCCTTCCTTCTGCATGCTTTGGGTTTATTTTCTATTTTTCTAGGTCAATGAAGGAAGAGCTTATTGTTTTGAGACTTTCTCTTTTCTAATGTATACCTTTACTGCTACACATTTCCCTCTCAGCACTGCTTTAGCTATGCCCCACACATTTTGATATGTTGTATTTTCACTTTTATCCAGTTCAAGGTATTATCAAAACTTCTCATGAGATTTTATCTTTGACCCATAGATTATTTAGAAATGTGTTTAATTTCCAAGTGTTTGGAGATTTTCCTGTTATCTTTCTGCCATCAATTACTAGTTTGGTTTCATTGTGGTTACAGAACACATCTTATGAATTCAATTATTTTATACTTGTTGAGGTCTATGTTTTGGAAGAGGATATGGTATATTTTAGAATATGTTCTACAGGCACTTGAAAGTGTATTCTGCTGTTGTTGGGTACAGTCTATTAGATCCTGTTGGTTGATAGTGTTGTTGAGTTCCTTTATATCTTTGATTTTTAAATTTCTATTTATTTATTTGTTTGTTTATTTTTGAGATGGAGTCTCGCTTTGTTGCCCAGGCTGGAGTGTAGTGGCATGATCTTGGCTCACTGCAACCTCTGCCCCCTAGGTTCAAGGAATTCTCCTGCTTCAGCTTCGTGAGAAGCTGGGACTACAGGTGTGCACCACCACACCCAGCTAATTTTTGTAATTTTAGTAGAGACAGGGTTTTACCATATTGGCCAGGCTGGTCTTGAACTCCTGACCTCAAGTGACCCACCTGCGTAGGCCTCCCAGAGTCTTTTTATTTATTTATTGATGGAGACAGGGTCTCGTTCTGTTGCCCAGGCTGGAGTGCAGTGGCACCATCACAGCTCACTGCAGCCTTGACCTCCTGAGTTCAACAGGTTCTCCCTCCTCAGCCTTTGGAGTAGCTGGGACTATAGTCATGCACCACTACACCGAGCTAAATTTTTTTTTTTTTTTTGGTAGAGACAGGCTCTCACTATGTTGCCCAGGCTGATCTCAAATTCCTGGGCTCAAGTGATCCTCCTGCCTCGGCCTCCCAAAGTGCTGGAATTACAGGTGTGAGCCACCATGCCTGGCTTGATTTTCTTTTTAATTGTTCCCTTTCCATTAGTTATTTAAAAATACCAAATTGCTGATATAATAGTCATAATAATTGATTTTATTAAGTGTTTATTATATGCCAAACATTCTGTTAAGTCTTTTGCATGCATTATATTATTATTATTATTATTTTAAGTTCTGGGACACATGTGTTGAACGTGCAGGTTTGTTACATAGGTTTACACGTGCCACGGTGATTTGCTGTGCCTATCAACCAATCACCTAGGTTTAAGCTCCGCATGCATTAGGTGTTTGTTCTAATGCTCTCCCTCCTCTTTTCCAACATCCCCCGACAGGCCCCGGTGTGTGATGTTCCCCTCCCTATGTCCATGTGTTCTCATTGTTCAACTCCCACTTATGAGAGAACACATGCATTATATTATTTAATCCTCCCAATAAGCCGATGTGTTGCATACTATCATTATCGTCATTTTGCTAAGGCTCAGAAAGGTTAAGTGACTTGATACCAAGATAATACAGACAGTAAGTGGTAGAGCTGACATTACCCTGACATCAGTGTGGGGTTGCCTGACTTCCAACTGTGTGCACATAACACCTATGCAATCTGAGGTTCTATCAGGATCCTAGAAGGGCTGATAAGTTTTCTTCCAGTTCACATTTGCATAAGGATGTAAGTGGTTATGGGGGAAATCTCATGAAGGAGTGGTAGGCAGACTTTAATGTGATCCCCAACAATTCCTGCTTCTTAGTATCTGTCCCTGCATAATTCCCTCCTCTTGAGTATGGGCTGGACCAAGTGACTCACTTCTAATGAAAAAAATACGGCAAAAGTGATATGAGGTCACTTCCAAGACTAGGTTACAAAAGAACCATAGTTTCCATCTGGGGCCTGTTTCCTCTTGCTTTCACTCTCACCTGCTTTGAGTGAAGCCAGGTGCCATGTTTTGAGCTGGTCTAGGAAGAAGTTTATGTGGCAAGGAGCTGATATCTCTGGCCCACAGCCAGTGAGGACCTAAGGCTTACGACCAGCCATGTGAGTGAGCTTGGAAGCACATCATCCCCCAGGGAAGCCACACATCCCCATGCCCAGAGCTCCAGCTAACACCTTGACTGTGACACTGGGGTGAATGACCTCTAGGCCTCCTTTGTTTCATTTCTGGTTGCTTCCATGGCTCAGACAGAAAATGGAGTGGTAAAGTGGAGGAGCAAATGGCAGCCATAATCTGGAGGAGTAAAAGAGGTGTTGGGAGGGTAGCAGAGGCACAGGAATGGACTCACTCTTCTGCACACGTGATGGGCCTGTGCAGGAGGGAGGAGGATGGAGAGGAAAGCCTCTCCTCCCAACAATGTATTGGTGGAAATGGAGCCTAATCTCAATTGCTTCTTGCTCTTGCTCCAAAATCAACTGCCCTCAGTTGACAGTCATTGCACGTGCCTCTTCCTTTTCCTGTGTACCTGTGGTTACACTGTCCTTCTCTTCCTTGGAAATTTAGCCCAGGTTACAGTGCTGCTGTATATGGCTCCACAGATTGTATGCTATAAAAACCCAGATGGAACCATTCATATCCTATGAGAAGATCTGACAAGTCATCATCCAGAAATCTTTCCACATTATTACCACTGAATTCTCATCATTTCAGTGCATTAACAAATATTTGAACACCTATCAAGTGCCAAGTGTTGTTCTACATGTTGGGGATTTAGCAGTGAACAAGATGGATGCAGTTTCTCTTGTTGGAGTTGGTACAGGAATAAGATGATAACCATATAATAGACAAAGTAAATTTAGATGTTATAAAGAAAAGGTTGCATATGTTGGGGGTGAGGGAAAACTTTAGCTGGAATGCTAGGGAGATACATTCTCATGTTCTTCAATAATATATACAACCATATCCTGTCAACAACAGATGTTCCGTACTTAACTATTTCTTTTTTTTTTTTTAAACCTGAAATAGCAGACAACATGTTGATATGTATATATTGGGTATTTGATGCAATGTAATAGAGTTAATTTCTTATTAGCTTTTGCATTTGTCCTAGCAGGATGAAATAGGGTTTTAAGAGAATGCAAATTACTCAATAAACTGAGTAGGAATGTTTAGAAAATTTTATTACTCAATACTTATAAGATTAAGCATACTTTTGTGGTTTTGGTAGTGGCAGAGAGACATTTTGTAAATTCAGTACATTCTTGACATTTGTGAGCTATGTTTTCTAAGACCTAGGAGAGTTTTCAAAGTTACAAATTCCACTACAGCACATAATTTCCCCATAAAACACAGTAAAATATCACTGATACATTTAAATATCCTTTGTGTCTTTAATGGTTTTCTGTAAGTACAGGGCTAAAAAATTTGTCGAGTTGTTTTGTGGCTAAGACCCTTCCTATCCTTCGACTTTCACTTTCATTACCAGTATTAGTCACCCCTCAACTCCCAAAACTAAAAGTCAAGGTTAAAAAAAAAAAAAACCATGAACGATACTACATTCTTGACAATGAATAGAAAAGCATCAGAACATACAAAAGTGTTGGCACAAAAGGCTGGCCCACTCTTGGGATAGGGACCCACTCAACGCACTAGCTCAGAGGGCTTGTGACTCAAATGAAGCATTAAGAAAATGAGAAATCACTATGAGTCATCAACGATTAGGGTTACTGAAAAATAACTGAAACTAAGAATATTAAATCCACAGATGCTAAAGGTCTTCTGGTATCTAAATTACAGACCTATAGCAGGAGGGCACAAGCAACCCCTTGTTCTCTCTTTATTGTTAGAGCATATGTGGAATGATTTTGAGGAGGAAGTCAAGTAATGTAGAACTTTTTGAGCTGGATATCTTGTAAGAAATTATCTGGAACACCACAGATTGGGTTTTTAGCTGTGCCATATATGCATTGCTAGGTTAGTTCCCAATTTGTCACAAATTCAAAAAGGCTCTGAACTTCAGTTTCTTTCTCTGTAATGAGAGCTGCCAATTCCCACTTTCAAGGGCACAGGTGAGGATAAGCTGAGCCAGGGTTACAAGAGGTCTTCATAAACATGAAAGCAGCCCATGGAATCAAGGCGTTACTGTTATTCAATCAGGTATCATTGGTTTCAAATTCCCACTTCATTTGTTAAGCAGAATAAAAACACAGGGAAGCACTGACTAGCTGAAATGGACATCGTGTAAAGGGTTTAACTTACTTCTTTTACAAACCACTGACAAAAGGCAGGACCGATCCATTCTCTGGCATGAATACCACAGTCTATCCAAACAGCTCTTTTGAGTCGTGAACGTCTGCCCAGCTGAAAACAAGAGCATTCACAGTAACCAACTCAGGCTTTTAGATTCACTGACCAGCATAATTTAATAAGGTTTCAGCATAATTCTTCATTATAGTGTGGTTCATTAGGTAACGCATAAAAAGGACAAAGGGAGTTCCTATCTATCTCGAAAGTCCAGGCTTGTTTATGCAGAAACAATACATTTATTGTCCTAATTATAATAAAAGAACTAGAAAGCACAAAAGGAAAAGGAAAATCCCTAAAATAGGTTGCTGCTTTATTTTTTAAAATTTTTTATTTTAATTAATTAATTCATTTTTAAGAGATGAGTTCTTGCTATGTTGCCAAGGCTGGTCTTGAACTCCTGGTCTCTTGCAATCCTCCTGGCTCAGCCTGCTTCTTCATTGTAATATAGTATGTTACTGTTAAGTAAAAAGCTAAGTCCTCCCTCATGCCCTTTCTCTCTCCATCCCAAGGAATAGTTCTTAAATAATAGCTATATTTTATAGGTGGATAAAGTTAAATTTTATTATAACATGAAATGAAAACATAAAACAACTTGATTTCTAGAATCAAGTGGCAGATTTTTCTTTACAATCCAACTATATCAATATTACTTTTAACCTGGTTGCTAGCTGAGAAATCAATAGGAGCTCCTGTCATTATAATTACAGGGGATCTAATTTTCATTCATTCATTAATTCACTCCACAAATATTTCAGGAAATCCTTTTTAATGTCAGACATTGTGCTCAGTACTGGAGATTCAAACATGAACAGACAAGGAATTTATATGCTAGTGGGGAGGGCAAACACGTAAGCAATCAATCAACAATTATGATGTGAATATCTGTAAGTTACCATGGGAACATAAGAGTGTTATGTTGAATTTTTCTAAGTAATAAAAGGTGGCTTCTCAGAAAAGGAGCACTTGAGTACTTCAGCAAGACATAAAGCTTGTTTGGCAGACAAGTTGGAGGAAGGCATGTCAATCCCGGAAGAGAATCTGAGCATACCATATTGGAGGAACTGTGCCTGCAGTTTGAGGAAGGAACAGCAGATAAAGCTCAACGTGGATTCCCTGGATACTAAATAAAAGAGATGAGCTTCCTCCTGTATTCTATGGGGGGCTGTGTGTGTGTGTGTGTGTGTGTGTGTGTGTGTGTCTGCTTGCTCATGTTTGAGGGCTCATATTGGCAGCAGTGTGGAGGATGGATTAGAGCATGAGAGGGTCAAGAATGGGGGCTCCAAGGAAGCTCAGCAGTGAGGCAACCACTGCAATAGTCCAGGGAGAACAGACACAGAGAGAAGTCAGGGTAATAGCTATGAGGACAAGAGAAGCAACTGGGGCAGATCTGAAATATTCAGAAGAAAAAATGGTCAGCTTTTGGTGGTAATTTAAAGTGAATGGTTAAAGGAGAGGAATTTAGGATGATGCCCATGTTTCTGAATTGGGAGGAGAGGGATGCCATTCTGAATCTGAGGTGCTTTTCTGAATATCCAGGGAAGAGTGTCAAGTAGGCAATGGGGGTAAATTTAAGGTTCCAGAGGGTGGACTGCAATGGATACAGAGGTCTGGGATGACTGCTGAAATGATGGGCTAGCTGCGTCTATCTAGAGAGTGTTTGTGGTATGAAAGTAGGGCTGAGGATAGAGTCTCAGGGATTACCTGAACCTAAGAAAGAACAAGGAGAAAGGAGCCAGTGAGTGAGACCAAGATGGTCAGAGAGACAGGAGGAGAATCAACTAGGAGTGGTTGCTGGCCTTGGAAAGAAGTTTTAGAAGACTTGTGGCGGCAAAGGTTGGTGAGTCAAAGTCTGAATGACAGGAGAGGAAGTAGAGATGGTGACTAGAGGTCAGTCTTTTTAGAAGTTTGGCTGAGAAAGAATGGAGGGCTACAGGTCAGTAGATGGAAGAGAATGCAGGGTCAAAAGATGAATGAGAATAATGCGTAGCTTCTGCATTAGTTAGTTCTCACGTCGCTATAAAGAACTACCTGAAACTAGGTAGTTACAAATAAAAGAGGTTTGATTGGCTCACAGTTCTGCAGGCTGTACAGGAACCATGGCTGGGGAGGCCTCAGGGAACTTAGAGTCATGGTGGAAGGCGGAGAGGAAGGAGGCACATCTCACATGGTGGAGCAGGAGGAAGAGAGTGAAGGGGGAAGGGCTACACACTTTTAAACAACCAGATCTCATGAGAACTCACTCACTATCACAAGAACAGCAAGGGGGAAATCTGCCCTCATGATTCAATCACCTCCCACCAGGTTCCTCCCGCAACACTGGAAATTACAATTTGATGTGAGATTTGGGTGGGGACACAGAGCCAAACCATATCAGTTTCCTACACATTTATATAGTTTTGCGTTGGTTCATCTTAAGCAGCACCAACTCACAAATACTTCGCATCGATAATTGAAAATGTTAGCAACAGTATTCTCTGGAATATCCAATGGCAAAAATGAAATATGGCTCAGAAACCTAAGGGAAAATATTTCTGAGATTATCAGATGATGTTAAATATGAGACTCTATAAAAGATCATTTCATTTCTTTTCCCCATAAGTCAAAGTTGAAAAAGATGAATATTTGGTAAACATTATGTATTTACATAGCAATTGCTTATTTTTACCTTTAAAATAAAAAGAGATCTTCCCTCATATGATCTTCCAATAGAGAACATGTGAATGAGGCCTGAGTGAGTTTTATTCAGATGATGCATCCAATTTTGAATCTAAGAGCAAATAAATAAAAACTATGTTAGACTCTCTCACAGTAATGGAGCTTCTAGAGAACAAAAGGAAACAGGTCTTAGAATTCAAGGAGTGCACATGGAATATAAAATTGAACAAAAACGTACTTTCTATTTTTAATTTTCTTTGGGATACTTAAAATTACATTTAATTTTCTGCCTTTACAGATAGTAGCTTATGTCTTTATATTGTTCTTCCATTATCTACCATATATCATTAATATACTAGTTACAGATTTTTATTAAAAATTGATGTGTTCTGGTTTCTTTTTGAAAATCAGAATTTATTTCTATTTTCCACAAGTATTTAAGAGGGAAAGAAAGAAGTCAACTTTAGGAAAACTGTCCAAACTACTTGAAAGTGTTTCTTAAAGTCCCATATATTACAATTTGCCACTGAACAGAGGATACTAAGAAAAAGGCATTATCTTTTTTCATTTAAAGGTTCTTCTACTGAGCTACACATCAGAGGGCAAACTCTGAATAATTTCTCCAGTGATAGGGACACACTTGCATTGATCCATTCATATACACTTACCTGTCATCAGGAAAAGATACATTTGAATGAATAAGGTGCTTCATTCCTGACTTAAAAGCCTTATAAGGTGTAAAAAAATAACACAAAAGTGTCCTACCATTTTATGGTATAAAAGGATCAATGTTGAAAAAAATAGCTGAATATATTCAGGAAAGTACCCATACATTCTTTTCTTTCTATTCGTATTTAATCTAATGAGCAGGATGTTTGTGTGCGTGTATATACACATACATTATGCATATCTATATTATATTTGTAAAATTTGACTTTTTTTAGTGCATGTTAGCAGTACTTCTGTGTGCAAAGTTATCTAAAACTTTTCTATTGCTTCTAAGCTTCAAAACATGTTGAGACATGAAATATGTGGAGATAATTTTGAAAGGAGAGTTGTCATCAAGAGAACCAAAAATTGTCTTCAGAATAGAGCAGCATCTCATTTATTTTATGTCTGGCATTTCTTTGTTCAATTCAGAGGAAGCATAGAAAATGTATGCTTCATTCATTTATCCCTCTGTCAACAACTACGTATTTGGAGGTCTCTATTTGCCTGCCACTGGGGTTATAGTGGTGAATAAGAAAGAAATGGCCTGCCTTCATGGAACTTGTAGCTTATTAGGGGGGAAAGGCATTAATAAAATAATCACATAATTACATAATTAATTATGTAATTATGTGATTATTTTATTAATGCCTTTTCCTGTGCTACAGGGGCATGTAATTCACTAGGTGTTGGCGGAGGAGGGGTTTAAATTCAATATGGGAGAATAGGAACAGCTACCTTTTTGCTTAAGCTGAGATTTGCAGAACAACAAGCTGTCCAGGTGAATAGTAAAGGATGAGGCAGTGTGGATGAGGTGGCTGTCAGTTCTCCAGGTAGGATAAAAATGCATGTTCAACAATGAGATCACTTGGACTCGGGAAGGGGAACATCAGACACTGGGGCCTATCATGGGGAGGGGGGAGGAGGGAGGGATTGCATTGGGGAGTTATACATGATATAAATGATGAATTGATGGGTGCTGACGAGTTGATGGGTGCAGCACACCAACATGGCATAAGTATACATATGTAACAAACCTGCACGTTATGCACATGTACCCTAGAACTCAAAGTATAAAAAAAAAAAAAAAAAAATGCATGTTCAAAGGTGCAGAGGTGCCACAAATGAAGCTTTGCCTTTGAGAGGTCTCAACTTTGCAGAGGGTGCAAGTAAGGTCCACTCTACTCATCATTTTCTCAAACTCTGGTTAGCTTTACATTTCTTGACTTCTTAGTGGAGGCCACTATAGCTATAATTATAGCAACATTTCCCCACTCTTTCATTGCACTTCCTACATCCTATGTAAAAGTGGTGTGGGTAAAGCAAGTGAAATTAAAATTATTTTGATACTTCTTAGATACCATCAAAGACTTAATAGAAGAGATAAGGTGCCTGGGCCATTTAAAAGCTACACATATTCTTCACATAGTACCTTCTCTGTCTTTATGCTTCTCCCCCAGAAGCATAAAACACATCATTTTCTCCCTTAGACCTAAATGATAAAGACGCCTCTGTAAAAAACCGAAAAAGCTCTTTTGATTACATACTTCTTCTAAGGAGTGATAAACTTCATAATTATATCCAGAGAGGGATCTTCGGTTTCTCTGGGTTTGCAAGTTGCTTCCCTTCTCTAGTGTTTTCTGAAGATCTTCTATGAGGATCCTGGATTTGGAACGACAGACATGATGAAAAATAAATTGAGATATTGCAAAAATCAGGCAACATCCAAAGAAAATCATATGCATCTATGTAAAGAAAGACTGTAGTGATCAATATTTCTAAAAATACCAAATGTTGGGAAAATGTTATTTTTCAGGAAACGAAAACTGTTAAATACGTGGTGCAATGAATTTAAAGTATAAAATTATAGGCAGATGTCCTCCAGTGACAGTAGTAGTAACAATAGCTGTTGATTCACAGCCACAACAACCGATGATGGCTACGAGCACTTACATTTACTGAGTATTACTTACCTACTAGCAGCCAGGCACTGTGCTATGTATTTTATGTACAAAATCTTAGTTAATAGCCCTACAGTCTATGTGGTAGATTCTCTTGTTATTGGCATTTTTAAAATGGGGAAACTGAGTCTCAAAAGGGTTAAGAATTCACCAATATCACTTTTCTGGTCAGTGCCGAGCCAGAATTTGAACTTGGAAGGTGAACTCAAATTCCAATCTTGAGATTCTAGGTCCAGCGTCATTTCATGAAAACTGAGCCTAGGCTTCTCTTTCGTGCCCTTACCACCTTCTTTTTCCTGCTGCTTTTTCCTGTGCACATCCCTTCCATCACCAAGAGACTGTGGTCATGTCACTACCCAGCACCCCTGACCCAAGACAGAGAGAAAAGGGAAAGGGGAAAAGAAGCTACAGTCCTCAAGAGGAAACTGAAGAAATACCCAGAGTTGGAAAAAGTGATTTCACTACCTGCCAGTGTCAAGAATGCCAAGAGAAGAGAAGCTCAGCCAATTACAGTGAATGCATTTGGAAATTAAAGGCTGAGGCCAGGGCGGGAGATTCCAGGCTTTGTGGAAGCAGCTCCAGGTGGAGTCATTAGTGTTCTTGATGTGACATGTGAGTTAGATAAATACAGGCCTGTCTTCTCAATGCTCACCAGCCTCCACTAACTAGAGTTCCACACAGTAGCAAAGCACTTCAGTCATTTGCATTACTTAAAGGTGTTAGAAAGCCTCCCAGTGATTTTACTGGGCCTGGCAGGTGGCTAAAAAGCTTTGCTTTCATATTTTATTTCCAAAAGAACCTGTTGTTTAGTGGTTTAAGTGCTATTAAAAGAACATATAATGGCATCTTTAAATAACTTTCAAGGCTGAAAGTTATTTAAAGCCTTTAAGTTTTAAAAATTATTTTAAAAAAGTATCTTGAATCACCTAAAGAAATATTTTCCATTCTATGAAGAAAGTAAATTAACTTAGGGTCATACTGGGTATAGGACATTCTTTTTCATTTACTTATTTGTTATTTATTGAGCACCTACTATGGACAAAGCACTTAATCAGGAATTGATCATTGGCTTCTTTTTTTGTTTCTATTTTTGATTTTAAAATTGAAAACATTTTAGAAATCAAGGTAAGGTGAGGAGGCTCAAAGCTTGGTTAAGTCCCTGACAGCTGCTTGCAGTGGCTCAAAATGTGAGTGGGAGGTTGTTGTTGGTTTGAACACCATCCGTATTAGTGCTTTCTTTTTTATCCTTAAAGTAAGAAGTTACAGATGATTAGGCTTGTATGGGTTAAAGAATTTTACAATATTGCTAAGGTAAGTCTTGAGCCAAATGAACCTCCTTGTCAATTTTCTAACTTCCTTGTGTTAGGAGAGAATCTGGGATGGTCAAGAGGGATGCGAGTTTGACTAGGGCTGGGGTAGTTATAAATTGTCAACATATTCCAATACTGCAGGGAACCTTCAGGTATGTTTCCCTCACCAAGATCATCTATTATTTCTCCTGGCTACTTTTTTCGATCCCAAGAAACTAAGGAAAAAAAAAATGTAGATGGATTTGCCAAAGGCAGAAATCTATTCTAGAATCTCCTTCTGAATTTCCAATTGTTAAATTCTGTGGTACTTTGTTATGGTGGCCCCAGCAAACCAACCCAGGTCTCTGTTCAGTAACTTACATTGCACCCAAATGCAGGCCCTAGGAGATCAGCCTTAAATTAAAAAATAATTGTGACACTGGAGGTCAAGGCCCATTTTCCTTGTTAAGTAGTTGACTAGAAACTAGCACATCCATGACAAAGCTATGAAATGGAGTCTCAGAATGGTCTTTGTAAACTGTTGCAGTTTCTTACTTCTTCACAGCCTGTGATGATTCCTACCCCAGTTGTGTATATTCCTGTAATGGTGACTAGAACTATTATCAACTTTCTGAGTGATGCCATTACTCAGTACAAAACCACCTCCTCAAAGTTTCCAGGGTGGGGAGGGACCCTCAAAAAATAGAATTTTTTTTTTTTTGAGGAGTCTTGCTCTGTCACCCAGGCTGGAGTGCAGTGGTGTGAACTTGGCTCACTGCAACTCCACCTCCCAAGTTCAAGTGATTCTCGTGTCTCAGCCTCCCGAGTAGCTGGGATTACAGCCACGCACCATGCCTGGCTAATTGTATTTTCAGTAGAGACTGGGTTTCACCATGTTGGCCAAGCTGGTCTTAAACTTCTGACCTTAGGTAATCCACCAGCTCAGCCTCCCAAAGTGCTGGGATTACAGCACTTTGTGAACCACCACACCTGGCCAAAAAATAGAAATTTCATCACCAACTTTTATAGGTATTTACTTTATAGAATGACCAAAATGTTTTATGGTAGAATGAATCATTTCTTAGAGGGGAATTGATCACCTAGGGGCCAGACACATGGAGTCACATGACATCCACTTTAAAAATCACAATAGCTATACATTACGTATTCTTGTACAGAGTAAATGACAATCTTTTGAAAATACTCCAGGCTACAATACTAAAAGTCAATTAAAATGATCTCTACCTACTGGGCCCATGGAATTTAATTGACTCATATGTTATTATCTTGGGACCAACGAAATGAATAATTCTAAATGACTGTTCTCCATGAAGAGGCAACTGATTTAAAACACTCATTTTTTAGACTTTATTCTCTGTGACATGAAGTGTGATATTTTATTCTATATCAGTTCCACATGACCTATATTTAATGACAGGAAATAGAGACTTGTTAAACTAACTGGTATATTCTTTTCTACTGAATAGTAATTAATGAAGCATGTGAGTGGTTACTGAGCACCTATAGATATAATTGCCAAGCTGTTTCCTGTCAGGCATTCAGAGAATCAGAGTAGGCCTTCAAAGCTAGAGCAATGACTGAAATGTGTCCAGTATGAACAATAGTTTTATACACAGCTGTGATTCTGTTCTAGAAGCACAGATAAAATACCTTTCTGTAAAAAGCATATCAGTACTTTAATAAAGCTGTAAATATCCTTCTGGCAGGGCAGTCTCTGTGTGGACCAGAGATGTCCCTGCCATTTGGCACCTCTTGGCTCAGCCCTCCAGAGAGCCTGGGCCCTCACTATTAACTCACAGAGCCATCAGCCCACCCTAGGTCCCAGGCCCTCCCAGACCCCCAAACTCTGTGCCAGTTTTGACAGTACCACAACTTGCTAAAAAGTTTGGGTAGGTGGAGTAGTCACTTACATTCATGCCTCTCAACCCCCAAATCTTAGGATTCCCAGCAAAGGGTAAGTGACTCCCTTCCTCTCCGTCTCATCTCATTAAGTCAGCACACTGCACTTCTCCTAGATCTTCCACTGACGTCCCTTCTCTTCTCCACCTGCTTTTCCCTGTGCCCGCTGGAGTCTCCCTTCCTTTGTAAATTAACTTCCTACATTCTCTAGCCTCTTCAGGGAAACTCTTTTTTTCTCATCAGACATTTGACTCTTTAAAGGATACACATTCTTTTGTGGCTTTCTATTCCCAGTCTCCCTCTCCACCTGCCTACCGTGGGGTAGAAGAGAGGAAGGTCAGCATATTCTCCATGTATGCCATGAATCTTCTGGCTTCCAGGGAACGCTCATCCTCTCTGCAACATCATGTCACTTCTTGCTGCTTTCCTCGAACTCTTGGCTTTGCCTTGATGTTCCTGCCCCAGAAGTACATTTTCTCCCTCCTCCTCTAATCTTGCCAGCAGCCAAGGAGATTCAAGATAATTCTCTGGTGATTTAGGCCACCTGTTCTTGACTGCACCAGCCTCAAAGATATCCATGCAACACTCCCCTTCAATAATCTCTATGGCTACCCTGTGGATCTTGTCACCAGCCATATACATTCTACCCTAGGACTCTGAGCATCCAACTACTCACATTTTGTCAGAACTTCTCTCCTTCCCATTTGTTTCCCTCAGTAACACTGCATTGTTTTCAATACAAAGACCTTAATATCTTCCCTGATTCTTCCATTTGGTCCCCTTATCCCTCCTAGATGCTCCTGCCTTCCAATCCATATTAGACCCAGGGACGGATACTTGAACTAGTTTCTCACTAAGGACCTTAACTTTCTTGCCACCCTGACCTTTCCATGGTCCTATCCAACAGAACTTCCACTCTGTATCAGTGTTACAATCTCTCTTCTCTGCAACAACCACTTCTCTTTGTTCATACCCCAGTTTTTCTTTTGGTAATACCCTTTAACCCCTCTTTCCTTACTTTCAGTAGATAATTTTGCTTCTTCATTCATCCAGAAAAGTTAGCCATTGGCTGTAATCTTTTTTGACGTGTCCACTTTCCTCTCTACAATCTTAAGTAGATCCACCACATTTATCTCTTTAGTTTTAGAAAATGAAGTATCCTTCCTGCTGTTCAGACACTTTCCTTTCTGCACATTCTCTCTGGCATCATCGATGTCTTCCTCCCTACAGACTCTTCCTTCAGCCTATAAATACATCAAGACTTCCCCCTCAACACAAACAAATCCCAAATCTACCAGGTAGGCATCAGCAATGCATCTCTTCCCAGTCACTTCTCATTCTCTGCTTCTCTTATTCTAACTGCTAAGAACAGGAATAGACTCTGCTGCTGTGTGTTCTTACCTCCTGTTCACATCTGTGTCTTCTAGTGCGAACATTCTAATCCACCTTTAGAGTCATCAATGTTCTTTCTATTGCCAGATCCAAAGGAAACTGGTTGGTCCTTTGCTTGCTGGATATCACTGCAGCACTTGGTACTCTGGACCCATCTCTTTCTTTAAAGTCTTGCTTTTCTTCTTCAACTCCTCTGACTATCTTCCACTTGCTCTTTTTTTTTTTGAGACAGGGTCTCACTCTGTTGCCCAGGTTGGAGTGCAGTGGTGTGATCTCAGCTCACTGCAACCTCTGCCTCCTGGGTTCAAGTGATTCTTCTGCTCAGCCCCCCGAGTAGCTGGGATTACAGGCATGCACCACCATGCCTGGCTAATTTTTGTATTTTTAGCAGAGACAGGGTTTCACTATGTTGGTCAGGCTGGTCTTGAACTCCTGACCTCAGGTGATCTGACCGCCTCAGCCTCCCAAAGTCTGGGATTACAGGTGTCAGAGCCACTGCACCTGGCCCCACCTGCTCTTTTCTTATTCCTCTAAACATTTTTTTTTTTTTTTAAAACTAACCCTCAAAATATCTAAATCTGTTCAAGTTTGTCTACTCAGTTACCCAAGCTAGAAAACTTGGAGTCATCCTTTCACTTCTTCCTTTCCTACCTACCATCCAACATGAGGAGAGTCTGCTCTGAAATATTTTTTTAATGCTCTCATGATCCTACTACTATGGTCCTGCTCAGAGCCTCACTCCCTCTTCCCTGGACTAGTGTTTCCTATCCCCTCCACCTGATCCCACTGGCATGTACCTCCTTTGGAATGGGGCAGCACCACCCACAAGACAAGGTCTGAGTTGCTGCCCCTGCACATAAGATTTCCCACCATTGGAACTCCCTGTTTCTCCAGCATCATTTCTTTCTGCCCTTCGACTTGCACTTCATACACTAACCACTCTGCACTCATATGCTGCTTCTTCCTTTGCTTGTGTGGTCCCCTCTGCCTCTGCCTCGCTGGCATAGCTCCTGCAGAAAGCCTTTTCCACTCCTGCCTTCTCATCCACTCTCTAGGCCTTGCTAGGCTGCTCTCCTTTCTTCACAGAAAAATGTCTGTTGTTTCACTGATCACTTAGTGGTAACAGTGAATAGTGAAATGAAAGGTCCACGTGGTTGCTCCCATCCCCCATTGGACTAAGAAGTTCTTCAAGGTGAATATATTCACATCAGTTTTCCCCATATGAAAAATTGTACCAAACACACTGTCATAAGCACTTGATAAATAACTTACATATAACTACCATTTGGTTCAGTTTAGTACAAATAAATTTTATAGCAAGTGAAAAGGAATGCTTACTTGTACTGGATGTTGGCTTCCTGTAAGAAGGCTAACAGGGCTCGGGAACCGTTTTGGGGGATATGGACATCAGTAACTGTTCCCTCTGATACATAGGAGATACTGCTGGGCTGCCACAGGTCCACCTGTAGTGCAGGAACCAACCTATAATTCATGTCCAACTTAGTGGGGGAAAATCTGTGTCACGATGTCAAACACATTCTTTTGTTTGCATATAGTAACCAAACATATTTTGGAATTAGACTTAACGCTTTCATCATTAGGGTAAAACTATTTTATCTTGAATTTGAGTTTCCAAATTATATCATATCCATATAGAATTTGATCATAATTGGCAAGTAATAGTTTGAAGACCAATATATTAAAGCTACAAGGTAAAAATGAGATAAAATAGTTTTAGGTATAATTTTGATACTGTTTTAAAATTATTTGCCATGCAAATACTTGAAAAACTGCAAGAAAAAAAGATACAAATCACCCTTAATCCTGCCACACAAAAACACTGTGGTAGCTGGGGTGATTTCAAATGGAACATTCTCTCATTCTTGGTCTTTTTCTTTTCTTTCTTTTTTCTTTTTTTGAGACAGAGTCTTTCTCTGTCACTCAGGCTGGAGTACAGTGGCGTGATCTCAGTTCCCCACAATCTCCGCCTCCCGGGTTTAAGCGATTCTCCTGTCTCAGCTTCCCAAGTAGCTGGGATTATAGGTGCATGCCACCAGGTCCAGCTAATTTTTGTATTTTTCTTCTTCTTCTTCTTCTTTTTTTTTTTTAGTAGAGACAGGGTTTCATCATATTGGCCAGACTTGTCTTGAACTCCTGACCTCAAGTGATCCGCCTTCCTTGGCCTCCCGAAGTGCTGGGATTAAACACGTGAGCCACGGCGCTCCGCCTAGATGGAACATTCTCTAGATGCCTATTCTTCCTCCGACACATGCCTTTCTCCAATTCCTACTCAGCCTTCACTTGTCAACATAAACGTCCCTTTTCAAGGAAGACTTGGCTGCTAGGGTAGGTCTCCTTGTTGTAGCTCTTAGAGAACCTGGTGCTTCTTTCATGATGTAACTTCCTCTTGCCAGAAAGTAAACTCTGGGAGGGCGAAGGGTTTGCCTATTTGGTTGCCACCCATCCTGGACCAGTGCCTTACGTAAATTAGCCACTCAGTATTTCTTGCATGAGTGTAGACCTCCCCCTATGTAGTAATTCACTACATGTTCAGTATTTTGCAGGAAAGCAGAAGCCACATCTGTTTCCTTACTATAGTGTCCCCAGTGCCTTAGCCAGTGCTCTGTACCTGGTAGGAGCTTGGCCTTCATCAAAGGCATGATGGAACGCAGATGGAAGGGAGGAAAGCCCTATCTCTGCAGGAGCCTGGAGCATCATTTCTAATTAGGCACAGTTTGTCTTCACAGTCCTGCCTCTGTCTAACCCTGACTGCTCTGGGCCTCCCCCTTCCTGCATCTCCAGTCTTGGAGGATGCTGCAGGGCCTTGATCTCTGCTAAGCCCTTATCTGATAAGGTTTAGTGACTTTATCTTCACTTAAGTGTCAGTGCCTGCATTCTGTGAGGAACTCTAGAAGATCAAAAATACTTTGTGACTCAGAAAAAAAAACCTCTAATGATACAATTTAGACTGGAACAGGGTAGAGAGGCTTTTATTTTGGGGACAAAGAGTCTACCTGTTTTCTTTCATGCAGCTGACTCCTCCACTGGCTTGCAAGGGCAAATCTGACTCAGCTAACATGCCAGTCCAACAATCAGTGCACAACAGAAGTGTGAGGCTGGAAGGGATGCTGAGAGGTCATTCAATCCATCTGTCAGCCCTTGGGCAAGGACACATCTAGGACTGCACCAAACTGTCCCCAGTAGGTGTGTCTAAACCAAATCTTGTAAGTCTCCAAATAGAGGAGAGTCGACAATATCCTAATTGAACTCATTCACATTTAACAAGATTGTCAGACATTTTTCTTAATCCCTTGGATTGCAGCATAGTTTCGTTTTTTTTCTTCTTGGTGTTCTGTTCTTCAGTGAGGAATAGCTGGTTTCTTGCCTTTATAAGGAAAAGCATGTTGGTATCTTTCACTTTTCTTTATATATTAGATTTTCTAATCCTTTAGAAGATTGAATCTTTGGGACTTGCCTCTAAACCCATTACAGAGACAGATTTTTGATATTAAGGATAACAGTTTGCTGCCACCCCTTAATGCCAGTGGATATGACGAAATTGTGCTGCATTCAGAGGATAGAGAGGCACAGGTAGCTAAAATAATATGAATTACCACTCTGGAGACAAGTCTGTAAGTGCTATTTTCTGGGGGTCCATGCTGAAATAAGAATCCTCATCCCACAGAAGAGAGCAGCTTCTCCACAGGAAAGTTCCATGAAAGAACCCTACAGCAAAGCTTGGAAAAGGCTTCCTGGGAAACCTTCTCAGAAAGTGTGCTTAGAAATGTGCTCAGAAAGCTGTTGGCCTAAAGGACAACTGATAAAAAAGAACTTGCAAAATCAGGAATTCTATTTTGGTGTGATATTATGAAAGTAAATGAAAATGAATTATTAGGTTTTCTCCAATAATATTTTAAAGAAAGGGTATCTGAATAAGCAGCATGGATATTTCAGTCGGGGTGGTGGCAGGCAGGTGCCTATAGAAGACATATGGGACAGTAATTACCATCTGAGATTTATAATGTTTCATCTACTTTATAGAAATCTCTAATCTTTTCAATAACACTTTGAGGAAGAATTAATTGTAGATACATTTAATGAAGGAGAAGATTCAGGTTCATAGAGGCTAAGTCATTTCCCCAAGGTTGCACAGGTACAAAATGGCTGATACAGGATAGGCTTAACAGCAGTGCCCCTAATTTACTGACCCGGTTCTTGTCTTCAGGATCTTCCGAGAATATGCCAGAAAAATAAACATCTTCCAACTTCCTGATCTAGCATTTGGGGAGGTCTGGTCAGTAGGTCTCACATTCTGGTCTTTCCTGTGGGATTATATGTCCTGTAAATTCATATGCAGGTATTTCAAGGTTCCAATCAGCCTCCTGTGTGTAGGTGCCTATCAATCATTTCCTTAGGGCCTGATCACATCTGGATGAGATAGTTAGTAGTTCTGAACTGCAAAGCTGTGTGATTCTGGGCTACAACATAATAAAAGTATCAAGAACCTTATCAGGGTGGTCCAAGGCTGTTTGCCAACCATTCCAGGTCTTTGCTGCAAGCAGCCACCTGATACTCCACAAGAAAGGATACTCCCCTTTGTACAGCCTTCTGGCCTAGGAACCTGGTGACTGTTCCCATGTGTTCCTTTCCTCACATGATTACTAGTCACATATATACAGACATGTTTAAGAGGCTGAGGTATTTCAGTGTCATGCTCAATCTGACAGCCATAGGCTATTCTAGCTCTGGCAGCATCGGCTGTGTGACTTACAGGAGGCTTTTAACATTTCTGAGCCTCAGTATCCTCATGTGTACTGTGAAGATAATCTTAAAAACATACCCAACAGGCTTTCTTGGAGGATTAATTGGAATCATAGAAGTAAAATAGCAGAGGGTCTGTCACATAGTAGGGGCTCAAAAGACAACCAGTGTTTATTATTATTGCTATTTGAAAAGCATATGAAAAGAAGGACTGGTTGGAATAAGGACAGAGTTCAACTTTGTGTGGTTAAGATGAAGAACGTGGTGAGATTGTGTCCCTCCTCAGAGATTAAAACCTAGAGATGGCGTGTGGGGGCAGGAAGCAATAAATAAATGAAAAATATAAACAATGCAGGAATGTTTCCTAGCACAAAGTAAAATGCCTGAATTGGAAGCCATTATAGTGGTGGTAAATTCCATAGGCCCTGGAATCTGACTCCCTAGGATCTGATGTAGTCTCCCATTTAGTCTCTGTGTGATTTTGGGCAGGTTTGTCAACTTTCTGGGCCTTGCTTTCTTCTTTGGTAAATTGAAGGTGATATTTATATCTTCCTTATTGGTCAATATTTAATAATGTTAGTAGTGATAGCAGCAGGAGACAGACATATTCCTAGGCAGACAGGGATAGGTACCTGGTGAAACCCGATCTTCATGCCAAAGACAGCCTGAAGCCTGAAAACTGAGCTGCCAGTTCTGGGTGGACTCCACGAGCTGAGTGAGAACTTCCTTGATGTCTTTTTAGCTAATTAAATGGTGCTTTTTTCAGGCCCGCCCATGGACCAATCAGCATGATTGGTCCCCCATTCTGAGCCCATATAAACGTTGGACTCAGTCTCACAGATGGCTACCCACTTTCAGGCCCCCTCTCACACAGTGGGCTACCCACTTCAGGTCCCCTCTGGTGTTTGGAGTTTCCTGTGGCTCAACAAAATTTTTCTCTGCCTTGCTCACTCTCCAGTGTCTGTGTACCTCATTCCTCTTAGTTGTGGGACAAGAAGCTGGAACCCACCAAACTACTGTAACATGTGCTCCTGCTCACTGAGCTACAGGAGTGAGAAAAAACTGCTGGCTGATTACATGCCCCCATTCGCCAAGTTACAGGCACAGGACTGAACAAGCTGTGACATGCCTCTGTTCTCTGAACTGCGAGGCGGTGGGAATGAACGAGCTGTGACACACTCCCATTCACCAAGCTACCAAGGGCAGGAAAAAGAGAAAGACCCCATTTCTTGGGGGCTCAGACCTTGGGACTCCCTGGGCGACAGCTGTAACACCCCTGGGGCTTTGCACTTGCTGGCATCTCCCAGTTTTTGGGTGCCACTGCATTCCTGTCATCCAGATGCTGGCACCCAAGGTGGAAGCCTGCTGCAACATGCCTGGTCCAGACGTGGGCTGTGGCAGATGCAGCAGGCGGGCACGGGATCCAGGCTGGGGGAAAAGCTGAGCATAACCTACTGGGCTGAGTGGGTGGAGTGGGCCTGGCGGCCTGAGACCTCGGGCAGAGGTCATAGTGGCTGCAGAGATTTCTGGCTGACAAAGTGGCACCGAAGGAATCCTATGATAGTGGTAGTTATTTTTGTTACTATTATCACGGAGATTAGAGAGATTATACAAAATACAGTGATTAGGAGTGTGAATTCTATAGCTAGGCAGCCTGGGTTTGAATCCCAGTTCTGCCACTTGTAGGCTGTTTGACTGCAGGCAATCTACTTAGCTCTCAGCACTTCAGTTTCCTCATTTATGAAATGGGACTATAAATAGCATATTTTAAATATATTTGTTAGGCTTAAATGAATACATACACACAAAGTACTTAAAATAGTCCTGATGGGCTGGCCGCGTTAGCTCACGCCTATAATCCCAGCACTTTGGGAGGCCGAGGTGGACAGAACACGAGGTCAGGAGATCGAGACCATCCTGGCTAACACAGTGAAACTCTGTCTGTACTAAAAATACAAAAAAATCAGCCGAGTGTGGTGGCTAGCGCCTGTAGTCCCAGCTATTCGGGAGGCTGAGGCAGGAGAATAGCATGAACCTGGGAGGTGGAGCTTGCAGTGAGCTGAGATGGCGCCACTGCACTCCAGACTAGGGGACAGTGCGAGATTCCATCTCAAAAAAAAAAAAAAAAAAAAAAAAAAAAAAAAAAGTCCTGGTGACTTGGAGCATTCATTAAATGATAAATAATTCAAAATTCAAAAAAATTTTCTTTGCAATGAAGTCATAATTCCACTGAGCACCAATGTCATGGCTCTTTCTGGTTCTTGTGCTGTGCTTACTTATTGGCCTGGCCTACTTCTGAGAAGCACCTGTCTATCTTTTAGTCCAGGGCTAATTACACACCTGGTTCAGGTAGCACGGGATGGGGGCTCTCAGTGTCCTCCAGCAGCTTCAGTGTTGAGTCCTATACGTGGATGTGGGAAGATGCAGAAGGTGCTCTGTAAACTTGGTAACAGATGGCTGGCTTCCTAGCTGCCCAAAATAGCACAGAGGCGGACTTTCCTGCTCTATATTTATTCTCATTTTTTGTTGGTTTGACAAAGGGTTAGGCACGGCACTTATGTGCCATGTCATAGGATTCTGAGTAAGAAAACTTCATATCAAGTTTGTCTTTGACCTAGTGTTTAATTTACATAATCATACCAATTCAATATTAGTTTACACAAAATCTTAATATCCTGCAAAGTACCTTATTTACTCTTAAAATTCTTTTGTGTCTTCACCCATTTAGCTTTCTTGGATGATCTTTTAAGATCTTTTGCTATGGATTTTTGGAGAGCCTTTCTGCCCTCCAAGTTTGGGTCAAGGTATGTTTGCTGTCTGCTTTCATAGAATTTTTTTTTTTTTTTTCACAGTCCACAACTTTTAATTATATCTTATTTGCATGAGTAATTGTTATGAGTTTCCTAGGGGCCGCCATAACAAATTGCAAAAGACGGGTATGGTTTAAAACAATATAAATCTATTCTCTCACAGTTTTAGAGTCCAGAAGTCCAAAATCAAGTTGTTGGCCAGGCTGTGCTTCCCCAGAGGCTCCAGGGGCGATTTCTCACTAGCTGTTTCCAGCTTCTGGTGGTTTTAGGCATTCCTTGCCTTGTGGCCACATCACTCCAATTTATGTCTCCATCTTCCCATGGTCTTCTCTTCTGTGTCTTCTCTTCTGTCACTTGCCAAGGATGACCTTATCTCCAGATTCTTAAGTACATTTGAAAATACTTTTTTTTTTTTTTTTGCAAATTAGGTCACATTCACAGGTCCTGAATGTGGTTAGGACACAGACATGTCTTTTTTGAGGACACTATTCAACCTACTACAATTGTCATGTTAGTATTTGTTTCCCCCATTCTCTATGACAGTATGGACTGATATATTTTCTTTAAATATATCCTCTCCCCAAGATTTCTCTAGAGCATTTCTAGATTCTGAATCCTACCTCCCCTTACCAGGGAACTGGCAAGGTAGTCCATTTGAATTTCATCCACTCATCCCATTTCTCAACTTACATGTCCTTAATTTTGAATTTTTATTACATTTAGATATAATCCTAGACTATACTGCTTCATAGGTCACAGAACTGTACTATCTTCTAAAGACTGCAACAGCCACTGTGGTCATACAGTTAAAAAAAATGCTTATTTTTCACCGTATTATTTTTCCTTGCTCTACTTATTGTGTCTGGAATTGGTGGGTTCTTGCTCTCACTGACTTCAACCAAACCGCGGACCCTTGCAGTGAGTGTTACAGTTCTGAAAGATGGTGGGTCCGGAGTTTGTTCCTTCAGATATCCAGATGTGTCTGCAGTTTCTTCCTTCAGGGTGGGTTCGTGGTCTTGCTGACTTCAGGAGTGAAGCTACAGACCCTTGCGGTGCTACAGCTCTTAAAAGCAGCGCATCTGGACTTGTTCATTCTTCCTGATGGGTTCGTGGTCTCGCTGGCTTCATGAGTGAAGCTGCAGACCTTTACTGTAAGTGTTACAGCTCACAAAGGCTGCGTGGACCCAAAGAGTGAACAGCAGCAAAATCTATTGCAAAGAGCAAAAGAACACACTCCACAGCACACACTGTGACCTGAGCGGCTTGCCGGTGGTTCGCCAGGGCAGCCTGCATTTATTCCCTTATCTGACCCCACCCACATCCTGCTGATTGGTCCATTTTACAGAGAGCTGATTGGTCCGTTTTGACAGAGTGCTGATTGGTGCCTTTACAATCCTTTAGCTAGACACAGAGTGCTACACAGAAGAGTTCTCCAAGTCCCTACTAGGTTAGCTAAATACAGAGTACTGATTGGTGTATTTACAAACCTTGAGCTAGACACAGGGTGCTGATTGCTGTATTTACAATCCTTTAGCTAGACATAAAAGTTCTCCAAGTCCCCACTAGACTCAGGAGCCCAGCTGGCTTCACCTAATGGATCCCGCACTGAGGCTGCAGGTGGAGCTGCCCTGCATTCCTCAGCCCTTGGGCGGTAGATGGGACTGGGGGCCACGGCGCAGGGAGCGGCGCCCTGTCAGGGAGGCTCGGGCCACCTGGGAGCCCACCGCGGAGGGAGGGCTCGGACATGGCGGGCTTCAGGTCCCCAGCCCTGCCCAGCGGGGAGGCAGCTGAGGCCCCGCGAAATTTGAGTGCAGTGCATGCGGGTGGGCAGTGCTGGGGAACCCGGAGTAACCTCCGCAGCTGCTGGTCCAGGTGGGAAGCCCCTCACTGTCCTGGGCCCACGGTGCCGGCAGGCCGCTTTGAGTGTGGAGCCGGCCAAGCCCGCGCCAGCTGGTGCTTGCCTGTTAGCGCTGCACACAGCCCTGGTTCCCACCTGCACCTCTCCCTCCACACCTCCTCGCAAGCAGAGGGAGCTGGCTCCAGCCTTCGCCAGCCCAGAGAGGGGCTCTCACTGTGCAGTGGTGTGCTGAAGGGCTCCTCAAGCGCTGCCAGAGTGGAAGCAGAGGCCGAAGAGCGCTGAGAGTGAGGGCTGTTAGCACATTGTCACCTCTCATTATGACTTGCCAACATTTCAAATATTGGTGGGCTGCTGACAGGGAAACTTGGCCAAAGATTATGGTTTCCTATGAACCAAAGGTTCAGGTTAGGTTATTGAAATTCTGGGACTAATTTTACTTAGGCCCATCCTTTCTTTCCAACCACAGAAGTAATTTGCAAATCACTTTCCTAAAGCATAGCCCCAATAATTCCAACAAAAGACCCTGGAAATTTAGGGAAACTAAAGCTCTGTTTTGTCATTAAAGAAAAATGAAAATATTTCAACTAACAACTAACTAGGCATTGAAATTATAAAAAATTGGTGGGGGCCCAACAGTGAAATAAAATTAGACCAGTCCAAATGAAAGCATTGCTTAAGAATATAAATTTCAATATAATAGAAATTAATGCCCCCAGCCTGAGTACTAGTTATAAGTCAAGCATTATTCCTACAGCATTAGTAAAGGTAGAAGTTCTGGTAAAACTCTCTTTTGGTGCCCGTTTTCCCCTTAATTCTCTTCAAGGCTGAATGCTGATTGCCATAATGGGATAGTATCTCTCATTTATCAAAACAAAGCACATGTGTTGGAAAAGAAAAAGACTCTTAACATTTCTCTGAACTACTAATTGATACATCACCAATCTGAAATGATTGTTGAAGCCCATCAATCAAAGACTGTCAAGACAGGTCATTATCTTAAGTGAAACATCTCAAACAGAAAGTTAAATATTGCATGTTCTCACTTATAAGTGGGAGCTAAATAAGGTGTACACAGAACATAGTGTGTGAAATAATAGACATTGGAAACCCAGAAAGGCAGAGGAGTGGTGGGGTGAGGCATGAGAAATTACTTAATGGGTACAATGTATATTATTTGGGTGATGGTAACACTGAAAGTCCAGATTTCACCACAATGCAATATATCCATGTAACAAAACTGTAATTCTATCCCTTAAATTTATGCGACCCCCCTCCCCCTCGCCTCGCTCATTAGCTTGTTGCAATGAGTGGGGGCAACACAGCAGGGGAAACAACAGACAATCTCAGTAAGAGAGACTTAGAAAGGACTTATTACGGAATTTGGATTTACTTTAGGAGATTTGTGAAGGGCTTAAGGAACTGAGGTTTTTCTGTGGACTGAATGCTGTGAGGAAGGAGAGTAATTCTGTCATTTGATATTTTCTTTCTTTTATCTAGAAGGTGGGAGAAACAAAATGGGTCTAAAACCATAATTGATAAAGGAGCAGTGGTCACTGACATTAGCCAGAAAAAGGGTAAGCTTAGTGATTTTTCTGAAATAGACAATGTCTTTTTTCTTTTCTGGTCTGTGTTTAGACATGATCACAATGGTCTTGTTCTTATCTTATTTCATGGTGAACATAGGGTGGCCCTGTCTAATGTTGGTGTCCTGTGAAATGGTTTATGTTCAACAGAGGAACATTATAGTCTTGCTGTGGGAGCTGGGCTGCCTCCTAGGAGCACCAAAGTTCAGGTGTTAATGTCAGGCTGGCTCTTCCTTTTTTCAGGGTAACCACCATTCTCCTGAGGCTGTGTGACAATTAATGGTATGACAGGATGGGTGGGAACTCCCAGCACTATCAGGCCAGGTGGTTGGGAGGTGATTTAGGGGCTACAGGAGGAAGATGCAGGCCTGTGCTGGTCCACCCAGGAGAAATTACAGACTCAAAGACCCCTGACTTTGGCACCCTGCATCTTTCTGTAGCATCAACACACCACTACCCTTTTCATATAAAAAAGCCAATACCACCTTACTTCCTGCCCTCTAAGTGAACATTAGATGACTTATAAGTACTAACGAAAGGTTTCTGACTCCTACGTTAGAGGTTTTGAGAACTTAGCAACCCCTCAGGAAACCTATTAGATAAGGGAAAAAAGAGTTCACTATGTTTTTCTAGTTTAAAATAATCCTCTACCTGAAATTCGAGTTAGCATTTTCAGCCTGGCTCTGAGGTAGAATAGATGGAAATAATCAGAGATCACCTGGCATGACCCATTAAGAAGTACATTGGAAGACAAGAGCCCCTGGGCTGTATCTCATCAAGTAACAGAGATTTTCCTCTACTCTCTTTTGATGACTTATAATCTTAACACTGATGACCTCTCCAGTGATATTTGATCACTACATTCAGAAGTATTCCATTTGGTATTCTCAACAACAGTATGATATTGCATTTACACTTAAAAATTCTGGCCCTTTTCTGGGGTCTAATATTTGATGAAATGAAAACCTGAATTACTTTAGGTTTTGTTATGCATTTCCTCTTTCAGCTGTCAGCTTAAGAATTCTTCTGTGAATTAACCAAATAAATCAAATAAAGCTCATCTTTGGTTTAGTGAAAAAATATTCCCAACTTGGGAAACAAAAGACATGGTTTCTTCCTGGTCCTATGTAAACACTGATATGTTACATCTCAGAGCCTTAATTTTCTTAATTACAAATAAAGGGGTTGAACTACATGATTCCCATGTACCCCTTAAACTCGATAATCATGCTAGACTCAATGTGCTTTTTTGAGTATAAAAGTTTACATTTCCCTTGGAAAATATTTCTCAAGTTCACCCATATTTTTCTCCCTACTTTGAAGGTCAGAAAAAAGACTCTCAATAATATAGCGCCAGAATCATCATTCAGTGATCAGTTATGTTAAACCAGATAACGATTCCATTTTTAAAAAGTTAATTTCAACCCCTTTGCTGAAAGCACTTTTTCATAACAGCTAAGAAGATGAAATGGAAATCAGTACATTGTTTTTTCTTCCATTTTCCTTCACATTAATTGTCAGCTGATGTGAAAAGCCAGTGAAGAATCCCCAGGGTGGAGGGCTGGCTGATCAAGCCGCTGAATCATCACTCTGTGAACGTGCGGAGGATCTGGAGATGATTCTGTCTCTCAGCTGTCTGAGAGAACAGGCTGACTTCCAAAAGTCACAGCTTTGGTAACTCCCTCACCTCCCCCAACAAGCTTTTATTCACTGTTTACTGAAAGCCTGAAGAACTTCAGCCATTGAGCTAAGTGCTGAGGGTACAACAGTGAGCAAGACAGCTCTGTCCTCAAGGACTAAGCAGATATGGCGTGCAGTGTGATTAATCTACAGAGAGGACACACTACTGTTCAGATGTATTTTGAGAGGTAGTTTGGGACACCTTCCCAGGAGAGGCGTTGCCTATGCATATGACCAAATGATGAGCAGGAGTCGGCCAGGCAAAGGTGAAGGGAGTGGGAGTGAGAGGCTCCATTCAGAGGCTTCCATGCAGAGGCTGGTTGGGTCAGGATAGAAGGGGAGGAGAGAGAGAATGGACTAGGAGTGTTGGCATTTCCCTGAGCCCTGTGATCATAAAAGACAAAGGCAGTTATATGAATTCCACTGCTCCATTGTGTCCCAGAAATGGCTTTCTTCAGGGGGCCATCATTTCCCCTAGGACTCAGGAAAGACTGCTGATTCCTCCCTTGTTTTCCTATGACCAGTCTAGACACAGACCCTCCAAATTCCCATTCTTTGCCTCATAAACCAATCTGGATAATACTACCATGACTTGATCAAACTTGAGTTAAGCTTCTCTCTTTCCTCCACATCCCTAAACTTTTACCCATCCTCAGCCTGAGCTGGCATTTCAGCCTCTCTGTAATGCCCTATCCTGAGTGTCAGCTGACCTCAGGGTAAAACATTTTCTGATCCACTGTCCAATAAAACTACCACCACTTGTTCATCCCACTTGCACGACACCTGGCACTTTTTCTTTTTTTCTTTTTTCTTTTTGAGGTGGAGTCTTGCTGTGTCGCCTAGGCTAGAGTGCAGTGGCATGATCTTGGCTCACTGCAGACTCTGCCTCCCGGGTTCAAGCAATTCTCCTGCCTCCGCCTCCCAGTAGCTGGGATTACAGGTGTCCGCCACTGCACCCGGCTAATTTTTGTATTTTTTAGTAGAGACGGGGTTTCACCATCTTGGCCAGGCTGGTCTCGAACTCCTGACCTCATGATCCACCCACCTCGGCCTCCCAAAGTGCTGGGATTACAGGCATGAGCCACTGCACCTGGCCGACACCTGGCACTTTCTAGCTTTATTATTCTTCCCTATTAAAGTCACTTTTCTGCCCGATCTTTAAGATATGTAGATCTTAAGTCTGGCCTGTTCTGCCAAGGACAGGAGAGACTATTGAAAAGTCTAAGGAGAGACTGTTGAAAAGGATTATTGCAAGAGTGGGGAATAGTCTTTCCCCACTCTTGCAATAATCCTTTTCAACAGTCTCTCCTTACATAAGTCCAGATTTGTTTTTTATTTGACACTACAAGAGCATGCTCATGATTTGGAGAGTTGTAAGTATAGAAGTTCTTTTAACCAACTTCTACTTAATGGATCCCAACTTGATGTTCTTCTCTATTGACAAAACTTCCTATTAAAAAAAAAAAATGCTGGAATAAGGAGAATGCCTCTTGCTCCAAAATAACAAGGAGACCTCAAAAGAGAAATTCTTACTTTATCTTTGATGAAACAAGCTGTAGACCTGAGCAATAAAATATAAAGATAAAAAGCAAATAGGAGAATGAGAAATGACTTGGTTGATCAGAGAGAGTTTAAACCTAACCAGTTAGCGATGAAAGGTGGGATATCAAAGAAAAGCAAGTTGATTAGCTTCACAGAAGCCCTACACAGGCTCAGGAATCAGTATCACTGAGGAGTATGGAAGGTAATAAGAAAACAAAGAGACAATATGAAAATCTGAGTAAGGACTCTAAATTGTCTATGTACCAACCCCACTCTTAGATAATGGTTACTCCAATATCCCCAGAGAAATATATTTTCTGGAGAAATTAAAACAGAGGGATTTTCAAGTAGTGACACAGGACACAGAAGAGGCTGGGATCTATAGGATAGAAAATAAGTAGGTCAAGTGAAAACGAACACACTGATTGGCTATTTTTCTCACCTAAAGCAAGGGCATGAAAGCCAGGGATATATACTCCAGGTAGGAAATTGGAGAAAACAATCCCCCCAAAGAAGAAAAATAACTCACTAGTGTCACAGGGGTGGCCCAATGATCCAATCATAACCCACGAAGTCCACTCTTTGGCAAGTTCCAGCCATGTATGCCAGCCTTCCTATCAGCTTTTCAATGCCCAACTCTACTGTGAATGGGCAGTCGAGGCTCACCAGATATTTCCTAGAATCTTCCAACCAGACACAGGCACCAGAAAACAGAAAAGAGTTTTGTAGAAATAGACATAATGCATGCTGGAGAGCAGAAGATGATTTTTAAAGAAACTGTAATTAATAAGCACAATTGATGTTTCTCAGGTAAGAGAGGATATATTCAAGAAAGAAGAGCAGAATGCCCTAATAAAGGAACAATTAGAAAATTTAAAAGAGCAGAAATTTAAAATCCATAGAATAATTGGAAAACAAAGTTGAGGACATTTTCCAGAGAGTAGAACTAAATGGTAAAAAGACAGGAAATAGAGGAAAAAAGGTGTGCAGTCCAACATCTGATAAATTGAAAAAATCATACAGATAGAACAGAAAAAGAAGAGAGAACATTATCAGAAAATTAATACAAGAAAAATTTTTGGAACTGAAGAACATGAATTTCCAAATTGAAAGGGGCTGCTGAATTCACAATGAATGAAAATAGACCCATACCAAATTACATCATTATAAAATTTCAGAGGAGTAATGATAAACTAGTCCTGGGATTTACATTTCTAGCAATACAGAGAACTAGGTAACTAGAACACTCTCCCACTCTAATATAGCTAGAAAATGCTGAATAAAATAAAACAAACACCCCTTTGACAGTAGAGTGGAGTGGCCAGAAATACAAGGAAATCCCCAGGAGTCTGAAATAAACAAAATGCCAACGAAAGCTGTAAGCATGTGAGGTGATATGATGGCAGTCCTGGTTAAAAGTTGTAGATGTCTATCATAACCACACAAGGAACAGGATCAAGATTTTGGACCCAAAGTTGGCAGTTGGAACTGCCATTCTAGCATAAAACTAAAACCTTCAAAGGGCAATAGCCTCAGCTAAAGAGTAGGGATGGAAAAAAAGTCTACACACCAGGAAAATTTGATAAGGATGCATTTGTAGTAACAAATGCAAATGCAAAACCTCTCCAGATAGAGAAATATACACCCTCAAGCCGGGGTGCTCATAGTTCCTATATCTAATCTTGCAAAAGAAGAGTTCGTGATAAAAAAAATTACAAAACACATGAGCATTCAAGCCACTATATGCGAAAGCTAACAGATTCAACACGTAGCAGGATTATAAACCTGAGATTTTCAGATACTAGTTTTATGGTATCTTAAAAAATTGCTAGAGGAAGTTTCCAAAACAAAAAGGAAATGAGGACATCTTGGAATAGTTGAAGATATCTTGATGTGGTTTTCAATGTATGTAGATAAAATATTGAAGACAATTATATTATCAACAGGGGAAGGGTAAAGGGACTTAAAGGGATGTAAGGTATCTACAAAGCAGAAAAGAAAAAAGCATCAAAAAGAAATAAGGAAATATATCAGTAAGCACAGTAAATAAACAGGGATTACATTCTCTAGGTAAAATAACATGTATGTTGAATAAAAATATCCTCTTACATGCTGGTTACCAGAGACACATAAAACTAGAATGGCTAAAAATGAAATAATGAAAAAATATAAATCATTCAAATACTAAAGAAAAAAGCTGTTGCAGCTATATTAATAGCAGCAAAATGTTAGGACAAAACCATTTTTAAGAATAATATAGCAGTATATATCACTATATACAGTGAACATATATGAATATAAATGTATTCATATATACATATGTATGCACCTGTGTACATTTACATACACTGGTAAACCATTCCATTTACCAGGAAGATATAAATACTAATAATCTGAACACATCCAACATTGATACAACAGCATCAAAATATATATGGCAAAATTGACAATATCATAAGGATTGTAAATGATAAATATTCAATTACATCTCAATAACTGAAAGTCTTAACAGACTTTCTTTCTTCCCAAGCATACATAGAATGCTTACAAAAATTGACCCAATATGAGGTTACAAAATAAGCTTCCACAAATGTCAGAGAATTGATGTCAAATGATCTCTGATTACGATGTAATTAAATTTAGAAATCAATGACTATCTATATTTAGAAATTAAAAACAGACTTTTAAATAACTTGCAGATTAAAGGAGTCAGTGTAGAGAAATTAGACCCAGATCAAAATTAAATGTAACATTTCAAAGAGAGACATTCCTGACCTTAAATGCTCATGTTGCAAAAGGGTAAATATGAAAACTTGATGAGTTATATATGTCTAAACCAAGAAATTAGAAAAAGAACAACTACCAAAAAGTAATAAGAACAAAGAAGTAGAAGGCAAGTCATAATAAAGATGAGAGGATAAATTGATGAAATAGAAAACAAAAGTATTGGTACAGACCAACCAAACAAAAAAATTGGTTTTTGAAGTATATTTAAAATAGAAAAATTGTTAGCAAATCTGCTTAAGGACAAAAGAATGAAGATTCAAATGACCAATGTTAGCAATGAGAAAGTGACATAAATGTAGATTCATCAAATAAAAGAAAAATAGAGAATACCATAAATGACCTTAAGCCAATGTAATTGAAAACTTAAATGACCAGGTGCAATGGCTCACGTCTGTAGTCCCAACAATTTGGGAGGCTGAGGCAGGCAATTGCTTGAGCCCAGGAGTTTGAGACTAGCCTGGGAAACATGGCAAAACCCTATCTCTACAAAACAAAAAATACAAAAATTAGCCAGGCTTGGTGGCAAGTATCTATAGACCCTGCTACTTGGGAGGCTGAGAGGTGGGAGGATCGCTTGTCCTTGGGAGTTCAAGGCTGCAGTGAGCACTCTAGCCTGGGCAACAGACCAAGACCCTGTGTCAACAAGCAAACAAATAACAAAAAATGTAAATAAAAGGAATAATTTCCTAGGAAAACATAATTGACCAAAATATAACCTACAAAATTGGCCGTCATTATATTAATACTTTACTGTACTCCTTCCAATATCTGGTGGTTGCCAAATGGGTATCATAAAATTCACCTTTTATTGCTCTTTTTATTTCTAAATTTCATGAGTTAAGAAAGATGGGCATTGATTAGAACAAGGCATGGGACATTTGAAAGTTTTTGAGGCTAAGTACAATAAACCTAGTAGGTGTTTTAGATGTATACTTGTAAATATAAGTGCCAGCCCTCTTGAATGCTCTTTCTAGCCAAACAATGACTTATTCCAGGCTCACTAGGAATGGGGCATTGTATAGATAAGATTTTCTTTAGGAAGTAATAAAATGGTCCTTTGTTACTCTTATTTCTAGTTTAACTGGAAGAAAAATCATTCGATCATGGAATTTAGCACATCTGGAATGGGAGAGCAGAGGGACCTTTTGACCTCACAATCTCACCTCCACCTCTATATCCTGGAGTCAGATCATCATCTGCCTGGCAAGGAAATGGCTGAATTGCTGTGGCGGTAAGAAGGGAAGAATGAGGATGATTGGACACACTCAAAGGCAAGTACAGTTATTTTAGATTGATAATTGTTAACTGTTAAGAGATGAAAAATTCCCATATGTTCAGCTGATTAAGATTTTTATATAACAAAGAACATTCATTCTTGATGCTATAGCCTGATTGGCATGACTCTACCTCCAGATAGTATGAGAAAGTTATAAACAAATAACTAATGAATGAGTGAATTTCTAAATGAATTCAGGCACTGTAGTTTGGATATCAGCTGTCCTATCATCTCCCAGTTGGTACAGTATCCACACAGATAGCCTCTACTTTTTACTGGTACCTACTCTGATTGCAGAACTAAGTTTATTGCACAAGCATTAGTGAGCAATATAGACTTTACTATACAGTAAAAGATTTATAAGGAAAAAAGTAGGGCATTTATGTTGCATTCTTCATGGCAAACAAACCTCTTTCAATAGTGTTCTTCTCCCAAATCCCTCTTCTGCTCCCTGATCTTTCTGGGATTTTTCCCAGGGAACCTCAACTCCTCACTATTTTCCTAAGTAGAATGTTTCCCTTCTTACTCTGAAGCACTGGCCCAGGGTACCAAAGCCTGAAGGGTTTTACTTTGTCTTAAAGAAGTTTATCAGTCTTTTCTGCACCAAGTGGGTCTCATCCTATGTAGGGCAAGCCACAGTAGGACGGTGATGTGGTTGACGAAAAGGTGCCAATAGGTAAAGACAAAACAGTTCTTAAATGGTGAGGAATTCAGGTTTCTCTGGGCAGAGATGGCTACGGGGACCAGAAGACAACAGAGCATGCTCTCTGCTGGATACTGAAGCTTGTAGATTCCCCGGTGTTCCTCTTGGAATGGAAAGCTGCCACGACATCAGGTGCACAGAGTGAAGGTCCTGCCAGGCTCAAGGACCTTGAACATAGGTGTTCTTCAGGGATCTCATGGGTAAGGAGGATATTTTAAAAAATAATGAACATGTCATGGACACTGTCCAATCATAGCACATGCTGGCCATGGCCTGGAATAGGGTTGTGGAAGCCCCTTGTGTTCTGGGCTTTTAGCTCTTGGTGGGAGAGCTCAGAGAAGGGATCAAGGTGGCAGGGCCAGTGGCTAATCACCATCCAATAGGCAAGCAGTTTAGTATTTATGAAACTATTCTAGTTGTACAGGTATATGTAGGTTTAAAGTACATATACAATTCTTTTCCTGACACCTCCTGACTGTTGTAGATTGGTTATCAACCTACCTATATCCAATATGTGAATAACCTGTACTTTCCTGAATGTTCACTCATAGAATAGATGCACACTGAAGGTTAATGTCTCATGTGTAATATCCTTTGGCAGTATCAGGCAGTGCTTGTCTAAGTCTATTCTTGCACTGCCTTCCCCTTATCCAGTGCCTGTTATGAGGTTGTATCAGATAATTAGTAGCACATGCTTTGAAAAATTTTTTTTTATTATACTTTAAGTTCTAAGATACATGTGTAGAATGTGCAGGTTTGTTACATAGGTATACATATGCCATGGTGGTTTGCTGCACCCATCAACCCGTCATCTACATTAGATATTTCTCCAAATGCTGTCCCTCCCCTTGCCCCCCTCACCCCCCACAGTCCCTGGTGATGTTCCCTGCCCTGTGCCCATATGCTTTCCTTATTCAACTCCCACTTATGAGAACATGTGGTGTTTGGTTTTCTGCTCCTGCATTAGATTGCTGAGAATGATGGTTTCCAGCTTCATCTCCCTGCAAAGGACATGAACTCATTCTTTTTCATGGCTGCATAGTACTCCATGGTGTATATGTGCCATACTTTCTTTATCCAGTCTATCATTGATGGGCATTTGGGTTGGTTGGGTTGCTACTGGGAATAGTGCTGCAATAAACATAGGTGTGCATGTGTCTTTATAGTAGAATGATTTATAATCCTTTGGATATATACCCAGTAATGGGATTGCTGGGTCAAATGGTATTTCTGGTTCTAGATCCTTGAGGAATCACCACACTGTCTTTCACAATGATTGAACTAATTTACACTTCCACCAACAGTGTAAAAGCGTTTCTATTTCTCCACATTCTCTCCAGCATCTGTTGTTTCTTGACTTTTTAATGAACACCATTCTAACTGGTGTGAGATTGTGGTTTTGATTTGCATTTCTCTGGTGACCAGTGATGATGAGCTGAGCTTTTTTCATGTGTTTGTTGGCTGCATAAATGTCTTCTATTGAGAAGTGTCTGTTCATATCCTTTGCCCACTTTTGGATTTTTTTTTTCTTGTAAATTTGTTTAAGTTCTTTGTAGATTTGCAAAAATTTTCTCCATTCTGTAGGTTGCCTGTTCATTCTGATGATAGTTTCTTTTGCTGTGCAGAAGCTCTTTAGTTTAATTAGATCCCATTTGTCAATTTTGACTTTTGTTGCAATTAATTTAGGTGTTTTAGTCATGAAGTATTTGCCCATGCCTATGTCCTGAATGGTATTGCCTAGGTTTTCTTCTAGGGTTTTTATGGTTTTAGGTCTTACTTTTAAATCTTTAAGCCATCCTGAGTTAATTTTTGTATAAAGTGTAAGGAAAGGGTCCAGTTTCAGTTTTCTGCATATGGCTAGCCAGTTTTTCCAACACCATTTATTAAATAGGGAATCATTTCCCCATCACTTGTTTTTGTCAGGTTTGTCAAAGATCAGATGGTTGTAGATGTGTGGTGTTATTTCTGAGGCCTCTGTTCTGTTCCATTGGTCTATATATCTGTTTTGGTACCAGTACCATGCTGTTTTGGTTACTGTAGCCTTGTAGTATAGTTTGAAGTCAGGTAGCATGATGCCTCCAGCTTTGTTGTTTTTGCTTAGGATTGTCTTGGCTGTGTGGGCTGTTTTTTGGTTCCATATGAAATTTAAAGTAGTTTCATCTAATTCTGTGAAGAAAGTCAATGGTAGCTTGATGGGAATCGCATTGAATCTATACATTACTTTGGGCAGTATGGCTATTTTCACCATATTGATTCTTCCTATCCATGAGCATGAAATCTTTTTCCATTTGTTTGTGTCCTCTCTTATTTCCTTGAGCATTGGTTTGTAGTTCTCCTTGAAGAGGTCCTTCATATCCCTTGTAAGTTGTATTCTTAGGTATTTGATTCTCTTTGTAGCAATTGTGAATGGGAACTCACTCATAATTTGGCTCTCTGTTGGTCTATTATTGGTGTATAGGAATGCTTGTGATTTTTGCATATTGATTTTGTATCCTGAGACTTTGCTGAAGTTGCTTATCAGTTTAAGGAGTTTTGGGGCTGAGACGATGGCATTTTCTAAATATACAATCCAGTCATCTGCAAACAGAGACAACTTGACTTCCTCGCTTCCTATTTGAATACCATTTATTTCTTTCTCTTGCCTAGTTGCCCTGGCTAGAACTTCCAATACTATGTTGAATAGGATTGATGAGAGGGCATCCTTGTCTCGTGCCGGTTTTCAAAGGGAATGCTTCCAGCTTTTGCCCATTCAATATGATATTCGCTGTGGGTTTGTCATAAATAGCTCTTATTATTTTGAGATACATTCCATCAATACCTAGTTTATTTAGTGTTTTTAGCATGAAGGGGTGTTGAATTTTATTGAAGGAGTTTTCTGCATTTATTGCTAATTATGTGGTTTTTGTCATTGTTTCTGTTTATGTGATGAATCACATTTACTGATTTGTGTATGTTAAACCAGACTTTCATCCCAGGGATGAAGCCGACTTGATCATGGTGCATAAGCTTTTTGATGTGCTGCTGGATTCTGTTTACCTGTATTTTATTGAGGACTTTCACATTGATGTTCATCAGGGATATTGGCCTGAAATTTTCTTGTTTTGTTGTGACTCTGCCAGGTTTTGGTATCAGGATGATGCTGGCCTCATAAAATGAGTTAGGGAGGAGTCTCTCTTTTTCTATTGTTTGGAATAGTTTCAGAAGGAATGGTGCCAACTCCTCTTTGTACCTCTGGTAGAATTAGGCGTGAATCCATTTGGTCCTGGGATTTTTTTGTTTAGTAGCCTATTCATTACCGCCTCAATTTCAGAACTTGTTATTGGTCTATTCAGGGATTTGCCTTCTTCCTGCTTTAGTCTTGGGAGAGTGTATGGGTCCAGGAATTTATCCATTTCTTCTAGATTTTCTAGTTGATTTGCGTAGAGGTGTTTATAGTATTCTCTGATGGTAGTTGGTATTTCTGTGGGATCAGTGGTGATATCCCCTTTGTCATTTTTTATTGCTTCTGTTTGATTCTTCTCCCTTATTAGTCTGGCTAACTGTCTGTTTTGTTGATCTTTTCAAAAAAACCAGCTCCTGGATTCATTGAGTTTTTGAAGGATTTTTCATGTCTCTATCTCCTTCAGTTCTTCTCTGATCTTAGTTATTCCTTGTCTTCTGCTAGTTTTTGAATTTGTTTGCTCTTGCTTCTCTAGTTTTTTTAATTGTGATGTTAGGGTGTCGAATTTAGATCTTTCCCGCTTTCTCTTGTGGACATTTAGTGCTGTAAATTTCCCTCTAAACACTGCTTAACTGTGTCCCAGAGATTCTGGCACATTGTGTCTTTGTTCTCATAGGTTTCAAATACTTTATCTATTTCTGCCTTAATTTCATTATTTACCCATAGTCATTCAGAAGCAAGCTGTTCAGTTTCCATGTAGTTGTGTAGTTTTGAGTGAGTTTCTTAATCCTGAGTTCTAATTTGATTACACTGTGGTCTGAGAGACTGTTTGTTATGATTTCCATTCTTTTACATTTGCTGAGGAATGTTTTACTTCCAATTATGTGGTCAATTTTAGAATAAATGTGATGTGGTGCTGAGAAGAATGTATATTCTGTTGATTCATGGTAGAGAGTTCTATAGATGTTTATTAGGTCTGCTTTTTCCAGAGTTGAGTTCAAATCCTGAATATCTTTGCTAATTTTCTGTCTTGTTGATCTATCTAACGTTGGCAGTGGGGTGTTAAAGTCTCCCACTATTATTGTGTGGGAGTCTAAGTCTCTTTGTAGGTCTCTAAGAACTTGCTTTATGAATCTGGGTGCTCCTGTATTGGGTGCATATGTATTTAGGATATTTTCTCTTCTTGTTGCATTGATCCCCTTACCATTATGTAATGCCCATCTTTGTCTCTTTTGATCTTTGTTGGTGTAAAGTCTGTTTTATCAGAGACTAGGATTGCAACCCATTTTTTTTTTTTTTTTCCATTTGCTTGGTAAACATTCCTCCATCCCCTTTACTTGGAGCCTGTGTGTGTCTTTGCACGTGAGATGGGTCTCCTGAATACAGCACACCAATGGGTCTTGAGTCTTTATCCAATTTGTCAGTCTGTGTGTGTGTGTGTTTGTGTGTGTATGTGTGTTTTTAAGATAGAGTCTTGCTCTGTTGCCCAGGCTGGAGTGCAGTGGCACGATCTCGCTCACTGCAAGCTCCATCTCTCAGGTTCATGCCATTCTCCTGCCTCAGCCTCCCAAGTAGCTGGGACTACAGGCGTCTGCCACTATGCCTGGCTAATTTTTTTGTATTTTTAGTAGAGACGGGGTTTCACTGTGTTAGCCAGGATGGTCTTGATCTCCTGACCTTGTGATCTGCCTGCCTTGGCCTCCCCACCTGCTGGGATTACAGGCATCAGCCACCACGCCCAGCTCAGTCTGTGTCTTTTAATTGGGGCATTTGGTCCATTTACATTTATGGTTAATAATGCTATGTGTGAATTTGATCCTGTCATTATGATGCTAGCTGGTTATTTTGCCTATTAGTTGATGCAGTTTCTTCATAGTGTCGATGGTCTTTACATTTTGGTATGCTTTTGCAGTGGCTGGTACTGGTTTTTCCTTTCCGTATTTAGTGCTTCCTTCAGGAGCTCTTGTAAGGCAGGCCTGGTGGTGACAAAGTCCTCCAGCATTTACTTGTCTGTAAAGGATTTTATTTCTTCTTCACTTATGAAGCTTAGTTTGGCTGGATATGAAATTCTGGGTTGAAAATTCTTTTCTTTAAGAATGTTGAATATTGGCCTCTACTCTCTTCTGGCTTGTAGGGTTTCTGCAGAGAGATCTGCTGTTAGTCTGATGGGCTTCCCTTTGTGGGCAACCCGACTTTTCTGTCTGGCTGCCCTTAACATTTTTTCCTTCATTTCAACCTTGGTGAATCTGGCAATTATGTGTCTTGGGGTAGCTCTTCTGAAGGAGTATCTTTGTGGAGTTCTCTGCATTTCCTGAATTTCAGTGTTGGCCTCTCTTGCTAGGTTGGGGAAGTTCTCCTGGATAATATCCTGAAGAGTGCTTTCCAACTTGGTCCCATTCTCCCCATCACTTTCAGGTACACCACTCAAACGTAGGTTTGGTCTTTTCACATAGTCCCATATTTCTTGGAGGCTTTGTTCATTCCTTTTCATTATTTTTTCTCTAATATTGTCTTCATGCTTTATTTCATTAAGTTGATCTTCAATCTCTGGTATCCTTTCTTCCGCTTGATCAATTCAGCTATTGATAGTTGTGTATATGTCACGAAGTTCTTGTGCTGTGTTTTTCATTTCCATCAGGTCATTTATGTTCTTCTCTAAAATGGTTTTTCTAGTTAGCAGTTCCTGTAACTTTTCCTCAAGGTTCTTAGCTTCCTTGCATTGGGTTAGAACATGCTCCTTTTGTTTGGAGGAGTTTGTTATTACCCACCTTCTGAAGCCTACTTCTGCCAGTTCATCAAACTCATTCTCCGTCCAGTTTTGTTACCTTGCTGGTGAGGAGTTGTGATTCTTTGGAGGAGAAGAGGCCTTCTAGTTTTTGGAATTTTCAGCCTTTTTGCACTGGTTTTTCCTCATTTTCATGGATTTATCTGCCTTTGGTCTTTGATGTTGGTGACCTTCAGATGGTTTTTTTTTTTTTTTTTTTTTTTTTTTTTTTGTGGGTTTCCTTTTTCTTGATGTTGATGCTCTTGCTTTTCATTTATTAGTTTTTTTTCCAACAGTCAGGTCTCTCTTCTGCAGGTCTGCTGGAGTTAGGCGAACCCCCTTAGAGTTGTGAGCCCTTAGAAGGGACAGGAATTGCTCACTTGCAGAGCTCAGTTGTTGGAGATGAGAGTCTTGCTGAAGCTCCCGGCTGAATAAAGCCCTTCCTTCTTGAACTCAGCGTCTGAGGGGTTTTGTCTGCGGCTTGTCCTGCTACAATGCCACAGTCCCTGAGGGCTTCCCTTGGCTAGGGGAGGGAGTTCCTGAACCCCTTGCACTTCCCTGGTAAGGCAACAGCCCACCCCGCTTTGGCTCACTCTCTGTGGGCTGCACCCTCTGTCTAAGCAGTCCCAATGAGAAGAACTGGGTACCTCAATTGGAAATGCAGAAATCACCTGCCTTCTGCCTTAGTCTCACTGGGAACTGTACACCGGAGCTGTTCCTATTGGGGCATCTTGCCCCGTTCGACCTGAAAAATATCTTATGAGACAATGATTATCCACTATGTCCATTTGTATTATCTGGCAAGAAACCAGTATAATATTTCTTCTCAAACTTTAGAGAGCACCAGACTCATTTGGGTATCTCAACAAAGTTAAGATTTCGGCACCTATTACCTACTTACTGCCAGCTCACCTGATGTCAAGGGCCCTGGGTTGGGCCCACGAATCTACCTTTTTAACAAGTCCAGTAGGCAGCTCTGCAGTCATTGGCTTGAGGACCACACTTTATGAAAGTCCTCTGCATTTAATGACTGCTCTTTTCCAGTAGTCATTACTGACAAATTAACATCAAATTTAACAACAGTTTTGAAGACATTGAAATTTTCTCTGCTTACTTTGTATATCAGATGCTCTTAATAGCACTAAACCAGCTACTCAGTTTCAGTGGCTGTTTGAGAAAGGTTAAGTCTTCCACCAGTTTTAGATGAAAATTCACTTATTTGGCTGCAGAGAAGGATTTGTGGACAGGTACTGATGCAGGGATTGGAACCGAGTCGATTCCTAATTTGTCCTGAGTCAAATCTGTTCAAATGCTTTGTCAGAAAATGTTCAAATGCAGGTACAGTCTATTCTGGTAGAATATGTATTTCTGTAATTCAAAGGAGCTTTGCCATGATTGGTAATTTAGGGTAATATCAAAAGAATACCAAATTTGCATTGCTTCATACATGATCCACCCAGCATATTAATCTTTTACACTGCCAGATAACAGCAGCTGAACATAAGATGTACTGATGCAGTAGAGCCCAGCAAGGTACAGAGGAAGACAAGCATTTCTTGATCCCTATTCAACCCATATTCTCACTCTAGGCTCAGCTTGGCCACTGCTGTGCCTTGGAAGTCCCCTTTGCTTGGTTTTCCCTGACCCTTCTGAATATTGTCCTTGTTTCTACAAAGCTCAGTGGCCCCAGCCCTCCATCACCCCTTTCCATCAAATTGCTATTTACTAGAATAAGAATGCATATTAACCACATCTATATTAATTATTTAGTATTTGTAGTATTTGTTAGGAACTTGACACATCTTTTAAACTGTGCTAGTATTTTATTAGGATTTCTTCTTCTTCTTGTTAGTATTCTGCCATAGGTTTGAGTAGTCTGTGGCTAATCCAATTTTTCTCGAAAGCCCTGCTATTTTTAATGTATAATGTTATAGAAGACAAGATTTTCTGGGATGCATATACTTCATTACAGCAAAGCCACTTATATTCTCAAGCAAAATAGAAATGATTGTCTATCTTCATGCTATTTCAGTCACTTACATTTTTGTTTTCCTCTGTGATGAGGACTGCTGAAGAATAGACGGTTTTTGGCTTTGATTTTGGAATCAACAACCCCTGCTTTGCAGCGCGATATCAAGGGGCTTGGTTTATGAATTACACAACTTCTTACAGCAGCAGACACATAATTCTTTTTAATGTAGCTTCAGATTATATGCTATCGGTTGAATGTACTGCTCAATTTCTGTTTGACAAATACACAGTTAAAGATTCAACAATCAGACCAGAAACCACACAAAAATAGCAATGGGAAGACAGATTTCCTTGGGAGAGCTTGTGGTTCTGAGGCATCCATTAAGGGCCTGGGGGTTTCTTGTGGCAAAATACATGATAAATAATGAGAACTTTTGCCCTAATGTTATTTTTACCATGGACCATTTTCAGTATACAGTTCAGTACTATGTATGTATATATTCACATTGTTGTGAAACACATCTCCAGACCTTTTTCATTTATACCCATCAAACAACAATTCCCTTCCCCCCTCCACTATTATTATTATTATTAAGAGACAGAGTCTTGCTGTGTTGCTCAGGCTGGAGTGCAGTAGTGTGAGCATAGCTCACTGCAGCCTCCAACTCCTAAATTCAAGTGATCCTCCTGACTCAGCCTCTTGAGTAGCTGAGACTTCAGGTGCACGCCACCATGCTTGGCTGATTAAAAAAATGTTTTCTTGTAGAGATGGAGTCTTGCTATGTTGCCAAGGTAGTCTTGAACTCCTGGTGTCAAGTGATCATGCTGCCTAGGACCCCCAAAGTGTTGGGATTATAGATATGAGCCATGGCACCCGGCCTCCACTATTATTTTAAAAAATTCCTGACCATTTGATTGAGCAGGTGGTGACTCTATGAATATCTAAAATAACCTTTAGCTTGCAGGATTATTAAAAATCTCAGAGAACCAGGAGAATTAACTTTAATCAGGTTTGAGATAAATCCAGGAAAAGGGGGTAACACCTAATCCTAAGAGCAGAAATGTGGTTAGAGTGTACTGTCAGAATCCCAGTGTACCAATTCATAGTTACAGGAAGGAATGTTCCATAGATGTTAAGCTGACCTGATGACTTTCATGGTAACTCTGGAGCACCCATTGCTTCTTTCTGTTGTGTACAGCAGTGTCATGGCCCAGCAAACAGAGCACTAAATTAGGAGTGGGGCACCCTGGCAATCGTTTTCCTGTTAAATGGCAATGAATAAGTCATGAAGTCTAATGGGCGCTGTAAAAGCTCTTGCACCAAAAACAGATGTCCCTCATCCTCGAGGAGTTGAGTCTTTCTGAATAATCTCAGTGAACAGTCCTTTAGGAACATTTAGATGACCTTTTTCTTGAGACGTCATGCTGCTTTATGCTTTGCTAAATGTCTAATTCATGTAATTTTATCAAGGCACCAAATCTGTTTCCTGCTCTTTGATGTGGATTGCAGATGTAATTCACTGCTTCTGCCATATATATATCTTTCGTGCAACTTAAACTTTCTTCCCTTAATCCCCAACTTCCACCAGGATGCAAGCAGAGCTTACTGTTACTCCCCCTCCTTACCCACTCAGCTGCTTTTCACTTAATGATATACGTGGGGAGTCTTCTGCCCTTTTTCATCCTAGGAGCTATTTGCAGATATTTTAGATCCAATTTTTTGGGGGTCATCAAAGAGGATGCCAAATTATTTTAAAGCCTATTTGATTCATAATTTATCAAGAAGACTTTTGCCTGTATACTTAAATTCCATTTTATATTTTTAGAAAGAAATTTTGATTTAATTAATGACTATAGAGTATAAAGATTTTTGGAATAATGATATTTTATAATTATAAAGCACCAGGTTATGTAGAAGTGATTTTTCTTTCAAATGTGTAGCAGCTCTTTTAAAAAGGAGTTAGAATTTTATGTTTCCAGAATGACAGAAGAATAATGTAGAAAAATTCACCTTATCTAGAATACAGCTCATTAATTTCTCCACAAACCCCAATGCTCCTCCCATATTTTTCTTTGAGTCGAGAGATTTGTTATCCACATTATAATGCACCCAAACTATAAATCTAAAGACTACTTTTAGTGCTACTTCCTGGTCTACCTTCCAGTGGGTTCCCAGGTAGATTCTCCCTCTGAAATGTCCCTCACATTCAGCCCCATTGCCTGAACCTACACCTTCAATGTTTTCTTGCTGGTCTCTTTCATTATGCTGCTGACTCATGACCCTGGCTCTAGTCTTTCATTAATCTGTTTCCTTACACAGTTGCTACCATTACTTTTTTTTTTTTTGAGACGGAGTTTTGCTCTTGTTGCACAGGCTAGAGTACAATGGTGCAATCTTGGCTCACTGCACTCCGCCTCCTGGGTTCAAGCAATTCTCCTGCCTGAGCTTCCCAAGTAGCTGGGACTACAGGCATGTGCCACTAGGCCCAACTAATTTTTGTATTTTTAGTAGAGACGGGGTTTCTCCATGTTGGTCAGGCTGGTCTCGAATTCCTGACATCAGGTGATCCACCCATCTTGGCCTCCCAAAGTGCTGGCATTACAGGTGTGAGCCACCTCGCCTGGCCTACCGTTATCTTTTTAAAATGCAGCCACCTACTGAAAAATCTCTGTCATCCATCAGGTAGAAGATAAAGTCCAAACTCCTTGACAGCACATCTGAGCTCTCTGGTCATGCACCTTTTCATCATCTCCTCTCCCAGTCACACAGACTCATCCCCCTCTGCCTCCATCCCCTGGCAGGATGAGTTTCTTTGCTGGAAGGTCTTGCTTGCTTCCTTACTATATCCCTCCCACCCCAAAACATGTCAAGAGTGAGGCGGTTTTGGGTTTTGTGGGAACCTGAGGCTTATACAATGTGGGGTCTAATGTAAGAAAGAGAGTACACAATTATGATTACAAAAATATAAATAAGATTGGAAGGGTTCCAGGCAAGTGAGAGAACCTGAAGCTTGGTTAGCTTCCTGGTAAATCTGCCCCTGAGTTATTGCTCAATGAGTTTTATGAAATGATTGTTTATTAAGCTTTCTCAGTCTGGCTGAGTAACTAGGATAGCATATGCTCATTAAAGATTTGTTGTTAAAGAATAAAACCTTACTGTCCCTCAAGGTTTCCCTCCCTCCCTCCCTTCCTTCCTTCTCTCCTTTCCCTTTCCCATTCCTTCCTTTCTCTCTCTCCCCGTCTCTCTTCCTTCCTTTCCTTTCCTTCCCTTTCCTTTCTTCCCCCTCCCCTCCCCTCTCTTCTCTTCTTTCTCCTCTCTATCTCCTTTTTTTTTTTTTTTGAGACAGAGTCTCACTCTATTGCCCAGCCTGGAGCACAGAGGCATGATCTCTGCTTACTGCAACCTTCACCTCCTGAGTCCAAACACTTCTCCTGCCTCAGCCTCCTGAGCAGCTGGGACTACAGGTACGTGCCACCATACCCGGCTAATTTATTTTGTATTTTCAGAAGAGACAGGGTTTCACCATGTTGGCCAGGCTGGTCTTTTTCCTCAGGTGATCTGCTCATCTCAGCCTCCCGAAGTGCTGGGATTACAGGCATGAGCCACTGTGCCCAGTAGAATATTATTTTTCTTATAAGAAAGATAACAACCAAAAAAAAAAAAAAAAAAAAAAAAAAAAAAAAAAAAAAGGAAGAACACCTATGAGATGGTACGTGATTAAAATTATATCCAGAATATGTTTTTAATGTAAGAAAAATGTTCTATAGGGAAACAAAATATTAAATTCCATGCTGCTAATGCCACATGCCTGTCTTTGGGGAGGGGAGGTAAATTCAGCTCAGGAACAGGCGTGGTGGGCAAGGTTTGAGGGATTTCCCACTGCCTCTGTGTCCACTCTGTAGTTGGCATCTCTGTGCAGAAACACCAGCTGAGGTGAGGTCCTGGATACTGAGGTTCCAGAGATTAGTTGAGTTAGAGTCATCTGTAGGTTTGGGTCCTGTGACCCTCATGTCAGGGGACCAGGGTCTGTGCATCCCTGTGGAGTCCAAAGGATGCAGTGCTTTGTGAGACAGAAAAGAATTTACAGCTGTCTGAAATTTAATTTAAAAATTGCATGGTGTTTAGGATCTACATAATGATATTGAGACTAATATATTATAATTTTGAAACAGCAAAAGAAAATGAAGTGGAGCATAATGTTAAGAAAATGTTATGAATAAGAAAATTAAGAAGAGAAGGCTTTTAAAAATGTAGAGCAATCATATTTACGCCTACAGAAATAATCAGAAATATACTGATTTTGCTTATCTAAGGATTTAGATAATTTTTTGAGAGGTAAAAGGAAGAAAATAAGGAGATAAGGAGGGAGCAAGACTAAAGTAATAAGAGTGTTTAAAAGATCATGAAGCCTAGGCAGTCTTACTTGTAGTATCATTTATTTTCCTTTTAAACCACATTATTGAGGTATGATTGACATACAAAAGCTGTATACAACTGTGAAACTATCACCACAATCTATGCCATAAACATGTTCATCACCTTCTGAAGTTTCCTCCCACTCTTGTTTTGTGACAGAAACACTTAATATAAAATTTACCCTCTCAGAAAAATTTTAAGTATACAATACAGTATCACTAACTATAGGCCCTATGCTATATGGTAGATCCCTAGGACTTATGCATCATATACAGTTGAAGCTTTGTACCTTTTGACTAATGATCTCCATTTCCCCCCATCTCTCCAGCCCCTGGAAACCACCATTTTACTCTCTGCTTCTGTAAATTTGACTATTTTAGATTCCTCACATAAGTGGTATCACATAGTATTTTTTCCTCTGTGTCTGGTTTATTTCACTTAGCATAATGTCCTCAGTGTTCATCCATGGTGTCCTAAATGGTAGGATTTCCTTCCTTGTGAAGGTTGAATAATATTCCATTGTACATATATAAACCACGTTTTCTATGTCCATTATTCCATCAATGGACATTTAAGTTGCTTCCATGTTGTGGCTATTGTAAATAATGCTGCCATGAACACAGGAGTGCAAATATCTCTTTGAGATCCTGATTTCAATTCTATTGGATAAATACTCAGAAGTGAAATTGCTGGATCATTTGATAGCTCTGTTTTTTTTCTTTTTCAACTTTTATTTTAGATTCGGGGGTACATGTGCAGGTTTGTTACCTGGGTATATTGTTTGATGTTGAGGTTTAGGGTATGAATGATCCCATCACCCAGGTATTGGGCATAGTATCCAACCGTTAGTTTTTCAACCCTTTCCCCCTCCCTTTCTCCCCTTTTTGTTAGTCCCTAGTGTCCATTGTTGCCATCTTTATGTCCATGAGTACTTGATGTTTAGCTCCCACTTATAAGTGAGAACATGAGGTTTGGTTTTCTGTTCCTGTGTTAATTTGCTTAGGATAATGGCCTCCAGCTGCATCTATGTTGCTGCAGAGGACATTATTTCAATTATTTTTTATGGTTGCATAGTATTCCATGGTATATATGTACCACATTTTCTTTATTCAATCCACCATTGATGGGCATCTAGGTTGATTCCATGACTTTGCTATTGTGAATAGTGCTACAGTGAATATGTGAGTGCATGTGTCTTTTTGGTAAAACAATTTGTTTTCTTTGGGATATATACCCAGTAATGGGATCCCTGAGAACCATTCACCCTAGTTCTCTGAGAAATCTTAAAACTGCTTTCCACAGTGGCTGCACTAATTTATATTCCCACCAGCAGGGTATAAGCATTCCTTTTTCTCCTCAGCCTTGCCAGCATCATTATTTTTTGACTTTTTATTTATTTTTTATTTTTTTATTTTTATTTATTTTTTTTATTTTTATTTTTTTTTGAGATGGAGTCTCGCTCTGTCACCCAGGCTGGAGTGCAGTGGCCAGATCTCAGCTCACTGCAAGCTCCGCCTCCCGGGTTCACGCCATTCTCCTGCCTCAGCCTCCCGAGTAGCTGGGACTACAGGCACCGCCACCTCGCCCGGCTAGTTTTTTTGTATTTTTAGTAGAGACGGGGTTTCACCGTGTTAGCCAGGATGGTCTCGATCTCCTGACCTCGTGATCCGCCCGTCTCGGCCTCCCAAAGTGCTGGGATTACAGGCTTGAGCCACCGCGCCCGGCTTGACTTTTTAATAATAGCCATTCTGACTGGTGTGAGATGATATCTCATGTGGTTTTGATTTGCATTTCTCTGATGATTAGTGATGTGGAACATTTTTTACATGTTTTTTGGCCACTTGTACATCTTCTTTTGAGAAATGTCTGTTCATGTCTTTTGTCCATTTTTAATGGGGTTGTTTTTTGCTTGTTGAATTGTTTCTTATAGAGCCTGGATATTTAGACCTTTGTCAAATGCATACTTTGTGAATATTTTCTTCCATTCTGTAAGTTGTCTGTTTACTCTGTTGATAGTTTATTTTGCTATGCAGGAGCTCTTTAATTAGGTTCCACTCATCAAGTTTTATTTTTGTTGTAATTGCTTTTGAGGGCTTAGTCACAACCTCTTTCCTAAGACTAATGTCCAGAATGGTGTTTCCTAGGTTTTCTTCTAGAATTCTTATAGTTTGAGGTCTTACATTGAAATCTTTATTCCCTCTTGAGCTAATTTTTAATATGGTGAAAGGTAGGGGTCCAGTTTCATTCTTCTGCATATGGCTAGCCAGCTATCCCAGCACCATTTATTGAATAGGGAGTCCTTTCTGCATTGCTTATTTTTTATCAAAGATGAGATGGCTGTATGTGTGCTGCTTTATTTCTTGGCTCTCTATTGTGTTCCATTGGTCTATGTGTCTGTTTTGTACCAGTACCATGCTGTTTTGGCCACAGTAGCCTTATAGTATAGTTTGAAATCAGGTAATGTGAAGCTTCCAGCTTTGTTCTTTTTGCTTAGGATTGCTTTGGTTATTCAGGCTCTTTTATGGTTCCATATAAATTTTAGAATAGTTTTTCCTAGTTCTGTGAAAAATAACGTTGGCAGTTTGATAGGAATCACATGGAATCTGTAGACTGCTTTGGGCAGTGTGGCTGTTTTAATGAAATTGATTCTTCCGATCCTTGAGCATGGAATGTTTTTCCATTTGTTTATATCATCTATGATTTCTTTTAGCAGTGTTTTACAGTTCCTCTTGCACAGAACTTTCACCTCCTTGGTTAGATGTATTTCTAGGTATTTTATTTTTGTGTGTGTGGCTACTGGAAATGGGATTGCATTCTTGATTTTTACTAAAATATTGGAAAAGAGTGGGCACATTTGAATATTCTTTTTATATATTATATGAGGAGTTGCCTTGGTGTCAATTTACAGACTACTGGAATTATATTAAAGCCTACAATGACTGCAGCTGATGAAATGGGCAGTGAAGAACTCAAGCTGGCATTTCTGATCATCTGATGTAATAAGAGGATTGCTGCTTTAAAATCAGACTTTTCTCCTTTTTATCTCAATACTTTATACAAAATATGTAAACACACTGTTAAAAAAAATTCTCTTGGTTCTCTTTCTTTCAAATCCTTCCAAATTAAACAAACACAGTCATGGAGTTTATAATAAAATCTGTCCCTTGCCCCCCACCTACTAAAACAATCAAGCTTAAAAGTGAAGAAACAGAGAAATGGCAGCATACCTATCTAAGTAGATTGAAATTCATAAATGGAATAGGAGCAGTAGCAGGTTACCTACTAAAGCTTGGGAGACAAAATGCTATTTGCCCAGTGGAAGTTTTGCCTGTGGCTTAAGGGCCTCAGATGTCATGGAGATAGAAAAATAACTTTTGCCTTCATGGCTTTTAGCAGACTATGTGCTGAGTATAGGTGCTCAATATATATCAATGGGTTAATACAAAACACAAATTAATGTGAAACACATCTTAGTACTTTTGAGCATATTATAAAAAATGATGGCCGGGTGCGGTGGCTCACGCCTGTAATTCCAGCACTTTGGAAGGCTGAGGCGGGCAGATCACAAGAGCAGGAGATCAAGACCATCCTGGCTAACACAGTGAAACCCTGCCTCTACTAAAAATACAAAAAATTAGCTGGGCATTGTGGCACGCGCTTGGAGTCCCAGCTACTCGGGAGGCTGAGGCAGGAGAATGGCGTGAACCCGGGAGGTGGAGCTTGCAGTAAACCAAGATGGCACCACTGCACTCCAGCCTGAGTGACAGCGAGACTCTGTCTCAAAAGAAAAGAAAAAAAGAAAAGAAAAGAAAAGAAAAGAAAAGAACAATATAAAATCTCTGAAGAGAAGGGCCTGTTTCTTAATTACATTGTAACATAAAGGATAAAGGCAATCAATTTGGTTACAATAAGTTCCATTTGTAGAGTTGCATTTTTGTTTGAATTAGTTTCAAAAAAGGATGACAATAAGTAGATTTTGATTTAAACTGTATAATTTATGAGTCTGTGAAATTACAAAATGCTAATGTCATACTCATGACATCCCCTTTTAAAATATGTTTGAAACAATATTATAATAAACAACTCTAGGAAGTTAACCTTTTAATCATTTATTAATTACCCATATGTTATCAAATTGAGTATGCTGTGAAGTTGATGCTTTCTTGATTTTTATCAGGAGTTATAAATTAAAGATTTTCACACTTGGCTGACAGTGACTTAAGCCACTATCAATTGTAAGATGCATCCCAATTTCAGAGAGGTGTTAAAATATAAAATTGTGTGCATCTTAAAATTGGTAAAACATTTGTTGAGCATCTATTCTATACCAAGTGCCATGATAACTGCTGGAGATACAGAAATGAACATGATGCAGCCCATCAATTCAGCGAGCTTGTTGCCTAGTAGGAGAAAAACAGATCAACAATTTTGTGGTAAAGAGTAATGATCCTGTAAGTTCTCAAGCTAACTTTCTGTTTGTTTGAAATACACAGAGAAACCTACTGGTAATATAATTACATAAGGGGTATTGATTATACCATAGCTATAAACTAGAAGTAGTTTTATGAGCATATAGTCCTTCATTTCTCAAGGGCTTATAATATCAATTCCTCACAGCCACTTCAGTATTTGTCTACTTTTGAGACATTAGAGTGGAAAAAATAATCATTTTCCTCTTGAGTCTCAAGATTCAGAAGTGCCCTAATACTTAACTCAAGCATTTTTCCAATAAATATTTTCTCGTCCTGTAGCTGAAATAAAATGTGGCATTTTAGTCTCAAATGAGAACTACTAAAGAATAATAAAAATAAACAACATGAATGACTTAGTCTTAAAACAACACCAAATACCATGCTTATGCCTAATTTAGGTCCCCCAAATATTGCTGAATGAACAATATAGTTAGCTATTTGTGACGGAGAGAGAAAGACAGTGGTGATTTTCAAACTTGAATTTTTGGCTTGCAGCAAACCATGTGCTATTCCTGAAGGATGTATGTATATGCGCTTGTGTGTCTGTCTACTTACCTATTACTGTGACATATTGTAGTATAATGAAAAATAAATGTTTTAGTAAAGGTTCTCCAGAGAGACAGAACTGATACAGCATATGGAGAGATACATTAAAAAGAATGTAGAGGAATTGGCTCTCTTGATTAGGGAGTGTAATAGGTCATTCTTGCACTGCTATAAAGATACCTGAGACTGGGTAATTTATAAAGAAAAGAGATGTAATTGGCTTAGGATTCTGCAGGCTGTACAGGAAGCATGGACCAGCATCTGCTGAGCTTCTAGGGAGGCCTCAGGGAGCTTTTACTCATGGTGGAAGGTGAAGGGGGAGCTGGTGTCTCACATGTCAAGAATGGGAGCAAGAGAGAATAAGAGAGGTGCCACACAATTCTAAACAACCAGGTTTCATGAAAAGTCACTCACTGTCATGAGGGCAGCACCAAGAGGAAACAGCTAAACCATTCATGAGAAATCCGCCACCATGGTCCAGTCACCTCCTACTAGGTTTCACCTCCAATACTGGGGATTAAAATTCAACATAAGATTTGGCAGGGACATATATTCAAACTGTATCAGGGAGGCTGAGAAGTCCCATGATAGGCTGTCTGCAAGCTGGAGAACCAGGAAAGCCCTTAGCATGACTCAGTCCAAGTCCAAAGGCCTCTGAACCAAGGAAGCCAATGCTGTAATTCTCAGTCCGAGCTCAAGGCCTGAGAGTCTGGGGGCTGTTGGTGTGAGTCACAGAGGTCAAAGGCTGAAGAATCTGGAGTTCTTCCATCCGAGGGTAGAAGAGGAGTGACCCAGCTCTGGGAGAGAGTGCCCAAATTCACCCTTCCTCTGCCTTTTTGTTCCATTTGGCACCAGCCTGCTGGATGGCCCTTGCCTGCATTGAGGGTAGATCTTCTCCACTCAGTCCACTGACTCACATGCCAATCTCCAGAAACACCCTCACAGACACACCTGGGGCAGTCCAATCATCTGAATCACAAGCAAAAACACTTAGTTTTTTGCTATCAGCAGAAGAGGGATGGGCTCAGTGCCTACTGAAGCACTGAGAATAAACAATGCTATACCAGCTAGTATCCCTTAATTTGGTCAAGTCGACAACCCCAAATAAACCCACAATAAATATTTGTTTTTTGTCCCCAGTTCCTGGTACAGAGCTTCTTAAACCCTTGCAATTTATTATCTTACATATGCTAACTCTCGGAGTTGGGGAGGACCCTAGATAGCTTCAATATGGTGACTGGTCACCAGAAAAACCAACCGTGTGACTGGAGGTTGAAACTTTCAGCTTTGTCCTCTAACTTCCAAGAAAGGGAGAGGGGCCAGAGATTGAGTTCAGTCATCGATGGCCAATGATTTGATCAATCATGTCTGCATAATGAAACCTTTACAAAGACCCCTAAATGATGGCGTTTGGGGAGTTTAGAGTTGATGAACATATGGAGGAGCTGGGAAGGTGGCACCCAAAGAAGACATGGAAGTCCCCCTCATTGCCGTACCTTGCCCTATGCATCTCTCCATCATCTGGCTGTTCCTGAGTTGTAGTCTTTAAATTAAACTAGTAATTTTAAGTAAAGCACTTTCCTGAGTTCTATGAGTCATTCTAGCAAATTACTGAACCTAAGGAGGGGGTCAAGGAAACCTCTGAATTTGTAGCCAGCCAGGCAGAAGTATCCCATTTGTAGCTGGAGTCTGAAGTGGGGCAGAATTGCAGGACTGAGCCCTTAACTTGTGAGGTCTCTGCTAACTCTGGGTGTTAGTGTCAGAATTGAATTGGATTGTTGGACATGCAGCTGGTGTTAGAGATCTGCAGAACTGGCATGGAAAAAATCACACATATTTGGTGTCAGGAAAGCCCATACACATATTACGTTACATTCACCCATTTTTCTGTTGAATCCAAGCATTTTTGTTGGAATTGCTTTCGCCAAGAACTATGCAAGGAACTATGAGTCCCTGCAAGGCAGAGCCTGAAGCAGTGTGCAGTTCCATCTTGCTTCCATCTGCCATGGTAACTGGCAATGTTCTAAACAGAGGCTGTTCCTTCAGCCTGGGCCCCAGAGTGAACACCATGCAGAACAGAGATGTAGATGGATCATGAGCAAGAATCAAACCTTGTTAAGGTTTAGGCATAACTTGATTTCATAACATGACCTGGATTATATTAGTTAAGGTTCAGGTGATATGGAATAAGGGATTTATTATGGGAGATGGGGTTTCCATATTCATGGGAACTTAGGAACAAGTTTAGGAAAGAGTGTTGCCTCTGGTCTGGGGCTGGAGTCCCTGTAGATCCTCTGGGCTTCAGGAGGGGAAAGGAAGGAGTAGAACTGCCTGTCTCACTGCCTCGACCTCCAGCGTGTGGCTACCTGTAGAAGCAGCTGACATCCTGCAGTCCCACACACATGCCTACACAGAACTTGAAGAAGGTGAATGAGGAGATTCAGCTGGGAGGTCAGTAATCATGTGTGTGACCTGCGGGTACTTGGCCCCTGGCTCAGACCTTAGAGAGGACTTGCTATCTCTTTACCTCTGCCTTCCAAATCTCCAGCAATTTCTCCTGGGGCCAACCCTCACTCAGAGTGGATGGGAATTATGGGAAGTCTACTTTCAGCTTAGCTACACTGATGCATATGAAAGTACCCCAGCTATGAGCACACTCCAGGAAAAAATGCTATTCTGTTATCAGTTAGAGCTCTGCTCCCAAACCCCTATCTGGACTCAGACTTTGGTGAACTGAGAGGGACTATTTGTGAATGTCAAGATCCTCTTGCTTCCTTTAGCCCAAAACATAGACAAGAGCAGGGCTAAGGGTTTGCTGCATAGGCTTTTTATCTAGGAACGTACCTGACCTTGGCCCTTGAGATTAGCACTTGGACCGTGAGGAGAATAGGACTCTTTCCTCCTAAGGCCTGAGGCTGAGCTTCACTGAGCCACCTCTTTCCATATCTTCTTGCCCTGGTCCTCCCAGACCTTGCCATGGTTGGGGGAGATGATAATAAAAAGGAGCTTTTATTCCTAGTAAATTGCATTTATGGTTCTGAACACCCCGTCTAACTTTGTACCTCTTTGCGGGCTACGTTTTATCTTTGGTTTATATAATAGGATTCTTTGTTTTTGGAAACAGAGCTGAGTGATGAGGCTTGAGTGCCACAGAGGTTAGAGAATGTCCTGAACAGATTTAATTGTACCACATGTAATCAGTTTGCCAGACTAATGGACACTCTGCATGTTCTCAATATAAAGGAAACTGACTAGTGGAAGGTGAAGCCTGCAGGTTATTCTCTATTGAACATCTGTGCATCTCTGCTCCCACCCATTGAGTTGCATGTTTACCAAGAGTTAGTTGTGTTTATGCCTGCAAGAACAATAGGATATGAATGAAAGTGATGCATGCAGCTTCCATTTCACTCCTTGCAAATGAAGTCTGCTTTGCTGCTGCCTCTTACATATCTGTGATTGCATCAGTTGGCTCTAGTAGCAGCAGTTGGATGCAATCTGCAGTTTTTCTTACCCTATCTGAACCAGCAACACTGTACAACTTCCGAGAGATCAGCACCATCTGGCCAGCAAACCTCCTCCACCACCAATTTTCTGAGGTCTGGTCTCAGTTATGCAGGGTGTCTGCTCAGAGCTCCTGGGGCACCAGTATCAGCCAGTGCCCCCCTCAGAGGTCTGAATTCTGGCTCCATAGGAGCCTTCCTGCAAACTTCTAAATTGTAATAATCCTAGCCTATTGCCTTTGGTCATAAGTTAAGCATTAAGTAAGGAATAGACACTAAACACTAGTTGTATTAAATTTTCAGGAGAAACTAGGCTTCTAGTCAAAGTTATTGAGCCTTGGGGTAGAGCATTTTCAATATTGATTTTGTGTCATGGCTGAGACTTTCCCAGTCCCTAGAGGCAAGAGGGTTTAGATCACACCACATCTCTGCTTAAAAACAAGAGTTCTGATGGCTTCCCATTGCCCTTAGAACAAAGCCCTACATTTTTCTTCTGTCCTCTAAACCACTGTATGAGCTGGCCCCAGCTGTAGCTCTCAGACTGCATATCTTACTTTTCCCCCTTCCATTCTCTTCACTCCAGCCAGAACAGCTTTATTTATTTCCATCAATCAGCTAAGCTCAGCTTGGCAAATTCGCCTTTGCACTTGCTATGATTTTTGCCTGGAATGTTCTCTCTTGAGATCTTTGCATGGCTAATTTCTTATTCTTCAACTAATAAGCTCATTATTACCTTTCTAGAGAGGTCTTTTCTGAACACTCAAAGAATTGCATTTCTTCTATATAATCCTGTTTATTTTTTTCATAGCCTTTATCACAATCTGTAGCTATCTTTTTTACTTTTTTACTTGCTGATTTTATTCTCTATGAGGAGAACAATATAAACTCCATGAGGGCATCTATCTTATTTTCTACTCTACCTCTTTTTTATTGAACAAAGAATACATTAGTTTTCAGTGCTATCTAAAATGTGAAAATTAATGTAAATCTATTACTTTTATCCTACAAATGAACCCAGAAACTCAAAGTACCTAAATATATAACTTCCATTGTTCTAAGCCTACTCAGAACAAGTGGGCAACTGTTTTCATTGGATGAACCATTCATACATTACAGTAAGTCATCTGGGGAAAAGGGCTTGGCAGCAAGAGGGTTAAGCATAGTTTTGATGGAAAACACTGTCAATACAAGAGACTGTCAGACTGAAGAAAGACTGCTGCAAACCATTCACTGATGTGTTTGAACCAGGCAAATGCACATCACAAATCTTGCAGGATTATGTCTGTTCCTCCCATCTGGTCACATTCTGTCATGAACCTGAGGGTACCCATAAATAAGCCCTGAGTACTAACTCAAAAGAAAAAAGGCATAATCTTGTCAAATAAGCGAAAATTTAAGGCAAAGTGCACGTGTCAGTGAAATTGGTGAAATCTTCTTTTAACAAAGCCCTGGCAAATTATATTGGCCCCCAAATTTTACTACCCTGTCTAATGTCAACTCATGTTGCTTTTCAAAATATGTCTTGGGGCCCATGTGAACCAGAGGGTTGACTATTAGAGTGTCAAGGCACCAGTGTTTGGGGTTTTGTTTAAAACGTTCAGACTTTTGGGATGTTGTATTTCATAAGAGTTCACTGAAATTTCTCTTTGTCCCACTCTTGTTCTAACTTAACTATACCATCAATATTTGTTTCTAAACCATTTAATATTTTTATATATGTGACCTAATAAGATCAGTATCAAATTTTATCTAGACTGTTCAGGGAATGATTTTCCAGGGATAGATTATCCAGGTCTTATACTTCTACCAATGAAAGCATTATTTACTCCTCTCCGACAAACACACACACACACATAGGAGAACAGGTGGAAGAAGAGACCCAGACAAGTCTTATTTGTGAATTCAGCCTTAGGACAATGACACTAGCCTGCCACACACCCCTGCACTACCCCATGGCCATGATATCCTACCGTCTGTCCTTTCTGGGGTATAGGATTTAGATTTAGAAATACACAATCTTCAGATTTTTACCCATGTTCTCTCATTATAGTTTTAAAGGAAAAGGAGACCTGACAGTCCATTGCCAATATCCCAAGCCCACTCAAGTTTTGCATGTGTGAAGATACAGGCAAACTTTCTTTCTTATTCTACTCTGTTTGTCCTTTTAAGGCTTTGACGAACCTTAGTACAAAACCTTTCCATATCACAGCATGCAATTGTAGGCATCATGCTCTGAGCCATTCAGAGAAGGCAACAAGATGGGAAATTTGTAGCCTCATCCACAGGATTCTGTACACTTGGGCTTTCTACTGCTAATGCGTTGGACAATATATATATATGTCTGTGTGTGTGTGTGTGTGTGTGTGTGTGTGTGTATATATATATATATATATATATAGTGCTCTTATAAGAGAGGCCCCAAGGAGCTCTCATGTAACTTCTACCACAGGAAGAGGGACATGAGTGGGAAGATGCCATCTCTCAATCTGGAAAAAGCCCTCACTCAACAGACATCAAATCTGTTGGTACCTTGATCTTGGATTACCCTGAATCCAGAACTGTGAGAAATAAATGTTTATTGTTTAAGTTACCTACCCTTTGGTATTTTTGTTAGAGCAGCCCCAGTAGACTAAGACAGCTGGTATTATACCTTCTTGTATTTCCTGATAGATATATATTCCAGATGTACTTTTGGCAGGGCTATGGTTGCAAAAAACAGTCCAAGGAAATGGAGAGAATACCCTAATTACAAAGGAAACACTGCATCTCCCAAAGCGCTTGCTAGACATTATCATAATTTATGACACTGGGCATTGTTAACTTGATTTAAACTCTTCCTCAGTGGGACAAAGCTACACCTTCTCAAACTTCCTATCCTTTAGTACACACAGGAGCAAGGAAGAAATACAAAGCTTTCCAAGGTAGGAAATAAGTTAACAGTCTTCTGCAAATCCTTTGATCACAGAGGCACGGAGCACTGGTTCCTGTGACAGGGAAAGCCTTTGTATAAAGCAATAAACTGTGTAAACAAGGGAGGTACGGAGCAGAGGCACAAGGGTGAGGGACTGTAGAATCATTGCTCATTCTCATTCTTTTCTCTTCCTTCTAGAAGTGGCTGGAAAAGCGGGGAAACGGCTGAATTGGAGGAAGCCGAGGATTGCTGCCTTTCCAACTGTTTCTGCCTTTTAAACTTGGGTATTTGCATGCTATGTGGGATAGCAGCTGACACTAGGGCCTTGAGCAAAATGGAAATGGGTCGCTAGGCCACCTCCCATTTCCTTTCATAGTCCTTTTCCCACCTGTTCTGTGATTCATCATCTTTATACTCTCTCCTGCTCAGCCCCATCCCTATTTCTGTTTATGTGCACATTATAACCAAAGTCATTTTCCCACCCACATTTAAAACAAATAATTATCATTTGGAGAGTAAATGGTGCTTGGCCTACCCAACCCTGATTATTTGAAATCATATTATAAACAAAAATGTTGATGATTCTGTCTAGTTAACCAAATAAAGACAACAAAATCTCCTTTTAAAATTCCTATTCTAATTCATCTTACATGGAGCAGTCCAATTAATCATTCTATTAAAACCACTTTCAGTGTCTCTACCATACTCCCCAAATTTATAATTACTACAAATTGCTTATAGAACAAACTTCAAAATTTTAATCTTGGTGATTTGAAGCTCTCCATTAATTTAGTTAAAAAACTGGATGCCAGGAACTCCACTAGGCATTGCTAAGAATACAAATGAGGAACAGGACAAAATATGGTTTCAAAGTACCTCCCCATAAAACACTTAAAGGAAAAACAGCAAAGAACCCTGGCTTGGCAGACACCTTTTCAATCAAGTAATCACAGTGAGCATCATCAGTCATGGCACACATAGACACTCATGCTACTTGATTGGATGAGATGAAAACATAGCATGATTTTCTTGTGTTCCTGCCAGAGCAGCATAACAAGATTCTAGTCATAAGGAAACGTCGGACAAAGCCCAACCAAGAAACATACTTTAAAAGAGCTGGCATGAAATCTTCAAAAGTATCAAGATCATGAAAATCAAGGAAAGACTGAGGGAAACTAAAGAGATATGACAACTTAATCCCATCATGTGATTCTGTATTAGATGCTTTTACCATAAAGGCCATTATTGGGAGAACTGGTGAAGGTTGAGTAGGGTCTGAGGATTAAGTAATACAGCAATGTTAATTTCTGATTTTGAGGGTCCTATTGTGATTATTAGGAAAATGCCCTTGTTTAAAGGACGTGTACTCTAAAGAATTCAGCATGATGGGGCATCTTACTTTTCAGTGGTCCAGGACAAAATTTCTTTATACTATACTTCCAAATTTTCTGTAAGTTTATTTCAAGATAAGAAGCTATTAAAGAGATATGCTTTTCATTTACTATTCTGCTTCTACATAATGAAAGAAGGCTGGGCAGCTAGGACACTATTAGCAATTGTCTAGATGACAGTAGAGCAATGGCTGTTGGAGTGGAAGGACGTGAACCCATAAGAGTTTATAATGGTGAATTCTACAGGTTTAAAACAGAAAATTAGAGCTCAGGATTATCTCTGGGAAGTTACAGACTGTTCTGAGATGCGGTCTCCCGCACAGAGAAGAGCAGTGTCAATATGATGAGGGGAACCAGAAACTGATAGCTCCTTAAGAAGAGCTTTAAGTCCAATTTTCCCCATCTAGGCCCTTCCAACCTCAAATACATAAACATGTACTTTTTGGCTTATTTTGTCTTCTTTTCTCTTGCTGTACCTTTATCAACTCTCTATGTCTCTGTCACTTCCTCCCTTCACAGTCTACTTGGGCACTCACAGTCCTATATTTTGTTCAGGTTTTGGTTAAGATTTGCTCCCTTCCTGGCTCTGATAGAATGTCTGACTGCAAGCACACAGCAAGTATTCGGTGGTTGAAAGCGCTAAGCCCTCCCGGTGGCTGTTGTAAGGCAGATGCTGTTACCAATGCAGCTCCTTACTCTGCATTCGTTTTGTAGTTCTACATACAGTTGGTGCTATGTCTGACTGTGTCCTCCCAACTTCATATGTTGAATCCTAATCCCCAAGGTGATGGTATTAGGAGGTGAGGCTTTTAGGAGGTGACGCTTTTGGGAGGTGATTAGGTCAAGAGTGTGGAGCCCTCATGAATTGGATTAGTGCTCTTATAAAAGAGACCCTGAGGAGCTCTCATGTAACTTCTACCATGTAAGGACACAGTGGGAAGATGCCGTCTCTCAACCTGGAAAAAGCCCTCACTCAACAGACATCAAATCTGTTGGCACCTTGATCTTGGATTACCCTGAATCCAGAACTGTGAGAAATAAATGCTTATTGTTTAAGCCACCTACCCTTTGTGGTATTTTTGTTAGAGCAGCCCCAATGGACTAAGACAGTTGATATTACACATTCTTGTATTTCCTGATATACTATATTGCAATGGTATGACCCTCTGTTTTCTCTGTATATGTTTTGTCTCCCCTAAAAGATGGCAAGCTCTTCCAGGGCAGATGATGGGTCTCCACAGCAATGATCACTGTGATGAGCATGGAGTAGTTGCTCAATGAATGTCTGTAGAACTAAACTGAGTCAAAAATTAGAATGAAGAGAAAAAAAAAAAAAAAAAAGACATAACCAGGGCCAAATAGGATGTGACAACATGCTTTACTTATTTAATTAAAATAGGAACCATAAAAATGTATGTTTTGGTGTGTTAACTAAAACACAAAGTAACTGTTCCTGAGTAAATTAAGCATGCTAATCGAGAACACAGACCTGGAGACAGCTGCCTGCGTTGCATTTGACTGATGGCTCTGCTTCTTATGAGCTCTACCTTCCTGGGATTATCAGCATCATTCACTGCCTGAGGTTTTTGTATTAAGTGAGATCATATATGTAAAGAACATGAGTGATTGGCAAATTGTAACAACTTAGGAAGATTAGCTAAACATCACCTTTTTCCCTAAAAATCTTGGACAGAAAATGGGAAGGCACAGCTCTGAAATTCTTTCAGGGAGGTCATTCTTTAAGAGGCCTCAGCTGGGAAACCTGCTGTTGGAACAACCCATCCAGAGTTTGGGTAGGGAGAAGGAATCTCATATCCAGCTCCTTCTGACTACCTTTACACAAAGTAGGCTGTGGGGCTCAGGGACGACTGATTGATAAAAAAAGATCTGATATTTTGTAACCTTAAAATCTCACTCCTTTCTCCTAGGAAGGCCACTTCCCTCCAACTGCTTTTCCCATGCTTTCTCTTTAAATCTGCAAATCTGCATGTTTAGTCCATGTCCTTCAAGGCTGTCCTTGATACTAATTTTACTGATTTCTACCACATTCTATGAGTCACAGAATGATTTATCTACCTTCCCTCACTCCCATGACCGAAGCAGTCATCTTAGGCTGCAAGGCTATTCCATACTTTGGGGTATGAGCAGCTCATTGATAAGTTGCCTCTTCAAAGGTTTCAATATGGAAGAACATTTCATAGTGCTTTATACTGATCCTAATATACTTCAAACTGAATGGATGTTAGGAGGTCCTGGGGAAGGGACTTTGCACAAATTGTTCACAGCTGTATATCCAGGATGTAGAAGGACACCTGCCACATGATAGGTGCTTAGCATTGCAAAAATGACATCACTTCCCCAGAGGAGTTTATCATCTTGCTGGCAAGACAAAATCCATGAATAGGAAACAGAAAACACTATGCAACTGGTCTCTGGTTCTAAGATTAAAGTTTGCCATTTCCTGGAGAGGTCTATCATGGTAAAACCCAGATTTTTCTCTCTAGTCTCTGTCTGTGATGCTTCTAAAGCTTTTTTTGTTTGTTTGCTTGGGGTTTCTTTTTGACAGCCCGTGCTTCTGTTTCTTTCTCTGGGATGCAAGCTGAGCAGTGACGATTAAAAGTATTCCTTGTTTTTTTTCTTTTTTTTTATGTTTTGGAGATAGAGAACTACATCTAAGGTGTTAGCTTATTTAATTCAGGCCTCCTACTTGTGACTCAAGAATATATCCTTTTACAAACTGAATTCTCTTACAGAAGTGAGTTCTCAAGGTCATAGGAAGAACAGTACGGAGATGAAATGAAGGCACAGAATGTTCTTGTAGCTGTCACACCAGTAAAAGTATACTCATCATTGTCCACTAGAAGAGAAAAACGTCTATGTTTCCAGTCACTATTTCTGCCTAAAGTGAATTTTCTAATTTAAAAAGGCTTAATTCAGCTCTTTTCAAACATTAAGTATGATGTCAGTGTATTTTAATTAGGGATTAATATTGCTGATAGATTTCTGTGGTTTCTTTTTATGTAAAATGATCTGTAATGTGACAATATGCCTATCTCAATTAAACGATGATCAGAACAATCAGCTGCAAACAACAAAGGATAACACTGTCATCATGACAAATAATCCTTATGAAAGGATTTTCATAGGATTATTTGACTCAATGTCAAAACATGCTTACTGAAAGATGAACTGAGAACCACAGCCTGGTCTTCTAAATCATTTAGTACGTAACATGCGGTCAGATCAGCTACGCCATCTGAATTAAAGCTAGAGATGGCTATCTAAATCAGCATGACCCCAAAACAAATATATTGGATAATGGAGAGCAGGTGGGAGGCAATGAGAGAGAAAGAACTGGGACTATGCCATGGCGTATTTTTGTTGTTGCTGTTGTTGTTGTTTATTAGGATCTTGCTCTGTCATTAGGTATGTTGTAAACTGCTGCAGAATCCTCAAAATCCAGATGTAGAGATTGAGACTGTGTGTAAATACTTCAAAGGAGAAAGACAAAGAGGATAATGGGATGCAGAAAAACAAAAATGACAAGAAACGTTCTGTCAGCAGCATGCGATGAAAAAACCCCATACAGATCAGGCAGAGCATGGTTATTTCTGAAAATGACACTCACTTTGAAGGCTGTTCTTTTAGTCAGACCTCCATTAGGCTAAGGACCTCTTCCACTGCTGACATGATAGATCAAAGGAAGCACCTTGCACTGTCTGCGGTGCATGACTAGCACAAGCCACTACAGACACAGAACAACAGAGCAGGCTATGGACATGCAGCCAAATCACCATCACAAAAGACCACTTCTTTCACTTCTTACAGGATAAACTACTTTGAAAAAGACCTTTAGGACTGCATAGTCAAGGATAGTTCCTTGCCAAACTGTTTAGTTTTTTTCCCAAGAGAAAATAGAATGAGCAAGTCATTAGTTGGTATGGATCAATTTCTACTCTGAAATGTGGCTTGATTTCTAATGTCAGTTTGTCTCAGCACCCTGACTCTCAGGAAGATAAGATTTCTCTGAGATGTCATCTTCACCTTGACAAAGTTTTCAAAAAATACAAGGCTCCTCATGTGCCACTTTGGAGAATGCCTCCTGCAAATACTTGGATAACAAGGGAAACTTCCTTTCTGTTGCCAAGACCAAATTAAATTTTAGGAGAGAATTTCACTCCTAAATGGTTACAGCTGATTCATGATTTTCATTTCTTTGCCAGACACTCAAATGGTTTTTGAAGGGCCTTCCAAGGCAAAAGCAAATCCTCACCTCTGGATAAATAGCTCGAATCTCAGAGGAGATAACAACCAATTCTCCAGTGTTCTCTTGTTTGGCATTCTCCTCTCTCCCCATTGTTGTTTCAATAGTATTAGTCATTAGTTTTCCTGCAGAAGAACATCTTCCTCCAAAGATAATGCTGTTTGGATATAACACTATTGGTTCTGACTCATTGCTGCCCTGTTCTGACCTTGCAGTGACCTTCACTCTTGCACTGGGATGGGCATCTCCTCATAGTGTACAGACAGTGCCCCACCAGCAGGCAATACCCAGGAAGCTGTCAATGTCCATGTCTGACACCTGAGCCTCTACCTTCTCAACGCCAATGGAGTGAATCTCCAGTCCACTTTATCAATCCACTTTAAGGACAATATCTTGTGTCACCTCTAAAACCTTAAATTTTAATTTCTCACTCTTGGACCACAAGTTCCTGGCTATGTTTTCACCTTTCTGATTTTTAATATCATTTAGATATCTAGTCCCTAGATACTTCTGCTGTTTCCTGACTTCCATTCCCTCTTAGCCTTCATTCTTTCTCTGCCCAAAGTGGACATTTTGGTTGATAATATGTACAACTATCTCATGGTCTAGCTGCATGCTGCACCCTCACCACCAAACCCTAACCCTAGATCAGTACACCAATTCACCCTTTCCATCCCTATGCCCAGAAAGCAGGAGCTGCTGGAGAAGCACAGGGAATGTGTAGATTGGTTTCATTGCATGATCTCTAACCTCTTCAGGATACTTAATGTTCATGTACTGCAGATAATCAAATGATATGCCCAGGAATGGTGGGAAAGTAGAAGGTTGTTCTTTACATAAGAATGGCCATTGTTTGGAGTAGAAAGGTGGCCACTCTTTAGGCCACAGTATATAACCTAAACTGTGACCTGGCATGAAAAGGCAAGTTGGACACCCTGCACTAGCAATCTGAACTATAAGAATGGAAAAAATTTATCAGTTGGCACTTTGAAAGAGAAGCAGACATGTAGAAAGTAGTAGACTTACAGTAATGGTAGAGGAGAGCCTCTACCTTACCCACCTCTTTCTTCTTAAATGTGTATGATTATTTGGACAATAGGTTCAAGAGAATAGACAAACCTGTGCAACTCCTCTCTCTTATGGGATATCAGATGCATGGGCTTGGCCAGGGCAGATTTAGGTCTTGTAAGACCTGAAGTTCATACAGTTTTGAGATGTCCTCTTAAAAAAGAATACAAATTTAACACAGGCACAAAGGCAATCAAATGCATTTAAAAATTGCTGCTACTTTGTATTGAGCTACATAATAGTGTAATCAAATTACTCTTATATGGCAATCATTGACTTACCAATGAATAAACATAGGAGTTTTGCCACCAAAACATTGCTTTCCTCAGGACATTTAACTGGGTCAGTGGCAGTTTTGCAACTGCTTTTTGTCTGGAGGTCAGCAAGATGGTGGAAAAGAAAGTCGTGGGCTTCATTCCCCTCCACAGGAAAATCAACTAGAACTATCCATAGACAAAAACACCTTGGTGAAAACCCCAAAACATGAGAATAAACCTGAACCACTTGTGTGTTCCATGGAATTGAATAAAAATCTACATTGAAAAGGCAGGAGAATCAGTTTCACTTTGACTATGTTACCCCTCTGCCTTCCATAAGTTGGCGCAATGCCACACAGGGTACTCCCCAGGGCTCATGGTTTCTATAGTGAGAAAAGAGAACCAGGGAAGTGGACAGCCAGCTTCCCTCGCATTCTGAGATGCTTCCCAGGAAGCCCACTCTGTCCTTACCTCATGGGGACTGAGGAACATAGGGGGAAACAGTGCAGTTAGGCCACCTGGGGTCAGGCAGAAACAAAGCAAGGAGGTGGGGCCCACAGAGATCAGCACACAGAGTTTTGTGAATGTACCTGTCTTGCTGGACAAAAGGGCCTAGCCAGATGCCTCACCTGAATTCAGGGCAAAGGGAGCAGCTCAGGCTTCTAGATAATCTGAAAGCAAACTCTGTCTGCTCGGGGTCATTACCAGCTGGCCCATCCAAAATCATAGGCTAGACTGACTAGCGAAGCTCTATCCCTGCCAAAGAACTCCTGTAAAAGCCAGGAAAGTTGGCTCTCTCTATAAAGGCATAAACACCAATACAAAGACATAAGGATTACAAAGATTTAAGAAATCATGATACCTCCAAAACAAACAAAGAAAAAACAATGAGAAAGCTCCAGCAATGGACCCTAGAGAAAGGTAGATCTATGAAATGACAGAAAAAATGGAGAATAATCTACTTTTAAAAGTTCAGTAAACTTCAAGAAAATACAGATAAAAAATTAAATGAAATTAGGAAAACACACAACCAATACCAGAAATTTGACAAATAGAGACAATATGAAAGGAACAAATAGAAATCTTAGAGATGAAGATTACAATGACTGCACTGAAAAATGTAATAGGAAGCTTCAACAGCTGGCTCATCAAGTTGAAGAATCAGTGAACTCAGAGACAGAACATTTTAACTACTTAATCAGAGAAGCAAAAAGAAACGAGAATGAAAAAGATGAAGAAAGCCTATGGGAATTACGTGACACCATCAAGAGACCTAACCTATGCATAATAGGCATTCAAGAAACAGAAGAAAGAGAAAAGGGGCCAAGAAGAGTTTTTATTATTTATTTATTTAGAGGCAGAGTTTTGCTCTTATTGCCCAGGCTGAAGTGCAGTGGCACGATCTTGGCTCACTGCAACCTCCGCTTCCTGGGTTCAAGTGACTCTCCTGCCTCAGCCTCCCTAGTGGCTGGGATTACAGGCACCCACCACCATGCCCAGCTAATTTTTGTATTTTTAGTAGAGAAGAGGTTTCACCATGTTGACCAGGCTGGTCTCGAACTCCTGACCTCAGGTGATCCACCCGCTTTGGCCTCTCAAAGTGCTGGGATTACAGGTGTGAGCCACTGTGCCTGGCAGGAAGAGTATTTTTTTGAAAAATAATGAATGAAAACTTTCCTAATCTGAGGAAAGAAGGTAACAACCAGGTACAGGAAGCACAGAAGTCCCAATTAAATTCAACCCAAAGAGGAGTTTACCAAGATATATAATAACCAAACTGTCAAAAATTAAAGACAGAGTTCTGAGAGCAGAAAGAGATAAGAAATATATTATACACCATGAAGTCCTAATATGACTATAGATGGACGTCTCAGCAGAAGTCTTGCAGGCCAGGAGACAGTAGGATGACATATTCAAAGTGTTGAAGAAGAAAAAGACTGCCAACCAGGAATACTTTATTCATTACTTTCTGCCACCATCTTGGTTCCATATTCCCCCCGACAAAATGCCCAATAAAGACACAGAAGTCATCTCTGCTACGGAGCATGACTAGCCAGAGCCACAGGCTGAGACAGGGTCTGTAACAGAATCTAACAGCGATGAATCAGTACCAGAGCTTGAGGAACAAAATTCCACACAGGCAACAACCACACAACAAGCCCAGTTGTCAGCAGCAGCTGAAATTGATGAAGAACCAGTCACCTAAAGCAAAACAGAGTTGGAGTGAAAAGAAGGCACAGAAGGTTATGTCCAAACTGGGTTTTAAGCAGGTTACAGGGGTTACTAGAGACACTATTTGGAAATCTAAGAATACTCTGTCATCACAAAACTAGATGTCTGTAGGATCCCAGTTTCAAATACCAACATGGTTTTTAAGGGAAGCTGAGATTGAGGATTTATCTCAGCAAGCACAGCTAGCAGCTACTGAGAAATTCAAACTTCAAGGCGAAGCTCTCTCAAACATTCAAGGAAACATATAGCCTCTTCTAACTTTACAAGAGGAGAGTAAAGAGGAAGTTGATGAAACAGGTGAGGAAGTTGATGAAACAGGCGTGAAAATTAAGAATACAGAATTGGTCATGTTGCAAGCAAATGTAATAAGAACAATGGCAGTTCAAGCCCTGAAGAACAAAGTAATGATATGGTTAATGTGATTATGGAATTAGCAATGTAACCATCTGAAAACAAGAACTTTTTTTTTTTTTTGGTGTTTCAAAAGAGTAACTGCAGCTTGACTTGAAATTTATACTCTTTCTATCATTAATAAAGTTATAGTTTCTTGTTAGATAAAAAGGAATATTTTATCCAGCAAAGCTGTCTTTCAGAAGTGAAGAAGAAATTGAAGTTTTCCCAAACAAAAGCTAAAGAAGTTTATCACCACTAGACTTACCTTTATAGGAATTGCTAAAGGAAGTTCTTTAAACGGAAACAAAAGGCTGCTAAATAATAACGTTAAACATATGAAAGCACAAAACCTAATGGTGTAGGTAATACAGAGCAATAATCAGAATACTCTAGTACTGTAATAGTGACATATAAGTATATTCCTAGTATGAGGGTTAAAGGGCAAAATTGTTAATAACAACTACAGCTAAAATAAATTATCAAGGGATACATATCACAAAATGATATAAATTCAGACATCAAAGACATAAAATGTGGGAGGAGAGTAAGAGTTTAGAGTTGTATGCAATAAAAGTTAAGCTGTTATCAGCTTGAAATAGACTGTTATAAGATATTCTGTGTAAACTTCATGATAACCAAAAAGCAAAAGTAAATAAGAGATGGAAAAAAAAAAATTTAAAAAGATTCAGAACATACCACTACAGAAAACCATCAAATCACAAAGGAAGACATCAAGAGAGGAAGAAGGAAACAAAGTATCTATAAAACAACCAGAAAACAATGAACAAAATGGTAATTGTTAAGTTCTTACCTAGCATTAATTACCTTGAATGTATCTGTATTAAATTCTCCAATTCAAAGACACAGAGTAAATGAATGGATAAAGAAACAAGAGACAACTATATACTACCTACAAGAGATTCACTTCATTTTTAAGGACACATATAGACTGAAAGAGAAGGGATGAAAAAAGATATTTCTTTTTTCAAAGAAACATCTTTCAAAAAAAGGAAACCAAAAGAGAGCAGAGGTAGCGATACTTGCTTGTGCCAGACAAAATAGATTTTAAGTAGAAAATTATACAAAGAGACAAAGAATGACATTCTATAATGAAAAAGAAGTCACTTCATCAAGAGGATGTAAAAATTATAAACACATACGCATCCCACAGTGGAGCACCTAAATATATAAAGCAAATATTAAGGAATCTGAAGGGAGAGAAGAGAGTGCCATTCAATAACAGTAGAGGACTTCAATACAGTGCTTTCAATATAGAACAGATCATGCAGACAGAAAGTTATTGAGGAACCAATGGACTTGAAGAACTTGCGTCCTTTGTAGGGACATGGATGCAGCTGGAAACCATCATTCTTAGCAAACTATCACAAGAACAGAAAACCAAACACTGCATGTTCTCACTCATAGGTGGGAACTTAACAATGAGATCACTTGGACTCAGGAAGGGGAACATCACACACTGGGGCCTATCATGGGGAGGGGGGAGGGGGGAGGGATTGCATTGGGGAGTTATACATGATATAAATGATGAATTGATGGGTGCTGATGAGTTGATGGGTGCAGCACACCAACATGGCACAAATATACATATGTAACAAACCTGCACGTTATGTACATGTACCCTAGAACTTAAAGTATAATAAAAAAATAAAAATAAAAAAAATAGACCAAATGGACCTAACAGACATATGCAGAACATTCCAGCCAACAGCAACAGAATACATATTCATTTTAAGAACACAGAGAACATTCTCTAGGGAAGATCATTTATTAGGCCACAAGACAAATCTTAGCAAATTTAAGAAGACTGAAATAATATCAAATATTCTTTCAACCATAATGGTATGAAACTAAAAATTAATAACAGGAGGAATTTCAGAAAATTCACAAATAAATGTCAAAAATGATACAACTTAGCAATCAAGGTCAATATAGAAATTAGGAAATTAAAAAATATATTGAAAGAAATGAAAATGGAAACATAGCATACCAAAACTTGTGTAATACAGCAAAAGCAGTTGTAAAAGGAAAGTTTGTAGCAATAAATGCCTACATCAAAAGAGAAGAAAGATTGCAAATAAACAATCTAATATCACATCTAAAGGAAATACAAAAAGAAGAACAAACTAAGCCCAATGCTAGTAGAAGTAAAGAGTAAAGATCAGGACAAATAAATTAAATAGAGACTAGAAAAACAATATGGAAGACTGATGAAACTAAGAGTTGGTTTTTTAAAAAGATGAACAAAATTGACAAACCTTTAACTAGACTAACCAAGAAAAAAGAAAAAAGACTAAAATAAAATCAGAAATGAAAGTAGAAACATTACAACTGACACTACAGAAATACAAAGAAAAATAAGAGACTATTATGAAAAATTATAGGACAAGCAATGGAGAAACTTAGAGGAAATAGATAAATTCCTAAACATATACAACCTGCTAAGACTGAATCACAAGAAGTAGAAAATCTGAACAGACTGATAATGGAGTGAGGAGACTGAATCAGCAATAAAAAGTCTCCCATTGCTATCATTTGAATATGGTTTGTTTATTCTCACCAAAACTCATGCTGAAATTTGATCCCTAATGTGGTGGTGTTGGGATGTGGGGCTCAATGGCAGGTGCTGGGGTTATGGAGGCAGATCCCTCATGAATGGCTTGGTGCCATTCTCCTAGTAGTGAGTAAGTTCTTGCTTTTGAAAGACTAGGCTAATTCCCACAAGAATGGATTCGTTCCTATGAGAGGAGGCTATTGTAAAGCCAGAATGCCCCTCAAGTTCCTGGCTCTGTGCCCATGTCTGCTTTTTCTTTGATCTTCTCTGCCATGTTGTGATGCAGCATGAAAGCCCTCTCTAGAGGCCAGGGCCATGCATGCCCTTAAACTTCTCAGCCTGCAGAAGTGTGAACTAAATAACCTCTTTTGTATATAAATTACCCAGTCTCAGGTATTCTTTTATAGCAACACAAAATGGACTAAGACACCCATCAAAGAAAAAATCCAGAACCTGATGCCTTCATGACCGAATTCTACCAAATGTTTAAATAAAACTAACACTAATTATCTACAGACTTCCAAAAAAAAATTGAAGAGGAGAGAATACTTCCAAATTCTTTTTGCAAGGCCAGCAATAACCTGACATCAAAGCCAGACAATAAAATCACAAAATAAGAAAACTACAGACCAATATCTTTGATGAATATAGATGCAGAAATCCTCAACAAAATGCTAGAAAACTCAACATTGCATTAGAAAGATCAATCACCATCAAGTGGGATTTATTCCTGGGATGCAAGGATGGTTCAACATTCACAGATCAATAAATGAAAGATACCACATTAACATAATCAAGGAAAAAGCATGATTATTTCATTAAATGCAAAAAAAAATGCATTTGACTAAATTCAACATCTTTTCATGATAAAACCACTCAACAAATTAGGTATAGATAAAATGTACTTCAACACAATAAGCAACAAGCCCACAGCTAACATTATACACAATGGTGAAAAATTAGAAATCTTCCTCAAAGACGCTGAACAAGGCAAGAATGTTCATTCATGCCACCTCTATTTAACTTAGTATTGAAAGTCCTTGCCAGAGCACTCGGTCAAGAGAAAGAAATAAAAAGCATCCAAACAGGAAAGAAGAAGTGAAATTGTCACTGTTGGCTGACAACATGATCTTATACATAGAAAATCCTATAGATTCCACCAAAAATCTGTTAGAACTGATACACTAATTCAGTAAAGTTGCAGAATATAAAATTAACACACAAAAATCAGTGGCATTTCTCTACATTCACAACAAACTTTCTGAAAAAGAAATCAAGAGAACAATCCCATTTACAATAGTTATAAAAAATGAAACACTTAGAAATAAATTTAACCAAGAAAGTGAAAGAACTGTACACAAAAAACTATAAAATATCAAGGAAAGAGGCAGGGTGCGGTGGCTCACGCCTATAATCCCAGCACTTTGGGAGGCCGAGGAAGGCGGATCATGAGGTCAGGAGATTGAGACCAAACTGTATGGTGCTTCCTTTAAAATCTGAAAGCAGATCTACTATATGATCCAGCAATGCCACATATGGGTGTTTCCCTGAAATATTTGAAATCAATATGTCAAAGACATGTCTACACTCCTATGTTCACTGCAGCTGTATTCACCACAGTCAAGATACGGAATCAACCTAAGTGTCCATCACTGATGAATGGATAAAGAAAATGTATGTATACACAATGGAATACTAACCTACTCAGCTTTAAAAAAGGAAGAAATTCTGGGCTGGGTGCAGTGGTCACGCCTGTAATCCCAGCACTTTGGGAGGCCAAGGTGAGAGGATCACCTGAGGTCAAGAGTTTGAGACCAGCCTGGCCTGGCCAACATGGTGAAACCCCGTCACTACTAAAAATACAAAAAATTAGCCAGGCATGCTGGTGGGCACCTGTAATCCCAGCTACTTGGGAGGCTGAGGCAGGAGAATCACTTGAATCCCGGAGGTGGAAGTTGCAGTGAGCTGCTCCAGCCTGAGCAAGCAGAGTGAGACTGAGTCTCAAAAAAAAGGAAGAAATTTTGTCAACATGGATGGAATTGGAAAAAATCATGTGAAGTGAAATAAACCAAACACAGAAAAACAAATAACACAAGACAAATAATACATGTTCTCACTTGATTTTGGTATCAAAAACAATTGAATTCATGGGAACTGAGAGTAGAATATGGTGGTTACCAGAGGCTGAAGGTTGGGAGAATGGGGAGATGATAATCAAAACCTCGGTTACATAGTAGCAATAAGTTGGATTTTTTTGAGGTGTACTGCCCAGCATGGTAAATACAGCTAGTAATTGAGTACTGTACATTTTAACATCACTTAAGACAATAAATGTCAAATGCTGTCATCACAAACATTTCAAATATTTGAGGTGATGGATAAGTTTATTAGCTTCATTTAACCATTCCATTGTATAAAACAATCCTAGCATAACTTTGTACTCCATAAATATATACAACTATAATTTGTCTATATGTATATAAAAAAAATTTTATCTGGAACCACCAGACTTAATCAGGTCAAGATGTGCTAGCTGCACACTAAGATTTGATTTGATATATTGGGATGTATAAAACATATGACCTCTCACATAGATATAAATCCCACTGCTAGTAGAAGTGCTATAGGTGTATGCGCTAAAAGTGTAGAAATTTAACTTGACATAATTTCCATAAAATATATGGAGCATTTAATCATATGTGCTCCACTATCAAGCATATTTCTGACAGCAGGGAATGTTCATTTTGACAAGATGGTGATGAGAAACAAATCTTTTTCTTACAATTATACATATCTGATGATATGAAAAACATTCTACAGAGTAGCTTCTGGCTTCATAAATTTCAAATCTTGCTTCTTTAACTCTGCTTATGGTACTAGGTGCTATAGGATGCATTCTTATCACTTTACAATGTTTCCCCTAACATAAAGCCCCCGTGTTGTGTGTTGGCATGGTGCATGAAAGGAGACAGGTAGTATAACTATAGACCAAGGGACTTCAAGTCATAGAAACTTTTTTTTTTTTTGAGACAGTCTTGCTCTGTTGCCCAGGCTGGAATGCAGTGGCACAATCTCAGCTCACTGCAACCTTCCACCTCCGGGGTTCAAGCAATTCTCCTGCCTTAGCCTCCCCAGTAGCTGGGATTACAGGTGCCTGCCACCACGCCTGGCTAATTTTAGTAGAGACTGGGTTTCACCATGTTGGCCAGGCTCGTCGCAAACTCCTGGCCTCAAGGGATCCACCTGCCTCGGACTCCCAAGTGCTGGAATTATAGGCGTGAGCCACCAAGCCCAGCCTAAGTCATTTAAACTTTATCCCATTTAACCCAAACTAATTATATCCCAAATTCCACTTTAGCTGAATCCCCCCCAGTACCATGACCATTTCAAAGACATGAAGGTATGAGTGATAGATGGTAACTCTAAGTGGAATGAGACACCAGTCTAAACAGATTCAACATTTTACTTTTATATGTGAGCATGTGAACACATGGGAAGGGCCTGTCCAGGGAGGGGTCCTAAAGCTTAACCTTCATTAGCTTTGTAGTAAATTCATCTCTCCATTTTGGCTTGAAAAGCTTGCCTAGCATGTAATCTAGAGTTTCCTAATAGGGAAGATTCGCTATTCCCTTATACTGATTGCAGAATAGGCATCGTTCTTATGTTCTTTGAAGATGACAAAGGTGTAAGAAATAGGATCCAAAAAGGTAATATTATGTTGTCTTTTGTATCAGATGTGATATTAATATTTCTTGAAAGCAAAAGGAAAGCATGAGTTAGCTGTAACCTGCTACCTAAATTAAGCAGTAAAAATAATTCCATAAGAGAGTAACTCACTCCCAGAAGAAATAAGTGTCATTTAAATAATATGAATGAGGAGTACCTGTGTGTCAGGCACAACCACCCTGGATGTTTGCAGCTCAGGGGCTGTATCCTGACCTCAAGCCGCTTGCTGATAAGTAATTTCGGGTCATGTGGGATAAGAAATATGTTGCAGTCTATGAATTGTCTACCTAGTACATCAACTCACGTGAGATGATAAAATTGTTCCCTTAGACTAGGATTTAGCAAACGTTGTCTATAAAGAACCAAATATAGTAAATATTTCAAATATTTATGGAGGCTAACATTAGAATTGCATAACATTTTCATGTGTCACAAAATATTTTTATTTTGATGTTTTTAACTATTAAAAAATGTAAACAATGTTTTAGTTTGAAGGCTGTACAAAAACAGGTGGCATGTCAGATTTTTCCCTGGACTATTGTTTACTGACCTTTGTTCTAAAATACGCAGAGAAAGGATTTGGGATTAAAGCTGATGGCAGGTTTAGAAGAACACCACTTTTCTGTTGTCCATTTCTATGCAGAAGATATTTCTCAAATTATAAATAATGCTCTATATCAGCTGTTTGGTAGTTGCCATGCTGAAGATCTAAAATGAATGATGTGGATCTCCTCCCTCAAAGTGCTCAAATGCAACACAATCACCTTCCTAACCCATGACTTTTGATTGGCTGTTGGTGATTTGGCTTGTCGTGGCTATTGGTTTGAATTAATAGTGTATCTTATAGAGACACGGTACCAATGCAGCACCATGGGCACAACCCAATTTGGCAAGAGATCCCTGGCAGCCAAGTGGGCAGCACCTTGATTACCAAGATGGACTGGCCACCCTGTCTGTATCTGGTGTCCTCTTCCTGCCACTGTGCTCCTTATGGGTCCCTCTTACTAGAATGAGTTTTGAAGTTCAAGAAGCTTTTGCACAGAAAGGATTGGTTCCAGTTACTTGCATTTTCAAGAAACATCAATTTAGGAATAATTAAAAACATCATTTACATAATGAAAAACATGTTACATAATTAAAAACATCATTTTCATTAACTTAAGTTCAGCGTATAAATCTTAATTCCATTTATAAATCTATATCTAAAATAAGAATTTTACCTTTCCTTGCTCTTTGATTAATGTTTGATTACTTTAAGTAACACAGGATAAACATCCTTAAATAATCAGCCTGTAGTTTATTAAATTCCCTTAAGCATTTTATATTACATTTGTAAATTTATTCAATGACTTTTACTTCAAATGCCTGACCAGGCAAGCCTACCACCCAAACAATAAAACCTTTAATGTATTTAAAGAATATAAATTAAATGTATAAATATAGAAACCCAATAGTTCTTTTAAGCATTCCAACTTTCAACTTAAAAATCATAAGTTTAGGCTGGGCACGGTGGTTCACGCTTGTAATCCCAGCACTTTAGGAGGTGGAAGCAGGCGGATCACCTGAGGTCAGGAGTTCGAGACCAGCCTGGCCAGCATGGCCAAACCCCATCTCTACTAAACATACAAAAAAATTAGCCGGGCATGGTCTTGGGTGCCTGTAATCCCAGCTGCTCGGGAGGCTGAGGCAAAAGAATTGCTTGAACCTGGGAGTTGGAGGTTGCAGTGAGCCGAGATTGTGCCACTGCACTCCAGCCTGGGTGACAGAGTGGGACTCCGTCTCCAAAAAAAAAAAAAAATCATAAGTTTATAATCACATATTTTAAAGTGAAATCCCCCAACTAATCCATCAGATTATCATGTCAAATTCTCTTAAACATTATAAGCATAATAAATACCAAATACATAGATTGTTCCAGTGATTATAAAACCTACACTTAACCTTAATCCCCCAAATACAAATAATATGGGTCAAATTACCTTCACTAAGTTTTAAACATTCTAGGGTAGAAAGACTTTTAAGTCAGGGGTCAGCAAACTGACCTGCCATATCTGGCCTGCTGCCTGTTTTTTCTAAGACCCCAAGCTAAGAATGGTTTCTGCAGTTTTAAATACTTAAGAAAGAAAAGTAAAAGAAGATGATTTCAACACCCATAAAGTTTTATAGGAACATAGCTATGCTCATTCATTTCCATATTGCCTATGGCTGCTTTGGGGCTACAACATCAGAGTTGAGTGGTTAACACAGAGACGCATATGGCCCTCAAACAGAAAATATTTACTCTCTGTATCTTTACAGAAAGTTTGTTAATCCTCTTTTTTTATTTAGAAGAAACCTAAATAAAGGATCATTGCAACAGAAACTTTTGCCTGAAAGGAATTTGAGACTGAAGGCAGAGAGTGTCTTTCAGAAGCTTGTTTATTGTCCACCTTCCTCCTCTTACCCAGAGAACTAACAACAGAGGTTGAGGACAGGAAAGAGGGAAGAAAAACTCTCTTTTGGCGTAAAAACAGAGATCCCCTCCCCCCATATGGCCACCTACCCTCCCCATCCTCCACTGCAAGTGATACGTTTCTGAGCAGTTTGGAGCCCACTGGCAGCTGTTAAGCTGTGGGGGTGCTTCTCATAGCATGCTTAGGAGGAAGTGGTACGAAAGGGTGGTTTCCCTAATCTTTCTACCAACACAAGTTGTGATAGCATCATTTAGGTGAGAAGAAAGTTCTGACCCTTTGGTTGCCATTAGCTTTGCCTTTCAGTAACCTCATGAAAAGACTATTATTCAAGGTCCAGTTTTCCTATTTTAGAAGTTTTAACGTCTTTAAAGTAAGAAAAAAATAATCAAAACTGGGTTGCATTTTAGTCTCTTGTTTTTGGGGTTTGGCAAGAGTATGTTTACCTAAGTTGATAATAAAGTCAGAGATGGGGGCTTGAAGATTTAATTGGAAATAGTTCTTGAAATTGAGTGAGCGTACGTACATGTGTGTGTGAGCATCTATTGACTGTTGTGTCCTTCAAGCATGAATTAATTAGCACCTTGTGGTTACCATACCAGCCTGGAATATTCAAGGTAAGTTCCGCTGCAATGGATTTAGCAGGAATCAGGCTCCGGCCATGCTGAGTCGCAGCACCCCCAAAGTTAAAAAATACCAAATGCATGACAGTGCTCCCATGATTGGTTAATAGGGTGGTAGTCATTAGTCCATCAAGACATCTTATTTAAGGGGAACGTGTTGGCGGTCTTAGTTTTATGGCCCTGAAGTAAGAACCAGATGCCAGGTATAGTTTCAGTATAGTCACACCCAAGTGTTATGGGCCCAGAGCGAGCAGGGTAGCACTCCCGAGTGGGATGATGATTTCTCGGAGGTTGGTAGATTAAGAGACCAAAAACTGGTAGGAGATATCCATGTTGACTAGGGATGTCTTGACTGAAATGTGGTACGTCTGATGAGCGAGTATGTGTACTATGTCATATTAAGGATTTACAGAACTGATCAATATCCATGTGGGGTAGGTTTTATTGTATGGTTAATGACAGTGGATGTGCGACAGTTGATTAAGGGATTATTGGTACATGGTTATATGCATGTGGACTGGATTTTTAATGTATTACTTTACACGAATGTGCTATGTACTGTTAAACATTTATAGTACTATATATTATTCATGGGGACTATCAGTAATGCACGAAGTACATAAAAGCACTATTATAATAGTGCTAGTTGATTAATACTGATATAGTAGTCAAAGTATATGCTAAGAAAGAATTCAGGGAATTGTTTAATTAGAATTTCAGCTTTGGGTGTTGACGGTGAAGCGGGATGCTTTTTCCCTGAGTTGTTCTGGGGAAGAATCCTCCATTTCTGGTTTACAAGACCAGAGTATTGAATTATACTACAAGGGCATCTACATTTAAGCAGTTTATTTTCAATTAGGCCAGTGAGTGGCATAAGGGTAAGGATGATAGAGAAGTACACAACAGATGCTGTCTGTCCGATGGTGATAAAAGGGTATTGGTAATAGTCCATGTGGGAATAATGGCATATACTGCATTTTTATTAAGTGTCCTTTTGGTTATAGGGTTTGTAGGTTTCTCTCCAAAACCTTCTCTTATTTATGAAGGTCTAGGGCTAATTATCAGTGGTGCTGTGGGTTGTGGTATTGTGTTGAATTTTGGTGGGGCTTCTGTGGGGTTGATAGTCTTTTTTATTTATTTGGGTGGCATGATGGTTGTTTTTGGTTATACTACAGCGATGATTACTGAGTAGTATCCTGAAACATGAGGATCAAGTATTGATATCTGAGGGGTTTATTAGGATTGTTAATGGAGTTGATGCTGGTTTGGTGAATAGTTGAGCACAATGAAGTGGGGATCATGATTGATTTCAATAGTGTAGAGAGTTGGATGATTTTTTAGGGCAAGGGGGCTGTGTAGTTGCATGAAGATTCTGTGGGTGCAGCTGCCTTGTGCAGCTATACGTGTTGGTTAGCGGTAGTTGCTGGTTGATCATTATTTGTTAGTATTTATGTACTGATTGAAATTACTCAGGGTAATAGATAATTAGGATTAGGGTCAGAAGGGATGAAATAAAAAAGGAGACAAAGTAGAGTTTAATTAGGCCTTTCTGAGTAGATACCATAATGGAGGGTGAAATTTGGGTTTGTGTGATGGTCTTTGGTATAGATTTTTCTTGTCAAATTGGGTCTAGTAGAAGTGAGGCCAGATTTTGGCTTGTGAATAGACCTAAGTGGGGGATTGTACAGTGAATTGTGGCTGAATAAAATAGTAGTATGCTGGAGAAGTTGAATATCTATAGGAGGCATTTTAGTTTAAGATTATTAGTTATAAAATTAAGTTCCACTGCTAGCGAGAAACCTAAGATGGTCACACCGAGGGCTGTGAATTTCAGGTGGAGTGGCATGGTTGTTTGTGGGGATGAAACAGGAATGGTACCGCTGGTGATGAGGAATCTGGTGAAGATGCTACCGATTGTTAGGTGCTTGATTGAGTTAATTAGGAAGAGGTTATTTTCATTAATAGTAATTAGAATCGTGAAGCGAGGTTGTCCTATTAGTGCACGAAGAAAATAATACGAGTACTATAGACAGCTGTCAAGGAGGTGGCAACAGGGTAATAAAAAGGGCTCATGACCGGGAGTGGTGGCTTATGCCTGTAATCCCAGCACTTTGGGAGGCCAAAGCAGGAGGATCATGAGGTCAGGAGATCAAGACCATCCTGGCCAACATGGTGAAACCCAGTCTCTACCAAAAATACAAAAAAATTAGCTGGGCATGGTGGCATGTGCCTATAATCCCAGCTACTTGGGAGGCTGAGGCGGGAGAATTGCTTGAACCAGGGAGTCAGAGGTTGCAGTGAGCTGAGATTGCATCACAGCACTCTAGCCCAGGAGGCAGTGCAAGACTCAGTCTCAAAACAAAAAAACAAAAACAAAAAGGGCTCAGGCGTTGGTGTGTGACGTGTTTGCAGTTTCAATGAGGAGGTCTTTAGAGTAGAAGCCTGCTGAGGAAAGGTATACTTGTAAGTGAGAATCTGCAGATAATAAGGGATGAGGAAGTGAGGGACAAAATCTTGACTAGCCCTTCTATTTTTCGAATGTCTTGTTCATCATTGAGGTTGTGGATGATGGACTCTGAACATATAAATAATATAGCTTTAAAAAAGGCATGGGTGCAGATGTGAAGGAATGCTAGGTGTGGCTGACTAATGCTAATTGTGACTATTATAAGGCCTAGCTGACTTGATGGAGAATGCTATGATTTTTTTGATATTGTTTTGTGTCAGAGCGCAGATTGCTGGGAATAAGGTAGTAACAGCCCCCAGACATAATGTAAGGGTTTGGATTGATAAATTATTTTCTATTAAAGGGTAGAAGTGGATTAGCAGAAAAACTCCTCCTCCGACTATAGTGCTGGAGTGGAGAAGGGCTGAGACTGGGGTTGGACCTTCTATGGCGATGGAAGTCAGGGATGGAGGCTGAATTGAGCTGACTTTCCCGCTACTGCTAAGAGAAGGCTAATCAATGGAAGGGAGTTGGAGGTAGGATCTAGAATAAACATTTGCTGAAATTCTCATGTGTTGGAGGATGGGAGGAACCGTGCCATAGCTAAGATAAAGCCAGTATCGCCGATGCGGTTGTACAGGACTTCCTGGAGGGCTGCTGTTTTAGCATCTGCTCGGCCGTACCATCAGCCGATTAGCAAGAAGGATATGATACCTACGCCTTCTCATCTGATAAAGAGCTGAAAGAGGTTGTTGGCAGTAACTGGAATATTGTGGTAAGGGAAATAAGTAAACATCTGAAAAATTGATTCATGTTAGGGTCTGAGTTTATATATCATATTGAGAATTCTATAATAGATCAGGTAATGAATAGTGCTACTGGGATAAATATTGCAGAGAAGTAGTCTAGTTTGAAGCTTAGTGAGAGTTTGAGGTTCTGGATCATCATTCAATGTCAGTTTGAGATAATGACTTCTTGGTCTGTGCATATAAACGTTGTTGCAGGGATGAGGCTAATGATGAAGGCACATGTGATGGATGCTTTTACTTAATTTGGGTATGAACCTCTTTTGCAGGTGTTGGTTAAGGTATCAGTAATTGGTAGGATTAAAGAGACTAGGGCTGTTGTAGCTGTGGAAGAATACATGCTTGTTACTTTTATTTGGAGTTGCACCAGTGTTTTTGGTTCCTAAGACCAATGGACGACTCACATCCTTTAAAAGTTGAGAAAGCCATGTTGTTAGACATGGGGGCATGAGTTAGCCGTTCTTGCATATTTTCTCTGTAGATAAGAAGTTGCAGACTTTTATTGTTAGATCCACAATCTAATGGTTTGCTTAAACTACAGCTACAGCATGCAAACCCCAAAATAATTTTAGGGTCTAAGGATAGTAGGAAGATAGGTGCTAGATGTATAAGCATTAATGTGTTTTTCTCGTGTAAAGGAAGGTTTGATACGTTGATATGATATGTAAGTGTCCCTCACTGTGTTGTGATTAGCATATACAGGGAGTAAAGGGCTGTAATTAGTATATTACGTCCTATAAGCATAATAGTGATATTTGATCAGGAGAATGAGGCCACAGACACAAAGAGTTCCCCTACTAGATTAATGGTAGGGGGTAAGGCAAGGTTAGGCAGATTTGCTAGAAGTCATCATGAGGCTATTAGTGGGAGTAGTGTTTGAAGACCTGGATAAGTAATATGGTTCAGCTATGGGCTTGCTCGTAGTTTGAGTTTGCTAGGCAGAATAGTAGGGATGAAGTGAGTCTGTGAGCAATTATAGGGGTGACCACACCTGTAAAACTCCAAGGGGTCTGGATGAGAATAGCCATAATAACAAGTGCTATGTGGCTTACGGAGGAGTAGGCAGTAAGTGATTTTAAATTGGTTTGTCGTAGACAAATAGAACTTGTATGATTATTCCTCATAGGGATAGCATGAGGAAAGGGTAGGCTATATGTTCTGCTAGTGGATTGAGGATGAGAGTAAGTCATATTATTCCGTAACTGCCTAGCTTTAGGAGTTCTGCTGCAAGTACTATTGAGCCAGCAATAGGGGCTTCTACGTGGGCTTTGGGGAGTCATAGGTGAAGTCCATATAGAGGTATTTTTACTATAAAAGCCATGATACATGGTAGTCATAGAAGATTGTTGGATCAGGAGGTTAACAGCTCTTGGGTAGTAAGTATTACTACTAGTATGTTTAGTGAACCTGAGGTATTTTGAGTATAAATAAGTGCTACGAGTGGAGGTAGGGATCCTACTAGTGTGTAAAATATGAAGTATGAGCCTGCATTAAAGTGTTCTGTTTGATTACCTCAGTGGGTAATGATAATGAGGGTAGGAACTAGCATGGCTTCAAAGAGGATATAGAATATAATTAGCTCTGTGGCTGTAAATATTATGATTTAAAAAGTCTGTAGGGAGATCAGCATAGAAATATAGAGCTTTTTTCATGGAAGTGACTCATTAGACAGGTGATATTGGCTTGCTAGAAGTATAAGAGGTAGCAGTCAGGTTGTTAAGATTAGAAGGGGTGATGTCAGTGGGTCAGGAGAGATTAATGAAAAGTTGAATGAGTTATTGAGTTGGTTAAAAAATAGTAGGCTGATGAGTAGGCTGTGGGTAACCATGTTGATTCAGATTATAGAATTTTTAGAGAACCATGTTATTGGTAATAGTATGATTGTTGGAATAATAATTTTTAGCACTGAAGTAAATTTAGATTTTGTATGTAATCTAGGCCATATGTACTGGAGATTGAAACTAGTAAGGCAAGGGCCACTGCGGCTTTGCAGGCAGCAAATACTAGGAGGCTAATTGGTATTATGTTTGCTAGAGCGAAATGTATATTTAAACTTATGAGTATTTATGATAAATATTGATAGTTTATGCCTTCTAGGCATAATAGGGATGATACTAGGTGGGAATGATAGACTAATACTCCTAGCAATGTTACGGTAAATGCTAATATAATGTTAATATAAATATAGGGCATTTGGTAATTATGGTCTACCATAATCTAATGAGTCAAAATCATTTATTTTGACTTAAACTATTTACCAATTCGACCAAGTGTAATCCTTTTTGGGCTCATTCATAAACCAAGCCTAGGATTAAAATGGTAACTAGTATAAAGGCTGTACTGATTATTAGTGTCAGGTTGGTTGAAGCGTTCATGGCAGGGGCAGTAGTAAAGTGATCTCTAAGACAAAGAGGAGGAATGTGATGGCTACTAGGAAGAATTTTATGGAAAAGGGGAGGCGAGCAGAGGCTACTGGGTCAAATCCACATTCAAAGGGGCTGGATTTTTCTACATAGATATTAAGCTGTGGGAGCCAAACTGTGATTATTATTAGTAAGACAGCCAGTAAGGCATTGGTTACTAGGGCTAGTGTCAGGTTGACTGCTCTCTTTCAGGTATGAAACTAATTGATTGGAAGTCAATGGTACTGTTTATACTAAAAGAGTAAGACCCTCATCAATAGATAGAGATGTATAAGAATAGTCATACCACATCTACAAAATGTCAATACCAGGTGGCGTCTTCAAAGCCAAAGTGGTGGTCGAATGTAAAGTAGAATTTTAATCAGCGGAGGAGGCAGATGGTGAGAAATGTTGATCCAACAGTAACGTGAAGTCCTTGAAAGCCTGTGGCTATAAAGAATGTGGAGGCGTACATTCCATCAGAGATAGTAAAGGAGGCCTCGAAATATTCTGAGGCTTGTAGAAGGGTAAATACCTAAGGTAATTGTGATGGACAGTGCTTGAAGTGTCTCCTTTCGACTACCTTCTATTAGGCTGTAGTGAGCCCAAGTAATTGACACACCTGATGTGAGTAATACAGATGTACTTAGGAAGGGGACTTCTAAGGGGCTGAGGGGAAAAAATGCCTGTTGGGGGTCAGTATCCTCCTAATTCTGGAGTCGGTGCTAGACTGGAGTAGTAGAATGCCCAGAAGAAACCAGCAAAAAAGAATACCTCTGAGATAATAAATAGAATTATTCCGTATCGGAGGAATGATTGACGATTGATGTGAGGTGGCCTTTGTTTTGGATGATTGATGTGAGGTGGCCTTGAAATGTACTTTCTCAGGTAATGTCACATCATCATTGGCATATGATTAGTTTATTGGTCAGTAGGCCTAGGGTTAAGAGGGTAATAAAGTGAAATCACAGGCCAGAAGTTATGAGAGAGTTCCTGTTAGTGGTCGGGGCTGGGTTTAACTATGTGGTAGGCGTGTGTTTGGTGTTGTGTAGGTAAAGGCTTACTAGTCGTGTAAAGACATAGGCCTGAATAAGGGCTATGGCAAATTCAAGGATGGTTTGTAGGATTAGAATGATGAGAGCGACTGAAGCTGTGGGAAGACTGAGTTGATAGTACTAGTGTGGCTCCTCCAATTAAACGCATTAGTAGGTGTCCAGCTGTAATGTTGGCTGTTAATCGCACAGCTAGTGCCATTGGTTGAATGAATAGGCTAATAGTTTCGATGATCACTAGCATAGGGAGAAGTGGTATAGGTGTGCCTTGTGGTAAAAAGTAAGCTAAGGAAGCTTTCGTCTTAAAGCGGAAGCCTGTAATTACTGCACCAAGCTCATAGGGAGATTGCTATTCCTAGATTTATTGATAACTGGGTAGTTGGTGTAATGAATGGGGTAGGAGCCTGAGGAGACTGGTTGAAGCAATGAAGAGAATTAGGGAGATCAGTATAAGGGATCAGGTTTGCTGTTTAACATTATGGATTATTATTATTTGTTTTAGCACAAGTTGAATTAGTCACTGTTGAATGGAAGTCAGTCGGTTACTGATAACTGGAGGTTGGAAACAGTATGGTGGGAAATAAAATGATTAATACTACTGCGGGTAGGACTAGAATTGTTGGGGTAATAAAAGAGGTGAATAGATTTTTGTTCATTTTAATTCTCAGGGGGTTTTGTTTTTGTGTTTTGATTATTTTTGGGTTATTTTGGGTCTCTTGCAATAGAGAAGGAAGGAGGCAAACATATTAGAATAGGAGAGGGCAAAATTTGTACAGAGAGGGAAAATTCACCTGAGGGCTAAAATAAATGTAATCCCTAATTACTACGCTGAAAGCATGGCAGAAATTCTATAGCTCTTCCATGGCTTATATAAACTACACTTTAAAAATAGCTATATCTGTTTTAAAAAGAGAAATGCTCAATGAAAAGGCAACTCTAAATGCCTTGTAATAGCAAACTGTTCTCAAACAAAATGAGAGCACTTTGCTGAGTCAGAATGTGGTGTTTCTTACATTTTGCTTTCATTTGGGCCCAGCCCCAAAGTGTGATTTATTTATCAAGATCACGAGTGATGGAGACTAGAAGCCAGGTTTACATTAAAGATTGATGTGGGGCCAGGGATGGTGGCTAATGCGTGTAATCCCAGCACTCACTTGAGCCCAGGGGTTTGAGACCAGCCAGGCCAATATGGTGAAACCCTGTTTCTATTAAAAATACAAAAATAAGCTGGGCATGGTGGTGCATGCCTGTAATACCAGAAACTCAAGAGGCTGAGGTAGAAGGATCACCGGAGCCCAGGAGGCAGAGGTTGCAGTGAGCCAAGATTGTGCCATTGCACTCCAGCATGAGTGACAGAGCAAGACTCTGTCTTAAAAAAAAGAAAATTGATGTTGAGATGCCATAAAGAAAAGAAAGAAAACCTTCAGGTGGTAGCTAAGAATGTTGTAGTTTTATAATATTAGGCTATTTCAAGATTTCTGTAAATCAATTTATTTCTTAAAAAGGATTTGATCAAAACTACCTTGATAAAGAGTTCCTCTTCAAAAGAACTTTGTGCAAATGAAGTAATACACTGGCTAATGAACAATATACTTTGTGGAAGAATCTTCAAAGGTTTATTGGCTATGGGATGGAGAAGGAAATATAGACAGACATTTAATATCAGAGCAAAATCTTTGTTTACAGGAAATCAGATTTTATGAACCTCTGAAAGCAGCTGGCTAGATGATCAGGGTTGCTCTTTACTGGGGGACAGGTAAGACCATTTCTAAACCTCAAATATGTCTAATTTTGTGAGCTCCTTCAGAAGTTATAGGGGCCTTATCATCATTTTTATGTGGTGTATTTTAAGGAGATACTGATATAGAATTGTCAAGTTTTATAAACATCCTTGCTATAAATAATCATGTTGAATCAAGTTTACATCTTAAGGTATTACTATAAAGTGAAAAACTATGTAACCACACCTAGGTCAAGAAGCAAAATATCACTAGAAAGCTTCCCTATGCCCTTCCCCCTAGGCATCCTCTCCTTGTCATCCCTAAAGAAGATCATTCTCCTGATTTTTATAGCAATTGCTTTGTTGTGTATCTATTCTGTGTAGTGTTGATTGCTAAGTGCTTTCTAAATGTTATCATCTACCCTTTGATGCTTTTTCTCAACATTCTTTAATTTTTGGGAATTGATCTTTTATGTTCTATTTTTTTTTCTCCATTGGTTTGGAAGTTATAGCTTCTCCTGAGGAACACCTTTTAACATTTCCTTTAGTGAGTGTCTGTTATTGATAAACTCTCCCAGTTTTGTCTAAACATATCTTTATTTCACTGTCTTCTTGAAAGATATTGTTTACTGGGTATATATACTTAAAGTTGGCATTTATTATTGTACCTATTCTTATTATTTTGCAATTAAAACTACCATTCCACAGACTTCTGGTGTCCATTGCTTCCGCTGAGAAATTAGCTATTAATCTGTTTTAGTGAATGAAAACAGATTACATTCCCCATTTCATTCCTATTGTTCTCTTCCGTCTTTAAACATTTTCTGTCATTGCCTCTCTGTAGTTTCACTATATTTGGGTATTAATTTACTTTTTTACCCTACTTTGAAATTTTAGGTTGCAGACGTGAAACCCAATTATCTCATAATGTAGGCTGTATTTCACAAAATCAAGGGTATTCTCTTATATAACCACAGCACAATCACAAAAAGCAGAATAAAGGCTATTCAATAGTACACTCTAAATCTATAGACCATATTCAGATTCAGATTTTGCAAGTTATACCACTAATGTTCTTTTTCTGGTACAGGATTCAACTCAGAATCACAGTTTTATTCAGTGGACATCTGTCTTCGGTCTCCTTTAATTTAAAACAGTGCCTTAGTCTTTGTGTTTCATGACCTTAACATTGTGGAAGCATACAGGTCAAATATTTAAAAAAATTTGGGTTTATCTCATATTTTCCTCATGATTAGATGCTGATTAAGCATTTTTGGCAGGAATATTACAAAGTGATATGTCCTTCTCAGTGCATCATTTCAGGAGGCACATGATATTGACTTATCCTATTATTGGTGATGTTAACCTTGATCACTTGGTTTACGTGGTATTGCCTTTGTAATCAATAAATATATTGTGGTAGCATAATTTGTGACTATGCATTACTTCTTCACATACTTTTTCTCTTTATTCCTTCCCTTCTGAAACTCCAATTATGTCTTTTTATTGTATCCTCTGTGTTTTTTTTTTTTTTTTTTTTTTTTTTGAGACAGAGTCTGTTGCCCAGACTGGAGTGCAGTGGCACAATCTTGGCTCACCGCAACCTCCGCCTCCCAGGTTCAAGCAATTCTCCTGCCTCAGCCTCCTGAGTAGCTGGGACTACAAGCACATACCACCAAACCCAGCTAATTTTTGTATTTTTGGAGATGGGGTTTCACCATGTTGACCAGGAGAGTCTTGATCTCTTGACCTCGTGATCTACCCGCCTCGGCCTCCCAAAGTGCTGGGATTACAGGCATGAGCCTGAGTATAATCAACTATTGTTTCAATGGCAGCTGTCTCCTGATCTGTTGGACTCACCATACCTGAAAAAAAATAAAACCTATTAAAAGAAGTATGAGCCCATGCTGATTTGGTAAGAATCTGAAAGCTCTAAAACTATCTCATTTGAAGTAAAGAGTGTTTAAAGGTTTATGTTATTTTATTTTATAGCATTTAGCAATAGATGCCATCGCCATAAGGAACAAACTGCAATCTGAAGAATGCCATGATGATACTTTGGAGGTTCTCACAGTGGCAAAATGTTCAGCTAGAGGGAAGTGCCTCTGCAAAAATCTGCCAGAGGAAAATAATAATTCATAGTCATTACTAAATACAGTAGTATGTCTAGTATAAATACAGTAGTATGTCTAGTGCATGAGCCACCGTGCCTGTCCCCTCTGTGTCTTTTATCTTGCATTTTTAATTTTCAGTTTTTTTTTTTTTTTGACATATTAAGACAGGTAATTCACTATAATATTTATTAAGTAGATGACTTACAAGGATATTGATGAATGTAAAAATTTTCACTCACAGTGAACACAAAGCCTTTACACATGTAAGGTTTAGATTTTTTTTTCTTTAATCTGCCCCTTTCAGATTATATCATGGTGTATGAAGCATTGGTGAGGTCTATGTCACCAGAAATTCCCAGTTTGCTGATTTCATTGAGCTGTTTAACCCGATGATTGTACTGCAACAAGTGAGCATCATTTACCGCAACCTTGAAGTGGTCAGATTCAACCAGTACTTGTATTTTGAATGGTTTCCCACTTTCAAATGGGAAAACTGACTGTCTTTCTTCCCTTCCCCAGTTATTATCCAGCTTCGTATTGCAAACAATGACTCTCCTGTTGTTCTCATTGAAGCGTGGGTTAAAGTGGAAGGCAACATCATTCCCTCTCTTGAAATCTAAAGCAATTCTGTTTGCATTAGGCTTCACCGTGCCCAGAATTGTTATCAGCATGCGAGGCACCACTCCTCCAGGCAAAGGCAGGTTATAAGGCACCGACAGTGGCCCAGCAGGGGCGCCATAGGGGCCAGTGGCAGGGTAGGCTCCGGGAGCACTTGGCTGTCCAGGAGATGGGTAGGCCCCAGGGCCACTGGGTGGCCCTGGGTAGACTCCAGATGCTCCAGAATAAGCTCCAGGTGCTCCAGGGTAGGCGCCTGGAGGTGCCTGTCCAGGATAAACCCCTGGGGGTGCCTGCCTGGGGTAGGCCCCAGAATAGGAGGCCCCTGGGTAGCCCCCTGCCCCAGCAGGCTGGTTCCCCCATGGGCCAGGCCATCCTTGAGGGTTTGGGTTTCCAGACCCAGATTTTTATCTCCAGTAGCTTAGTAAGCTTAAATGCTGTACAATGTCTTTAACTCTACTCTCTGGAACCAGGCAGATTTTTGTTCCTTTGTTCATGTTATCTTATTGCCTTATATATTTGGCTCTCTTTATGTGTGGACATCGCATTTCAAAAGTTATTTGTAGAAATAATTTGTGATCTATAATGGTGGTATCTTTCAGAGAAGACTTTTGTTTTCTGGGGCCACTAGCTATCTGAAATCACCTTAAACTAATTTTAGAATGTGAGATTTTTCTGGACCATTGAGATGTTTCAAAGCAGGGATACTTATTTTTGGTCCACCCTTACTTCTAGAATGCAATCTTTTAGCATCCCAACCCAAAGCCTAGGCTGACTTACCAGAGTCTCCACCCTGGCAATCCCTTTGAGGCTGACAAAATGGTCACTTAACATTTTAGCTGTCATTTTTAGGTCAGCAAACACCTCCAGAGCAAAAGTAGCTACAAACTTTGGGTTTATCTCTCTGGATCTTTATCTTTTGGACTTTCACCCAGTAATTCTCATCACCTTGTTTGCTTTTTGATGTTTTAAAGAAAATATTTATTTTTAATGCAGATTTAGTTGTCTTGAATGAGAGTTTTGGTTCAAAACACCTGGTCTGCATTACTTAAGTATTTTCTTTGTTAAATAGTTCATTATGGATCATAACATTAAAGTTTATGTATTGTAAAATGAGTTTTAAATTCAGCTTTCGGTAACATGGAAAAACAAAATTTTTACTCTTCCTATTTAGCAAGTAATAACCGCTACTTAATTTAAGGGCAACAAAATTTACTGACATATGTTTTAAAATAACATTGTATTGAGTTTGATTTGGGGACCAAACGCATGTTAAAATGTAGATGAAAATTAGTCTTCCTGTTATGGCATCAAAAATAGACACAGACTTCTTTCATGTTTTGATGTTTGGGATTCTTGAATTTTGCACTTAAAAAAGCAACATATTTACTTCCTTAAAAATAACTTTTGTTTCGGCCCGGCGCAGTGGCTCCCGCCTGTAATCCCAGCACTTTGGGAGGCCGAGGCAGGCAGATCACGAGGTCAGGAGATGGAGACCATCCTGGCTAACATGGTGAAAGCCCGTCTCTACTAAAAATACAAAAAAATTAGCCGGGCATGGTAGCGGGAGCCTGTAGTCCCAGCTACTCGGGAGGCTAAGGCAGGAGAATGGTGTGAACCTGGGAGGCGGAGCTTGCAATGAGCCGAGTTCGCGCCACTGCACCCCAGCCTGGGCAACAGAGTGAGGCTCAGTTTCAAAAAAAAAAAAAAAAAAAAAAAACAATAAAAACAAAAAACCTTTTGTTTCTAAACAAATACATTTTTCTCTAGATAATGAGCTAAGTGAGGTTTCAGACTCCTACATTTAACATATCATGTATATAACCGTATTACCAATAAAGAAAAAGTAGAAGATATTGTGATAATTCCTTTAACTGTTTTTTTTTTTTTTTAAATACTAGGCCCATCTAAAAATATTATATAGTATTTAAAAACCAGATTTGAGCAATTTATAAATCTGGTAAAAAATTTCTTCAAAAGAATTTGCTGAATTATCATTATAATACTTAATATTAACATGGTATTTTAACATCAGTGTACTTTAAGCTATTTGGTTTAAGGATTCATTATGGAATGAATGACATGATGTCAAAATGTAATTTTTTCAATCACGCATACATAAATAATTGTATGCTAAAGCACTGAGAGTAGCTGATAAACGCCACAATGATCAAACAGCCATAGCAAAGAGCTAGTAGTGCTCGCCTAAAACTGACTACGTTAGTGCATTTATATCTTTAGATAAACTCGATGCTTTTACCATGCTTCTGTAAACTTCCACTTCCACCTTGCATGCACATGCCGGACGTGTTCTGTGTTCTGGACAATCACATAAAAAGCCTGAATCATTTTAGCCTTGCTTCCTGCCTCCCTGGTTGCCCAACTCCCCTCTGGAAGAATCCTCTTCCCTGGGGTTGCCGGCCAAATACAAACCCGCCACACCAGAGTCTTGGTGATTCCCCATGTTCTTCCCCTTATGGCCTAATAGATACTCCCTCTCTTGAGGTCCCTGAGAATAATCAACTACTGTTTCAATGGCAGCTGTCTCCTGATCTGTTGGCCTTACCATACCTGAATAATAATAAAATCTATTAAAACAAGTATGAGCCCATGCTGATTTGGCAAGAATTTGAAAGCTCTAAAACTGTCCCATTTGAAGTAAAGAGTGTTTAAAGGTTTATGTTATTTTATTTTATAGCATTTAGCAATAGATGCCATTGCCATGAGGAACAAACTGCAATCTGAAGAATGCCATGATGATACTTTGGAGGTTCTGACAGTGGAGAAATGCTCAGCTAGAGGGAAGTGCCTCTGCAAAAATCTGCCAGAGGAAAATAATAATTCATAGTCATTACTAAATACAGTAGTATGTCTAGTATAAAATATTTCTTAATCTTAGGTTTAACAAAGGGACTGACTTCAGAAAGATGGTAGAAACTAGATTTCTTCTGACACCACATTTTGGTAACAACAGTTATCAAACCCCGGCTAACTGAAATGAATTAGTAATGGCACAAGGCAATACTTTTAAGGACACTTAAGAGCATCAAAGAACCATTTTCCTGGAGGACATTATATTAAGTGAAATAAACCAGGCACAAAAAGACAAATACTGCATGCTGTCACTTATATGTGGAATTTGAAAAAGTTGAATTCATAAAGCAAAGAGTAGAATGGTAGTTACTAGGGCCTGGGGGTGGGTAGATGGAGAGATGTTGGTCAAAAGATACAAAATTCAGTTAGGAGAAATAAGTTCAAAAGATCTACTGTACAGTGTGATGATTATAGTTAATAACGTATTGTATTCCTGAAAATCACTGAGAGAGTAGATGTTGTGTTCTCACTACAAAAAATAAGTATGCGAGGTAACACATATGTTAATTAGCTTGAATGAGCCATTTCTCAAAACATCGTGTTGTATATGATCTCTATATAATTTTTTGTCAATTAAAAATAATTTTTAAAGGCCGGGCATGGTGGCTCAAGCCTGTAGTCCCAGCACTTTGGGAGGCTGAAGCCGAGGCAGGCAGATCACAAGGTCAGGAGATCGTGATCCTGAGACCATCATGGCTAACATGGTGAAACCCCGTCTCTACTAAAAATACAAAAAAATTAGCTGGACATGGTGGCGGGTGCCTGTAGTCCCAGCTATTTGGGGGGCTGAGCCAGGAGAATGGTTTGAACCCGGGAGGCGGAGCTTGCAGTGACCTGAGATCGTGCCACTACACTCCAGTCTGGGCGACAGAGCGAGACTCCTTCTCAAAAAAAAAAAAAACAAAAGAAAAAAAAATTTTTAAAAAGAACCATTTTCTCTTAGTAGCCAAGTCAAATAGTATCAATTGGTGTCTTGTGTTAAAAGGGTACAAGTGAGAAGCAGTGTTTATACCACATGAATGTCTACTGATACCAATTTAGATGCATTTTTAATCGTTCCAGTTGAATATAACAAAAAATGTTTTCTCAATGAACCTCATTTTGTAAGAACAAAGGTTCACAAGAGAAGGTGATGAATACTTTTTCATAAATGCAGAAGCTAAGATTGCAATATTAATCAAATATTTTATATAACTGAATAAGGTCTAATACTTCAGAACTTTGTGAAAACGCTACTCTTTATGGAGAGCAGCAAAGCTCTGGGCATACGTGTACATGCATGTATATAATAAAATCTTGAGCATTTCCTGTAATTGCTGAAAATGGAAAGAACTATTACAAGACATCTGTGACATAATTTATAGTTAAGTACAAATCCTCATTTGTAATATCAGATGTCTTGATTACGACTTTATAAATGCTACATAAATAATATGTAGTAGAATAGCTGTGCTGGCACATGCAACATACATTTAAACATCTCATAAAAGCTACTTTCTCACTTGGCAGAACTTTCTGGCTCAACCCGTAATATCACAAACATCAACCCACACATCCTTTTGAAATGCTTAACCCTGCTATAGATACGTACTTTAAAAAAACAACATAGAAAATAATTATTTTCAAACTTTCTTGATAGCAACCAAATCTCAGTCTAAGAAGCTCCAGTATTGTTCAGGTTCTTTGACAGCACTGGAAACATTCAGTATCAAGTATTTACTGAAACCACCTATCAGCTGGCTGAGGTTTAGAAATGTGCCACACAGAATCGTTTTGGCAAAGCAATGGTCATCGCTAATGGGAAATGATCCATACTTTTAAGCACTTTTAAATTAAGGTTAGTAATATTCTAAAAATTGTGGGGTTTTTGAAGATAATGCACAAATTATTTTAAACTTGTAGATCTGTGAAAATATAAATCATTTGATACATCACATATCCTTTTCAAGAACTGGAAAACTCATTATTCAGTGTATTTTGTCTCTGAGTTAAATAGCTTGATTGTACCATATGTTGGCAAGGGAGTAGCGAAATAGGAATTTTCATACATTTCTGGTGGGAGTGTGAACTGACAAAACTTCTATGGAGGGCAATTTGAAACATATCTATAAAAGAAAGTACATATCCTCTTTGGCCAAAAAATTCTATTTCTGAGAACTTATTTTATTTGTGCATATGTGAAACAACTTTCTATCAGGTTCTTCCTTGCAACAATGTTTATAACAGCGTAAGATTTGAAATCTAATACCAGTAGAAGACTGGTTAAGGAAATTTGGTATATCTATGGCAACAGAAGAACATGCAGTTGTAAAAAGGAAGAAGCTTTTTAGATTCTGTTATGGATTATCATAGACATGTTAAGTGAAGAAAGCAAGTAGTAAAACTGTGTGTATAGTTTGTTACAATTTATGGAAAAAAGGAGAAGAGAAATATATCTAAAGATATACATTAATACATAGGGATATATAAGTATAATAACATATTAATGTATTATGTATATACCTACATATTTATGCAGAGATACATATTTGTGTCTATCTGTTATCTTCTTGGATTTGTGTAGAATATCTCTGTAAGAAGCTAGTAACACTGCTTGCCTCTACAAAAGGAATTGGGTGACTGGAGAAGACGAATAGGAGGGGGTTTTAAAAATTGTATATCCTTTGAACATCTTGAATTCTGAACATCAATACATTGTTACCTATTCAAAAATAAATATGCCCAACTTTTTGTAAGTCCATTTGAATCCTACCTATGTCAGAACACAAAGGAGTTACTCATTGGAGGAGTAACTGATGTGCTGAGAGTGAAGCATCCTAAATGTTTACTTCCCTTGAAATAGTAACAAAAGCTGATATCTACTAAAAGGCTTCCTTCTTGTCCCTCATCTCATCAAGTCCTGCATGAAGGCATGATTTATGACAGTTCACTGCCAGATCTTAGAGAAATATAAATAAAACCAAAATTGGAACACAACTGCTGAACTTGGAGAGTTGGAATGAGGTCAGGTTAGCGCCTCGACCGGATGTCAGGAAATTATAGCTTCATTTCCGCTGCAAGAGTAGAAGTGACTCATGTTCCCCAGCAGAAACTGAGACAAAGCCCATCATAAATACCACATGTCATTTCTGAACCTGCTTGGGAGCTGTGAGAATTAAATGAGCTAACATTTTATAAATAATTTGGAACCCCTTGATAGAAAAGTGTTACATAAGTAGAGTTTTATAATTCTGTGCTTTCTCTATCTTCCTTAAAAAAGAGAAAAAAGAAAAAAAAAAAAAAAAAAAAAAAGAGCCCAAAAGCCAATGGTCCCATTATAAGCAAGAAGCTAAGTGTGACAAAAATGATTTTTGTGTGACCATACTGAAAAGAAATAAGTTCCTATTTTTGAGGTTCAATCTGACCTGTTACTTTAAGAAAATGCTTTTGGTTCCAAGGGTCATTTTGTTTTTATGAATAATGCTTCTATATGGTACAAGAATTATATTCTTGAAATGTTTTCAAATTAAGTACAGGAGGTTACTTTCAGCTTTCAGTAACATACATGTACTCTTTACCTCCCAAGTGGAGATGGATGCAGGGTTTGTCACAAACTGTTTCAACAATTTTTTTTTTTAACAAAACTCTGAGTGAAACATTTAGAAATGTATTTAACTTCTCATTAAATTACAAACACATTTATTCTTTAAAGAGATCTGTACTTTATTATACTTCTTTCAGGATTATGATTTTCTAAGTGGAATGAAGAATGTTATTAAATGGAAGAAAGGATCTATACATTTAAAATGGCTATTAAGTGAAACTCATAGTCCCTAAAGCATGTCCATAGATTTTTGTTGAAAAAAGTTTAAGATAGATAACTGTGGATTCTTTGAACAGTATTGGAAACCCTCAGATCTATAATCAGTATTTACTAAGTATTCCTTTATGATCACCTGGGGTTGTGGTAGTATATATTTGGTAAGATAGTCTGAAAAAAGTACCCAGACAAATTAGATTTTTCCCTTCTACCTTCCTTTTGAGAGTAGCCAAAACACTGAATCACTCAGTGCTAGGTTATTTCTAAAACTTCTCTTTGCTAACCTCAGATCAAACTGAAACTGCTGTTCTGCAATAGTTTGGTTTTGCTTTACTTTTGCCTCCAGTCTCTTTCATATGGTGTTATTAACATTTTTTGTCCTTCTGATTAAAAAGCTTACATCTTTTTAAAAAAAGTTTTCTTTGTATATTAGGCATGAAAGGCAGAATTTGTATGTGGAAAGGGTGTGTGAACAGTAATTTGATTGGAAAAGGTGAAACGATGTTCAGAAAATGTCAATTGTCAATTTCAAAATATGTCAGCTGGTGATGGAGGTTGTGTGGGGTTAAGGTAAATAGAGCTACAACTTATTAACCTTGGGTTACCCTAATCAAATTGGTTTGTTGTTCCTCAAAACACTGGAGTGAATGAGAACATGTGTTTCAGTAAGGCAACCAAAATCTGAGAACAGATTGTGTGAGAGAATAACAAAGATCTTCAAGGACTCGAAAAAATAGAAGGAACACATCTGGTTGTAGCAGTTAGCAAAAGCTTTCTGACGAGCTAGTGTCCGAGACTGGCCCTTCTGCCTGGTAAAGGAAGGAAGGGGTGGTTATTCCTAAAGATGTGGCAGTAACAGCTCACCCTTGCCTCCTTCAGAGCTTTGCTCAAATGCCACCTTTCCAATGTTGTCTTCCCTGACTATTCATTCTATTTAAAATCACATTCTAGGTCCCTCACCTTTTCCCCTGCTTTACTTTTCTCTACAACTATGACCAACTGATATACTATATTTTTTACTTATTTTTTGTTAATCTCCCTCCACTACAATATGAAGTTTCTTAAGGACAGGGATTATTCGCTGTGTTTCCTGCTGTATCCCTCAGCATCTAGAACAGGCAAAGAGTCCCTTAACAAACAGTTGTGGAATTTGTTTCTATATATGTACATACAAGGCTCAGAGACTGGGAAACATAGGACATATTTGGAGATTAGAGAAAAATCTGTAGAGAGGTTCTATCAACTTTGCGTTTTTTTATTTTTTTTTAAGTTTTACTTTTTATTTATTTTTTTTGAGATTGAGTTTCACTCTTTTTGCCCAGACTGGAGTGCAATGGTGCGGTCTCGGCTCACTGCAGCCTCCACCTCCTGGGTTCAAGCGATTCTCCTGCCTCAGCCTCCCAGATAGCTTGGGATTACAGGCACCTGCCACTACGCCTAATTTTTTTTGTATTTTTAGTAGAGACGGGGTTTCACCATGTTGGCTGGGCTGCTCTCGAACTCCTGACCTCAGGTGATCCACCCTCCTTGGCCTCCAAAAGTGTTGGGATTACAGCCGTGAGCCACCACGCCCAGGTGCGTTTTTTGATCTCTCTTTTCTTTTTTTTGCTCTGGATGACCTCATGAACCTCTCTAATCTCCCTGTCTGAAGGTCCAGTTTCTACTCATGGTTGTGTCCTCACAATGCCATGTGTGATTCATCCAATGCCCAACATAGAGTATTCCATTTAGATCTGTTTGTGGAATGAGTATGCTTGTTAAGTTCTCAGTCTGCGTTAGCTTTTCTAAAATATAAACTACAGTCATCCCTTGGTATTGAAGGGGGATTGGTTCCAGGATCCGCATGGATACCAAAATTTGCAGATGCTCAAGTTCCTGATATAAAATGGACTAGTATTTGCATACAACCTACACACATTCTCCTGTATACCTTAAAACATCTCTAGATTCCTTATAATGCCTAATACACACGTTCTCCTGTATACCTTAAAACATCTCTAGATTCCTTATAATGCCTAATACAATGTAAATGCTGTATAGCTGTTATATTTTAAAAATTTGTATTTTTGCATTATGGTATTGCTTTTTTTTTTTTTTTTTTTGCATGTTTTCCATCCATGGTTGTTTGAATATGTGAATATGGAACCCATGGATGTGGGGACCTACTGATCTGTGATAGTCAGTGAATCCACAAGGTTTATGGCTAGAAGTCCCACAAAAAGGGTCAGTTTTAGAGATACTGGTTCTGTTAAAGTAACACCAGCTATGGCAACAGATAGACCAGAATGTATATCAGCTCAAACTAAATAGTTTTCCCTCATTTCTGAGGTCAATATTCCTTGCTGGTGGATGATTTTGCACCATGTGGTGATTTGAAGACCAGGCCTTGTTCAGTTTACAGATCCACTATACCCTAAGGCTTTGTCATAGTCTTGCACAGCCAGTAGATAGGAAGGAGGGTTACAAAGCCTTGGACTATAGGGGGCACTCATCAATTCTGCTTCCTCTCCACTGGCTGTCTCTTATACACAGCGTCACTCCTACCTGTAAAAAGCCTATGGGATATGGGCCCAGAAGAATTCAATTTTTGATGACTAGTCACTATGCTCTTTTACTCACTATATATCTGCTTGAGGGGATCACCCAAAGGCTCTTCAGAAGCAGTTTTCTCCAATAAGTCCAGGTATGGCTCTTTATGCTCTAAGGCAAACAAACTAACAAGCAGATTACCTGCCCCCTGCACCCTCCCTTTTACCATTTATGGTGCTCAGCAGAGACAGGATATCCACAATAACATCTCCCTTTCAGAACAGGAGGAACGCAGAGGTGTGCGATCACAGACTCAGGTCATGATGACACCTGTCTCCGTGGGCATGGCAAAGACTCCCTGCTTTGGCAGTGGAGAAAGGTTCTTAGTTGGACCCAGCATCTGCTCTCTGGTATCTCTGGAACTAACTGTCCTGTTCTCTGGTTTTCTCTAGGAGGTTCTCCTTTGCTCATTAATCTTCCTGGCCACATCTGAAGTGGATATAGGTGAGTATGCACTCCTTGGAGGCAAGCAGCTTTTGTAGTCAACTTCTGGTTTGTTCAGGTTTGAGGTCCTGATAGTTGTATAGTGCTTTATCTTGCAAAATTTTATTTTATTTTATATTTTGGTCAGGTCTGTGATATTGTGGGCCACGTCTCAGAAACTATATGGGCTTCTGGTTTATTTTCTCCCAGGAAGTTTCATTAAGTAACCACACTCTAAGTTCTTTCCTAGATGTAATTCTCAAATCTGTATTATTATTATTATTATTATTATTATTATTATTATTTTGCTTCCTGGCCCCCATGGCTTTCCCCCTCTCTTCAACTTAATGGAAGCTACTTTGAGGACATCTGAAAGAGTAGGCTGGGGTGGGAAGGTAGAAAAGTAACTCCCTGATCTAAACTACTTTGCAAACCTGAGAAATCTTAATGGATCTTCTTTGCTTGAAACCATCTTTAGTCTTTTTTTGTTTGTGTTTAGGATCTAGAATCAGCCTGATTTTCCTGTCCTTTCAGACCCCAGATTCCTTTTTATTTCTGCTTGTAAACCTGTCTATTTCTTCCTGAATTCAGCTATGTCTTGTAATACCTTTCTACGAGTGAGAAGGACCAAGATATACTAACATCCCAGGTATTTCCAACTACTTTCCTTAGAGCTGTAGCATCAACAGACACTTGCCTTATCTTCCAAGTTCAACTGATAGCTTTATCAAATGTTTTGTCACTACGTCACACTGGTAATCTTTCTTTCCACATTGCGGTATCTGTGTTCCTTTGTCTACTGCCAAATTGCTAAGCTCAGGCTATACACTATTTTCGTTTCTGTTAAGATAGCACTCTACTTCAATGTACCATTTTCTCTTCTAGTTGTGGTGATGCTCAAAAACAATATAATGACTCAAACATAAGAGACGTTTATTTCTTGGTCACATAACAGACAAAGGTGGTTATTTCTTGTGAGTGGGCAGCTTTCTTCTATGGAGTGATTTGAGGATCCAGAAATTTTCCATGTCTGGCTCTTTCATCCTCTTGGGTCCTGTTTTTACTGTTATCCAGGTTGCAGAAGAGGAAGGAAGGAATGGAGGAAGAACTTTCATTCTTTAAAGTTTCTGCTGAGAAAAAGCCCACATCACTTTTGTGTACATTCTGATACAGACAGGAGGCAGGAGAGTAGGGTCTCTGGCAAGGGCTTTACCCTCAAGCCTGGACCCACAGCCCTAAATGAGAACAGGCATTGCTGTTTTCATGCCAAAATGTTGCTTTTTGGCCCACCATGCCCCTCCATCCTGTGTCCATATAAAACCCAAACCCCAGGCTCCATGAGCAGAAGAACAGCAGAATGACATGGCAGAGAAGAGGAACATCTGAACATTGAGAGGAGTTCGGCTGGGGAATGGTCATAGGGGAGATTGGCCACATGATGGTCAAACTCCAGGGGAAGATAATCTTCCCACTCCATCCCCTTTCCAGCTCCCTGTCCACCTTGCTGACAGCCACCTCCATCACTCAATTCAATTCCTGCATTCACCATCCTTTAAGTCTGTGTGACCTGATTCTTCCTGGATGCTGGACAAGGACCCAGGTACCAAGAGTGCAAGGTGTAAAAAGCTGTCACCCTGACTCTCCACTGAGCTGGTTAACACTTAGCTGTCCATGGATGGCAAAGCTAAAGGAGCACTGTAACACCCCTAGACACTGCCATGGGGCCGGAGCCAACAGCACTCACCCCAGCTCACCTGCACACTCTCCTTCCTGTAAGGGGTTTGAGCACGTGGTTGCTGAGTAAATGAGCCATCCCCTTTGTGAGGGGTCCCATGAAGGGGCCAAGGGAATTGTGCCATCTCAATTCCACTGGTCATGATCAGTTGTATGGCCCCACTTAACTAACTGTAGGGAAGGTTGTGAAATACAGCACCCATGTGAAAGAGAAGACAGAATTTTGTTCAGTTACTAATAATCTGCCATACAAAGACCATTTCGGGAAGCTCTGAAAGCCCAGAGTCCTCCCGTCCCAATGAGTATGCCAACTTGTACATGTGTCACTCTATGGTATCTGTTCACCCTAGACTCACATCGCACTGTGTCCTTTGATTCTTCCCTTCTGTGTGGCTTGTAGTCTAAATGTTTGCAAGCATCACTTTGTATTGGTCCTTGAGATAACCTTAATTTCTGTGTTTCTGAACCTTCTACTGTTGTATTAAAGTTACCTGGAATCCTGATTACAACACTGTCAAATAACTGCTTACTTAATATTCATTGATGCCACCTTCCCATTTCATGGACCTCCTGTAGAGAACATTATTCAGGATTTGATGATGAAAAAGAGGCTAAATATTACTGGTAGGAGAATTAACTTTAATGACCGTTTCTTATATTCCTGACCTGAAACTGAATTCACTTATGGTTGTGTGATATAGGCCTTATTTTTACAAGTTATTAAATAATAAATTATGCTAAGCAATATCCCAAGTCCTGTGAAAGTCAACATTGAATATACATTATTTTCCTTGACCAACCTTGTCCAAGTGGTCTCCTGATTCATATGGGCTCTTATGTTCCTGAAACAAATTAGGTAACCCTGAGAGATTTTACTATTCCAGAAACAATGTTGTGTTTTATTTATAATCTATCAATTGTTCTCCCCAGTATTTTCAAATACTTATGATAAACAATTAGATCTGTGATATGTAGAGTCAGTCTTAGATTTGTTAAAATAGAAATACTGGCCAGGCACAGTGGCTCATGCCTGTAATCCCAGAATTTTGGGAGACCAAGGCAGGTGGATCACTTGAGGTCAGGAGTTTGAGACCAACCTGGTCAATACGGTGAAACCCTATCTCTACTAAAAATACAAAACTTAGTTGGGCATGGTGGTGTATGCCTGTAATCCCAGCTACTTGGGAGGCTGTGACAGGAGAATCGCTTGAACCTGGGAGGTGGAGGTTGCAGTGAGCCAACACTGCACCACTGCACTCCAGCCTGGGTGACAGAGTGAGACTCTGTCTCAAAAAAACAAAACAAACCACCCCCCCCCAAAAAACCCAAAAGCCATACTTAGGCCAGTCACAGTGGATCACACGTGTAATCCCAGTGCTTCAGGAGGCTGAGGTAGGAGGACTGCTTGAGCCCAGAATTTCGAGACCAACCTGGGCAACATGGCAAGACTCTGACTCTACAAAAAACTTTTTAGAAATTTATCTGGGTATGGTGGTATGCCCCTGTAGTTCCAGCTACTCAGGAGGCTTGCTTGAGCCCAGGAGTCAGAGGCTGCAATGAACTATGATCGCACCACTGCATTCCAGACTCCAGCTTGGGTGACAGACTGAGACTCTTTCTCTTTTTAAGAAAAAAAAGGAGAGAGAAAAAAAATACCATACTCATTGTTACCATTTCCCCTGCAGTCTCTCAGCACTCCTCAATTATCCACATTATTCTATGACTTTTTAATGTTTGCTGTCAATTATCTAAATATACTAAGATGAAACATGCTTAGTTGGCTTAAACACATTATTAATCAAGGCAGAAATAAGAAAGCTAAGCAGGTTGCTGGAGGTGACAGGAGACATGGCTGACTTCCCAGGGCCATGCCATTTTCAGGTAACCTCATGAAAGGAACCATGTTTGTCTACGGCGAAGTTCCAGCTTCCCATCCAGGCTCCCTTCCTCAGCACATGTATATTTCTAGTGTCTTTTCTAACTCTCAGCTGGCCACCAAATAATCTCACCAAAAACTTTTTTTTTTTTTTTTTTTTTTTTTTTTTTTTTTTTTTTTAGCTTGGTAAAGATTTCAGGTGAAACTTCTTGCTAAGTCATGTTAGAAAGGAATTCGAATTGGAAAAGTCTTCTGCAGAGTAGAAAAACAGAGTGGTTTAATCTTTTTCATCTATAAAACTGGGATGCCAATCTCTCTTTGAACTATGAGGATTACATTAAATAATATATATTTGGCATTTAGCAGAGTACTTAGCACACAGTAGTATATAATTGTTATTATAAATACCTTTTCTTGGTAGGTAGAAGGATTTTATGTTATCCCTTAATACCTACCTTGGCCATGGCCTTTTCACTTCTCCTTTTTTTTTTGAGATGGAGTCTTGCTCTGCTGCCTGGATGGCGCAATGTTGGCTCACTGCATCCTCTGCCTCCCAGGTTCAAGTGATTCTCCTGCCTCAGCTTCTCTAGTAGCTGGGATTACAGGCACACACCACCACGCCTGGCTAATTTTTTATATTTTTAGTAGAGACAGGGTTTTGCCATGTTGGCCAGGCTGGTCTCAAACACTTGACCTCAGGTGATCTGCCTGCCTCAGCCTCCCAAAGTGCTGGGATTATAGGTGTGAGGGATTACACCACGTCTGGCCTCACCTTTTCACTTCTCTATATTCACTTTAGATGGTAGGGTGACAAGGAGAACCTTACTTTATCTTGTTAATCACCATACCTCTGGGCCAGCAAGGTGTTATTCCAGGTACCAATAGACTGCCTCTCAATTCCAGATCTACCCTCTTTTTGTCTTGCCTTGTGAAACTCAAGCTAGACTCCATAAATATTTCTCCGTTGATAGCTGGTCAATGTTAGGCTTCATCAAGAGAGGACTTTGCAAGACACTGGGAAGGAAGGAAATTCTTTTCCTAGTTCTGATATTCTTTTTATCTTTCTTATGACATGGCAACTGGTACTGTGTGAAAGGCACAGTGACACTTACTCTCTGGCAAGTTTTGCTGATACCAAAGCAAGAGGCCAGCCCTAGCCTGCTGGCAGCACAACAGATGTCTCACTTTATGGTCCATGGATTCCAAAAAGGCCTGAATCTCACCCTTCTAATGAAGGGGAAGATGCTCCATCAAGTTCTTATTCCCTTCCTTGGACAGTCTTCCTAATGCCAAAGAGCAGTAGTTCTCTGCATTTATATTTCCTGTCTTATGTCTTTTAGTAATTAGCTGCCATTTACTAGCCAATATTACTTTATATTAAAAATTTTCTGTTCAAATTATTGGTGTGGTTTCTGTCTCCTGACTGGACCTTGACTAATCTTGGTTGCACAATACAAATTCATTGACAAAATGAATGGACTGTCTAAGTATGGCCCTGGATATGGTGGCTGAAGTTTTAGGGCAGAGAGGGATATGGAAGAAGGGAAGGAGGAAAGAAAAGTATATCCTGCCATTTCATTGTTTATCCTCCCACCTGTTCTCTCCTTGTCTGAAAGCCCAAAGGTTGCTTCTTCCATATATGCTCAAAAGGCTATGTATCTGTATTATCAAAAGGCTCAGGCTGGCCCCATAAACAGAGGCATCTTCTGCCTGTGCTCCCAATATCATCCCTCTAAGGGAGTAAACAATCCTTGTGATGCAGCTTCTCAAAGATCATAATCCCTGTACTGGGTCAATGTCTTTTCCCTTATGCTCCATGCTGGAGTACCTTTTCCTTTCTTCTTTCTCAATATGATGCTGATTTGAATATGGACCCAGATCATGGTCCATATTCAAAATGTAACTGGAATGTGAAAGAGTAGAAGAAACACTGATGATCAGATAGTCTCAAAGCAAATCCAATTATCAGCAAAACGTCTAAGAGATGTGTTTGTGGGACCATGGGAATTTTAATCATTCCACATTCATACAACTAGAAAAACAAAATGGTAGAAAACAGGAAACTTCTTTAATCAAGCAAAGTCTTTGTGGTTATGGCTGATGAATATGCAAAAGCTGCTCTGAATTTTTTTAGGCCACAAAGTATTGCCACATATGCATCCCTAATAGCTGTTTTTAGGTTATTAGAAAGGAATGAGTTTGCTAATCAAGTATGCCAGAGGCTTAAAGAGATACAGATATTTTTGATTATACAAAATCACAAATTGACTCCAAGCAGACACCTGAGCTCTGACTTTCAAATTCAAATGTTTCTGATAATCAGCATTGCTGTATTCATTGAGTTAGTCAACACCCAAAGGCAAAAATCTTAACATTAGGTGAGACTCTAATGGAAGATTGCAGATCTCAAAGATAGTTCTCTAAGAAGTTTATCATCAAGCTGTTACAGAAATCCACTTCCTCCATAAAACTTCCTTAGTAATTGAGGAAATGGGTAATTTCCCCTACCTCATACCCTTGCCTATTTCATGATACCTGCTTGCTCCATCATTTTACAATAGTTTTTATTTACACCTACCTTTTTTTTAATCTGTTGAAAATTATGCACATGTTCCTGATGAGAATCCAAGTTAGTGTTTTGTATTATAATTAATAGGCAAATAGATGGATGAATGAACTACATATGCTCATTAATTCAAGCAATATTTGTTGACTGCCTACTATTGCCAGGCACCAGGGAAACAAAGATGAGTCAGACAACAGTCCTATCCAAAGAAGAATGGTAAGTCATTCTTCTCTCAGGGAGTTCTCAATGTGGTAAGGGAGACACAATATGTGGACAAATTGCTACAGTGTATATAGAGATATATATGTACATGCCAGCTGCAGGTTAGTACAAATGTGGAAATGATTGACTCTTTCTGTGGTTCCCTACTTTACAGATCAGGAAACGGAAGCACCGAGAAATTAGGTAACTTGCTGACACTCATACAACTAGTGATACGGACAGGAGACCTGGAAATACTGGGTAGAAGAGAGCAGTTCCTAGGCAAAGGCCCCACCCTCAAGCCTGTATACCCACGGCCCTAAATGAGATCAGACATTCCTGTTTTTGTGCCCAAAAAGTTGCCTTTTGGCCTGCAATGCCCCCTATCCTGCACCCATATAAACCCTGAACACCAGGCTTCAGAAACAGACCAGCAGACAGATGGCAGAACGATGCGGCAGAGAGAGAGAGAGAGAAGAGGAGGAACATCTGAACTCCAAAAGGAGTTTGGCTGTGGGGTGGTCGGAGAGGAGTCGGGCCTAGTCCCGCTCCCTATCCATCCCACTGAAAGCCACCTCCACCACTCAATAAAACCTTGCATTCATCCTTCAAGTCCGTGTGTGACCCGATTTTTCTGGGATGCTGGGCAAGAGCTCGAGATACAGAAAGCTGTCACACTGGCCCTCTGCCCTTGCAAAAAGACAGAGGGACCATTGAGCTGCAGATGGCAAAGCTGAAAGAGCTTTGTAACTCCTAGACACTACCACAGGCCAGAGCCCAAAGCACTCACCCCAGCCTCTGCACTTGCCTGTCTGCATGCTCCCCATCCCACACGGGGTTTGAGCAGTGGGGCGATTGAACAGGTGAGACATACCTGTCGCAACTTCTGTGAGGGGGATCAGGGAACTCTCTCATTTCATCAGTACATGGAAGAGTCTGGATATGAACCCAAGAAGTATTGTCACCAGGATGGCCCCTACTGACAGTGGGAAAACTGTTTTTTTTTTTTTTTTTTAAGTCTGTTTATAGGCACAGCTGTTTAAAGAAACCGGATGGTCTGGATGCCACAAGTAGCTCCCTTGAGACCCCCTGCTGAATAACCAAGGAAGTTCAGACCCACATGAAACTGGTGTAGACCAGAGCAGGTGACCTCCAGCTACCTTTAAGTCTCCAGTTACCTTTAAGATATGTTAATGAACATACCATTATAATACTACAAAACTTTCCCCTAAGAGAAAATTGCCCCCATTTTGTCTACATGCAATGTGTGTAGAAACATGTTCATGTACTGTGCCTGTTTGCAACTCCATCCAGTGCATGCCTACATACTTCCCCAGGCTTGCACCCAACTCTCTAAAACTCTCATGCCTCCAGGAAGATGGTGCCTTTGGAACATGAGCTCCCCTTCTCCATTCTTTGGCCCTGTACAAGACCTCACATGGTTGAATATTTAATAAATAAATTTGAATGGTGTTAATGAATTCTTTTAGGTTATGGATACTCGTTTATATGGCTGTGCCCTAATGCCAGTGATCAGGACAATGGTGCACTTCTCTAAAAAGGGTTGTGGGGTCCAGGTTCCACACTTCTCAGCAACATTAACCTCTAAAACCAAGCAAGGCAGGGGAAATCTCTGCACATTTATACAGCTAGAAAAATGAAATGGTTGAAAATAGGAAACTTTAATTAAAAGAATCTTCACTTAAACTTTTGTCTTTGGAGCTGTAGGTCTAAGAAATGGCACCAAAGTATTGTCTGTACACTTGATAGAAAACCTCTCACTCACCAAGAAGTGCCATCCTTGCCCTTGAAAAACGAACTTCGTCTATTCCTGTATCTTTGATCACGTGTTAATGTCCTTTAAAAGTGGAAATGGTTAGATTCACATTTAACAAAGCACAAATCATTCCCTCCAATATTTGTAATTTTCAGGTGAAATTACAAGGATAAATATAAAAGGTGACCTATTAAAAAAACAGGAAATAAAAAGAAACCAGAGGGGTGGGTAAAAAAAAGTAAAGGTCTCTTTTAAGCCTTTGCTGGGCTGTGTTCCTGAAGGTAGTGGCCTGACTGTGCACATAAGCCTCTTAGTACCAGCTGAAGAGTCACCAGTCCTTTCTTTTCCATCAGTGCCTCCCTATCCACCATATGCAATTCAGAGAATTAATGACATTTCAGATCTGTAAGAAAGCCTCCTGGGGATGGGTGGGTGCAGAAAGCACAAAGGGATATTGATGTTAGAGTATAACAGTCTATAGAATTCAGTGAGGGTCAAATAACTCAAGCAGAATCCAGTGTTTTAGCCTGGTTTCAAAGATAAGTGCTGTTCAGTAGGTAGTCAAAGAAGAGAATAGCATTCCAGACAAGAGGAACAGCTTGAGCAAAGGCACTTAGGTGAGGAACTACAACAGGTTCAGTATGGTTCGGGTGATGGACACTAAGTCAAGGACAGTAACAGAGGCTGAGAAGTTTTAGGCAGGGAGGTGCAATCTTGACAGGCCCTATAGGTCACACCAAAGAGTTTGAAGTCTATACCCTAGGCCAGTGGCTTACTCCTTTGGCTACATCCAGAATCCCGTATGGAGCTTAAAGAAATTTTAACCACCAAGTCTCACCTGAGCAACTGAGTCAGAATCTCTAGCAGTGGGGTTAGATGTCAGCCTTTTATAAAAAGCTTCCTATGTATATCCTGGGTTGGGAATTACTGCTGTTGACTATGGTGAACACTTAAAAGGTTTTAAGTAGAGATGTGACTTGGTCAGTTTCTCATTTCAGAAAGATCACTCTCACCACAGTATGGAGAACAAATAAGAACCTCGTGTGAGGGCTGCAGAAAAGACACTGGGGAGGCTAGTGTAGTTCAGGTTAAAGATATCAGGGCCGGAACTATGGAAGTGGCCTTGAGACTGCAGAGAAGTTAGGTACCTGTCATCTTCCATCTGGGATTTGCTGGCAAATTGAATATGTGTGTGTGTGTTGCGGGGGTGGTGGGGAATAGACGATGTGGTGGATTCCAAAAATGACCACAGACTCTCCTGTACATACCTTACCATTGTCTCACTAAGCATTAGAATCTGTTTTTCCACTTCTTTTTTTTAATTTAATTTTATTTTTTATTTTATTTTTTTATTATACTTTAAGTTCTAGGGTACATGTGCATAACGTGCAGGTTACATATGTATACTTGTGCCATGTTGGTGTGCTGCACCCATCAACTCGTCAGCACCCATCAATTCATCATTTATATCAGGTATAACTCCCAATGCAATCTCTCCCCCCGCCCCCCTCCCCATGATAGGCCCCAGTGTGTGATGTTCCCCTTCCCGAGTCCAAGTGATCTCATTGTTCAGTTCCCACCTATGAGTGAGAACATGCGGTGTTTGGTTTTCTGTTCTTGTGATAGTTTGCTAAGAATGATGGTTTCCAGCTGCATCCATGTCCCTACAAAGGACGCAAACTCATCCTTTTTTATGGCTGCATAGTATTCCACGGTGTATATGTGCCACATTTTCTTAATCCAGTCTGTCACAGATGGACATTTGGGTTGATTCCAAGTCTTTGCTATTGTGAATAGTGCTGCAATAAACATACGTGTGCATGTGTCTTTGTAGTAGAATAATTTATAATCCTTTGGGTATATACCCAGTATTGGAATGGCTGGGTCATATGGTACATCTAGTTCTAGATCCTTGAGGAATTGCCATACTGTTTTCCATAATGGTTGAACTAGTTTACAATCCCACCAACAGTGTAAAAGTGTTCCTATTTCTCCACATCCTCTCCAACACCTGTTGTTTCCTGATTTTTTAATGATTGCCATTCTAACTGGTGTGAGATGGTATCTCATTGTGGTTTTGATTTGCATTTCTCTGATGGCGAGTGATGATGAGCATTTTTTCATGTGTCTGTTGGCTGTATGAATGTCTTCTTTTGAGAAATGTCTGTTCATATCCTTTGCCCACTTTTTGATGGGGTTGTTTGTTTTTTTCTTGTATATTTGTTTGAGTTCTTTGTAGATTCTGGATATTAGCCCTTTGTCAGATGAGTAGATTGCAAAACTTTTCTCCCATTCTGTAGGTTGCCTGTTCACTCTGATGGTAGTTTCTTTTGCTGTGCAGAAGCTCTTTAGTTTAATTAGATCCCATTTGTCAATTTTGGCTTTTGCTGCCGTTGCTTTGGTGTTTTAGACATGAAGTCCTTGCCCATGCCTATGTCCTGAATGGTACTACCTAGATTTTCTTCTAGGGTTTTTATGGTATTAGGTCTAACATTTAAGTCTCTAATCCACCTTGAATTAATCTTCGTATAAGGAGTAAGGACAGGATCCAGTTTCAGCTTTCTACTTATGGCTAGCCAATTTTCCCAGCACCATTTATTAAATAGGGAATCCTTTCCCCATTTCTTGTTTCTCTCAGGTTTGTCAAAGATCAGATGGCTGTAGATGTGTGGTATTATTTCTGAGGACTCTGTTCTGTTCCATTGGTCTATATCTCTGTTTTGGTACCAGTACCATGCTGTTTTGGTTACTGTAGCCTTGTAGTATAATTTGAAGTCAGGTAGTGTGATGCCTCCAGCTTTGTCCTTTTGACTTAGGATTGTCTTGGTGATGCGGGCTCTTTTTTGGTTCCATATGAACTTTAAAGCAGTTTTTTCCAATTCTGTGAAGAAACTCATTGGTAGCTTGATGGGGATGGCATTGAATCTATAAATAACCTTGGGCAGCATGGCCATTTTCATGATATTGATTCTTCCTATCCATGAGCATGGTATGTTCTTCCATTTGTTTGTGTCCTCTTTGATTTCACTGAGCAGTGGTTTGTAGTTCTCCTTGAAGAGGTCCTTTACATCCCTTGTAAGTTGGATTCCTAGGTATTTTATTCTCTTTGAAGCAATTGTGAATGGAAGTTCATTCCTGATTTGGCTCTCTGTTTGTCTGTTACTGGTATATAAGAGTGCTTGTGATTTTTGCACATTAATTTTGTATCCTGAGACTTTGCTGAAGTTGCTTATCAGCTTAAGGAGATTTTGGGCTGAGACGATGGGGTTTTCTAAATATACAATCATGTCATCTGCAAACAGGGACAGTTTGACTTCTTCTTTTCCTAACTGAATACCCTTGATTTCTTTCTCTTTCCTGATTGCCCTAGCCAGAACTTCCAACACTATGTTGAATAGGAGTGGTGAGAGAGGGCATCCCTGTCTTGTGCCAGTTTTCAAAGGGAATTTTTCCAGTTTTTGTCCATTCAGTATGATATTAGCTGTGGGTTTGTCATAAATAGCTCTTATTATTTTGAGGTACGTTCCATCAATACCGAATTTATTGAGCGTTTTTAGCCTGAAGGGCTGTTGAATTTTGTCAAAAGCCTTTTCTGCATCTATTGAGATAATCATGTGGTTCTTGTCTTTGGTTCTGTTAATATGCTGGATTATGTTTATTGATTTGCGAATGTTGAACCGGCCTTGCATCCCAGGGATGAAGCCCACTTGATCATGGTGGATAAGCTTTTGGATGTGCTGCTGAATCCGGTTTGCCAGTATTTTATTGAGGATTTTTGCATCGATGTTCATCAGGGATATTGGTCTAAAATTCTCTTTTTTTGTTGTGTCTCTGCCAGGCTTTGGTATCAGGATGATGTTGGCCTCATAAAAAGAGTTAGGGAGGATTCCCTCTTTTTCTATTGATTGGAATAGTTTCAGAAGGAATGGTACCAGCTCCTCCTTGTACCTCTGGTAGAATTCAGCTGTGAATTCATCTGGTCCTGGACTTTTTTTGGTGGGTAGGCTATTAATTGTTGCCTCAATTTCAGAGCCTGCTCTTGGTCTATTCAGGGATTCAACTTCTTCCTGGTTTAGTCTTGGAAGAGTGTAAGTGTCCAGGAAATTATCCATTTCTTCTAGATTTTCTAGTTGATTTGCGTAGAGGTGTTTATAGTATTCTCTGATGGTAGTTTGTATTTCTGTGGGGTCGGTGGTGATATCCCCTTTATCATTTTTTATTGCGTCTATTTGATTCCTCTCTCTTTTCTTCTTTATTAGTCTTGCTAGAGGTCTGTCAATTTTGTTGATCTTTTCAAAAAACCAACTCCTGGATTCATTGATTTTTTGGAGGGTTTTTTGTGTCTCTATCTCCTTCAGTTCTGCTCTGATCTTAGTTATTTCTTGCCTTCTGCTAGCTTTTGAATGTGTTTGCTCTTGCCTCTCTAGTTCTTTTAATTGTGATGTTAGAGTGTCAATTTTAGATCTTTCCTGCTTTATCTTGTGGGCATTTAGTGCTATAAATTTCCCTCTACACACTGCTTTCAATGTGTCCCAGAGATTCTGGTATGTTGTATCTTTGTTCTCATTGGTTTCAAAGAGCATCTTTATTTCTGCTTTCATTTCGTTATGTACCCAGTAGTCATTCAGGAGCAGGTTGTTCAGTTTCCATGTAGTTGAGCGGTTTTGATTGAGTTTCTTAGTCCTGAGTTCTAGTTTGATTGCACTGTGGTCTGAGACACAGTTTGTTATAATTTCTGTTCTTTTACATTTGCTGAGGAGTGCTTTACTTCCAAGTATGTGGTCAATTTTGGAATAAGTGCGATGTGGTGCTGAGAAGAATGTATATTCTGTTGATTTGGGGTGGAGAGTTCTATAGATGTCTATTAGGTCCGCTTGGTGCAGAGATGAGTTCAATTCCTGGATATCCTTGTTAACTTTCTGTCTCGTTGATCTGTCTAATGTTGACAGTGGAGTGTTGAAGTCTCCCATTATTATTGTATGGGAGTCTAAGTCTCTTTGTAAGTCTCTAAGGACTTGCTTGATGAATCTGGGTGCTCCTGTATTGGGTGCACATATATTTAGTATAGTTAGCTCTTCCTGTTGAATTGATCCCTTTACCATTATGTAATGGCCTTCTTTGTCTCTTTTGATCTTTGATGGTTTAAAGTCTGTTTTATCAGAGACTAGGATTGCAACCCCTGCTTTTTTTTGTTCTCCATTTGCTTGGTAGATCTTCCTCCATCCCTTTATTTTGAGCCTATGTATGTCTCTGCATGTGAGATGGGTCTCCTGAATACAGCAGACTGATGGGTCTTGACTCTTTATCCAGTTTGCCAGTCTGTGTCTTTTAATTGGAGCATTTAGTCCATTTACATTTAAGGTTAATATTGTTATGTGTGACCTTGATCCTGTCATTATGATATTAACTGGTTATTTTGCTCATTAGTTGATGCAGTTTCTTCCTAGCCTCGATGGTCTTTACATTTTGGCATGTTTTTGCAATGGCTGGTACCGGTTGTTCCTTTCCATGTTTAGGGCTTCCTTCAGGGTCTCTTGTAAGGCAGGCCTGGTGGTGACCAAATCTCTAAGCATTTGCTTATCTGTAAAGGATTTTATTTCTCCTTCACTGATGAAACTTAGTTTGGCTGGATATGAAATTCTGGGTTGAAAATTCTTTTCTTTAAGAACGTTGAATATTGGCCCCCACTCTCTTCTGGCTTGTAGAGTTTCTGCCGAGAGATCTGCTGTTAGTCTGATGGGCTTCCCTTTGTGGGTAACCCGACCTTTCTCTCTGGCTGCCCTTAAGATTTTTTCCTTCATTTCAACTTTGGTGAATCTGGCAATTATGTGTCTTGGAGTTGCTCTTCTGGAGGAGTATCTTTGTGGCATTCTCTGTATTTCCTGAATTTGAATGTTGGCCTGCCCTACTAGGTTGGGGAAGTTCTCCTGGATGATATCCTGGAGAGTGTTTTCCAACTTGGTTCCATTTTCCCCCTCACTTTCAGGCACCCCAATCAGACGTAGATTTGGTCTTTTTACGTAATCCCATACTTCTTGCAGGCTTTGCTCATTTCTTTTTCTTCTTTTTTCTTTTGGTTTCTCTTCTCGCTTCATTTCATTCATTTGATCCTCAATCGCTGATACTCTTTCTTCCAGTTGATCGAGTCGGTTACTGAAGCTTGTGCATTTGTCACGTATTTCTCGTGTCATGGTTTTCATCTCTGTCATTTCGTTTATGACCTTCTCTGCATTAATTAGTCTAGCTGTCAATTCTTCCACTCTTTTTTTCAAGATTTTTAGTTTCTTTGCGCTGGGTACGTAATTCCTCCTTTAGCTCTGAGAAGTTTGAAGGACTGAAGCCTTCTTCTCTCATCTCGTCAAAGTCATTCTCTGACCAGCTTTGATCCGTTGCTGGCGATGGGCTGCACTCCTTTGTAGGGGGAGATGCGCTCTTATTTTTTGAATTTCCAGCTTTTCTGCCCTGCTTTTTCCCCATCTTTGTGGTTTTATCTGCCTCTGGTCTTTGATGATGGTGGCGTACTGATGGGGTTTTGGTATAGGTGTCCTTCCTGTTTGATAGTTTTCCTTCTGACAGTCAGGACCCTCAGCTGTAGGTCTGTTGGAGATTGCTTGAGGTCCACTCCAGACCCTGTTTGCCTGGGTATCAGCAGCAGAGGTTGCAGAAGATAGAATATTGCTGAACAGCGAGTGTACCTGTCTGATTCTTACTTTGGAAGCTTCCTCTCAGGGGTGTACTCCACCCTGTGAGGTGTGGGGTGTCAGACTGCCCCTAGTGGGGGATTTCTCCCAGTTAGGCTACTCAGGGGTCAGGGACCCACTTGAGCAGGCAGTCTGTCTGTTCTTAGATCTCAACCTCCGTTGGGAGATCCACTGCTGTCTTCAAAGCTCAGTTGAAAATGCAGAAATCACTGGTCTTCTGTGTTGCTCGCGCTGGGAGTTGGAGACTGGAGCTGTTCCTATTCGGCCATCTTACTCCCAACCCTGTTTTTCCACTTCTTGAATCTGAGCTGTGACTTTCTTTGGCTAGGATAATGTGGCAGAAGTGACATTTACTGAGCACTCTAAGCTTAGGTTCAAGGAGTTTTGTAAGTTTGTTCTCTCTCACTCTTAGAACCCTGTGACTCCCAAGTAAATAAGCCTATCCTAGACAGCTAGACAACGAGAGACACATGGTCCAGTTGTCTGTCATCCCAGCCTACAGCCTGCCAACCACTAGACATGCAAAGGAGGCAATCACAGGTGATGGCAGTTACATGAAAGAGCCCAGTGGAGATTACTTTCTATAAAAGACTGTGCTAGACCCAATCTTCAGCTGTCCTCTTAGGAATGGCCAATACTACATCCGGCAAGAACAATTCCTCTTAAAGTTTAAAAATTAGTTTCAAAACAGATTGTTTAAATGTCAAAACTTAGAAATTCTTATAATATAAAGGAAACACAATCTGCTTAAAATACTACAGCATAAGCCCAAGGTCATGTCAACTCAGTTGAGTAAATTAAATAAAGGATCACTGGGGTAGATCATCATCATCATAACATGGTAGAGGGATTTTTTTTGCTTTTGAAAGAATGTTTCTAATGTATTTCTTTTTAAAACATACTATATTGTTTCTTTAATATGTTTTTGTTATTGAGTTTATTAATCATCAATGTACACATGGAGATAAATGCAAACCATGCTTGAAAATTATATTCCTGAAATTTAACCCATAACTGCATTTGGACATCTGCCTGGATAATAAGCAGCTTTTTCTCTCAAAAATCATGCCACAGAAAGCAAAAGTCAGTGTTCTTTCATGACTTTACAAAGCCGTTAACAAAAAAGTGGAAATGTAATTTCCTACCCAAAACATACTGACAGGCCAAATTATTGGTCTCTTCCTCACTTTTACCTTTTTCAAAGTATCATTCATAATGCTCCTGTGTATCTTCAGCCAGCATACCAAGCCACTGGGTATTTAAGGTATTAGATTTTTATTGTTAAATTACCACAAGGTTAGCAGCTCAATTTTATTATTTTGTTGTTTCTATAGGTCAGAAGTATGGACATGGTGTGGATTCTGTGCTCAGGGTGTTACTGGGCTGAAATCAAGGTGTCAGTTGGGCTATAGTTTCATTTGGGGTTTATATGTGCTTAGATTCTCACTGTTGGTAAAATTTATTTCCTTGTGGCTGAGGGACTGAGGCCCCTATTTTTCTTTTAGTAGGCTTTAGATAGTTCTCAGCAGCTAGAGGCCACCCACAATTTCTTGCCACGGGGCAGTTCACAGCATGGCTGTTTGTTTTTGCAGGGTAGCAGGAGTAGTCTGAGTGCCTCTTCTGCAACCAGCTGGAGGAAAGACCGATTTTAAAGGGCTCACTTGACTAGATCAGACCCACCTGTGCAATCTCTCTATTTTGAGGTTAACTGATTTGGGACCCTAATTACATCTGCAAAATCCTTTTACAATCGTGCCTAGATTAGCGTGTCAGGAGAGATGTGTGTGCACCAGGGCCAGGAGTCCTGGGGGCCATTCTAGAATTCTGCCTACCATAGCCATGACTAAGGGATCCTACAATCACACGATCAGATTCTAATTAAGTTGGGAACAAATATCTTCCACAGCATGAATTCTACCATCCATTTTCTCCTCATGAGTTTTCCAATTGATTAAACTGTCCAGTTGGGTGTTTGACTTCATAAACTCCTGCAATCACAGGTGTTCTAGAGCTCCTGTAGGTCTGGTGTATGACTTGGGAGTGCTCCAAGGAGGATTAGAGAAGATAGCAGTCAACTACAGCACAATACTGGGGTGTGAGGGAGGGAGGCCATACCTGGGACAGCAGCAGCACATTTCATGTACAAAGCAAGGGAAGAGAGATGAAGCCTTCCTCCTAGCAAGGACAGTTTTCCCCATGTGATTTTACGACTTTTGACATGTCATTCAATGACACCTGACGAACCAACTAATATTTATGAGATTGTGCTTCATTTTGAAAAAAATGACAAACTTTCCGTCAAATAGGACAGTTTCCTATCCTACAGCTCTCTGATGAGAAAATTGGAAACAGAAATGTCATTAATTGTTCTTTATACAAGAGTGTGTCAATTCTACAATGGAAACTTTGTGATCCTACATAAAGCCATTTCTATTACTTCAGAGTACAAAGAATTTGCAAAGAGATGTAGGCAGAATGTGGTGTTGGGAATTTAATTTACTTACCTGCAGACTGTTCCCTTTCCATCATAACTTTATTTAAATAATGGTTATGCTCTTAATTAACAATTTAATTGGTTGGTGCTTTCTCAATCCAGTTCTCTCTCAATCCAGTTCTCTGGGGGCATGCTTTTCTGTTTAACTTTCTTGTTTTAATTCTTCAGCAAAACCATAAAATTTAATTAGGAAAGTAACCAGCTTTGTAACAGCAGTTCTATGTCTAATTAACTATGCTTTGACCGTCTCTTCTCAGACTCCGTTCAACATTGCACATGCATTTTGCATTTGTTCATGTTTCAGAGAAGACATTGTGAATTTATAGCCTATGCATGTAGTCCAATTACTTTCCACTTTCCCTAAGATGCTTGGTTACAGCTAGTGAAATCAGGAAAATTAACAAAGATTCATATATGAATCTGAGAGCCAAAGGCCAAAATGTAGGTTGTTGGTTCGCTGTGTGTGTGAGGTTTCTCCTACTGCAGAATAGATTACCACAAACTTAGCAGCTTAAAACAATACCTATTTATCACCTCACAGTTCTGTAGGTCAGAAGTCCCAACATGGCTGCCTGGATTCTCTCTTCAGGTATCAATGGGCTAAAATCAAGCTGTTAAAACAGCCCTCATGAGAATTACAAGTCAGACTTTAGGCAGAGTTATAGTTGGGCATTGACCAGGGTGTGCTGGTGCACGTCTACCCAAGTCCCTGCAGCTGCTAACTGAGAGCCACGTTGTGGTGAGCACCTGAGCACCTGCTCCCTGCATTGTTCCTATAGATGGAATCTCTGGCACTGGACCTTTCCTATTCAAGAATTGCTTCAAGTGTTTTTCAGAGCTTGAATTCCAGCAGAATAGCTGACACCAACTAGTCTGAAGACCTTCACCAAGAAACAAACCCCGCAAAGAAGTGTAGGAAATGTTTTTTCATCTCCCTGTCCCATGACTTCACTCCTCACTTCTCAGTCAATCTGTGATCCCAACTCCTGTTCAGCCCATCACCTGTTCAGACCCCAACGCAACCTCCTTGGGGAGGCAGATTTGAGGTTTCCTCCCATCTCCTTGCTTGGCTGCCCTACAATTATCAAACCATTTCTCTGCTGCAACTCTTGTTATCTCAGTGTATTGGTTTGTTACTACACAATGGGCAATCAAACCTAGTGGTCCTACAACAGTATCTGCTGGGCTGCCTCTTCCAGGCTTATGTGCCAGAATCCAGTTCCTTGTGGTTGGAGGACTGATATCTCAGTTTCCTTGCTGCCTATCAGCTGAAAACCATTCTCACTTCCTAGGGGCCACTGGAATTCCTTAGCACGTGACTCTCATGGATAGTTCACAACGTTGTAGTTTATGAACTGCTGTTTTGAGACCAGCAGGAGCACTTCTCTGATGTCTTCTGTGAACAGCTAGAGGAAACTCTTTGCTTTTAAAATCCTCATCTGATTAGGTCAGGTCTGTCCTATGTCATTTCCCTTCTGCCATATAATGTAGCATCATCAAAGGAATGGCTGTCCCATCATATTCACAGGCCCCTCCTCATCCTCAGGGAAGTGATTATTCAGGGCATGTACACTGGGGGGATAGAAGTCTTGGGGGCTATCTTAGAATTCTGTCTAACACAGTGTGATTTAGGGAAGGAAGGCAACTAAAGGTTTCCTGGCAAACCCTCCTTCTTCCCTTCTAGAGGCAATGCACAGGGAATGCAAAGAAGCTGTTAGCAATGCCCATAATTCTGTCCCATTAGCTCCACAGGCCAGAAGATGACACACAGTCATATTCTTTTTTCTCTGCAGGCTGCTTTCTCTGCCTGGCTAGAATTGCTGCTTTCCATAGTACAAATGGTTTGCTTGGTTGAAATCATTCGAATTTAAAATGACATCAAGGTAACATGATGCTTTTAGGTAGAAATTTATCTAACCTCAACACCTCCAACTTCAATCCAATAAAACTATTTCTTTAGTGAAAGGAAATGAAGAAATGTGCAAAAAAGATTTAATAGAGCAGGCCTGAAAAATATTATCTTTAGAAAGGCCTGCTTGTAAAATTGGCCCTTTGGCTGGCATTTGGAAAGTTGGATATCAAGAGGATTACCACCACCCTAACTAATAAGAGTGACCCAATATGCTTAGATTATGCAAATAATGTAGTTCATGCTGAACACCTACTTTTTCCTGGGAGTCTGGAATTTGGGTATGTGCCAGACAGAGGGTATCTACGTAACTTTACTCCAATAAAAACCTTGGGCATTGAGTCTTTAATGAATTTCCCTGGTAGACAACACTGTATGTTTGTTGTCACAAGTTGTTACTGATGGAATTGAGCACATCCTGTGTGACTCTATTGGGAGAGGCCTCTTAGAAGCTTGTGCCTCATTTTCCCTGGACTTCACCCAATGCTCCTTTTCCCTTTGCTGATTTTGCTTTGTATCCTTTTGCTGTGACCAGTCATAGCTGTTAGTCAGACTATATGCTGAGTTGGGTGAGTCCTTTTGCAACCCACTGAATGCAGGGATGGTCTTGGTGACCCCTGATTCTAGGGTTAAAGTAAATGATAATGATAATGCTCACATTCTGAGTCTAGGCTCCACTGCCCTGCAAACTTGGCTTCAATACTCTCCATTGTGAAGATAATCAGAATAAACTGACTAGAGGCAAGAGGCAGGCCTCATTTGGGTCCTAGAGGGCTTGACACTGACTAGATCCATGTTCCAATCCCATACTGTGGCCTGGGGACAAGTTACTTAACTCTGTCTCTCTCAGTTTCTTCATCTGTAAAACAGCAACAAAATATACTCACTTCATGGGATTGTTAAAATGAGGCAATTTGTAGAAGCATGTAGCACTGTGGCTGAGAGGAGCTGGATGTGACTCGGTGTGGAGTGGAATCACTAGAGCACAGTTGATATCCTAATATTAAGCTTCTTTCTCCCCTTCACTCTGCTCCCCTTTCCTCATCAGATCCCTTTCCCTCCATTCTCTCAGTTGTCCCCTAAGCTCCTTTACATCCAAACCATTTCCTCCCCCAGGTGGCTACCTTTCCTTGAGGACTAAATGAAAACAATCTGCAGGAATGATTTTCTTTAAATGCTTACCAAAAAGGGCCCAATGTAAATGTGTGGTCATCAGTGCCAGCAGCCCTATTTACGGTCTATAGCTTTTGGTTCCATCTATGACGATTTCTGAGAGTTTATAAGTAACCCCTACAGTCCTCACAGATGTAATTTTATTGCTTTTGATAATGGTAAGTGATTATCACAAATATAACAGTGAGAGTTCATTACTTTGTAAGGCCTAATACGTAAATAGATTCACTAATGGTAGAAACATCCTTTGAGAAATATTTTGCTCCAATATTTGGTTCAGAATATCTGTTCCCTAAAACACTGAGCTCCAAAGTGAAAAGTGGCTCTTTTTCTGGTGGTATATGAAATCACGATTTCAGTGGAGACGGAAACTTCCACTCAAAACTTTCTTTGCTTCTTTGCAAGTATTAAGTTCCTGGTGGACTATTCAGAAAGTGTTCAGCTACAACTGCTGAAAAGGATGTTGTGGGGTGTATGTCCATATGTGACCAGAAGAGGTTAACGATAGCCTCCTAGAAGCAGATTCCTGCGAGAAGAAAAGGAGGTTTAGGAAATGCCCAGTGAGCATGGTCTCTCTGGTATTGCATAAAACAACCACAATTTGGGGATGGGTTCCTGCATCCTCACCCTGGGCCCTTGTAATGAGACACCATGCTTGAACTCAGTACTGTTTGTGTAGTGGCTGGGAATGAGGAGAAGACAGGGAATCAATAAACTCAATGTTCAAGACATCATTTGCAAATAAATTCAATATTTGAAGAGGAACATGCCAAAGAGAAAAATCAAACCATAAATAAAAGAAAAAAAGTTTGTTAATTACAAGTATCTCCAGAAGCTACAACGTCTCCTTCCTTCCTCATTCCCTAACACTCCTACAGGTAGGACTGCACTTCAGTCATATAGGAAAAACATTTTTCTATTTCATATTAAAGAATAATGAGGCCTGTTTGGTAATCTGCTTTGCTGTCCATTAAAATGAACCCTAAACCACCACATAGTTTTTGGACTTGCTTGTATTTTGGTAGGCATGGAAAAGAACCAGTCACACTACACTCTCATCATAACTTTCAGGTAAAAGTTAACACTCAATTATACGCACTGATGGAGTTAGAGAAATGCTCTAACTCTAAAATTCATAAAGTTTATCAAAGATTGAATAATCAGAGCCTTCAACCTTTGCCAAGAAAATTCTCTTATCAGACCCACCGAAACATAGCAAAACTAATTAACTTGAATTTCTGGCTTTAATTTTTCCTCAACTCACTTCTGCTTAAAGTTTTAATTAAGAGGAAAGTGCCTAGATGATCAGTAGGAAGATTCAAGAAGAAACAGAGAAGTTCTAGAAAACAGGAAACTGAATTAATTCACTCATTAAGGAAAAATAACGACAAAACCATGTATTGAACTTCTAGGATATTCCAGACACTAACTAGAAATACAGCAATGAACAAAAAATAAATAAACTATCTCATGAAATTTATATTCTACCTTGGAGATGGGTAATGAATAGATAATGTGTCAGATAGAAAACTGTCTTTTTTCTTTTCTTTCTTTTTTTTTTTTTTTTTTTTGAGACAGGGTTTCACTCTGTTGCCCAGGCTAGAGAGCCGTGGCGACAGAATAAGGCCCTGTCTCAAAAAAAAAGAGACACTAGAGCTCACTGCAACCTTCTAGGCTCAAGTGATCCTCCCATCTCAGCCTCTCTAGTAGCTGGGACTACAGGCATGTGACACCACACCTGGTTAAATTTTTATATTTTTTTGTAGAGATGGGGTTTCACCATGTTGCCCAGGCTGGCCTTGAACTCCTGGGCTCAAGTGATCTGCCTGCTTCAGCCTCCCAAAGTGCTGAGGTTACAGGCATGAGCCACTGCACACAGCCAGAAAATTTTTGAGTAGCCTTAAATATCCTTTAAAAGCTCTTTCGGTTGGGTGCAGTGACTCATGCCTGTAATGCCAGCACTTTGAGAGGCCAAGGCAGGTGGATCACGAGGTCAGGAGTTTGAGACCAGCCTGGCCAACACAGTGAAACCCCGTCTGTACTAAGAGGCAGGAGAACTGCTTGAACACAGAAGCCGAGGTCGCACCACTGCACCCCAGCTTGGACAACAGAGTGAGACTTCATCTCAAATAAAATAAAATAAAATAAAATAAAATAAAATAAAATAAAATAAAATAAAATAAAAGCCTTTCAAGTTATGTCCTTAGCCTTTACTTTTTTGGTTGATAAATTCCAATTATTCAACTCCAGTCAGCAAATCCCTGTAAACACAGCACAAGCACAATTCCACCATAAGTGAGTAGATGCTCTATTACCTTAAGTTGATGGGATATTTTCTTCAGTGCGTATACTTCCTCTTCTGTTTTGGGAATAAATCTTATCACTTTATCACTATAAGATAAGAAAAGAAAGATGATAATTACTTTTCAAAAATAAAGATATTAGTCATCTCTTTCTTACCTCTTAAAAAACTGCCTCTGCTTTTAAGAAGGAAAACAGCAAAACTTTTCACTGGCCCAGTATTTTATCCAGTTTATTCTCTGATTGCATTGTTCTTTTCTTCTTGTCTTAAAGCTATTTGGTATTTAATCAGCTTTTGAAGATTACAAACTCACATTTAATGTTATAAATGCAGAAAAAGGCCAAAAACACAGGAAGAGTGGTGGCAACAAGAGAAAGAAACTTTCATGAGCTGCTCAGAGCAGATACCAAGAAGGAAAATTTCTGATGACAGAAGAAAGAAAAGTCATTCTTTTTAAAAACATAATGCTGAAAAGGAATATGTCTTTCAGTGAGAGGATGTGAAATCCATACACTAGGGAAAGCTTCTCGTTTGAATTCTTCCCACACGGAGAACAGTAAGGAGAGGCCCATCTCTATGGTGCAGTCATCTCATTTCTCTGGTACAGAGCTTCCTGCCTGGCTTGCGGGGCCAAACAAGAGGGCCATCAGTGTTAGACACTGATGGCTGTAAATTTTTTAGTGATACAAATTAAAAATCAATGTTTACAACTGTTACAGAAACACCAGGGGTTTGGTCTAGGTCCTGCTGCTTTCGCACATAAAGCAATCACTGAGAAGATGATTATTACTAAGAAAGAAGGCTTTAATCAGGTGCTGCAATCAGGGAGATGGGAGCTCAGTCTCAAATCCATCTCCCTGATGGACAAAAATTAGAGGTGTATATAGCAGGGAAGAAATGTAGCAATGTGTACAAAACAGAAACTAGGGAGGAGCAAGGAAGCAATCATAATGAATGAGGGGTCTTGCATCTCACTGTCAGAATGTGGTGATCTAGTGAGTTTTAGTTCTTTGATACTTTTTGATAGGCCTGAAGGTCGCTTTCTGAGGAAGGAACACAGATAAAATGAATATAAGTTTCGATCTTTAAGACCAGAAGAATCCATCTGTGCTTATCAAAAAATTCTCTCTATAGGACTACTGGGTCAGTTTCACAACCACAAAGGTTTTACCACAGTTGAAATTATATTTGGGCCGGGCACGGTGGCTCGCACCTGTAATCCTAGCACTTTGGGAGGCCGAGGTGGGTGGATCATGAGGTCAGGAGATCAAGACAATCCTGGCTATTCCGGCTAACACAGTGAAACCCTGTCTCTACTAAAAATACAAAAAATTAGCCGGACGTGGTGGTGGGTGCGTGTAATCCCAGCTACTTGGAAGGCTGAGGCAGGAGAAGGGTGTTAACCAGGGAGGCAGAGCTTGCAGTGAGTCGAGATCACGCCACTGCACTCCAGCCTGGGCAACAGAGCGAGACTCTATCTCAAAAAAAAAAAAAGAAATTATATTTGAACACACTTTAAGGTTCTTTCTGTAAAGGTCCCGAATCACCTAAGATGACTTAAGGTGTTGCTGTGTCTTTCAGAAAGTTTCTCTTTGGGGGCCTTGTCTCCCAGGTGTGCCAGAAAAGTTGTCTATCAATTTCTAGGTGTGTCATTCTAGGTGATGAGGACAGGTTGGGAAGCCCAGCTCTAGCCCATAATAATCACAACTATCCAATGTCTTTTGCATAGAGTAGATGCTTATTAAATATTAATGGATTGGCATAAAGGAGATTGCTGAGAGTAATTGGCTTCCAGAGGAAATATAAAGGAAAAACTAAGTAAATAAAGCACAGTAGGAATTAATATTTTTCATAACTCTCTATGGCATTTTACAATGATTAAAGATAAGGTAGAATATTATTAATAGAATATAAAGCAGAAAACAAAAACTCTACTAGTTTACCCACAACTTGTCTCTCCAACCCCAAAGGTGCACCAGGAATAAGAATGGAATTTGCATGATTTTCTGTCATTTTACTTCTTAGATGATGATACGATTTGGATTGTGTCCCCACCCAAATCTCATGTTGAATTGGAGGAGGGGCTTTGTGGGAGGTGATTGGTTCATGGTGGCATATTTTCCCCTTCTTGTTCTCATGATAGTGAGTTCTCACAAGATCTGATGGTTTAAAAGTGTGTCACCTCCTTCTTTGCTCTCGCATTCTCCTGCCACCATGTGGAGGTCCCTGCTTCCTCTTCTGCTATGATTGTAAGTTTCCTGAGGCCTCCCAGGCATGCTTTCTGTTAAGCCCGTGGAATTGTGAGTCGATTAAATCTATTTTCTTCATAAATTACCAGTCTCAAGTATTTCTTTATAGTTGTGTGAGAGAGCGCTAATACAGAGGGATAGCAGTTTCCAAGACGAAGTAAGGCTAATATAGAGGGCATCAGATCCCTAGGGATACTTCTGGACTTGCTGGGCAATGATTTTTAGGGCTTTGTGTTTATTTCCAATCACAATAGCTTTATTATTTCAAATGATCCTGTAATAGCTCCTTTAGGCCTATGAATAAAACGGCTCTTGGCTTGCTGATGATAAATTACTGTGTTTTATGGACTGCTACTCTAATAGAGCTTTACAGCTTTGATTTTCTCAAAATCACACAAACCACCTCTCAGTATCAATGTCATGAAGTTCATATTTCTGGAAAGAATAAAAGAAAGTACTGGGAAAAAATTATCAAGTCACTGTAAAACAAATCTAAATATAACTTTTGGAATTTAAATGTAACTACATCTCTTCTCTTTTCTGGTATACATTTCTCTGACCTGTGTTTTTCCTGGATTCATCATACCCTGGCCTTTCTCATCTGACCCAATACAATTCTTGGCAGAGAAAGCAAGCTCGGCTGGGTGATATGGCTGTTTTTGATGGATGGATCACTTGACAGCTTGCTGAAAAACACCTCCATCTGGGGCCTTGTCAGCTCCTCAAGAGTGCAAGAAAAGCAATCTGTAGCTGTTTTACAGCCATAAGAAGAACATTTTTTTTTTTAAAGATGGATAATTCAACCTGGCAATCAGTTCCTCTTCTGCAAATAAGTACAGGATACAAAGAAACTACCCTTGGGATTATTTCACCCTGAACGTGATTGCTCAAACCCAGTTTTCTCATTTTTGTTACAAAAAGTTCACTTCATCCTAGCCTTTAGAAATTCTCAGGTGTGACTTTAGAAATGAGTTTATTACTGTTTGATAACTTATCAAAGGACAGAGAATAAGGAAGGCAATGTAGAAAGACCCATGAAATGTCATACTCTTTTGTGAACCAGTAAATTATATTGATGGAATGACGGGTAACCAAAGCCCAACAAGAGCTCTTTATTCAGCATGTGAAAACCACACGACCCCCAGATGCCCTCTTTGTTTCACCAAACAAAAAGCTTACTCTCCCTAAATCTGAGAGCTAGTGTTTTTTGAAGTGGGGAATAATTTGGTGCTAGAAACAGGGAAGTTTCAGGTAGTCTACTGGAACTTAGAAAAACTAACCATGCAAAACTATCAGAGGAGGTGAGCTTAGAGGCTTTTCCTTATAACTTATCAGGTTTTTTTTTTTTTTTTTTTTTTTTTTTTTTTTTTTTCACTGTTAGGTGGCAACATCAACTTAAGACCCTTTGGCTACCCTTTGGGGTTAAGACGAGGGAATGACAGAATTGAATATGGGTTGAGGTTAGAAAGACTACTGGGCAAGCAGCTGCTCGCATGCACATGTATTTCTAACTTAGCCTATATAAAGTTGTCCAAAGAAAGACAGCATAAGCATTTTTAATTTTAGTTTAAGGATGTCTTATAGAGGAAGCAGGATATTCCAGATATCTAGTCTCTCAGAAATCACTAATACTTATTAATCCATGATATGCTCACATTTTGTTCCTTTGCCCTACAAGACAAATGAGGTTATGTAGCTATAAAGCCCACATTGAGTTTGGTTGTGAGTTTGACTAATAATCCTGCTGTACAGTAGCAACCACATGAATAAGACAATAGTAAATAAATGTAATCAGTTCAAAAAGTATTACCGAACGCCTCCTGAGCATGTATGCACCGAGAGAAAATTCAGAAAGGAAACACAATCTCCAACTCTATACTACGTGTGGGTCTCAGTTTCTTCACTGGAGGAGTGAGGGATGATCTCCTAGCTGCCTTCCAACATGGTGAAAACCCGTCTCTACTAAAAATACAAAAACTAGCTGGGCATGGTGGCATGTGCCTATAGTCCCAGCTACTTAGGAGGCTGAGGCAGGAGAACTGCTTGAATCTGGGAGGCGGAGATTGCAGTGAGCCAAGATTGTGCCACTGCACTCCAGCCTGGGCAACAGAGCAAGACTCTGTCTCAAAGAAAAAAAAAAAGTTCTAAGACTGTGTTTCCTGGGTTTGACACCTCCCATATTGATTGCCATTCTGCTGTGCCTTGACTGTGCAGCAGCTAAGGAAGAGTATCTCTGTCCTCTAGGCAACCCAAAAGTCCTGTTGAAAGACAGAGATACGAAGCTTCAGATGTTTCCTTGTGGCTCCTGACATGACCTTTCACAACTGATTCCATTATAAAATCCTAAACTTCTTTGTATGCTACAGAATTTATGAACCTACACTTGAAAAATTAAAATATTATATAGCATATGAAATGAGAAAGTTCTCTTCCAACCCTAAGCCTTCTATCTTCCCTTTGTAGCCACTGTTAATAGTTACTTGTGTATCACTCTGAACTCTTTTCTGCATTAATCCACATACACGCAGTGTTTGTTTTACAGCGTTTTGTAACACTAGTTAGCTTTTATCTTTTACTTCATATGTTGGTTTTAAAATATAATAAGTCCTTGATTAACATCAATGATAAGTTCTTGAAAACTGTGACTTTACGTGAAACAGTGTATAACAAAACTGATTTTACATAAACTAACTGATATAAGCAAGTTAAGTTCCTATGGGCATATTTCTGGTCATGAAAAAATCACCAGGCAGGGCGCGGTGGCTCATGCCTGTAATCCCAGTACTTTGGGAGGCCGAGGCGGGTGGATCATGAGATCAAGAGATTGAGACCATCCTGGCCAACATGGTAAAACCCCATGTCTACTAAAAATACAAAAATTATCTGGGTGTGGTGGCACATGCCTGTGGTCCCAGCTACTCTGGAGGCTGAGGCAGGAGAATCGCTTGAATGTGGCAGGCAGAGGTTGCAGTGAGCCGAGATTGTGCCACTGCACTCCAGCCTGATGACAGAGTGAGACTCCATCTCAAAAAACAAAACAAAACAAAAAAAAAACACCAAATTTCTAAATAAAGACCCATAGCTGGGCGTGACTCATACCTGCAATTCCAGGACTTGGGAGGCTGAGGTAGGAGAATAGCTTGAGGCTAGGAGTTTGAGACCAGCTTGGATAACACAGTGAGACCCTGTCTCTGCAAAAATAAATAAATAAATAGATAACTAGCTGGGCATCGTGGCACACACATATAGTCCCAGCTACTTGGGAGGCTGAGGCAGGAGGATCATTCAAGCTAAGGAGTTGGAGGCTGCAGTGAGCTATGATCAAGGCATTTTGTCCAGCCTGGGTGACAAAATGAGACCCTGTCTCAAAAAACAAAAAAAACAAAACAAAAAAAGACTCGAAGTACTTCTAATATTAAACATTGAAATACATGTGAACTATATATACATTTAAGAAAAATTAATAAAGACAAGATTATGTACTCAATTTTTGGCGAATCTGAGAGGGATAGTGGTTGTTGCAGTGGTGGGTTAAATCAAGGAATAAATGTTTGCAAAGCTAAAATATGAATACCTCTTCCCAATGTGCAGTTCAAATAAACAATAACAAATACAATGGGTTTGCTGAGGGCTTTTGTACTGCATCATTTATTGTCATGCCTTTGTATGATTTTGTCTATGAGTTTTTATTTTTATTTTTTATTTTTTTTGAGACGGAGTCTTGCTCTGTCGCCCGGGCTGGAGTGCAGTGGCCAGATCTCAGCTCACTGCAAGCTCCGCCTCCCGGGTTCACGCCATTCTCCTGCCTCAGGAGTACAGGCGCCCGCCACCTCGCCCGGCCAGTTTTTTGTATTTTTAGTAGAGACGGGGTTTCACCGGGTTAGCCAGGATGGTCTTGATCTCCTGACCTCGTGATCCACCCGTCTCGGCCTCCCAAAGTGCTGGGATTACAGGCTTGAGCCACCGCGCCCGGCCTGAGTTTTTATTTTAAAATAATTTGTATTCATTCCTGGCTGGGCGCTGTGGCTCACGCCTGTAATCCCAGCACTTTGGGAGGCCGAGGTGGTTGGATCACAAGGTCAACAGATTGAGACCATCCTGGCCAACATGGTAAAACCCCGTCTCTACTAAAAATACAAAAATTAGCCAGGCGTAGTGGCGGGCAACTGTAATCCCAGCTACTCGGGAGGCTGAGGCAGGAGAATGGCGTGAACCCGGGAGGCAGAACTTGTAGTGAGCCGAGATCGCACCAGTCGCACCACTGCACTCCAGCCTGGGCAACAGAGTGAGACTCCGTCTCAATTAATAATAATAATACTAATTTGTATTCATTCCTTAATTCATTTTCCAACCCACTTATTCTAGTTCAGAGTTGTGGGTGGCTGGAGCTTTTCCCTGCAGCTCAGGACACAAAGTAGAAACTGACTCTGGATAGGACGCCATCCATTGCAGGGTGCACTCACACACCCATGCTCACTCAGCCTGGGACCATGTAGACATGCTGATGAACCTAACAGGTGCAGCTTTGGGATGGGGGTGGGAAACTGAGTACCTAGAGAAAACCCACACAGACATGAGGAGAACATGCCAATTCCTCACAGACAGTGGACCTGGTGGGAATTGATTTTTTTTTTCTTGTCAAAGTTACAGCAAAATGATGTTGAATGAAAAAACAATGTTATTCTAGGACCTGCTGTACCACCTTTTAAATAAATGGCTGGATTTTATACGCTGATATTTTATTTCAGAGTTTTATAACTATATTCATAAGGAAGGCCTTTTTTTAAAAATAAACTTTTTATAAACCTTTAAAAAATGATGCTCTGTGTGTGTGTGTGTTTTCTCAGAGACAGTCTCGCTCTGTCATGCAGGCTGGAGTGGAGTGGCATGATCACAGCTCACTGTAATCTCGAACTTCTGTGCTCAAGTGATCCTCCTATCTGAGCCTCCCAAGTAGGTGGGACTACAGGCGTGAACCACCATGCCCAGCTAATTAAAAACTTTTTATTTATTTATTTTTTAGAAATGAGGTCTTACTATGTTGCCCAGGCTACTCTCAAACTCCTGGACTCAAGTGATCCTCCCACCTCAGCCTCCTGAGTAGCTGGGACTACAGGTGTGTGCCACCATGCCCAGCTAATTAAAAAACGTTTTTTTTAAGAGATGGGGTCTCAGTATGTTGCCCCGGCTACTCTTGAACTCCTGGACTCAAGTAATCCTCCTACCTTGGCTTCCCAAAGTGCTCGACTTACATGCAGGAACCACTGTAGCAAGCCTCATATTTTAATATGTGATGTTCTCATTGATGTTCAGATCTAATAGTTGACAACTGAGTTTTTAGTCCTTCTTTACTAAAGAGCTATTTTGAAGAATGTTAAAAAATATATCAAGCACTTAGATGTATTTTGGGTGGGAAGATTTATTTTTGTTGCTGTTTTATTATCTTGAAGTAAGAGAAGGTGGCCCATTATGATACCCACTTTGTAGACTTCATTGCATTGGTATTTATGGCCTAATATGTATTCAAGTTCTATAAATAGTGCACAAATATTTGAAAAGATCTTTCTTATAAAGTTCTATATATACACCTATTAAGCATATTAATTATATGATTTTTATTTTCTCTGTCTTTAGTTTTCCACTGAATTTGACAATTTGAGCCAATTTTACTCAATATACCTACTATAATTTTGGATTTGTCAATTTACTTTTGAATATAAAAACTTTTGATTCATGTATTTTGATGTGTGTAACTGTATATAAGCTCACGACTGCTACATCTTCTGGATAGAATAAAACTTTTACTCCTATAAAGTTTCCTTAGAAAAACTCTTCTTTGGTTTATTTTATGCTCTTTATCATGAATTCCATTTTTTCCCCATAGAATTGCCACTCCTGCTTTTTGTTTGCCTGGCATTTTTAATTGGATATTTTGCTTATTCACATTAATTGTAATACATAATATATGTGACTTTATCCTTATAATTTTTATCTTTTTGCTTGTTGTAGGTTCTTATTTGCCCTTTTCTTTCTCTTTCTTGGATTAACCAATTTTCTTTGTCAGCTTTTTCTTATCTAGTGGTTTGCAAGTTATGCATCTTCTATGTATTAGTGATTTTTTCGTGTTTTACAAACTTAGAGATACCTTTTTCTTCATGTCTAGAATGTCTCTGTAATTTGTCCCCTTGAACAAGATAAGACCTTAAGAATCTTTTTTTTCTCTATCCTTCTCCCCTCAAATGTTTTCCTCCTTCTTTGCTCCATGTCTTGTCAAAATCCCCTGGAATTTTTGTTGCATATTAAGTGCAGATATGTGTTGTTTCCCTTTGAAGTTCATATGTTGAAGTCCTAATTCCCTCAATCCAAGAATGTGACTACATTTGAAGATAGGGTCTTTAAAGAGGGAATTGAATTAAAATGACACCATTAGGGTGTTTTTCCTAATCCACTATAGTATTAAAAACACTTAAACTTCAGATATTTCATTTTTTTCATTCTTTTCTCCGAGTCACTGAATTTATTATTATATATGAGACGGAGTCTCGCTCTATCACCCAGGCTAGAGTGCAGTGGCACGATCTCAGCTCACTGCAAGCTCTGCCTCCTGGGTTCTCGCAATTCTCCTGCCTCAGCCTCCGGAGTAGCTGGGGCTACAGGTGTGAGCCACACTGGATTTATTTTTTAGGATCCACTTCCTTCTTCACTTTGGGGGAGAAAGAGAGTAAGGTTAGATTACAAATCTGGGCTCCACCACTTGATGTGTGCCCTTGACCAAAATGCTTAAACACTTAGAGCCAATGAGTCCTAATCCTTAAATTGAGGGGAAGCACCAATGTACCATTGCATAGGTTTTTTGTGAAAATTATTTCATCCAGCACATTTATGAAGGTTACATTATGTTCCAGGCACAGTGGTAGATGCCAGCGAGACAGCAGGAACTGCTGAAGATGAGTTTATAATCACACTCCCTGTGAGATATCGTCTGGGAAATACCTAATTTGTAGCCTCTCACTACATAGTAGCTACTGTCATTACTTCTATGGGAAAATATTCTTCTAGTTCTTTTTTAGAAATGGTCTCACTCTGTTGCCGAGGCTGGAGTACAGTGGCACCATCACGACTCACTGCAGCCTCAACCTTTCAGGCTCAAGCATCCTCCCGTCTCAGCCTCCCAGGTAGCTAGAACAACAGGTGTGAACCACTATGCCCTGCTATTAAAAAAAAAAAAATTTGTAGACAGGGTCTTGTTACATTGCCCAGGCTGTTCTCCTGCACTCAACTGATCCTTTCACCTCGGCCTCTTAAAGTGTTGAGTTTACGAGCATGAGCCACTGCACCCAGACTAGAACTTAATGCACTGAAATAAGATGCTTTTCCAAGTTTGCTCCACTGTGAACACCACAAAAAACATGACACAATTTGATTCTGAATACATTCAACATTTTTGTTGTTGCTGCTGGCATTTTTTCTTGCCCTTTGCATGGATATTTGCATTAATCTCTGATCAGTGCCTTAATTTGGGATTTACTGTTTTCTCTCTGCTCAGGCAGCTCTTTGGCATCTGAGAGATGCACATATTGGATGGTCTCATTTTCTACAATGATAACTGGGTATATGGAACACTTTATATAAAGAAAAAGGGGCTGGGCATGGTGGCTTACTCCTGTAATCCCAGCACTTTGGGAGGCCAAGAAGTGGGGGATCACCTGAGGTCAGGAGTTTGAGACCAGCCTGACCAACATGACGAAACCCCATCTCTACTAAAAACACAAAATTAGTTGGGTGTGGTGGTGCAAGCCTCTAATCCCAGCTACTCGGGAGGCTGAGGCAGAAGAATCACTTGAACCTGGGAGGTGGAGGCTGCAGTGAGCTGAGATCATGCCACTGCACCCCAGCCTGGGCAACAAAGAGTGAAACTCAAAAGAAAAAGGAAAAATAATGTCAGACAAAGTCCTGTAGAGAGGTTTTCTCTATTGGTATAAGTCACACATGTTCAATTTTTCAATACTTCCAAAGACCAAACTTACCTAGATGTAGTAAAGGATTTCTAATGTTGGCCTTCACAAGGGACCAGAATAGATGACTGCAGTGATGTTTTTGGCTGCTCCTCCAAATCTACTTTCCCGTCTGAAACCCTAAAAGGACTCTGATTCTGCTCAGATATTCACCCTATCCCCATATCAGGACTGAGTGCCGATTAGCCACTCAGAGCTTGGATATCCCTTGGCAACTTTTGTTAGTTTGGCGGTAGATGTGTGGTATAAATTGGCCCAATCAGATTTAAGGGAAGGATTATTCAAAGAAGGTGGAAGGATTCTCTCTCGTTGAATGTAAACAAGCAAATATGCAATTCTGCATGACACTGGTAGCCTACAGTTATGAGGCAGATTCACCCTAAGCTCACTGTGGACCCTCGAGTGGAGAGACAAAATGAATCTGGGTCTGCAATGATCTTGTTGAATCAACCAACTTTTAAGCTTGTTCTGCTACTGGACTTCCTGTTGTATAATACATTTTAAAATTACGTAGGGCAGTTTGAGTCAGGTTTTTTCTTACTTGTAACCAAAAGCACCCTGTAAAACAGTAAGTTTACTTTGGACATTTTTAGAGGAATAAGAAAAACCAATGGAATAATTAATTCACTGTTAAATCAGTCTTCACAGGTGAGAATATACATATTGGCACTCTCTATTTCCTCCGCAAGTCCCTCTCTCTAAAACATCCCTTTAATTTTGATGGCAGCTTAAAAATACCATGTGTTTTCAGAAGGAAAGATTTAGGGTACTCCAAAACTAAGGCTCATCTCGTATTCTCAAGGAAAATAGGACAGTTTAAAATATTTGATGAACTTTATGAAAGCTTGTATCCTGTGGAAAGTTAATAACAGGATGTTCACTTACTTAAAAATAATGTCATCCCCAAGCACAAAGAAATCCATTAGGTAATTCCACCTAGAAAAATTAATGTTCACATGCAGATTCTCTATTATAAAGTGCTTGGGTCTCAGAGCTGCATTTCCTTTGTTGAAAGATTATGTTTTGATGCACATGAAAAATTTCATTAAAAAGCAATAAATAAGAGACAACTTGGCAGAGCATGCTTTAGAGAGCTAAATGGATTCTCCCTTCTTCGGTTATGGTTTATAGTGGCAATATAAAGTACTTGGAACATGAAGAATCTTCCTGTGGCAGTTTGCTTAGGATATGAAGATTTAGACTTCACTCTTGGATTAAAGTTAGGCAGAAGTAATGACTTTATTTTTGGTGGTTGTTGTTGTTGCAGTTAATTTAACAGCAGAGAAAAGAAAAACACACAGTCTTCAGAAGCCTCACAGATGCACTTCACTTTACAACAGAAATTTTCTCATGGTATCTCACATGTAATGGTTGATCAATAAATATTTGTTGAGTTGAATTGAAATTGGCTTTTTGTAAACCACATCATCTTTTAAATGCCTGAAATGGGCTTCCATTATATGCTTTGAGAATTTCTTCTCCCATTAGCATAAATCAGAGAGGAGAAAAAGCAATAAAATATAATAATGTCATGAAATTAATTTCTTATAATAAGATATGATCTTCACTATGTCTCAAGGACTTGCTGTATATTGTGTGAGATCATTGCATCACACTTCAATTTAGTTCTTTCTTGTTGTATTTAAGGATGGGACTCAGTCTGAGAAAAATGTTACCACAGTGGAGAACAAACTATTTATTCAATAGTTATCCATGCAGCAAATTATTCCACGCAAGTTTCTGGTGTGAGGAAAAGGGAAAGGAGTTACAAAGCACAGGGGAAAATTTTTCAAAGATGTATAATCTAATTGGGTACATAAGACAAATAATACCTTATTATTATAAGGTAACGTGGCAAATGTTTCATAAACTACATAGAAAATATGCAGTAAAAAGGTTTAGCTGCAGTGATCAGAGAAAACCATATGAAAAGATTTGATACTTAAAACTAAGAAGATTTGGGGGCTTAGTAGATTGATGGCCATCAGCAATACATTAGTTTAGTGGTTTTGAAACTAGAGCCTATGTAAGATTCACCTAGGAATTTATCTGCCAGCATAATTTGTTGGGCTCCATACCCTGAAATATCCTTCCAGAAGAAAGCCCTTAGTAATGCTAGAAATTGTGTGTGTGTGTGTGCGCGTGCACGTGCATGCAAGCATGCATGTTTGTGTGTGTATGTGGTATATCACTTAATATGCATGAGTGGCAATACAGGAAGAGAAATTCTAAGATGCCCAACACGATGAGTGACGCTAACACTGGGGCCAGTGGTTATCCTGACTGAGGAGCACCTTGGTAGCCCCTGGATGCCCTAGAGTTTGAGCAAGGTGGGAATTCAGACCACAGACTCCCATATAAAGCCTTAAAGATAACAACCTTAGTGAAAAGATGACTAGAAAAAAAAAAAAAGCCTTGTGACAGGAGAAAGGAGGAAAATGTGTTTGTCTTGAACTTGGCTCTAGGTAGGAAAAATATAGTCAATAGTGAGAATTTAAAACCATAGCTAGCCCTCCAGCAGGATTAGGAATGAAATTCAATCTAAAAAATAAACCTAATAAACCTAATGAAATTTAAATCTATATGGTCCAAAAATCTCCAAACTAAGAATTCGTGTTAAAGTAGTCTTCTGGTTAGAAGTTCCTTGTAGTCCTTACTGTGGTGTGCTGCTCAAATAACCCCTACAGAACAGAGGTATTCATCGTCCTAGCTGCAAAGTGTTGCCTGCTGATGGCTCACAGCTGAGTCCTTCTTAAGCAATTGCCTTTGGCTGAAAGGAAGTCCTTCATCTAGGAAGAAGACCACTCCCCCAGGGGCAGTGTATGCTGAGGTTCAAAGGCCTGGCCCCCTTTCCTCAATTTGAGACGTTACTGAAGGACCAATCCAGCTTTAGATTTCCCCATGAAAACTGTTGAGAAGACATTTCAGTTCAAATCTCCCTCTGTGCTCAGTTTCTTTCATTTCCTTGCAGATGTTGTTTGTGAGAGTACTCCCTAATAAAGTGACTCCATGCAAGCCTCTCTCTCAGAGTCTACTTCCTGGGGGACCTTAGCCTGTGATGTGCCCTGTCCCTAGGGTCCCAAAACAAATGCAGATCATTTCTGGAGGAATCTATCTTAAAACCAGGTCTCAAAGAACTCCCATAAAGTTCCAACACATAGGAGCTCACTATCAAAAATTACAAAGCACATCAGAAAATAAGCCAACAAGAGCAAAAGCCAGTAGAAACAACAAACAGCAGAATTAGGCCTGCAGAGCCTACTGATGTTGAAATTGTCAGATAGTGCAGGGGTTGGAACATTTTTCTGTAAAGAGCCCCATGGTAAATATTTTAGGTTTGCTGGCCATTCAGTCTCTATTGCTACTGTTATGGGATTCTTGGAGTGTTGCTTCACCAGCTGGAAACCTCTGTGGCCAATGGTGCCTTTGCCTAAGTTTTGTTTTGGCCTGCTGGGCTCCTTCTGTCCTCTCAGCCTGGCAGGCTGTGCTCAGCTCTCACTACTGGGCTGGATCCCATGCCTGCCAAGGGTGAGCCAGACACGGAGCTACAAGGGGTGTGCGAGTGAATGTGGGGTCCAGCTACTGTACACACCTAGGCACACTGACTGCAGCAGGCCAGGCAGCTACAGACGCTGGTATGGGCACCAGCTCCCTGCAAGGCTGTGGCTGGACAAGGTGTACCATAAGCAGCTTCCACAGCTGACACCAGGGAACATGATGTGGTGTCTGGAAGCTTGGGATGCCAGAAACTGCAGAGCCCTAAAGAGGGTATCACAGCCCTGGCTTGGGGAGCTCCTAGGTCTGGGCTCCCTGAAGGGCTGCAGCTCTTCTCTCCTTCTTTCTTGTCACCCACAGCATGGTGGGCAAGGAGTGTGTTTCAGCCCTATTTGTGTTACAGTTCTTTTAGCTCCACCATTTGGCAGGTCCCGAGTTCTTGTCCTGTGTCCAGGAAGGATGAGGTACACAGACAAGTGTAGGGTAAGATGAAGAGGAGATTTATTGAGTGATAGAATAGCTCAGAGGAGACCTATAGTTGGTAGTTCCTCTCTGTAGCCAGGCTGTCCTGACAAGTGTTCAGCTCTCAGCAGAGAGGGTAGCTCCTCTCTGCAGCTGGTCATCCTGTCTCTTCAGCTCTCAGCAGAGAGGAGACCCTGGGGTGGGTAGCTTCTCTCTGTAGCTAGTCATCCCATCATCTCCTTGAGTCTGGGGCTTTTATGGGCCTGAGGGAAAGTACCCTGTGCCAGTTGGTCCATGGACAGCCATGGGTGGGCCTGGAAAAGGCACCACAAGTTCCCACTCTGGTCTTCAAGACTGGTAGCCTGGCCCCCAGGCTTCAGGCCTCCCCAGCTTAGAGGTGGGGCTTCACCAGGACTGGCCCCCTTCTGCCCAGGAGCCTGTCTGCCTCCTGCTGCCATTTATGGCACCCAGGCTATTTGTGCCAAGGGGTGCTTGCAGGTCAGCACCGAGCTGCCCTCAGCACCCCTTTGGCCTCCCTCCAGTGCTTGTTGGTGCCCAAAATCCAGAGGGGGTTGAGGTGGCAGGGAGCTGGCGTGTCAGCACTGCCCTGAGTGTGTACACATCTGGCCGGGTTTCAGAATTGCTCGGGCTCAGCTTCAACTTTGCGCCATGATTGGAGCAAGAACTAACAATGGGGAGAAGCCAGACAACAGGAGCAGGCCCCCAGGACTGTAGAGATGCCTGGGTCTGCACCTGCGGGTTGGGCAACTGTAGCTGTGCCTGGGAGGGTGGGACTCCTGCCTGCTCCTGGCTCCCAAGAGCACAGGGGTGCCTGGGTCTCAGCCTCAGCTTGGGCAGCTATAGCTGTGCCTGGGGAGCTCCTGTCCCACCAACTTGGAAGGGGCGGCCCTTCAGCTTGTCCTGGGCTCCCGCTTGTCCACAGCTCCTGCCTGCTCTGTGGAGTGTGCAGTCCCAGCCCTACCTCCTCTCCACATTTTCCCCAGCAACAGCAGTGGCAGCCCCTGACCAACCCCACAGGAGAGAACCCGACACTCCTGGGGCCAGCCCTATGAATTCTGGCTGTGTCTTCAGCAGGGTGCTCATGGGATGTGGCAGGGAGTGAGGTTGAGGTAGTGACTGAGGCTCTGGGCCTGGAAGCACATCCTGCCCAGCCATGCAAGGGTGGGGTCATGCAGTTGGCTGCCTCAGGGACGCAGGGCACAGGGGACACACCGCTGTCACTGCTGCTTGTGCAGCTGCTCCTGCTGCCACCACTCATGTCTTTCTGTTGCAGCTGGCATGACGGCAGCGGATGTTCCAGATGGCCTGCCGCTGCCATCACTACTTCTCAATTCTGCCATTACAGAGTGAACCTACCAAGATAATATTAAACAGACAGCTTTGGCTGCGTTTCAATAAAACATTGTTTACAAAAACAGGTTGGATTGGATTTGGTTGGGCTGGCCTTGGCCTGTGGGCCATAGCTAACAAACACCCTGAGATGGAGTATACATATATCATGTAATATTCTTAGAAAATGAAGGAGGGGATCCAAAATGTTACTAATAATCAAGAAGCTATAAAATGACCAGATTAAATTTCTAGAATTAAATTATACAATAAATAAAACTAGAAACTTGATGGACAGGTTAAATAGCAGATTAGATGTACCCAGACAAGGATTAGTGAACCAGAAAGTATATCTTTAAAAATTATTGAAAATACAGTACGGAGTGTAACAAAGGTATAAGCTAAAAAAGAGCGAAGTGTCATGTAAGCTAGAGAGAGTCTATTCTGTTTCTAATCTGCAAACATCATGTTCAGCAGCAAAGTGCTCAACACTTTTCTTCAAAGTCAAGAATAAGAAAAGGATGCTATGACCATTGTTTGTATTCAACAGAATCAGTGCAAATAAGAACAAAACATAAAAACTAGTGGAATTGGAAAGAAGGAACCAAACAGCCAGTTTTCATAGATGATACAATTAACCACATAGCAAACTTAAAAAAAAAAAAACTAAGAGTTATAAAACTAGTGAGAGAATTTAGCATGGCAACCTAATATATAATTAAAATTTACATCATTTGAATTTCTATACATTAGCAACATACAGAGATTATATACAAACATATAATTCTCTAAAATATAAGGTACCTACCAATTCATATAACAAAAGATACACAAGTTATTTAGGGAGGAAATTATAAAATTTGATTAAAGGACATTAGGTCGGGCATGGTGGCTCACGCCTGTAATCCCAGCACTTTGGGAGGCCGAAGTAGGCAGATGAGGTCAGGAGCTTGAAACCAGTCTGGCCAACATGGTGAAACTCCAACTGTACTAAAAATACAAGAATTAGCTGGGTGTGGTGGCGGGTGCCTGTAATCCCAGCTATTTGGGAGGCTGAGGCAGGAGAATCACTTGAACCTGGGAGGCAGAGGTTGCAGTGAGCTGAGATCATGCCACTGCACTCCAGCCTGGGCGACAGAGCGTGACTCCGTCTCAAAAAAAAAAAAAAAAAAAAAAAAAAAAATTGATTAAAAGACATTAAAGGCGATGTAAACAGAGACACACCATATTCACATTTTAGAAGACAATATTGTAAAGATGTCAGTTTTCCTCAAATTTATCTATAGATTCTATGCAACTCCAAACAAAATTTCAACTTTTTTTCGTGGAATTGGACAAGCTGAAGTGAAACCATAATAGAAGAACAAACAATCAGAAACAGGCAACGCACTTGTGAAGAAGGTGAGTAACCAAATATCAAGACTTAGTGTAAAGTTACAGTAATTAGGACTGTGGAATTGACAGGAGGGTAGTCCAATATATGAGAAGCAGATCCTTACGTATAGAGAAACATGATCCATGACAGAGGTTGTATGGCAGATCAACAGGGAAAGGATGAACCCTTTCATAAATAGAACTGGAACAACTAGTTATCCATGTGGGAAAATAATTAACTTAGGCCTTTATCACTCACACACACACACACACACACACACACACACACACACACCCCACGTCAAAATGAATTAAGAATTCAACTGAGAGGCAAAACCTTTAAAGATTAAGAAGAAAACATAAATTATCTTTATGACTGTGGGATAGGGTAGTATTTATAAAACAAGATGGAAAAACCATAAAGATTAATTCAATTATATTAAAATTAGGAACTTTTCATCAAAATATTCCATAAAGTCAAAAGGCAAGCCATAGAGAGGAGATATTTAAAACATAAAAGCAGAAGATTAGTATCAATATGAAAAAGATGCGTTACCTAAAAAAAGTGCAAAATATATAAACATGAAATTAACAGGAAGCAAATGAATGAAAATATGAATAGATGCATATCATTCTTTTTTTTTTTTTTGAGACGAAGTCTTACTCTGTCGCCCAGGCTGGAGTGCAGTGGTGCGATCTCGACTCATTGCAAGCTCTGCCTCCTGGGTTCACGCCATTCTCCTGCCTCAGCCTCCCGAATAGTTGGCACTACAGGTGCCCACCGCCATGCCTGGCTGAATTTTTTGTATTTGTAGTAGAGACGGGGTTTCACTGTATTAGCCAGAATGGTCTCGATCTCCTGACCTCATGATCTGCCTGCCTCAGCCTCCCAAAGATGCATATCATTCTTAATAAGCAGGAAGATGCAAATTAAAACCACAGGGAGACATCATTTCACAACTACCAGTTTCTCAATGAAATTTCCATAGCACCAAGAGGTAGCTATGGAAACTCACATCTTTGCTCAATAGAATATAAACTACTGTAGCACTTTGGAAGAAAACAATTTGGTGTTAACTGGTAAGACTTCAACATGTTCACACCTAATGTCTGAACAATTCTACTCCTGAAAATGCTCATGCACATGGGTCCCAGGAGAGTCATACAGGAATAGCAGCTTTATTTCATAATCACAAAACCACACTAGAAACAACCCAAACTTCTATCAACAGTAGAAAATTAAATTGTACCTCTCCACAAAATGGAATACTATATAGCAGTGAAAATAGATGAACCACAGCTATCATATATCAACAAGGATGAATCTTGCAGTCATCCTACTGATGATTAAAACAAGTCACAGAGGAATACATAATGTATAATGACATTTTAATAGATTTCAGAAGTGACTATAAGATTTTAGGAATACAAGTATATATGGTAATTTTTTAAAAATCAACTGAACAATAAAAACAAGGTTATAGGTAACCTCAGAAGGAAAGGGAGAGGGAGAGGGAGAGAGATGTGATTAAGAAGGAAGTACACATGGGAGGATTCAAATACATTGGCAATGTTTCACATTTTTAGCTGAGTGGTGGACATAAAGGTGTTTGTTGTATAATTATTTGTTAAAACTTGCATATATGTTTATATGTACTTATTTACATATGATATTTCATCAAAGAGACTGACCTAGTACTGATAGAAAATGTAGATTCTCAGGTCCCATCCCATACATTTGAATTCAGTAGGTCTGATAAGCATCCCAGGTGATTCTGAGGTAGGGATGTCTATAGATCACATAGAAATAGATACTGGCTTATTATAACAATGTGGATTTACTACACTGAAAGAATTAACACTTATCCTGAGAAAGAAAATGAGACTCAGTTGAGCAACAGAGAAAAAGAGACATCTTCCACTCTTCATATCACAGTGCAGATTGAGGGGGTTGGCAGTACCTTAAAGACTGCATGGGGGCCATTGTAAACTCATTTCATTATGGCTGTCTTGGCTTGCAGGGATGCCCTGGGTAAAATGGCAGGGTGTGTGAGAGCTTGCACAACCCCAAAAGCACAGTAACTCTTAACATGTGAAATCCTGGGTTCTGTGTGAATAGAGGCAAATTCCAGACTTTTTGCACACGCAGAGCTCTTACAAGCATGTTCTTGCTGCTAGATATACATTCAGGTCTGTGCACCGGAACTTGAAGAGGGATTGCAGACTGTGGGGACTTTTAGGATTTGGGAGTAGTATTTTCCCAGTTTGATGAGCAGTGAAGAAGGGGGGCAGGCTCTTGCTGGCTTGCACATACATGTCAGGAGCAATACCACATGGCCCTAACAGCAACAACGGCCAAGAGGAACCAGGCTTCTTGGCCCAGCTGTCATTAAGCTGTGGTACTCACACCCCTTGGGGTATGTGGAGACTTTCCAAGGGGAATAAGGAAACTGATCTTTTAAAGGCAGTGAATTTCCAGTTCTTTAGCATTCACATGTTCTTTTGCCTAAAACACACCTATCTCAGAATGCATCTATAGATGAGGTTTTGTTACTCTACTTCTCCTACCACCCTATCCCTATCCTTTACAATCACACCCCTAATACTTTTCAGAATAAAGGCAAAACTTTCCTCTATCCTATATATTACTGTAGTGCCTTGCTTTGAGGGTGAAAAATTCTCAGGGGTATCAAAAAAAGTAATAATTAAATGAGGCACTGCAAGCCCGAGGCAGGACTTCATGTCTTTCTCTGTCATCACATCATATTGTATCATATATCACATCAGATCATAAGGGTAAGTATGGTGTTAAAAATGGGATGGGAAAGTCTATATTCAAATATATCATGTTGAGAGGAGTGGGACTTGATAATTTATATCTAACAACCTCACTTTTTCTGTCACCTATTAATAACAAAATGCCTTGCTCCTGAAGGTGAGTCCCCTAAGAGTGAATCAGAGAATCAGTAAAAAAAATATTGAAGATCACAGCATGAATTTCATTCAGGCAACAAACGCAGGACAGAGCTTTGTATCTTGTCTACCGGCATATCCTAGAATTCAGTTTAAGAAGGAAAAGGGTTGTGAATGGGACTGTGTATTAAACAGAAAAGTACAAATTGAAAGATGAAGGCCGATTTTCCTGCCAGAAAGTAAGCGATTGGGCTGACTAGTATAATAAGGAAGTTTGCCTTTGCCAATTAAACAATATAACACATGGTCTCCTAAATAAGCTATATATGCAGCTTCAAGGTTTAGAAAAAAATTATTTTTTAAAGAATATAATACTTTTTTGTCAAATGTTACTGTGTTAGAACAAATATAATGATGTCAACATTTTAATTTTCCCAGGTCTTCTGATCTTATCAAGTTAAACAAAAATGGATAAGGGATACATTGCTTTCCAGATTTCTTCTTGGTGGACATGAGTAGAGAAGTTGGGAAACCACTTTCTTAGCTATCTGTACTGGTTTCCAGTTCTTTCTTTGAGAAGATGGTAACTCCTCACATTACACAGGGTGATGCCTACATGACCTAGGTGCATATCTGCCCTGCCTTAACTCCGCTTATCTTTAGGAAAGAAAATGCCTGAAATAAAAATTTCTCTCTCCTGACCAAAATGGTGGAGAGAGACTGGTGGGATCCAAGATGGCAGCTCACTTGGTCTCTGAAGGACCTCTAATTTCATTACAGTCTGATCTCCATGCTATGTAACACTCCAACCAGCACCATGGCAGGTGACAATCACCATGACAATGACTGGAAGAAACCATAAAAGGACAAAAAGGCAGGCAGCACTCCAGTTTCTAGGAGTTCTCTACCAACTCTCAGAAAAAACAAGAAGATTCCTCCCCTTTTTAATGCTCAACCTCTTCATTAAAGATGACCTGTATCTGCAGATTCCTGGCTCTCATGGGCTGAGAAAGTTGATTTTTGAACCAAGCTTCTGCTTCTCAATCCTATGGCCATCGAATAAAGCCTGCACTGCTAGACATTCACTTTTGGTTTTGCCTGTTGGCTTCAAGGGATCGAACAGGGAAATACCCCATTTTTGGTGGGGGGCTGACTTTGTTGGTAACACTCCACCTGAGCAAACCTCTCTGGAGGTGCTGTGGAGTCATTAAGGAGAAGATCTTGGGAGAGAAAAAAGACATTACTGTTAACAGGTGAGATAATGAATAACAATTAAAACAATATCATTTTAGATAGTGATGAGGGTCACGAATAAGAGGTAATTTGATTGTTACTGGACGGGGGGCAGATGTGCTAATTCAAATTGGGTGGCCAAGGAAGGATCCCATGGATCAACTTTTGAATTAAAACATGGATGGGGAGGAGCGAGCAGAGGAAGATTTGAGGGAAGAGGGCTCCAGGCAAAGGAAACACAAGTACCAATGCCCTCAGATGGAACAGGCTGGGCGTGTTGGAGGACAGGGAGACAGTCTATGTTTCTGCAGCTGAGACTGGAAAGAGGCAGTATGAGGGAGGGAGGCAGGCCCTATAGGAAAGCTCTTAGAGGGTTTAAATCAGAATAATATCTAATTTACAGTTTTAAGCTCACTCTGGCTGCTATGTGGAAAATGGATTACAGGGAAAGGGAAGAGAAAGGGGAGAGTAGGGATGAGCAGTTAGGAGACAATTGACACGGCCTAGGAGGAAAATGGCTTATCTAAAGAAGAAGTAAACGAGGAGGCAAGATCTAGGATCTATCAGAGGGAGAACCAACAGAGCCCACTGCTGAATTTACATGACCACAGGAGAGGGAGGAAAAGAGGAGTTACAGAGGATGTATATGTTTTGGCCATTAAATGAGTTTGAGAACACTGGAGCCAGGTTTGACAGCAAATATCAATCTCCTTTTCCTTTTTGGGTATGTTAAGTTTGAGATGCTATTAGACAATGATAGGATAATCTTTTTTTTTTTTTTATTTTTTTATTATTTTTTTTTTATTGAGACAGGGCTTCACCATGTTGCCCAGGCTGGCCTTGAACTCCTGAGTTCAAGCAATCCTCTTGCCTGAGCCTCCCAAGTAGCAGGGATTACAAGTGCATAACACCATGCCTGGATTTGACAGGATAATCTTGGATATGTGAATTTGAGGTGTTGCGGCTCAGAAACCAATGCCACAAAGTATGATGCTTGATATGCTGAACTGAAGAAGCAGCCTCAAGGTCTCTCTGACCTTCCCTGACTTCTGTCTCTCAATCGTCTTCCAAGGAATGTAACGAAATTGTTCTCTGAAGTTCCCTTATCTGCCTAAAGTCTGGATGCACCAAAGAAGAAAACAATTTCCGCTGGTTCTTTCCCTGAGTTTTCAATAACTGACCTTACATTACAGGAAGAAAGGCTGAAGTCTGTCAATGTACCCGGACAGACTTTTGTCACAAACCACTGTCTGCTCTATAGGCCCAACAGAATATGTTCCAGGCCATTATATGTTCTTCGAGCCCACTGGATCCCCCTAAAAACCATTTACTACCCCCCTAAAATCATCTATACCTATCTCCCTTTTCCCTAAGAAGTAGGGTATAGAAGCATCTGTACTCCATTGGGATATTGGGTATCACTCTATGATTTTCCCCGTGCATGCTAATAAATTTGTATACTTTTTCTCCTATTAATTTGACTTTTGTCAGTTGATTTTTTTTCAGAGAATTTTCAGAGGACAAAGGGGAAGTTCCTTTGGACCCTACAGGGGGTTTAGGTGGAAGTTAGGGCTGGAGATATAAATTAAGGAGTCATCAACATATAATTAGTATTTAAAACCATGATACTCATTTCACTTTTATACTCTGCCTATGTACTGCAGAGACTGTTTAGAGAAAAGATGAAAGATCAGAAATTCAAATTTCCTAGATTAGAATAGGGTTTTTTTGTTTTTTTGTTTGCTTGTTTTGCTAGGGCTTCTCTTTTCTTAGTTATTCCTTCATTCCATGTATAAAATTAGGATTTATATTTTCAGTCGAAATCTTTTGAGGAATGAGAGAGAGGAGGTAGATAACGGCATTGCTAAGCCTTTAGGCGCAACATAGAAGGCTGTGCTGGTATCACATTGCCAGCTCCAGACTTAGCTCCACATTCAAGTCTTGAGCAAATGAAACATAAGTCACATCTGGAACCCTCACTGCAAGGGAGCTTGGGTTATGGTAGCCTCTGCAGGCAAGAAAGGCCCAGAAGGAAGAGGTTGGTATAGACTCTGAGTAAGCCAATCCAGGGTCTGCTACATCAGTGAGAAAAATGGGAGTACTAATTTCTATAAGGCTTTAACTCTACCAGAGATTTTAAGAATTTTTATTTGAAACTTCATGCAGGATTTTGTTTTTCTTTTGGTGTGTTAAAGGGATAAAGCAGCTACAGAAAGCTGTAGAAAAGCTCCATTGGAAGCTGTGAGCCAGATTTCCAAACTAGCCTTTTATTTGTTAACCAAAAATAAGAGTTGGTTGAAATGACTTGTTAGAACAGAACTGGGGAGTATCATCAATGAAACTGGGAAAACAAACCAGGCTCTGTTTATGTTCTTGCTAAATGTGTTCCTCAGTTTGGGGATTTTCTTTTTTGATGATTTTAGTTTGGTTTGGGGAGGGCTATTTTTTTAATGGTAAACACACACATATTGCAATATGTGAATGATCTTTACCTCTTTGGAGGTGATTGTTTTTTACCTCTTGATGGATGCACATTTCACACAGAATGCAAAAGAGCAGTGTAAGACATTGGATTTATTTTCATGCAAAGATGAAGATAACTGCACTAAACCTTAATCTCTCTAAATTCCTACATTTTCTCTGCTTAAAAATCCTTGGCATGTTGACAAAAGTGTCTATAATTTATTTCAAATGATATTGGAAACATCTGCATGCAACGTGAATCTGGAATTATCTGTTTTTTTTTTTTTTTAATAAAGAATAATTAGGCTTATTAGTGACAACTGACCTAACTAAAGAGTCTGCAGGGAACTTGTCTCATTGTAATGTTTGATGTTTTTACTTTAATCCTAACAATAGGATACTCAACAGTAATAAATTACAATGATGCCCAATAGCTACTTTCATTCTTACTATTTTTAAGCTTTTTCTAAAGACTTTCCAGTGTATTATCTCATTTGGTCCTCTTATGATTTTTTAACAATTGGCTACATTTTTTTGGCAGTATATTTGATTCTTTCTACTTTTAAGGATTTAACAAAATAGTAAACTAAGGCAATGATTATTTGTATATACATAAAAACATTGAGAACTAAGGTTGAATTTTGTGAAGGGTCACTCAATGTTTTAGAAGGATGGTCAGTAGTTTGTACCAAATTGTTCATTATGTTTATAAGCCATGGTTGGCATGAGAACTGTATAGCTATGACTGCCTGTGACTTGTTCTTTTGAATCTGGAAATTTCTAGGAAACAAAAACAATCTTGAAATTTAAGCTCAGTCTGACCAAAAAAATGCTCCTTGAATGGTGGTGGATGCTGTGAATGAAGACTTAAGGAAAAGGAAAGGGAATGTGGCAAAGTGACAACACTGCAAGCAGCCTATGGAGAAGTAACAACACCAGTTGAAGGGAAATGAGGACAAAGAATAAGTAAAGTCTAAAGAGTGAGACTGAGACTGAGGAAGTCAGACTGTCATTTTCTCATGGAAAGTCTCCAAAACCTGGATCTGTCCTTCCTTTTTCCTTTATTATTTCCTCTATTAAATTTATATGGGGGCTGTATGTGGTTTGGGCCTTTGAGACCCTTTCCTGGAGGAAAGATTGAACTTACTTTTCTTTTTGGGTGGTGGGACTGCTGGCTGTATCAATGTAACCAATTCTGGAACAAGTTCTTCAGTGGTTAAGAAATATGATTGTGTAATCATATCAACTAGCATGCTTTTGGTTCCAAATTAACAGAAAACCACCTCAAATTGGATGAAATTACAATTGAAAATTATTTGTATATAGATGAAAGGGCCAGCAGTAGGTCAGTAGGGTTCCATCAGGACTCCAGCTCATTTCTCTGCAATTCTCTCAGCTCTATGTTCATCTGTTCATTTAAGCAGGCTTCCCTTATTGTCACAAAAGGGCTGCAGCAGTTCTAGGCCTCACATCCGTACACCTCACTGTCAAGGAGTGGGAGGTACTATTCCAATTACTAAAAGCAAAAGCCTTGAACGTCACTCTACTTGGACCAAATAAGGTGCCATGGACATCCTTGAATCAATCATGGAGCCAGAGAAATGCCATGTGCTAACTGATTCATATCTGTTGAGGCTCACTTCTGCATTGTAGCTGGGGAGGTGGTGGTAGTGGAGGGATACACCTTAAAAATTCATGGCAGCTTCACGATGAGGTAAGAGGGTTGGGAGACTGTCTACGATGTTCATATATAAAAATCAAGACCTGATCCCACATGCACTATACTATTGTCTGATTTTCTTTCACAAATTGCACAGAGGATTGATGGTTTGCCTGCGGGGGACCACTTGGTAGGTTTTAACGTACAGGGACTGCAGGAGTGGGAGTAGGGAATAATCTTGTCAGGCTCCTACAAGCCAAAGCCTTCTGGAAGAATATTCGGAGGCTGCAGATTTTTGGCCTTTAACAGCAGCTCAGAAGTTTAGGAATAATCAGTGAGGGGATGTTAATAGTAGCAGTCTAAAATTAACCACTGAGAAACCAAAGAATCAAAGAATTGTTGTAAGCTATGTTCAAAGGTAAAAACTAATATGTTTCTTTTCCTTGTCTCTCCATGAGGAATTTACATGAAATTTAATGGCTTTGTGATTATATGAAGATGTTTGCTTTCCTTCAGGTTGCATTTTTTTAGGGCTTTCTTACTAGGTAATTTTTCTCATTTGGTGAATAAAATTTATGTGTTGTAGGACTTTTTAATTTTAAGTACCAAATCCTGAAACACTGATTTAAATGCTCTGAGATTCTGGAAGTCTAGAACAGTGAGAGATTTTTTAGTAGAAATGGCTTTATTTGTATTATGCAGCATGGAATTGCCTGATGGCAAACATCAGAAACCTTGGCCCCTATTCTGGTTTCTCTTCTGCCTCACACCACATGACTCTTCCTTGTATAACATGACATGAGTTGGAGCAGAATTTAGGGCAACTGATGAAGAGAGTTTTGTACAGGATGGTGCCAATCTGCAAAATCTCTGTGACAATGTCCTTCTCCAAGTGAGGCTGAAAACGTGGTTCTGCAGGCATCGTGAAATCATTCTAACATACTTAAACTGGTCTCTTCTTTTTCTACACTGCCCCAGGCCTCAAGGGCTTACGATGATAGGTGGCCAGATTTGTCTAATTTTCTGTTTCTGCTCTTTGGATTTAGTACTAGCTTTCTATTGCTCGCTGTGAAACTTGAGGCAAATGATTTAATTTTTGTACTCCTTCTATAATGCTGCCCCTTCATTACAGTATAATCAGTAGAATAAAATTATTTAGCATACAGGCATTCTTTGAATGTTACAGGGTTACACAATGAAAGATAATTATTTAATCTCTCAAACATGTAAAATAGTCTGGAGTATTTCAACCAGGCAGTCCTTGAATGCACCTGGGGTTTCTTTGTTATAACAGGGATTCTAATTGAATCCTTGATACAATTCTTATTGATACACTTTGATCATTCTAATAAAAAGACAGTACTAACATGTTTCTACTTTATACATTTATATACTGGGAAAAAAAGCATATGCAAGTCTTTGGCTGTCATTTTATAAATAGAATAGCAGTAAAATCTCATAACAGAGATCCAGCTACCATTAGCACAGTGTCTGATGTCATGTGCTCTAATGAGCTGGGGAAAGAGAATGCCTACTGTGACGTACAAAACTTAGGAATCAGGAGAAAAGGATTTTGATGGAAAGAGATGAGGAACTATGTCCTTCTTGAGATTAATTCTAAACCTCTAATGTGGTTTGTCATGAAAACCATTTAAAGTCCTTACTCAAAACTGCTAAAAAATAACATTTTATTCTGGTGGAATTCTTTTGTCCTGCATTAATCAGGATCTATGGAAAAAGCAAACCCTCCTCTCAATCTAATGCTGCAGCAGATCACATAGGCTGATTCTGGGGCCCTTTCAGAAGTTCCAGGAAAAGAGGAGGGATGAGCTCAGCTGGAAATAGCCAAGAGGCCCCTGTGTGACTCTAAGGGCATCATTAAAAAGGAATGTTCAATCTCTGCAATCCCTGATTTTAACACTACCACCACTGTGTAAATTGGAAGGCAGAGAGACACAACACTGAGGAGGTGAAAGATGGAAGACAGTATCTGAAAGGATTTTAAAAAGAAAATGTCTTTGTATAGAATTTTTCCCTTCATTCATCTCTGGTTCTGTTTTTCCCAAGGTTACATCTTACCCATTTCCCTACCTCGACATAAAATACTTGGTGTTGCTATCACCATGAGACTTATGGGCTTTATGAATTTTGGTGTGTGTTGTAATCTTCTTCCAGTCTCTGTGGAAGCAGAGAAACAAAGAAGGACAGGCAATTGGAGAAGTTGGGGTTTTTCTTTTGCTTTGTTTTTGTTTTTGCCTCCTTTGCCCAGACTCTAAACAGAGTTGTGTGAGAAAAGAATTCTGGAGAAGAAAGAGCTGGCTGGGTGTCCTCTCCTCGCCTGGGTCATTTAATTTCATCAACCAAAGTCACAACAGACTTTCTCACATCCCTGAGTTCAGAAACCATTCTACTTTCCCATGAAACCCATAATTGTAAACACTGTTGATTTAAAGTAGTTTCTGTTTGAGACATTTCTTTTTCCAGTATCCCATTCTATTCTCTTCAACTATTCCCACAAATGTTACAGGGCAGGAAACATGGATGAGCATAGCAATGACTGGTTAGCTCCAGACCTCGGTCACTTCTAATTTAAGGCTCATGGAGCACAGATCATGACAAAGAACTCTTGGTGATGTGATATCCCCGTGTGATGCCAGGTTGTGAGTCTGACCTTATGACCACATTGAGGTGGAAAGAGTTCTCAAGTTCATGTCATCAATGTGGGGTTAAAGGCTGGCTCAGTCTTTAACTTCCCCCAATGTCTGGTTATCTATAAAAGAGTGTAAGCTCACCTCTGTAAGAGAGCCTTGGAAAGATTCAATGAGAATAGAAATGAAGGCTCCTTGTAAAGAAGTCATATGCTATATGAAAATGAAGAGCTGTATGGGTCTAAAACCCATGGGATTTTAAGGATGGTATTTGTGAGTTTGGTGGAGTTTCTTAGTGGTCCAGAAGAACAGAGTGCTGGAGCCAAATGGATGTGTCACTGGGGCTAGGCCTTTGGATCTAGGCAAAGTATTTCCAAGTAATTTGGCATCAAAGCCTGACTCACCTAAGGGAGCTGAGGTAGTACGATGCCATTTTTTCCAAAGTATAAAACCAAAAAATGAAGAATATGATCCTCTGTTTTATTTCTACCTCCCATATCCCTACCCTTAATCTTTCAATTTATTTTGCTTAAACACATGGTATCTGCGGATTCAGGACTGGCAGGAACCAGAGCAATGGCTCAGAAGAGTATGGTTGCAAATCTCAACTAGGGCGAGGAGGATACAAACTGGGAAATATTTGATTACAAATTCTTTCTTCTTCTTCTATTTTCAACCAGAAAAATAGTGATAAAAATATTAAAAAGGTAACTTTAAAAATACTTGATAGGAAGTCCTTCGTGATTACAACAGACTTGTGATTGTGAATAGGAATCAACTATTGCATATCTCTGGAAAATAATCCCATGTTGCTGGAGAATAAAGAAAATGTAACTATATAATTCTTAACTAGGACAAAGGAGTAAACACACAAACCAACAAATATCTGCGTTATAAACCTAGCAGTTTAAAAAAACATCCTTTACTTTCTCTAAAAGATGAGAAGTATCAGAAGAAGAGGTTTTTTTTTTTTTTTTTTTTTTTTTTTTTCGAGACGGAGTCTTGCTCTGCTGCCCAGGCTGGAGTGCAGTGGCCGGCTCTCAGCTCACTGCAAGCTCCGCCTCCTGGGTTCACGCCATTCTCCTGTCTCAGCCTCCCGAGTAGCTGGGACTACAGGCGCCCGCCTCGTCGCCCGGCTAGTTTTTTGTATTTTTTAGTAGAGACGGGGTTTCACCGTATTAGCCAGGATGGTCTCGATCTCCTGACCTCATGATCCGCCCGTCTCGGCCTCCCAAAGTGCTGGGATTACAGGCTTGAGCCACCGCGCCCGGCCAGAAGAAGAGGTTTTGTAAGTCAATAGCAACGATAAATTGTTCAACCCATCTTGCTTGCTAAGGGTAGGCTCTCTCCACACCTGACGTGTTGTGTTCACTGGTATCTCCAGCAACCAGCCCAGCTCTTGCTTCCTGATAGGCTTTCAGCAAATGTCTGTTGAATCAAAGTTTCTTTAAACCTAGAAGGTACTAAACTACTTTTTGTAGGTAGAATACTGATACTCAGGATAGCGGAATGCTCTTCCAATACCTTATCTTCTCTTTCTCCTGTCTTTTTGTCCTCCCTCCACGCAAGCTCTAATGACTCCACTGGTTCTGCAGGATCTGCCAAGTGGACTCCCTACTCTACTTTCTCCTTGTGCCAGTGTATTCTCCCTGCGGCCACCAGGACAGGCTTTGTGAGATGCACATTTGATCATGTATTCACTAAATAAATATTTCCTGAGTTCCTGCCTCCTGCCAGCCGCGACTCTAGGTTCTGAAGATCCTGTTACCAACCTCCTCTCCTGCCTTCCTCACCCATCCCACATGCTGGTTTTTCAGCCACACTGGCGTGCTTTTCACTTCCTGAGAGTGGTATGCTGACTCAATCTTGTCTTTGTTGTTCCCTCTACAGCGAATACTCTTCCCCACCATACTGGTCTGAAGAATTCCTATTCATCTTGTAACATCCACCTAACAGAATTTTTTAAAAGGCTTCTTGATCTTTCTTCCTATCTAACTCCATCTGAGGTTCGCCACTGCTTTGTGTATCATAAGTGCTGCAACATGTATCATACTGATTGTAATGCTTTCTTTTTACGACTGTCTCCCTGGCTGCAGCACAAACTTTCTTAGGTCAGGGGTTAGTTCTCATGCACCTTGGTGTGCCCAGAACCTTCAGTGGTACATAATAAGGTATGTCATATACATTTGTTAAATGAATAGCTGCACAGATGTAATTTACAAAATCAGCTTCCCTGTGGATCCTCCCCTGTGCCCACCTCTGAACGTCATTTCTCAGGGCCTCATTCTCTTTTCACTCCACGACTCTCTCCCTAGGGTGTCTCAATCTAATCTCATTACTTCAACACTCTTGATGTTGATAACGCCGCATCATTTATCTCTGCATCAAACCTCTCTTCCTAGTTCCCGCTCACATATTCAAGTGTATGTCTAACTGCTCATCTCTTCCTGACATCTCCCAGACATCTCAAACAGAATGGCCAACAATGAAGTTAATCTTCCCTTAAAACCCACTTTTCCATTTTGTTACTAAAAATCCAGACCCCTAAGCCAGAAAGTGAGGTCCTGTCTTTGAAAGTTCCTTCTCTTTCAACCCAACATCTCATCCATCACCAAGTCTAGGACATTCTGCTTGTCACACAGAACTTGAGTCTTTTTTCCTCCTCTCCCCCTCTGCTGCTCCTCTCCCATTCTCTCTTGTCTGGACTACACAGCAGCCTCCTAACTGGTCTCTCTGATGTCATCTTGCCCCTTTCAATCTGCTCTCCACAAGCAGGAAAATTGTATTTTTAAAAACTACAAATGGCACCCTATCCCTTTGGATTAAATTTCTTCAGTATATTGCCATTCATGAAAGATAAAACTCTTCTCAAATTCTTAGCTTGGGCTGCAAGCCCTATGCTGGCTGCCCCTGCCTTCCTATCCAAACGTTTCTTGTTCCCCTCCCACTGCTCTCTTTATGCTCCAGATAGACAGGCTTCTTTTTGCTCTATAAAGGGCCTGGATTCTCCTTTTCAAATGGAAGCAGATACCTACTAGAGTTCAAATTCAGATTATACCAGTCATCAGGGGATGCTGAGATTCACTTGATTAAATCATGGCTGCCAGTCATCATGCATACTAGAGAAACTACTAATTAAGAGACAAAGCAATGCTATATATGCGCAACTCAGCACTATATGTAAAGTGAGAAAGGAATTTACCAACCTATTTATTTGAGTTAAAATTAGCTAGAGTCATTTTGGATATAATTTATCTTGGAAAAAAATGGGATTAAGTTATAACATTGGCTGCTCTAAGATAGATAAGTCTTTCTCCTCTGATGCACACTAATAAAATATTAGCACTTTCTTTCCAATCTCTTTTGGAGTCTCCTGGTGCTTGGATTATTATTGAAAATATATTATATGTTGGAGAAAGGCTATGCTTTAATAAACCACAAACCTAATTACATTTGCAAAACTGCCCTGAGGTCCTACTCTACATTTCAACAAGGTAGTCAATCAGCTGAATGCTAGAAGCAAAACTTTACATTCCCCAAACTGTCCTATTCATGAATTCCACCAATGCAATATATTTTCACATTTATCATAAGTAATAAATAAATCACATGTTGTTATCAAGATGCAAAGCACATTTTATAAAACGTTGCCTATTCCCTTCATTGCATTTCTTTTATTGCTTAGAGATTTTACCCAGTGATAAGGCAAAATGATTTTCAAAAAATGAATTGGATAAGATAGCAACCTTTAAAATATTATTTCCCTCTACTGTATAAAAGTTTCATTGCTGCAGTCAGTGTTTTAATAATCTAGGTAGAAAGCAGTTATAGAGGCATGGTAATTTCAAATCTAGTTTAGAATCAGCAAAAGCAACTTCCAAGTGGTCGGATTTTATTATGTAAGGGAGGCAGTGTAGCATAACGGAAAGGCTTTAGATTTCGGATTCAGAAAACCTAAGTCTGATTCACTTATGGCAGCATAAATTTGGGCAGATTTTTTTGTGCCCCAGGTTTCTCTGGAGATTATTATATCTGCTAGCAAAATAGTGAGAATTAAATGACCTTATCCACCAATGTAGTATTTGCCACATGGTAAAAGTTAATTATTACAGTTTTTTTTTTTTTTTTTTTTTTTTTTTTCTTTTTTCTTGAGACAGAGTCTCACTCTGTTACCCAGGCTGGAGCACAGTGGCTCAATCTTGGCTCACTGCAGCCTTGACCTCCCAGGCTCAAGTGATCCTCCCACCTCAGGCTTCTGAATAGCTGGGACTGCAGGCACATGGCACCATGCCTGGATCATTTTTGTATTTTTTGTAGAGATGAGGTTTCACTGTATTGCCCAGGCTGGTCTTGAACTCCTGGGCTCAAGTGATGTGCCTGCCTCAGGCTCCCACAAGGCTAGGAAGGATTATAGGCACGAACATCCACGCCTGGCCTGTATTACAGTTTTAATGAATTATAAGAGTGCTTTCCACCTTCTCCTAATCCTGTTTGCTAAGGAAAATGCCAAGCAGACTTTGGTATTCATATCACTGAGTAGTTACAGACTGAGTAGTTACAGTTGATGTGGTGATTAATTCCGTTGGTTCCCCAAAAGATGTGAATTTTCTGGAAAGGACAGGTTTATTTTGTTATAGTTCACGTGAAAGTATAGTGACTTTGGCCTTAGGACTATTGCCAGTAATCCGGATTAACATCCCCTTGTTGTCACAGAATTCTGGGATTACTGCTGACCTATATGGCTTCCATTTATAATTTCATTCTAAAGGGACAGAGCTTTTTGTGTAACTATATGATTTCTGGCCTTTCTGGAAAGCAAAGTACTAGTTCATCCCTTTAGTCATTTATTCAAGTATTTATTGAATGTGTAACACACACCACATATTGTTCTAAGGAAACGCTCACACATAATAAGTAAAATATAGAGTGAAAGATGGTGAAGAACAAAGCAGGGGAGGAGAACACAGAGTGCCAGGTGGGGGTCTTCTAATTTTAAATATGGTGGTCGAGGAAGGTGTAATTAAGAAGGTATCAGAGGAAAGCCACATGGTCCTCTGGGGGAGGAATGTTTCAGGCAGGGAGAAGAGCAAATGCAGAGGCCAAGATATGGGAACACAGCTGGTGATTGAGGAGGTGGCCCTTGTGGCTGGAATGGAGTGGAGTAGGGTGGCAGAGTGGTGCAGGGGGAGGAGGGAGGCAGGCCTGGAAGGCTGTTGCAAGGACTGTGGCTTTAATCCAAGGGACCGAGGAAGCCGCTGTGTGATCTGACTGGAACAAACGAACTTCAGGAAGGCTAGCCTTCTCAGGCAGCAGGAAGCATCTTGCGCCTGCAGTTTCTGCAGTCTGCCTTCAGGGCTGGCCCCTCAGCAGGTTCCCTCAAAGCTCAAGTATCCAATGAGTCCTTTGGATCCCATGCAAACTGTGGGTCACTATAAAGCCATCTCAACCCAGAGACTGCTCTATTATAGTGCAAGAGAATTGAGGGTAAAAGCTAGAATAGTCAAGTCAGTTCCACAGCATATGTTCTAGAACTTTTTGAGAAATGGGAAATCTTAAACAGAGCAAGCAGGGATAGAGAGAATAAACAGTAACTCCTCATTCCCCTTCCTCCCAGGCCCTGACAACCACTATTCTACTGTCTGTCTCTATGAACTTGACTACTCTGGGTACCTCATATAAGTGGAATCTTTCTGTGTCTAGTTTACTTCACGTAGCATAATGTCTTTATGGTTCATCCATGTTGCAGCGTGTGTAAGAATTTCCTTCCTTTCTAAGGCTGAGTCATATTCCATTGCATGGATACACCTAAGCTTTTTGAAAGTCTACTCCTTCAGTCCAGCAACACCATCTTGAAGTTTTCTTCATCCATTCACCACCACCCCCTCCTAAGACCATGATTTTGGTGCAGGTTCTGGGGGAGGCAGGTAGTTGAAATCAGGGGAAAGAAGGAAAGCATTCAGGATGGATGGCACTGGATATAAGTTTTAGAGTTAGAGAGAGTAGCATGTGAGAGTGTTATCTCCTGAAGGCTTCTATTTCTTCTTGGAGGAAGAAGTTAATTTACGAAGAATGCACCAGGTGATAAGAAACCTGTTTGTTTGGGCTTAATACTTAAGTGATGGGTTGACAGATTCAGCAAACCACCATGGCACACGTTTAACTATGTAACAAACCTGCACATCCTGCACATGCACCCTAGAACTTAAAAATTTTTAAAAAAGTAACCGAATCCATGATACCTACACATTATAACCAAACACCTCATGTTCTCACTTATAAGTGGGAGCTGAACAGTGAGAACACATGGACACAAGGAAGGGAACAACACACACTGGGGCCTCTTGGGGAGTGGGGTGGGGGGAATGAGAGTATTAGGAAAAATAGCTAATGTTTGGTTTTCTGTTCCTGTGTTAGTTGGCTGAGGATAATGGCTTCCAGCTCCATCAATGTTCCCGCAAAGGACATGATCTCATTCCTTTTTTATGACTGCATAGGATTCCATGGTGTATATGTACCATATTTTCTTTGTCCAGTCTATCATTGATGGGCATTTGGGTTGATTCCATGTCTTGGCTATTGTGAATAGGTGAGCACAAATTTTATGGACAACATTGAAAGCCTCTAGCATAATGTTTTGGGCTACTAGACAATGAATTCCTTAATTCTTGCTAACTAGATGGAAACATAGGTTACATGATGTAAGTAATGGAAACCCCTTCCAAGATAGTGAAGCAGGACAGGGCCTTTACAGGAAAGATACAGGGGCATCTTAGAGAATTTAAGGAAAAGTTGAGCAACTAAGTCTTGGACAGAACAGAAATGAAGGTTCTCATTTTTAAAGTTTTAAAGTTCTCATCTTAAAGTTTAGAGACATTCATTCATTGTGGTGGTCTCACAAATGATGGGACTCAGTTCCTAAGTTTAGACATTTTCCATTCAAGCGACCAGCAGAAACTAAGACTGTCATTCTTAAATTCCACCTTGCAAGGTGAGAGACTTTGATTCGATGGTTCAGGGTCAGGGATCACCAGACTTACCCCTAGCATTTGTAGGAGCTGGATCAAGAGTGTAATTGGAGATTTTCGTTTTTTGTTTTTGTTTTTTGAGACGGAGTCTCGCTCTGTCCCCCAGACTGGAGTGCAGTGGCCGGATCTCAGCTCACTGTAAGCTCTGCCTCCCGGGTTCACGCCATTCTCCTGCCTCAGCCTCCCGAGTAGCTGGGACTACAGGCGCCCGCCACCTTGCCCGGCTAGTTTTTTTGTATTTTTTAGTAGAGACGGGGTTTCACCATGTTAGCCAGGATGGTCTCAATCTCCTGACCTCGTGATCCGCCCATCTCGCACTAAGATGACAAAATGTTCTATTCTTTTGACAGGTATACTTTCCTAACAGCCTGGGAGTCCAGGTTCAAATTTAGAATCTTTGGATTCCATGGGGTACTGTGCCCAAATGTAGCAACACAGAGAGAGGGCTGGCCTCTAGCCCACTGCCCACCTGCTGCCTTCCCCCACACCTGGCTTATGCACTTTATATATCCAAGCTCCAGAAACAGCCCCTCAAATCTCCTGCACCCTGCCTTTTCTTTCTTTTCTTTTCTTTTTTTTTTTTTTTTTTGAGCCAGAGTCTCACTCTGTTGCCCAGGCTGGAGTGCAGTGGTGCGATCTCGGCTCACTGCAAGCTCTACCTCCCAGGTTCATGACATTCTCCTGCCTCAGTCTCCTGAGTAGCTGGGACTACAGGCGCCCACCACCTCGCCCGGCTAATTTTTTTTGTATTTTTTAGTAGAGATGGGGTTTCACCATGTTAGCCAGGATGGTCTCGCTCTCCTGGCCTCGTGATCCACCCGCCTCAGGCTCCCAAAGTGCTGGGATTACAGGCGTGAGCCACCGTGCCCGGCCGACATTTTTTCTTTTAACCATTTGGCCTAAGACTGCAAAGCTCATGTGGGCTCTAGAAGTGGGTTTGAAGTTGTTTGGGTGTGGGTTTCAGGGCCTCAAATTTCCAAAACAGTCAATGGAAAGGGTACACTTTGAGTAGGATTGGGTTCAAGTGGAGGAGGGCAGAGCATGACACAAAGGGCATGGGTCTGTCTCACCCAGGAATTAACCTGTGATACTAGGAAAAACTGTTACTCTGGTTGTACTTGGGCAATCATGTATCATGTTATTACAAGGCAAGTTTAATGTATTAAGCAATAGTAAAGGAAGCTTATACTCAGACAGTTTACCTATACACTAAACCAAAAGAGATTAAAATTACCTAGGTACTACCTAGGAAAGGGCGAGGCAGAAAGCAATGGTTACAGTAACCCAGAAAATCCCAGGCGACTTTTCTTCTTACTTCTGAAGTTAAAACTGCTTATGCTTCTGAAAAAAAAAAAAATTGGCAAAGTTTTCACTTTTAAAGGCCAAGTAGACTATGATGCCTATTTTGTAGCTTTGTTCTACAAGATTTCTATTTCTTCACAGGAAAAACAAAACAAAACACCAACAACATCCAAAAAGCATTCAGGTTAAAAGTCTGCTAAACTTTTGTTCCATTACGTTTGTCTTCTGAGTTCCCTAGCAGGTACATCTATATGCAACAATGATATTTAGGACCTTGCATGATCGAGTTTCTTCATGAAGTGGTAATTTCCCATTTGCTAACCTCAATTTCCAGTGCTGAAATTGACTAGTATGACACCAACAGAATGGGAAAAGGGCATAGGAGCACATCTCTCAGGAAATGGTCAGTGTAAGTATCTCCAAGTACAAGGACTGACAACAAAAGATGAAACGTACTGTTTGGGCATAACTATTTTGAAAATTCTTTAAAAATAAGTAGGAAACCTCTTCAAGTTAATCATGGCTAAAGAATAAAGTCCAACTTTATGTCAATTTTCCTCGTCTTCTTGCTTCTTTCTAGACTCCCCCATGTATGGCATTTTTCTTTTTATGGTTTTGCTTTAATTGTACCGTTTCCTTTGTCCTAGACCTTCCAGTGGGACAGCAATGATTTGTTTGCTATGTAAATGATTCTCAAGCATGCAGGCAATAAAGTTTGAGCATGAGCTTTGGAATCCAAAAGCTCTGGGCATAATAAGTTCTAGTTCTTCCACTGACAAGCTACTTAACCTCTCTAGTCTCTAGTTTCCTCATCAGTAAAATGGGCCTGTCACACTGGGTTGTGGTGCAGATTAGATGAATTAAAGGTGAAGGTTTAGTGCAGTTCCTGACAAATGTTAAACCTTCAATAGGTAGTTAATAAAATATACATGTCCTCTTAGAGTCCATGCCTCTCTTCCATCTCTATAGGCTCATCTCTTGCTATTCCAGGCTTATCATTTGCATTTCAGAACTACGGAACTATTTAGAGTTTTATGAACATGCTCCACTGTTCCTTCGGGTAGGATGGCAGACTCTACTCACATGTAAAGAACTGAGCAGAGACATGACCTCTTCAAGAGTTCTCCTCCTTGCTGAGACACAGGTGATGACCCCTTTCTCTTCCTCCTTGGTGCTACTTCCACATCTATTTTACTACTCTTCCCCACTGTGGGAACTTATGTAGAAGATGCACAATTGATGGTAACCTGAGGCCTTGCCTGGTAAATAGAATCACAGAAGTGGGCAGAAGACTTGCTGCAAGCTCTCCAGTGTACAGTGCTACCCATTCCTTTTGGGAAAACAGGTCCAAGGAGATCTCAGGGTCAAGAATTCACTGAGAGAGGGTTGGAGGGGCACTCTTACCAGTGAGGGCTCTGGTAGCAGCCAGTAAAGCTAGGCAGGAGGGAAACATGGTCTGGGAACTTATAGTCCTGGAACCCAAACAGAAAGCCCCCGTTGGCTCCTCTTTGCTAATGGGAACGGGAAGGAGGAAGCATGTGGAATAGCAGCCCAATGACAGGCAGGTCTTGGAAGGATTCTCAGAAAATCTCCAGGCAAGGTGCCTGGAGATCAGGGTCTCCGTGCAGCACTGATGGGAACAGGGGCTGCTTGGTGGTGTGACCGTGATACAGGCTCATGACACAATGGCCCTGAACCTCTTCTCTGGGGCACTGGGGGAAAGGGAAAGGCAGCTCTCTTTTCTGGGGCACTGGCGGAAAGGGAAGGGCCAAAACCAGGTGACAGGATGGCGGAATCTATGGGTTGACAAGAATGGTTGACATTCTCGATCATTCTTGAGTGCCCCCTAAGCATTTCACTGGTTGGGCCTTAGGCCTGAGAAATATTTGTTATCGCTATGTCCAGAATGGCAAGCCTGGGGAAAAACCTGCTATGCACAAGGTTTACATATCTGCATTCCCTTTTCTTTAGGACTCCTTAAATCACATAGGCATGTGGTTATTACTGTCTTCAGTGTTGGGTAGAACCTGGCCCACAGATGTTCAATAAATGTTTCTTTAATTACCTGCAACCAAAAAACTTATCATCTGGCATCTACACAGACTCAGGTATTTTAAAACATTGAAACTTGCTGGTGGACTCCCACTGCTGCTTTGATGACCTTTGAGAAAGAAATCACTGGTTCAGCATGTCAAGAAAAGGATGGAGCCCAATGCCATTTCAGATTAGGGGTGAAGGCTTTATGTTTAACGATGCCACAGGCAGCTTGCTGACTGGGTCTTTGCCTCTTAGATCTGAAAAGGACCTCAGAGATCACCAGTTTAGCCTGTTAGCCTCCAAGTTTCCCCAAGAACAGGCTGAGTAGGCCAGTGCCACAGAACTAATATCAGAGCCAAAACCAGGGCCTGGATGTCCTAACTCTCAGCCTACTGGAAAGATCCCCATGCCAACATCATCCAAATCTTTTTACAACTTCCCCACTAAAAGTTAGAGACAAAAAAATTTTAAAGCTGCTAATGTTAAAGCTTAGAGGACTTTGGGTCCAATCTTCTCCTTTCCTCTCATTTTGCAGATTTAAAGGGAGGATTGGCAAGGTAAGGTGACATCTGAGGGGGGATCTCAGAGTTAGGAGTGAAATTGAAATTCAATTTCTAACCCACTGACTTTCCACCTGATTTCTTTCAGTATGAGTATCTGAAATCAGTTTAATCTCAACTGAATAAAGATATTTCTTAGCTTCAGTGGATGTGGCACAGCATGGAATAGGAGATTACTGTGTGCCCAGTCCCAACGGCTGCCAAGACTGGGCTGCTCACCCTTAGGAAGACCTCAAGGGGTGTGGGGCACCAGGGACAGAAAGATGAACAGGATGCTTCTAGCCTTCCAGGCTGCTGGGAAGAAGCGAGCTTCTCAAATGCCAACATGTCTAGCCAGCAGTAGCCACGGCCACACATCTATTCTGTGTACAGGAGGCTCGTCAATATTTGACTTGGGCTGGGGCTGGTCACACACATGGGTTTTAAAAAAGAGCCATATTCGCATATTACTAAAAGTGTCCTGTTTGAACAGAAGACTTTATGTGTATATGCACAAGATGACATCATTAATCTGGTTAAAAAGGCTTTGCTCAACATGCTTTGCCTCCAAATTATGAAATTTAAAAGTATTCCTTTTATGGCTAGGAGATTGTTTTTGTTGCAATAAACTGATAAAACATAATACTTTATCAAAGTAACTTTGATAGCTTCCAGTGAATTAAACATCTATATTTTCTACACCTACTTAAACAGTTAATATAGTCAGAATCAAAATATATTCACCCTCAATAAAAGCTTCTACATCACAGTTCCTTATCTGTTGTCCATTAGTTACACACACAGGCAGTTCTCTACTGCTTTGCTAGTGTGAAATAGTTACTTCAATTAGAATGAGTTAAGCAACTTTTCCAAGTTATGATAGTTAGAATTATTCATAAATGCAGAGCCAGCTCTTTTTTCATAGTTTAATAGCTGCTCTCCAGTTACTTATTTCAAAATTAATATATCTCAGTGATATATAGCACATACCCTACAAAAAATGTGCTCTAGTAGGAACAAAGGATACCTGTTGGATGGTGATAGATTGATTTCAGAGGTTCATCTGGAGTTCTAATGATAAAAAAAATCTGGATATTCAGCCATTAAAAAGCATTTTTAAATGCCTTCTGGGCCCCCAGGATTATACTATGTATTAGGTATGCAAAAATGAAAGCCTCAATCAAGAAACACATAATGAAGAGAGGAAACTGACATTCAAATTCACAACTATATTACAAATGTATATGGAGTACCATGACAGCAAAGAGAGAAGAACACCCAAATCTTCCTGGGAGGAAGATTCTTAAAAGAGGCAGAGTTTGACCTAAGGCTTGAATGAGAGGTGAATGCTTGCCTGCAGGTAGCTAAAGAAAGGGGCAGCTGCAGGTGAAGGAAGTCATGGGAGAATGTTGAGTAAGGCAGGATCCATAGTCAGCTTGCATGTAGGAAGAATCACTCACGGGTCAATGAAAGGATGGACTGGGACAGATCCTAGAAACCCAGTACAGTTATCATTCAGTGTTTCTCCTGTGGCAGACAAAGATCTATTGTCAAAATTACACAGGAAAGATAATGTGAGTTACCATTTGTTCAGTGCTAATCTCAAACTGACTACTCATGGCAACAGTCCTAAGTGAGTGCTTTTATTACCAGAGACTGTAACTAGTCCCTTATCTGTATGCTTGTTCTTAAGTGTGGCAATATCATTGAGCAGTACACCAGGCAACTGATTATTATTTCAGAAGTTTCTTTCCATATTTCTTTCCATGTGGACTGAAGAGAGTAAGAGGTGAGTTTTAAAAGTGGTTTGATGGTTGATTTGATCAAATTATACACGCACACCTGTAGACACACACAGAGTCTTTCTATAACCCATCCCACCAGCAAAAGGTAAGCAAAAGCATTTCCAGGTTGCCAAGAGCAATGCTACAGACTTTAAGCTGAAGTAATCGAATTCTTCGGGAATTTATTTATGTTTAATTTAGAAATCATCCTATTAATTAGTGTTATAATCTAGTTTCTTAGGTAACAACTTCCTCACCTCTCCTCTTCCTTTCCTAATGAAGGTCTACACTTTCCTATCATTGTGTTACAGTAACTTGAAGGGCAGATCTTCCGAAGGTAGTAAAGATTTCACCACAGACGTCTGATGCTTCTTAAATGTATCATGTAACTAAGAGCAAAAGGAAATATGAAAAATGATCTAAAGACCAAAAAAAAAAAAAAAAAAAAATCCCCAAAAACAGAGCATCTGGGAGCCACAGGACATGGAAAAATCAAGAAGACCCAGCACTTCAGTATCTGTAAATAACAACTGATGATGATTATAATCACTCTAGGTCACAAAAGGTTAAATATCAGCCTTGTGTTCAGTTAGAATGTATTTACATTTAGGGTGATTTCCTACTACAATAAGTTAAAATTAAAATATTTCTATTGTTTTCACTTTCTGATTAAACTAATCTATATAGAATAGTACTCCTTTGAGAGGTGTAAAAATCTCTCCAATTACCCATCGAAGATGTAGAACACATGCCTATTAGCACACATATTAGTCCATTGTCACACTGCTATAAAGAAATACACGAGACTATGTAATTTATAAAGAAAAGAGGTTTAATTGGCTTACGGTTCTGCAGGCTGTACAGGAAACATAATGGCTTCTGGGCAGACCTCAGGATACTTTCCATCATGGAGGAAGGAGAAGCGGAAGCAGGCAGGTCTTACCTGGCCAGAGCAGGAGGCGGCAGGCGGAAGGTGCCACCCACTTTTAAACAACCAGATCTCGTGAGCCCTTACTATCATGAGAGCAGCACCAAGGGAAAAATTCGCCCCAATGAGCCAGTCGCCTCCAACACTCGGGGGATTACAGTTCACCATGAGATTTGGACGGTGACACAGATCCAAACCATAGCAGCACAGTTAGTGCTAATCTCAAACTGCTCTTAAAGTGAAGGCTATTTACAGATTACATCACTGACAAGCCATTTATTACTGGTGTAGGCAAACCTTACTCTCCTCATATCCAGTGTTTTCTAGGACCTGGGAGCTCAATAGGGATAGTCTGAGGGAATAAAAGAAAAAACAGTTTATCACAATTACTAAGAAAACCAGTAAAAATTATAGTATCTATTAATGGTTGGGCCTACTAGCAACGGTGTGTACAAAGACGCAAATCAACATCAAGTGCGTGTCTTTACCCAGCATTTTCTTCCAATTAGGTGAAATGCTTTGTGGGCTGGAAGGTGATCCAGAGGACGCGGAAATAAAGGAAGGGGAAGTTGCAAGAAAACCCAGTAGGGGATACCAGAAATGAAACATCAAATACCAATTTTAGTATACACATTTCCTCTGCATCATTGTCATGATTCTGAGTGTTAGTAATTCATCTGTAGACACAAACACATAAACTCACATACATTCTATCATCTTTGTCCTCTGGACAATTCAAGATGATAGATCTGGAGGTATCTTCAGTTTTGTTTGGTGATGGAAAATAGTATTTTTCTATCCACTGATTGGAGTTCTTATTCTGGCTGGTTTACTGCAGTTGACAGGGAGCCCAGAGCTGTTTTAAAAAATGATCTGTCATGTCGTCAGCCTTGAGAACAATCACCTCAATCTTGCTGATACCCCGCAGTGGTGTCTATCTCAGATTAGGGGCTCATTAAATATCTGCTGAAATTAAAATCTGCTGGCACACTCGTCTTTAAGTTGTCTGCAGCTGTGGTACCACCTCCCCTATCCTAGGCTTTGGCATCCTTTTATTTTCTATCATTGTACTCCTCCCCACCCCTACTGCAGCCCACTCAGCAGGAGTGGCTCTTCACCAAGCTCCTGTTCAGCAGGATCACCTTGCTGCAGTGTTCAGTAGGGTTCATTTGTGATGCTAATGGAAATAGTTAAGAATCAGGCTGAGATACCTAAGCTATAAAAATACCTGAACCAAGATAAAATACTGCTTCTATATGATTCTGGCCTTATATTGTCTATACCTGTGTGCCCATTCTGCTACTTGACTAAAGGGCTTGCTGTCCTCGAATCTGACACTAATGTATAGTTTGCTTCAGAAGCAGGAGGCTTCTGAAAAATGCTTTTACTTCCCTATTGCTAAGAAAACATTGAACATTAGAACTCCTTTGTGCAGGCTAGGATGTTTCCTAGGTTTTCTTTTGCAGTGGTCTTCAAACACTTTTGCTTATGTACTCCCAAAATAACTTTGGAGAACCAGCATTTTATTTTATTATTTTATTATTTTAAATTAAATGTTATTTTATGTTTTTTTAGAAGGGATTTCACTCTATTGCCTAGGCTAGAGTGCAGTGGTGCAATCTTGGCTCACTGCAAATTCTGTCTCCCAGGTCCAAGAGATTCTCCTGCCTCAGCCTCCCGAGTAGCTGGGATTACAGGTGCACACCACCACAACTGGTTAATTTTTGTATTTTTAGTAGAGATGGGGTTTCACCATATTGGCCAGGCTGGTCTCGAACTCCTGACTTCAGGTGATCCACCTGCCTCAGCCTCCTAAAGTGCTGGGATTGTAGGCGTGAGCCACCACACCCAGCCTTCTCATGCATTTTTAACTTGGCTCTAATATTTTTCATTATCAGTTTAATGGCAGTAACAAATAAAGTATTTCAGTATATTGTAAATATTAACATTTAAAAATATATCACAATTTTCAGTGTATCCAAAGCAGTCTAAATATCATAAAACTGGAACATTTTATGTCATAGTTTTGTCTTTGAACTCATATTTTCATTCCACTCCTTGTGTAAAATATTCTTCCAATGCCTCAAACTTTCTAGATTGCCATTATATTCCTGTGCAACCCAAATCAGTTCCTCTTCCCATTTCTTCCCCTCATCTCACTAAAAGGCACCACTATCTATCCCACTCCTCAAGCCAGTAACCTATAAGTCCTCCTCTCCTTCTCCTCCTCACTCAGCCAATCCATCATCGAGTCTTTTTACTGCACCCTCCCATGTCAAGTCAAATCCAACCATGTCTCTCCAGCACCCCAGGGTCTTCCAGAATACTTGGGAGGAGGTTTCTCAGAGAGCTCAGGCCCAATATGAACACATAGGGGCAAAAACTTGGAACAATTTATATTTCATTTTGGAAACAGTATAATTGAAATGCCATTAACCTAGGCATCAAACCAGTCTAAAGTCCTGCTTGGAACACAATCAAGATGTTTTATTCTAAGTCCCACAAAATGATGTTTTTCTTTTAAAATGGATGAAATGCCAAATCAGAGTCTTCCTGGAACAAATAAGCCCTAACTGCCTCATTAGCTTTAAGCTTCTAGGATGGTGTAGGCATTACAGAGGAAGGTATTATTTCACTAAGTTTTTTTTTTTTTTTTTTTTAAATCAATTTTTTATGTAGCCAAGTGAGTTTCAAAAATTATGGACGATAGAAACTTGGGAGCAATAGCAAATTCTGCTGTAAGGAACAATGCAGCTAGGTGTGATTTGAAAGGACTGGTACACTGGGCAGCTAATCAAATGTAGCCCAGAGAGAAATATACAAAGATGAACTGTGGAAAAGAAAAAAGGAGACAAAACCTCCTTGCTCAATGAAAGAGACAGAGATCCCACGGTAGGTCTAAATTATTTGGATCTTGTTTTTCTTACATCCACCTCTCTTCTCTGACTGTATTTGGCAGCATTCATTCAAACTGCATCCTGAAGGGGCAAAATAAAGGATATTCACATTGGATACTATGATATACAATGATTTTAAATTTGGATTTCAGTGTTCAGTGTTGCATGATTTTTATTTTGTAATCTCTTTCAATTGTTTTATTATTATTATTACTATTATTAATTTTCTTTTGAGACTGAGTCTCGCTCTGTCACCCAGGCTGGAGTGCAATGGCACGATCTCGGCTCACTGCAAGCTCTGCCTCCCAGGTTCATGTCATTCTTCTGCCTCAGCCTCCTGAGTAGCTGGGACTACAGGTGCCCACCACCACGGCTGGCTTTTTTTTTTTTTTTTTTTTTTTTTTTTGTATTTTTAGTAGAGACAGTGTTTCACTGTGTTAGCCAAGATGGTCTCGATCTCCTGACCTCACGATCCACCCGCCTCGGCCTCCCAAAGTGCTGGGATTACAGGTGTGAGCCACCATGCCCGGCCTTGTTTTATTATTTTTATCCACAGAATATAATAGCATTTTAGTACTCAAAAGAGTGGGATATATTTAACTCTATAAAATTCATTTAACAAATATATTTTAAATGCCTGCTGTGCACCAGGCACTACTCAAAGCATCAGGAGCCTGGTGTTGAACAAAGACACAAACAAATGGCTTATCCCTCAAGAAGGCTTTAATACAATTGTTATTTATAGAACATTCTAGCAAGAGTTGCTTTATGAGGTAAAGATGAATAAAGGGAGGCTGTTTGAGTTGATGACAATCATAGCCACCATTTATTGCACATTTACTATATGCCATATTCTGTGCCATTTTATATGTACCGTGTTACCATCATAGAACAATCCTATGAGGCTGGAACTATTCTCTCCATTCTACAGTTGTGAAATAGCTGGAACTATTCTCTCCATTCTACAGTTGTGAAATAGCTGGAACTATTCTCTCCATTCTACAGTTGTGATGACATGACAGAGAGAGTAAGCCTAACGTCATATAGCTAGTGAGTGGTAGAGTCAGGATTTGAACTGAAGTCTGATTTCAGGGCTCAGGCTTAGGAGTCAGGCTGTACTGCAGAGACTACCTGAGCATTTGCAAGAAATGATGTAGAGAAAATGCCTGCCGTGGGTGCAAAGTTATGTTACGACTCCAAGATTGCTTTAGTGCTAAAGCCCCTTAGCTGTAATAAGGCAAGCTGGTTATTTGTCAGAGGACCACAAATGAAAAACTACTTTTGTCCAGCTTCATATCCATAGCAGGAATATGACTACATAAAGTCTTCTGAATAGGAATAGAAACTGTATGATGGATTCTTTTTGTGGATTTACTGAAAAATTAAATTTCCCAAACAACAGATGCCGGCGAGGCTGTAGAGAAAAGGGAACATTTATACACTGTTGGTGGGAATGTAAGTTAGTAAAGTCACTGTGGAAAGCAGCTTGGAGATTTCTGGAAGAACTGAAAACAGAGCTATCCTTTGACCCAGAAATTTCATTATTGGGCATACACCTAAAGGAAAATAGATCATTATGCCAAAAAGACACATGTACTCATATGTTTTTTGCAATGCAATTTACAATGGCAAAGACATGAAATCAAGCTAGGTGTCCATTAATGATGGATTAGATAAAGAAAATGTGGAACATATACACCATGGAATACTACACAGCCATGAAAAAAACCAAAAGCATGTCTTTTGCAGCAACATGGATGGAGCTGGAGGCCATAATTCTAAGTGAATTTACACTGGAACAGAAAACCAAATACTGCATGTTCTCACTTATAAGTAGGAGCTAAACATTGGGTACACATGAACATAAACATGAGAATAACAGACACTGCAGATTACTAGAGGGAGGCAGTGGGGGCATGGGTTGAAAAATTACCTATATCTATTAGGTACCATGCTCACTACCTGGGTGATGGGATCCATACCCCATGATGAGATTCAGCATCACGCGATATACTCATGTAACAAACCTGCACAGGTACTCCCTGTATCTTAAATAAAGAGTTGAAATTCTAAAAAAAATCTCCTAAACAAAGATACAACGATAGCAGTACTGGCTCTCGGCACCTTTTCCCACCAGACACAGACCTCTCCCAACGCTGGGCTGGTTGCTCTTGGCATTGCTGCTGTGATTCTCCTCCTGTCTTCACAATCAAGGGGCTGCCCGCCTGTGACTCTGGAAGCTGTGCTGGTGGATCTGCACCTGCCTGAGGTGGTTTTACCACCTTTTTATTCATCCCACAATCCCCCACAATTTATTTTCATTAAGAAAATGAATTTTTCTAATTCATTTCTTACCACTCTGGTACCTTGTCCTTCCACCCCTCCCCTTGCCCATCAAAACTGACTCACTGACCCACTAATTTTGAGTAGAGAGGCCCCTATTGCCTGAGGCACTCAGCATTTCCATGGGACCCTTCTCTTAGGCATTTGCCTTTTAAAAAAGGATAATCGGCCGGGCGCGGTGGCTCAAGCCTGTAATCCCAGCACTTTGGGAGGCCGAGACGGGCGGATCACGAGGTCAGGAGATCGAGACCATCCTGGCTAACATGGTGAAACCCCGTCTCTACTAAAAATACAAAAAACTAGCCGGGCGAGGTGACGGGCGCCTGTAGTCCCAGCTACTCCGGAGGCTGAGGCAGGAGAATGGCGTAAACCCGGGAGGCGGAGCTTGCAGTGAGCCGAGATCCGGCCACTGCACTCCAGCCAGGGCGACAGAGCGAGACTCCGTCTCAAAAAAAAAATAAAAAAAATAAAAAATAAAAAATAAAAGAGGATAATCCCTCAACACACTGGAATGACATTCTCACAACGAAAGGCCAGTCTGATTTGATGTGAGAGTCATTTGTGGGCTGTGGAGGGGGCTTTTGCAAGCCCTCAAATTGCACTGCCTGTGCATTATCTACTTATAGGCCTCATGCTGCAGGGCACTCTTGATCTGAAGCACATTTGCTCCTTTGGAGGACAGTGCGGAGCTCAAGGTCTTTCTGTACGTTTTTTAAGAGATGGAGTCTCACTACATTGCCCAGCCCAGGCTGGAGTGCTGTGACTATTCACAGGTGTGATCAAAGTGCACTGCAGCCCCAAACCTTGGGCTAAAGCCATCCTCTAGTCTCAGCCTCCCACGTAGCTGGGATTACAGGTGTACACTACCATGACCAACCTGTATGTTTTTAAATCAGCAAAATCTTATTTTTCTGCTAACAATCACATTTCTAAATTACAGTGCTTTAGTTAGGATGTCACACACTATACCTATATCAAAGGTGTCACTAGTTGAGTATTTTCTTGGTCTTTTGCTTTTTAGTGGGGTTAAGGAAGTATTGGCAGGGAGATGTAAGAACATTTATTATTTCATCTGCACAGATATGGATCTTTGGGACAGTTCATAAACATGGAGAGGCAGCTGCGCTTTCACTTCCCAGCAAGTGGCATCCAACAGAGTCTGCATTTGTAAGGTTTAACCCACGTTCAAATAGGGCTTAAAAGAAATCAGATCTCACTTACTAAAGTACCAAGCTCTGGCAAGTCTTCATCTTCTTTAAATCCCCTTAGTTTTAATTACTCCCTGTGACTGTTTGGACATGTCAGATATTATTTTATGTTTTAAGCTGATGATAGTAACTCTGCAGTAACTTCAAAAGGCATAGCTTGTGTCAGACCACTCTGTTTTGGGAAGAGGGTTACTGCATTGCCATTTAGCTTTCAACTTGGACACTCAGTTGCACTATAAAACTTTTATAGATTAATTGCACAGAAATAACTGGCACCGACTGTAATAGGTTCATTTTCTTTTCTTTCTCTAGACAGACTTTTACATGCCTAGTGGACATTCCTTCAGAGGACTGAACTTTACCACCAGAAACAGTAAAAGGAAGAAGTTTATGTTAATTGAAGAGCTATAGTATATTACAAACCCCATTCATTTATAAAAGTGCACTGCTGTTTAAAATGTATCCAGTATAAAAGCCTTTAAACGCTGAAGTCTTTACTTATAACTATTTAATATGGATATAATAACTACAATTTTGACATTCCAATTCTAGCAACAATTCTTCCTCAAAACTTGGGAAAAAATGTGTGCATACGTGTATGTACTTATATGTATATATACACACACTGTGTTTGCGTATGTGCCATGTGTGTCTGTTTGTGTATGCATGCTAGTAGGATTACTTCCCTGAACTGTGCTGCACAACTCCAGGGACATCATTCACATTGAGGTCATCTGTTAATACTGACTCATCCCTCAGGAGTTGCATAGGGTACAACCTTCGCAGTTTACCCAGAGGTTCTGGAATCTGCCAATATAATTCTTGCCACGTCACAGGAGGTATTTATATACTATTTCTCAATTCAAAATATTTGGAAAGAGATGAAGACTTCCATATATTATCAGTGAATGATTTCTATCTGTTCCACAGCAGCTACTCCACTGCCTAGTCATTTCTGCTGAAAATCCATTTCTTTATTCATTTTCAAAACACCTTTTTTTTTTTTTTTAAATCCTACTGCTGGAAAAGGGGAAGATATTGTTCTGGGATCCAGGATTGGAAGTTGACTTCATTTTTCCATATAGGGTATAGTATACTTAGAACAGTAGTTATCAAGGAGCCCTTATAAGCTGTCCTGGGATCAACCATCAGTAACAAAACTGGATGTATACAGTTTAAAAAGCCAACTCACAAATGAATGTTCAGCGCACAGTCTGCACACCTCTCTCTCTGTATATGTGTGTATGTGAGATGTGTGCCATATATATGTGAGATATTGATATAGATCAAAAGAGACATAGATATAAGTGTAAAGATACAGATGTTATTTTCTGGGAGTTATTATTCTTGCTCCACTGGATAGAAATAATCAAATCTTTCAAATACCCAGGGTGGTAAAAAATCTAGGCAAGAGTGGATGGCTATCAGAGAAAAATAAATATTGACTCTCTCTTTCACACAGTCTACAAAAATAAATTCCAGGTAGATTGTAGGTCTAAATGGGAAAAGTAAAACAATAAAGCTTAAAAAAAAAATCTTCAACTCCCCAGAGCAGGCAAAGATTTCTTAAAAAGAACAACAACAACAAAAAAAGCTGACCATAAAAAACCCTGATAAGCTCGTGCTTGTAATCCCAGCACTTTGGGAGTGAGGCAGGCAGATCACCTGAGGTTAGGGGTTCAGGACTGGCCTGGCCAAAACCCTGTCTCTACTAAAAATACAAAAATTAGCTGGGTGTGGTGGCATGTGCCTGTAATCCTTGCTACTTAGGAGGCTGAGGCAGGAGAATCTCTTGAACCTGGGAGGCAGAGGTTGCAATAAGCTGAGATCACACCATTGCTCTACAGCCTGGGCGATAATTGTAAAACTCCATCTCACAAAAAAAAAAAAAAAAAAAAAAATCCTGATGAAATAAGGCACATTAAAATTCAGAAATTCTGATCATCAAAATATACTATAGAGTGAGAGAATATTCACAATTTGTTACAAATAATTACAATTATATAACATATATCCTATGAGGCCTGATATCCAAAATATATAAAGGACTTCTATAGCCCAACAAGAAAAAATAACCCAGTAAAAATATAAGCAAAGAACTTGAATGGGCATTTTATGAAAAGAGATAATAAAAAGGCCACTAAACATAACAAAATGGCACAATGTCATTAGCTATCAGAGATATGCAAATTAATACTCAGTGCAACACCATCATGTATTCAGAGGAATGGCTCAAATGAAAGGCAGATAATACCAAGAATTAGTTAAGTTGTTCAACAACTAGAGTGCTTGCTGGTGGAAGTGTAAATTGGTACAACCATTTTAGAAAGCTGTTGGTGGTAACATCTAGTAGAGCTACCTGATGACTCAGCAATTCCCACCATATACCCAAAAGAAACACATACATATAATTACCAGTAGATATGTACAGGAATATTTATAGCAGTAATATGTGCCATAGCTTCAAACCAGATATAACCCAATGTCTACCAAGATTAGAATAGGTATATTGTGATATGAGAATGAATGAACTACAAGTCATAGGCATATGTGGACACATCTCCTGAACAGAATGTTGAGGGAAAAAACTCAGACAGAAAGAGTTTGTTTCCATTGATATAACAATTCCGACAGAGGTAAAATTAAGGTATGGTGTTAAAAGTCAGGATGTGGTTAACCTTGGGGGAAGGGGCAATGACTGGGAGGAGACTCAAAGAAACCTCTGGGTACTGGTAATGTTCTGTGGTTTGATTATCAATTATATAATTGTGTATACTTTCTGAGGAGTCATTTAACAGAACACACATAATTTGTGCACTTTTGTATGTTATACTCATAAAAAGTTCACATTACAAAACAAAAGCCCCAAACATTCTGAAAACAAAAAGCATTTTATATGTGTTCTCTCTATCACAGTTTATGGATTAAACAGTCCCTGGTGTTACCCGGGTTTTTGAAAAAAGGATATTTTTTGCTCAGATAAAACATATGCTTTTGTGTTAAAAAACCTTACTTGATATTTGGAAGAGAAAACACTATTGAGGCAAAATTCTTCTCGGCATCTAATTTGAATGGATTTTAATGCCTCTGAAAGTCTTTTTATTGATAATGTAGTAAGCTACAAGTTTTCAATTTCATATAATTGACTCAAGTATTACTATGCTTGTTACTACTCAAAGATAGCTAAAATGCTTATGCTAGTCAGTTTGTATTTGGGATGCCAGAGTGGAAATCTATTTGACTAGATAAAGTAGTCAAGCTGTATAATCCCCAGGGGTATCCATAGCTGTCGTGCTTTAGGTGCACAGGAAGCCATAACCAAGGGGAACTGCTTGGCCAAAACACCCTCACCAAGTTAAACAGCGTGCTATTGGGTTCTTTCAGTTTGTTCTGGTGGAAATGCCTGTCTGCTACTTAGAGAGCATTTCCATAGTTCACCTTAACGTTAAGGCTTAGATTCAAGGATGTTAGGACTTGATTGTCTCACTTCCTCTGTTAGTGGTACAGCATGTTGTTACCTGGCTACAACTGTTAATGGTGATCATGACATAGACTTGGAGACATGGTGTATTAGGAGCTGTGTATTGTTTTTGATGGTAGTCATGGAGGATGAGGCACACATAAAAAACTGACTTGCATGTAGCTTGGACTTAAAGTTGTCTATTGTCTTTTCTGAAGATTAGTCTTAAAATGCATTTTCCCCAGGATTCCTATCTTTATATTACTCTGAACAGGGGAGTAGGTTAGAGGTGAAAACGCCATTGGTTTTCTATTCAAACTAAATGTAATAATTTACAAACATTTATTGAGTGCTTACTACTTCCAAGGCAATGAAGTAACTGTATAAGCTTTTCGGCTGGACTCAATGGGTCATGTCTGTAATTCCAGCACTTTGGGAGGCTGAGGTGCATGGATTGCTTGAGCCTAGGAGTTCAAGAACAGCCGTGGCAACATTGGGCAACATATCTACAAAAAAATAAAGACATTAGCTAGGTGTGGTGGTGTGTATCTGTAGTCCCAGCTATTTAGGAGGCTGAGGTGGGAGGTCAAGGCTGTCATGAGCCAGGAAAGTGCCACTGCATTCCAGCTGCCTGGGCAACAGAGTGAGACCCTCTGTTAAAAAAAAAAAATGCTTTTCCCTTTTCTCATGATTATACATGTGAACATACACAAAACACACAGACAAACATACACAGAAACAACTATCATCAAGGAGATACATCATTCGGGTATAGATTATTTTTAACAATCAGGTATTCAGACATGACCCGCCTTCCTAGTGTTAGCCTTAAATCTTTATCTGTCTGCTAGATATTTCCACTCTGAATGTCTATTACCTCAAAAGGAACATGTCTAAAACTCAGTTCTTTACCTCCAGCCCTGACTGGCTTCCTTTCTGGTTTTAACAATCATAGATAACCTCAATTCTCCAGTTACCCAAAGTCCAAAGCTTGAAATTAACTTTTATTCTCATTGTTGCTATAATTTGCATTTCTCTAATGACTAATTATATTGAATACCTTTAATATGCTAATTTGGTGAAGTGTCTGTTGAAATACTTTGCTCATTTTTGTTTTCTTTTGGGCTGGATTGAATGTTTTCTTGAGTTTCAAGAGTTCTTTTTATATTCTGGATGCAAGTCTTTTATCAAATATATGTTTCATAAATATATTCTCTTCATTTGTAGCTTGTCCTTTTATTCACTTAACAATGTCTGTCCAAGAGCAGAAGTTTTAATTTTCTGAAGTCAATTTATCTTCCCTTTTTCCTTTATAGATCATGCTTTTGGTGTCATATCTAAGAAATCTTTGCTTAACCCAAGGTCACAAAGATTTTCTTTTATGTTGTCTAGAAGTCCTATAGTTTTAAGTTTTGCTTACAATTCATTGTGACTTATTTTTTTTTCAAAATGGTACAAGGTATACATGTAAGCTTTTGGGGCTTTCTCCTGGAATACAGATATTCAACACCATTTGTTGAAAAACTATGCTTTTTTTACTTCATTATCCTTGCACCTTAGAGAAGAACCAATTGGCCATATACATGTGTTTCCATTTCTGAATTATCTATATCATTATTGTATTATCTTTTGCCAATAACACACCATCTTCATTACTACAACTTTATAAACAGTCTCAAAATCAGGTATCAATAAATCCTCCAACTTTGTTTTTTTTCAGAGTTGTTTGGCTTTTCCAGGCTCTTTTATTTCCATATGAATTTTAAAATCAGTATGTCAATTTCTACAAAAAAAAAAAAAAAAGAAAAAAAGAAAAAATGGTTTCTGGGATTTTAACTGGAATTGCATTGAATCTATAGATCAATAATTTGGGGGGTGGGGGAAACGTGTTATTTTGTTTCTCTGTACATAACGTGCCTTTTTTCCCTCCAGCTTCTTTTAAGATTTTTCTCTTTATTTGTGGTTTTAAGTAATTTGATAATGTTTGACCTTAGTGTTTTTTTTCAAGTTTCTTGTACTCCAGGTTTATTGAACTTCTTGGATCTGTGGCTTTAAGTTTTGATCTAATTTGTAGAGTTTCTGGCCGTTACCTAATTATTTGGCCTTTCTTTTTCTCTGTGTATTTGGGGTAGGATTGTTTCTATTGCCATGGCTTCTTCAAGCTCACTAGTCTTTTATTCTGCCTTGTCTAATCTGCTATTCACCCCATTCACTATGTTTTCCATTTTTGAAACTGTAATTATCTCTTTAATTTCAATTTGTGTCTTTTTTGTATTTTCTATGTTTCTACTTACACGTTTACTCTTCTATCTTCTTGAACATTGTTGTACTGCTCTAATGACTGGGTTAATGTTCTTGTCTACTTATTCTATCATTGGTGGCATTTGTGAGACTGTTTCTATTGAACTTTCTTATTACAGCTCATATTTTCCTACACTTTTGCATTCCTGCTAATCTTTGATGGGATGCTAATATTTGATGGGAATTTGACTTTGTTGGGTCTTGGACATTTTTTTTTTTTTTGTATTCTTATATTTCTGAGTTTTTTTTGCAGAACCAAAGTTACTTGGAAACAATGTGACTCCTTTAAGGCTTGCTTAAAAGTTTTCCAGGATTTATTAGAGCAGCCTCTTTTCTACAGGCTACTTTTGTTCCATTTAAGGTAGATCCTTCTGAGTGCTCTCCCTGAGAGCCTGTGAGTTATGAGGATTTTCTAATCAGGCCTTTGGGAACATAAACTACTCCTTCCCTACATGGGATATTCCCTAGAGTATTCCTTCTAGCCTTTTTGGTGGTTCTTTCTGCTGGTTTGGGTTCTTTCTTCACATATATTTGTTGATGGATGCTTAGCTGGAAGACCTGGGTGATCACCTACAGACCTGCAGAATGCTCTTTGTCTTCTTGTACTCTGCCTTGTAAGTTCTTGGACTTTCAATTTCATTTCCTCAACTCAGGGTGACGTCTGGTCCACACCGGCTCCCCTCCCTCTGCTGCTTCCTGGAGAGTCCCTCTAGCAGTAGCTGGAGCAATCTTAGTGCTATTTGCTTCTTCCCCGCCGTGGGATCACTGTCCTGTCGTACCTGATGTTCCATATTTGAAACCATTGTTTCATGTGTTCTCTTAGTTGTTTTAGGCAGGAGGGTGTCTCCAATCCCTACTACTCCTTCTTGGTCAGAAACGGAAGTTGCCATGACTTTTTAAACCTCATGTCAATCTTTGCACCACTCACTTAATTTGTCTCATCATATCACTTGACATTTGAACTACTGGAATTTTTTCTATCTATTCTCCCTATCCTCAGGCTCTGCTATTTGCAATTCATTTGCTCTAATTTAGTCACAGTAATTTTTACACAGCTTGGTTTTCTTCAAAACCAGTGAAGGCTCCCCTTCGGCCACAGGATGAAATTCAAACTCCTACTCTGACATACGAGATCCTCTACAATCTGACCACCATTTATCTATACAAACTTACTTTTTTTAGTTCAGCTAAGCTGAACTAAAAAGGACTCATCAATGTTATTTGTATATCACAGTCTCTTTGCATTATATTTATTTGGTCCAACAGAAACCCTCTCCTTTTTGCCTATTCAAATTCTATTTTCAGTAAGTCCTACTTTCTCTACAGATCCTTTAACACTGTAGTTTATGACACGTCTATATATTTTTGTTCTTATTACACAGATTACTGATTTATTTACCAATTTCCTTTTTTCTATTCTTTATCTTAGGGGGAAGGGACAGGGTCTTGCTCTGTTGCCCAGGCTGGAGTGCTGTGGTGCGATCATGGCTCACTGTGACCTAAAGCTTCTGGGCTTAAGCCATCCTCCCACCTCAGCTTCTTGAGTAGCTGGGACTAGAGGCACATGCTGTTATGTCTGGCTGAATTTTAAATATAATATATACACATATAATATATATGTATATGTATAAATATACATATATAACATATGTGTATATATGTATATCATATATCATATATTATATAGTATACAATATATATAATATATATTATATATAATATACACATATATGTAATATATTATATGTATATTATACATATATAATATATACATATATTATATGTATACATGTACATAATACAGACTATACATACAGAATATATATACATAATATATACACATACATTATATGCATACATATACATAATATATGCAATATATTATACATTATTAATATATATTTATTTAATATGTTATTTTATATAATAAAAATATATACTATATTATATACTTATATAATATATAATATATATTATATATTATATTATATTTTATATATATATTTTTTGTAGAGATGGGGTTTTGCTATGTTGCCCAGGCTGGTCTCAAACTCCTGGCCTCAAGTGATCCTCCTGCCTCAGCCCCTGCAAAGTACTGGGGTTAAAGGCATGAGCCATTGTGCCCGGCCTCTTTATATTCTTAAAATTTAATTTTTCCTAGGCAAGTCTTAGTTTCCTCACCAGATGACATTTCTCTTGATGTTAGGAGCTTGTCTTGCACATCATCAGCCACAGATTATTGTCTGTCATGTGCCTTGTAGGAGTTTAATAAATATTTCACGGTCATTCTCTATCCTGTCCATGTTCTTTTACTAAAAACGCAAATACAAGTTTCCTATTCCTGACAACCTGCCAGTTCCTACACAGCTTCGAGATGATGGGGTGTAGAACCTCTTCCCTTAAGTTCTCCCTTCCCTTGCCATCTCCCTCTCAGAAACAGTCCCCAGGAGCCCACATGTGGAATGGTTTCACCACAGGCTGAGGAATGACAATGAAACAGAGCATGCACACCCGGCCTCTCTCCAGCTCGAGATTGGCCTGATGCCTGGAAACCTGGGCTTCCGTACAGACTCCAGTGAACTTTAAACCTAGAGAAGCGGGGCTTGCTCACCCTCTTCTGACAAAGATTCTCTGCTTGGCCAAAGTGTAGTCAGGCCCCTGAGCTTTCTCTTAGGCTCATCTGTCCATTTCCTTGTAAAATCCAGTTTTAGCGAAGAACCTGCCATCCTCAGTATCTGATCACCTTCTATATCCTATCAGGCTTCTTATTCTCTATCATCCCCTAGGTGAGGTCTGACCACCTGGGCCTGTCTTCAGCAAGAATCCCATTAGGTCCATTTAGCCAGAATCCTCCCTTCCCCCTGATGTTTCCTCTTAGTAATTTTCCACCCACTTACCCTGCCCTGCTCCTTGGCTATACGTTCCCATTTGCCCATGCGGTATTCAGAGTTGAGCCCAATTTCTCTCCCCATTCCAAGGCCTCATTGCAATAGTCCCTATACCTATACCCTATATCAGTGGCCCTAAATACAGTCTTTCTTACCATCCTACAACAAGTATCATTGAATAATTTTTTTCCTTAACATTCTCAGGAGTTATTGATACCCAAGAAGCTGTGTGCTTTTTGGCTGGGAATCCAGATAAATCAGACAGCTTCTGAAACTCTTAAGATAATTATTTTCTCTATCTTCTGAGATTCTCAGCCATCCTCCTGATGTTGCTAGCCCAGAGGATCTTAACTTTTTGTATGTGTGTCACACATTTAAAGACTAGAATTGCTGGTCGGGCGCGGTGGCTCATGCCTGTAATCCCAGCACTTTGGGAGGCAGAGGCAGTTGGATCATGAGGTCAGGAGATCAAGACCATCCTGGCTAACACGGTGAACCTGTCTCTACTAAAAATACAAAAAAATTAGCCAGGCGTGGTGGCGGGCGCCTGTAGTCCCAGCTACTCCAGAGGCCGAGGCAGGAGAATGGCATGAACCAGCTCATCGTGCCTGTAAAAAATTCACGGTTGTCATTCTCATGATCAACTCTTAGCTACGTATCTTTGTGGCATATTACCACATCATCTCCCTGAATTATTACGTTATTACGAGGCCACCAAAGGTGCTGGTCTTTATCTTGACCATTGTTTCTGCCTGGAATGTTCTCCCAGATATAGACACGGTTTGCTCTCTTATTTCATTCATATCTCCAGTCTGTCACTATATGATTGGAGAGGGCTTCCCCAACCACACTAGACAGCACTCCATCCTACCTTTCAATTTCTATCTCCTTACCCTGTGAGGTTTCATCACAGCACTCACTGCCATTTGTAATTTGCTTCTTTTCTGCTGTCATAGGTAGGGCCTATGTGACTAGAATAATGCATAGCATATAGTAGGTGTTCAAAAAATACTGATTAAATAAATGAATGACCAGAACCCTGTTTTCCTTGGTCATTTTTGTTTAGGCAAAATTCTTTCATGTTCTGAGCAACACACAATCTCTTTGGCACCAGCAGAGGATTACATAACTTCCTTCTAATCGCTGACCTCTGTCATCAAGCAGTGCCTTGGCTCAGCTCAACTATCTGTTTGAGAGACATCACCAAGACGGAAAACCAAGCCATTAGGATCTTAATTTTTTCATCATATATTCCCCTTGGTGGGCTGCTGTCACCCATCTGTCAGTAAATTACTCAACTTTCATATAAAACCTGGTTCCGCATAAACATTAACAAACACCTCTTTTATTTACATGTACATATATGCTTGTAGCCAAAAAGGAAGTAAGAATTGCCCACATATAACTGGGGAGGAGGCTAGTGGTGATAGCAGAAATTATAACTTCTGGGCCTAGGGCTTCTGCCCCAGCTGACCGCAAACCCATTCTATATTGCAAAAGAAAACGACTTGCCTTAGTATGTGGGTTCCTCACTAAAACAAAACAGAACATTATTCAATTTTGTGTTTACATGTTTAATGGTTGTGCTCCAAGCTGGGATTTTGCTATTTCAAACTGTATGAAAGAACAGTTTACAAGCTGAGGTTGTTCTTAGGGTACATGTCAGCTAAGGAACAGATTTATGAACACAAGTTAAATACAAGAGGGGAGAGGTTGGGAGTGGCTTCTGAAAGAGATAAAAGAAATCATAAAATTTTAGAGGTTAGGGGATGGGAAAAATACATAGAACTGATTTTTATATGTTCAGCATGGGAGAGTTCAGAAACAGAATTCTCAAGAATGAAATTCAGTTAAACTAAATTATGCCAGGTAATGGATACCCACATGCAGTATTTACTCGAGGTCTTCAGAGGCCAGGATAATCTTCTGGCCTCCTCAAAGCCACCTGCACCTGTCAGGGCTCAAGTTCCTTTCTGATGGCTTCTTAGAAGCAACATCTTAACTCCAGTGATAAGTTAGCATTTCCAGGAAATAAAATAGCAAATTAATTGCGATAAATAACAGGAATCTCACAGAAAAAAAACCCAGATATTTACTCAGGACTTTCCAATTTTAGCACTGAAAGTCCCATGAGCACGGAAGGGCCTTAGTCCTGAGCCCTGACCCAACCAGAATGGTTGGTCTCCCTTGAGATACCTTCTTACAGGATGATAAGCCTTAAGTTGTGAGATATGTCTCAGGACTGTTTTCTGAATTGTGTGAAGTCATTATCTGATGTACCAAGAGCAGAGCAGTGGACTTGTGGTGAGAGGATCTGGGCAGGATGGGGGAAGGGCTATTAAAAGCAAGAGCTTTGGGGTCAGGCAGACATGGAGTCATATGCAATTTTTGCTGTTTATCAGTCCTGTGACCTTTCGCAAATCATTTAACTGTTCTGAGCCTCTGCTAATGGGATTGTTGGTTGTATGAATTAAGTGTAGAAACATGGAATACACTTAGCGCTGTGCCTCGTATTCAGGAAGCATGTACCTAATGAGTTGCAGTAGATGCTCATCATCGTCACGGCGGGTTTCAGGGTCAGCGATTCAGTTTCTGGCTCTTTCATTACTTATTGTTGTGACCCTAGGCAAGTCAGTTCACTTCTCTAAGCCTCAGTTTCCTTGTCTGTAAAGTGAAGATAAGAATAGCAGCTGTCTTTGTCCCAGAGGATTATAGTAAATGAGATGATGCAGTTTTAAGGAACAATGTAAACCAAAGCAAGATTCAAATGCAAGGTTTTTTTTTTTAAAGATTTAATACTACAGTCAGTCCTAAATAAGGAACTGGAACTCCTGGTTTGAAATAGATAATAGCAGTTACATTTATTAAAAATGATCATTTGAACCTGGGAAACATGGCAAAACCCCGTTCCTACAAAAAATACAAAAGTTAGCCCAGCATGGTGACACATGCCTATAGTCCCAGCTACTTAAGAGGCTGAGGTGGGAGGATCACTGGAATATGAGGCTGCATTGAGCTGAAATCACATCACTGAACTCCAGCCTGGGCATCAGTGTGAGAACATGTCTCAAAAACCAAAAACCGAAAAACAAAAAATCATCACTGAGGATACTGTGTGTGGTTTTGGTTGTTTCACTTCAAGAAAGACAAAACAGATTTAAATAGAGTCTAGAGAAGGGTAACTCAAATGACCAAGGGGACAGATGAGATGCAGGATGACCAGAAGATTCAAGTTTAAGAAATAATGAATGTTTGAGAAGGTCAAGGAAAGGGAACACTCCTCGATTCTTGAACGGGACAAGTTTTAGGGCAAATACAAAGGGAGCACTCCTTATTACTTCCGTCATCAACTCACAGGACTCATTTACCCAAAATCGAAAGCTTAGAAACATAAACAACTGCACAAAGTTCTAGCTGCCTTGCTGTGGACCGTCTATGCACATGTTTATTAAGGGAATTATATTTCAGGCTGTGTCATTAACGATGAGGTTTGTGTCAAAGACGACACTTTTGTGACATCAACTTCAGAGAGTGCCCCAATCTTAAAATTCTTTTCTGCCTCATTTTTCATGACATTGCACACTTCTCTCCTAGTTTTGGTTTGTGTTTTGTTTGAATGAACAAGTGAATAAGAGAACAAATGATTTTAACATTCCTTTATTTCTTTTTCTATCCACCCATCCCCTTATCCCTAGAAGCAGCTCTTATGATCCTGGCAGTATGCTGCACATTGACAAAGAACAACTTACTCATCCTATTTTTATAAAATTTAGAGAGATCAAGAAGATCTAGTATTAAAAAGGCTCCCATAGACTAGTTTTCTCAGATTTGAATATACCATCCCATTTGTTGTAATCCTATTATTATTATTATTATTATTATTATTATTTTTTGAGATGGAGTCTCACTCTATTGCCCAGGCTGGAATGCAGTGGTGCAATCTCGGCTCAATCTAACCTCTGCCTCCTGGGTTTGAGCAATTCTCCTGCCTCAACCTCAGCTCCTCTGTGTAGTATTTCATAATTCAATCTACTAAAACCCACAGATGACTCGATGGACTCCCGTAACTTTTTGTTTTGGAAGTTACTTTTACTCCTGGCTCTCTAGTTATAGACATGTACATATTAGCATACACACCCACATAGAACTTCAGATATAAGCTTCTTTCAAAAAAAAATTCTACTTTTATTTTAGATTCAGTGGGTACACATGCAGGTTTGTTACATGGGTATATTGTGTGATACTGAGGTTTGGGGTACAGATGATTCTGTCACCCAGGTAGTGGACACAGTACCCAACAGGTAGCTTTTCAGCCCACCCCTACCTCCACACTCTAGTAGTTCTCAGTGTCTATTGTTCCTATCTTTATGGCCATGAGTACCCAATGTTTAGCTCCCACTGATAAGTGAGAACATGTGATATTCGGTTTTCTGTTCCAGCATTAATTTGTTTAGGATAATGACCTCCAGCTGCATCCATGTTGCTGCAAAGGATATGATTTCATTCTTTTATATAGCTGCATAGTATTCCATGGTATATATGTACCACATTTTCTTCATCCAATCCACTGTTAATGGGCACCAAGCTTGAGTACATGTCTTTGCTATTGATAATAGTGCTGCGATGAACATACAAGTGCATGTGTCTTTTTGGTAGAATGATTTCTTTTCCTTTGAGTATATATCCAGTAATGGGATCACTAGGTTGAATGGTAGTTCCGTTTTAAGTTCTTCAAGAAATCTCCAAACTGCTTTCCACATTGGCTGAACTAATTTACATTCCCACCAACAGTGAATAAACATTGCCTTTTCTCTACAGCCTTGCCAAGGTTGTTGGTTTTTTTACTTTTTCGTAATAGCCATTCTGACTGATGTGAGATGGTATCTCATTGTGGTTTTGATTTGCATTTCTCTGATAATTAATGACAATGAGTTTTTTATATGTTTGTTGGCTGCTTTTATGTCTTTTTTAGAGAAATGTCTGTGTCTGTCCTTTGCCCACTCTTTAATAGGGTTATTTGTTTTTCTGAAGATATAAGCTTCTCATGCAGAGGAACTGTGTGTTGCTCAGTTCTGTATCTTATAGGTGGTTCAATTAATGTTAATCAAATTCTATAACATTTCATCTGGTAGCTAAGTGGACTGGTCTGCATAGAATTCTCATTTTTTAGAATCAATTTTTGATATATCAGAAGTTAATATTTTGAAGATGTCGATGGCAACAGAAATAGAGTTAATGAATATTAATTACTATTACAAATTAGAAGTTTAAAGATCTATATGACTAATTCTCAGCACATCAAATAAATTTGTTGAGAAATTTGGTTCTAGCAATCTACTTGAGATGTGTGATATTTTCAGTCACACATTCAAATCAGCACATCAGTGCTTGTTCTAAGATATGTTATTTAAACCATAAATGCTGTGGGAAGCAATATTAGTGTTCAGAGTCAGAACTCCTGAAATTTGGACCCCTATTAAACTCTGAAAAGCAATATAAACAGCTACATCAACTGGAGGAGCTGATATAAGACACATTAGAAGAGGAAATATTAGAAAAGAATATTAGAAGAGGAAGCATGAGAAGGAAACTCTTATCAGCTAAAAAAAATACAAGTCAGAAATAGTGAATCAACAGATTTTAAAATTTCAACTTCAGTACATATTTAATTTTTGGCTAGATTGCAGGAAATATGTCATACTCCATATTCAAGTGTGGGATGTATTTCAAGAAACAATGAAATGTCAATGAATACAAACTTGAGATGACAAATACAACTTTTCTACCAAGTTAGCATGGTACAAGTTCATCTATAGTAAGTTTAGTGTACAAATCAGTTTTTGTATAAACACAATAATAAACAATGAGTGACTAACACCTAAATAAATGGCATTCCCTGAAGGAAAAAATTCTGAACATTAACTTGAAAATTACATTCTAGTAACTACAAGCATTTGTTACTTTTCTTTTTCCCCTTCACTTAGTAATACAAAAGGAAACATTTAAAAAACAAAGAAAACAAGGAAATTCACACAAGAACCAAACATTTATCTCTCAGTCTTCTAGAAATAACTCTTGTTGACTTCATACATCTGTTCAAGTAGAGTACATGCTATGGATTTATGTAAGTGCACAGCTCTACACCTGTGATTGAGGTTAGCGGTGACCATATATCAATATCTTTGTGTTCCTCTCCTTCCTTGGTACACTGTGGACTATATTTTTCAGTTCCCTTAATTTAGGTGGCCCTGGGTGACCAGTCTTGTCACTGGCACGTGGCTAGAAAGTGATTTATGTATCTTTCAGGCCTGACCCCCAAAACTGCCCTTGAAATAATCTTTGCCTTTCTCTTTCCTCATTCGCTGATGGGTGCAGAGGATCCACTGCGAGACTGAGGCCTGAGAAGATGGTGGGAAGCAAAAAGAGCCTGGATCCCTGAGTGTCTGTGGGAGCTGAGCCTGCCCAGCCCCCATCACATTGTCAGGAACAATAAACATGCTTTTAGTGCTCCTCATATATTTCTGTGACTATGTTGGTTTGTGATATTCAAATTCAAGATGTGAATATCTCTGTAAAACACCTTATCAAGTTTCTTCACAGACATATTAAATATATATCTTATGTCTACACAGCACTTTGAAATGCTGAGTAGATTTCAGGGAATTGGCTTTTAGTAAAAATAATGAAGTACTATATCAGTACAGGCTCATTTTAGAAGGGGGATAGTACCTGGAAGTGTTATTTGTTTGAGACCAAAACGTGAATCAATAAATTAAGACTAAACTCCAAACATTTAATACCAATCTAGATCCTTTTTTGGCTGATAGAGAATAACTTCCTTATGAACCATGCTGGAGTTGTTTAATTAACATGTTATCTTTTTGTCCTGGTAGTCGCCCATGCAGAGATGAAAAACAATCTTAAAGAACAAGAGATTGGGCTGGGTGCGGTGGCTCAAGCCTGTAATCCCAGCACTTTGGGAGGTTGAGGCCAGCGGATCACCTGAGGTTGGGAGTTCGAGACCAGCCTGACCAACATGGAGAAACCTCGTCTCTACTAAAAATACAAAATTAGCCGGGTGTGGTGGTGCACACCTGTAATCCCAGCTACTCGGGTGGCTGAGGCAGGAGAATCACTTGAATCTGGGAGGCGGAGGTTGCAGTGAGCCGAGATTGTATTCCAGCCTGGGCAACAAGAGCAAAACTCCGTCTCAAAAAAAAAAAAAAAAAAAAAAAAAAAAGAACAAGAGATTGGTAAAACTTGAGTGTGAGGAAGGCATATCTCACTTCCTAAAGTGTGAACTATGTGCTGGCAGCAGCTTGAACATAATTTCTTTCCATGAGTCTAACATAATACATTTCACCACCGTACTATTTTATTTTATTGAAGATTCTCTATAAAATGTTTTAATGATCAATAGTAAGCATTTTTTCCCAATTAAGATTTTTAACAGTGAAGCTTATCTTTCTTGCTATAATCTATTATGCATAAATCATGTCTTCCTAAGCTGTATTATATCAAAAGTGTGCAGGATAAACTATTTTTCATTAAAACTAGAATCACACAGAAGTGCTGTCCTTTAACTGCTGGGTTTATGAAGTGGCAACAGCAAAAACGGTCCTATTAGTGGGAAGTTAGTATTATTTCTTCACCATTATATCATAGGTCTCTGTGAAAGTGTTGACCTCTTCGCTTCAAATTGGCGCACAGATAATGAGTGCAAATTAATACCCAAGGTAGCTCATGTGTAAACATTTTAAGCCAATGATACACAGAGTTTACATGTAGACATATATTCACTAAGAGTCATACCCATTAGCATAGACCCATAGACCTAAGGCACAAAGGACACTGGCAGGGAACTTACTCATGCAAGCAGGAAGAGAAACCTGAATAAAAATTCCAATGATGACTCAGAACACTGCCATCTCTAGCTATTGTACAATCACTAGTTATTAAGGCTGATGACTGCACAATATCAAAGCCTTGGCAAATGTGAAAAGACTCATTCCAAATAGGAAAATAGCTATGAAATGAAATTCCTTCTGTTTTCCATTCAGCATTAGTAGACTGTGTGACCTAGGACCACTGTTTCTTTATTCTGTAGCCCTATCTTGGGGAACAAATGCTAGCCTACTCAGAGCTATTACTAGGGTTCTCCTCATGTAAATGTCTTTGGAAAGGCAAATGAGCTTAACTGGGCTGTTTTCAATCCCTAAGTGTATAAGCTACCAGGAAGAACAGGGCACTCACGGGATGTGGAACGCACTTGGGTTGACCACGTTGGAGTCAGAATTTACTTAGTGAAATGTGGGAGAAGAGGCTGGCACATTGCAAACATCAAAAATTATTTGTGGAATGGGTGGTGCCATAAACTGAATGTTTTTGTCCCTGTAAATTTCATATGCTAAAATCCTAACCCCAATGTGAAGGTATTAGGAAATGGGACTTTTGGGGAAGTGATTAGGTTATAAAGGCAGAGCCCCACGAATGGGATTAGTGCCCTCATGAAAGAGGCCCTGAAGAGCTCCCTCACTTCTGCCATGTGAGGACGGAGTGGAAGACTGCCACCTATGAACCAGGAGGTGGGTCCTCACCAGACCCCAAATCTGCTGGTCCTTTCGTCTCATACTTTCCAGCCTCCAGAACGGCGAGAGATACAGTTCTGTTGTTTAATGATAGTTTGTTATAGCAGCCTGAACGGACTCAGATGGAACCAAGAAGTAGCAACTACTCTAGACTTACGGGTAAGACATTTGTGTGTCAGAGGGTGGGAAATAAACCCAACTAAAATCCAGGGGCCTTCTGCCTCAGTGAAATTTCTAGGGATCCAGTGGTGTGGAGCAGATCAAGGTATCCCTTCTAAAATGAAGGATAAGTTATTGCATTTGGCCCCTCCTATAACAAAGAAAGAGGCAAAATGCTTAACAGACCTCTGGATTTTGGTAGCAATGTATTTTTCATTTGGGTGTATTACTCTGACCCATTTACTGAGTGATCTAAAAAGCTGCTAGTTTTGAGTGAGGCCCAGAACAAGAGAAGGCTCTGTAACAGGCCAGGCAGCTGTGCAAACTGCTCTGCCACTTGGACCGTGTGATGCAGCAGATCCAATGGTGCTTGAAGTGTCAGTGGCAGATAGGGATGCTGCTTGGAGCCTTTGGCAGCCCTGAATAGGTAAATCACAGCATAGGCTTTTAGGGTTTTAGAGAAAGGCCTTGCCATTATCTGCAGATAACTACTTTCCTTCTGAGAGACAGCTCTTGGCCTGCTACTGGGCCTTAGTAGACACTGAACATTGACCATGTGCCACCAAGTTACCATACGGCCTGAGCTTCCCATCATGAACTGAGTGTTATCTGATCCACCAAGCCATAAAGTTTAGTGTGCACAGCCAACCCTCCATCATCAAATCGAAGTGGCATATATAACATTGGGCCTGAGCAGGCCCTGAAGGCACAATTAAGTTACATGAAGAAGTGGCTTAAATGCCCATGCTCTCCACTCCTGCTATACGCCATCTCTCTCCCAGCCCGCACCTATAGCCTCATGGGGAGTTCTCTAAAATCAGTTTACAGAGGAAGAGAAGACTAGGGCCTGGTTTACAGATGATTCTGTACGATATGCGGGCACTATCTGAAAGTGGACAGCTGTAGCACTACAGCCCCTGTCTAGGACATCCTTGAAAGACAGTAGTGAAGGAAAATCTTCCCAGTGGGGAGAACTTCGAGCAGTGCATCTGGTTTTCACTTTGCTTGGAGAGAAATGTCCAGATGTCCAGACGTGTGATTATATACTGATTCATGAGCTGTACCCAGTGGCTTGGCTGGATGATTAGAAGCTTGGAAGGAATATGATTGGAAAATTGGTGAACAAAAAATTTGGAGAAGACATATGGGGATAGACCTCTCTGAATGGGCAAAGAAATGCGAAGATATTTGTATCCCTTGTGAATGCTTACCAAACGGTGACCTCATCAGGGTTTGGATAAAATGACCCATTCATTAGATACCACTCAACCTCTTTCCCTAGCCACTCCTGTTATCATCCAATGAGCTCATGAACAAAATGGGCCATTGTGGCAGGGATGCAGGCTAGGCATGGGCTCAATAACACGGACTTCCACTCACCAAGGCTGGCCTGGCTATGGCCACCACTGAGTGCCCAATATGCCAGCAGCAGAGACCAACACTGAGTCCCCAGTAAGGCATCATTCCCTGGGATGATCAGCCAGCTCCCTGGTGGCAAGTTGATTATACTGGACCTCTTACATCATGGAAGGGACAACATTTTGTTATTACCCAAATAGACACTTACTTTGGATATAAATTTGCCTTCCGTGCACACAGTGCTTCTGCCAAAACTACCATCGTTGGACTTACGGAATGCTTTATCCACTGTCATGGTATTCTACATAGCATTACTTCTGCTCAAGGAATTCACTTCACAGCAAAATAAGTGTGGCAACTGGCTCATGCTCATGGAATTCATTGGTCTTATCATGTTCCCCACCATCTTGAAGCAGCTGGCTTAATAAATGGTGAAACGGCATTTTGAAGATTCAGTTACAATGCCAGCTATGTGATAATACCTTGCAGGGCTGAGGCAAGGTTCTCCAGAAGGTTCTACATGTTTTAAACCAGTGTTCAATATATGGTGCTGTTTCTCTCATAGCCAGGATTTACAGGTCCAGGAATTAAGGGGTGCAGTTGGAAGGGGCACCATTCACTAGTACCCCTAGTGACTCACTAGCAAAATATTTGCTTCCTCTTCCCCTTACTTTATGGTCTTCTGGCTTAGAGGTGATAGTTCCAGAGGGAGGAGGGCTCCCACCAGAGGATAACAATAACTCTATTGAACTGGAAGTTAAGACTGCCATCTGACCATTTTGGGTTCCTGGTGCCTCTGAATCAACAGGCCAAAAAGGGAGTTACAGTTTTGGCTGAAGTGATGGATCCTGACCACCAAGGGGAAGTTGGACTACTGTTCCACAATAGAGGCAAGAATATTCATTCTTTTGAAGTCACATGGGATATTCACCAGGATAACCATATGCTGGGCTATAAAACAAACCACAAAAAAGATGTATGATTTGAATAAATACTCATAATATAATTTGAACATGGACTCCACAAAGAATATACAAATATATGTACAATGAAGTTCAAAATCATTAATCATTAGGGAAATGCAAATTAAAGCCACATGAGAAGCCATAGTACATTCACTAGAATAGCAAATATTAAAAAGATTGACAATATCAAGTATTGCAAGGTCATGGAGCATTGTGGGAATTCAAAATGGTACAGCTACTTTGGACAGTTTGATTGCATCTTATGTTCAACATAAATTTACTATATGGTCTAGCAATTCTACTTCGAGGTGTCTACCCAAGAGAAATGAAAGCCTATGTCCACAGAAGTGTGCATAATACTCAAGCAGCATTATTCATAATAGCCAAAAATGGAAACAACCCAAATGTCCATCAAATGGTGAAGAGATGAAAACAATGTGGTATATCCATACATGGAATACCACTCAGCAATAAAAGGATTGAATAAGCTACAAATACATGAGCTACAAACCATCAAACTAAGTGAAAGATAGTAGACAGACAAGACTACATGTTTCCATTTATACCATATCCTAGAAAACATAAACCTGTTGTTAGAAAGATTAAATTATTGCTGGGATCAAGAAGGGTAGACCTGGGGATTGACTGGAAGAGGGCCCTGTGATACTTTATGGGGTCATGGAAATGTCCTAAAACTAGACTTTGGAAGCAGTTGCCCAACTAAATACATTAGTCTAGCTCACTGAACTGCATACTTGAGTGATTTTATTATGTGTAAATTATATTTCATTAAAGCTGTTAAAGACTCCTACACCATTCTATAAGGTGGACATTACTCCTATTTTGTTCCTCAGGAAATAGTCTGAGAGAGATTGGGTAATATGCTTAAGGTTAAGCAGACAGCCACTGTCAAACCCAATCCATGTTGGTAGTCACTGCTCTGTTGTACTTGTGGGGGTGTGGGAGACCCTGGGAACACCACGAGGGCAGTGGGAGCTCCCAGGGATGGCAAACTCCACTGAGCTAAAGCCACTGGGGGCTGCTGCTCTCCAAAGTAGTAGCTTGTTGCTAGGAAGACTGGAGTGAGTCCTGGGTTACAAATGCTGCCTAGACTTCTGCTGTTCTCAGAGACAATGTGCTCTCATGTGAAAAAGAAGGCAGATAGAGGTTGAACTTCTGACTTTCCCACTCAACAGTCATAACACCTTAAGGAGGCCATCTGACTTCTTTCAGCTTGGGTTTCTTAATCTCTGAAAGTGACTCAAAGATGAACCACCTTTCTTACTGAATTGTTTTGTATAGTAAATGAAATATATGCTATAAAGGACCTGTGCCTTAGGAAATACTTAGTAAAAGTAAATTTTCTTCCGCTTCACCTCTTGAGGGAAAAGGCACTCAGTCTCATCCACTGTTTAATAACCAGAGAGAATGAGATTGCCTTTTAAAAATTGTTTTTTACTGAGGAAATATAAACAGAAATCTTTCATCAGGTACTCTCTCAGGCATTAGAGTTACCTGGCCCTCAAATTCTACTCAGAATGTTGCAGTTGCAGGAAAAAAAAACCTCATTAATTTTATAATTATTTCCTTCCCTTCCTTTGTTTCTATGAAGACTGGTATGTTTATTAAACTGTGAACATTTGTACGTGTGTCAATAAAAATATTAAAAAGTATGTATGTGTGTATAACTTTCATGCACACACAAAAAAACGTGCATTATTTGAATCATGGTTGTATGGCAGCAAGTAAATGTTAAAAACTGTACAATGGAATCCTAAATGACTACATCAGAAGTATCAGGTGTTTATTCTATTAGGTCCAGGAAATGAGAACCTGGTAGCTGTCACTATATGCAAAATCTTACAACTTTTAAGAAATTTTATCAAAGTTTGCGATTAAACTCAAAGAGCCCAAAGCATTGTATATAATTATTTGACTAGGTAGTAACGAAGAGTCTTTGACTAGGTAGTAATGAAAAGCCTTCCCTCTTCATTGTGTCTGTCCAGATGGGGGTTCTTATACCTGACTGCATAAAAATAACCTGGTATAAAAATTCTGATTTCCAGGGCTCTCACACCAGAAATGACGATTTCATAGGGCAAGGGTAGGGCTCAGTAACTGGTGTTTTTTCTTTTAAACAACTCCTGGTGATTCTAGTGAAGGTGATTCTAGACCTTACTTAACTTATATCCTACTTCTCAAGGCCCTCTTTTTTCCAGGAGAATTGCCTATGATTATTCCAGTTGGGATTCTCCAGTGTGCTCTTTGGGATATTATTTTGTGCTATAAAACAGGCTTTGTGACCAAGAAAGTTTGGGAACACATTCTAAGAAATACTCACTTCGTCTGTAATTATCTTCTAGTTTTCTATTTGCTGTCAGCATCAATCAATATAAGTCGATATGTCTTTCTGTTCTATGTCTATACTGAATAATACAGCATTTTCTTATTTTATTGCCTGTTTCATGAGGTCTCCTCTCCCCGACTGGATTTATAAGATCCTCGAGACAGCTATGTATTTTTAAAACCCTTTTTGTCACATAGGGCCTCCTTGATCACTGTTAGTGCTTGGGAAAGGCAATGACACCCCTATACTATTTTAACTAATGGATATCACAGTGAAATTAACTGAGGCAAGAATGGTGCCCAGAAGTTCTATTACTATTCTGAGTCTAGTTCCATCTTGTTTCCTGAATGTGGCTTCAAATAAGGTTCCAGAGGAAACTATACGCTGGAAAGTCCAGAAGCACATGGCAGGCCACTCTGCACAAGGTCAGCAGTGCAATCCGCTACAGAGTTGGAAGGAAAAAGGCCTGGAAGAATGGGATGGTCTCTAATGCCACATTGCTAGAATAACTTCCCCAAATGCTACATTATTATGACTTCTGGGCACTTCGAGCCAAACAAATATAATGAAAAAGTATTACAGGCCTGGTGCAGTGGCTCACGCCTTTAATCCCAGCACTTTGGGAGGCCGAGATGGGTGGATTACTTGACCTCAGGAGTTTGAGACCAGCCTGGGCAATGTGGTGAAGTCCTGTCTACCAAATATAAAAAAATTATCCAGGTGTGGTGGCATGCACCTATAGTCCCAGCTACTTGGAAGGCTGAGGTGGGAGGATGGCCTGAACCCGGGAGGTGGAGGTTGCAGTGAGCCCAGATCACCCCACTGCACTCTAGTCTGGGTGACAGAGCCAGACCCTCTCTCAAAACAAAACAAAACGGAGGTTGTTACATAGAAAAACTGGCAAATAAATAAATAAATAAATAACATTTACATACAATTTTAAGTCCACGTAAACTTGTGACCTAAAAATTGAGGTGATTTATTATTTTTTCTCCTTTTTTGAGACAGAGTTTTACTCCTGTTGCCCAGGTTGGAGTGCAATGTCACGATCTGGGCTCACTGCAATCTCCACCTTCCAGGTTCAAGCAATTCTCCTGTCTCAGCCTGCTGAATAGCTGGGATTACAGGTGTGCACCACTGCGCCCAGCTAATTTTTTGTATTTTTAGTAGAGATGAGGTTTCACCATGTTGGCCAGGCTGGTCTCAAACTCCTGACCTCATGTGATCCACTTGCCTCAGCCTCCCATAGCATTAAGGTTACAGGCATGAGCCACCGTGCCCGGCCATGATTTATATTCTGAACTGAGATGGAAGAGTTTCAGAAATTAGGGAATCCTCTATAATTGTACATAAAGTTCTCTATGCATTTCCACTTGGGGGAAATAGGTACCTAATATTCATTAGAATCACAAAGAGATCCACAACTCAAAAGGAGTTTATCAAACTCTATTATTTTGCCTCATATGATTGTGAGGTTTATAAAACTGTGTTTTTTAAAACATACTTCTCTAAGCAACATTGTTTTTAAACACTTGCATAGACAGCTTTAATAGAGAGGCACTATGTACAGGCCTGCAGCTCTGATGTCTTCTGTTCTATGGTTTTTGTTTATGTGTTTACTTAAAGTGGCTTACAGAATAATAATGGTTACAAGTTGAATAGCACACATTCTTTCAGTTTTATACATACTTAGGAGTTATAAACTCTAAAAGAAAAACTACTATCTGGTAATTGACCCCAAACTGTATTTGCTAAGCTAATGTGAATCATTGTTCTAAGTCAATTTTCTCCAATAATTACTGGTGGCATTTCCTCAGACAAAGAAAGTCTTTTGCAATTTGGGGTTTGCAAAGGACTTGTAAGTTAATAGTTGTTGTAATTCTTTCGGTATTTTGGGGAGACAAGTCAATCATTTGAGCTAGAATACAGGTTTAAAACAATGTATAATCAACAAATATATAAAGGTAGAGCAATTTTCCCTTAAGGATAATTTTTCTAGCCTGGGTGATCTGTCTTCATCTTTCCTTCCAGCAACTTTAGTTGAGGTTTGCAGTAAGTATATTTTTACTGCTGTAAAACATCAATGACTAAACATATTGACAAAAGAAAACATAAAATAATTTTGCTTCAGGGGAGTTGCATTTTATACATTGTTAGGAGTGAAGAAAAATATCCCAGCATTCACAGTTCTATTTTGGTAAGTCCAATAATAACATGCTAGCATTCAAATATAAAATAATAATTCTCAATCATTGATTTTTGATGATTTATTTTCATATTCTCCAACTAACCTTCTTTATGCCAGCAACACATAAAGATATGACAATGGCTGGGAATATACATATATTCTATGACTTTAGAATATTATAGACATAATCATATACATAATATATAATTACTACAGATAGATACAATTGTTTCCTCACTGCTGGGCAAAGTACATCCCAGTACCATCTCAGAGGAAACACGGTATAGTAGAAACAGCAAGCAGTTTGAAGATAGATTCATTCACTTAATCTTACTTATATATTTATTACAGGCCTGTTTTGGGCTAAGTACTGAGAATACAAGAAGAAACTGATAGATACAATCCTTGCTGCCTGGAACTTTGTAGCTTCAATTTTAGGGTGCTACTGAGCACTCATGAATCAAGGGAATCTTGTTAAGCCTCGGTTGCCTCATTTGTAAAAGAAGGTGATAGCACTCATCTCTCAGGGTGTCATGAAGAGTATATGTGAAAAAGTGACTGGTTCTACATCTAACAAGTAATATTTAAATCTGAATTATTACTAGACAGTCATTTCTTAGTTTTGAAGGGACAGATACACTGTGACTGTGGAACTATGTGAGAGGTAAAGGAACACATTTCAAAATCTTTAGAGAACAAAAGTACACAACCGTCCCACATGATGACTTAATGAAAGTGTTCTATAATCTAGTGATTATTTTATTTTGCTAAACTGCATCTAACCTGACAGCCATCCCTTTCATCAACACAACAGAGAACTATAGTGAAAGTTCTGTGTGATTATTCAGATGTCCTATAAGAGAAACGCAAATCACTGAAGAATTACTTTATGCACAGACCAAAACTGCAACTTAGGAATGTGTGAAACTGGCTGGAACCAACCTCAGGGTGCCAAACAAGAGAAGGCTCATTTATGAAGTTTTTCCTGGGAAGAACTGTAACTTCTTATAAAGAGCAGAAAGTTTTTATGTCTGCATTAAGACTACTGCAGAGGCTAAACCCTAAATGCAGTCGCTTACAATGCAGTGGCTCCCAATCCTCATTTCCACCCAAGGACCCCTTTTGTATTCGCCCCCCATGAACCCTAGGTTTGGGAAGATGGGGTGTGCGGTGCTCAGGAGAGTAGGGACTCTCCTACTCTCAAGTGGTTGTTAAACTGTCTCGCTAAAAGAATAATTGATTGCAGCTGGCTCCAGGGAAAGTTAGGCTCCCAACAGATAGAAAACACCTGAGTTTGGTGATCAGCAGCTTCCCAATATGATCTTAGGACTTGGATGAGTGGGCTCAGACATGCACACTGAGACAAAATAATGACACAGAAAACACTGCACGCATGTTTGCTATCTGTACCATGCTAAATTTAAATAACTTCTCGAGTATTTATTCAAGAAAATTATAAAGAATGAATATTCCTCGAGGACAAAACCAGCATTACTATATGGAGATAATACCCTTGTAGTCAAAAACAAAGAAACTGAAGGTCCTCATGATTCCATGTAGCTTTATCATGTTAGAGTAGGTAGCTAGGCAGACATGAGCAGGGCAGGAGAGGGCTCCCACCCACAACCAGGAATGTCAGGCAATCATTGGAAGATGGTCAGGTGGTTGTTAAAATGTCTCTGAAAAATAATAATTGGTTGCTGCCAGCACCAGAAAAGGGCAGTCTCCCAATAGATAGAAAACACTTGAAGCTGGTGATCAGTAGCTTCCCAATAAGATCTTAGAAGTTGAGCGAGTGGGCTCAAGCATGCACACTAAGGCAAAATGGTGGTGGTTAACTGGTATATGGCCTTCTTCCAAGAATACTTGAATAGTAAGGGAAAAATGCCTCAAGTGAGTACAGATACAACTTCAATAAGCACACTGCACATGCGGCCCCTCTCAGGTGCCAGCAGGCCACCGTGCATGTGGACAGCCCACCTCAAAGGAAGAATCAGGGGAGAAGAGACACAAATCCCAGAATTATGCCGATGTATAAAATCCCAAGTTAAAGGCTGAACAGTGCACTTGAATATCTCAAGTTGCCTGCTTGGCCCTCTTCCAAGTGTACTTTACTTCCTTTCATTCCTTCTCTAAAACTTTTTAGTAAACTTTCACTGCTACTCCAAAACCTGCCTCAGTCTCTCACTCTGCCTTATGCCTCTTGGATGAATTCTTTCCTCTGAGGAGGCAAGAATCAAGTTGCTGAGGACCTGGGCAGATTTACTATTGCTAACATATTTTGGTGCCATGTGACTTGGATATGTTCCCCAGTGGTGAGATACCTCTATCCCTCTCCCCTCCTTTGGCTGGAGGTGTTCAATCCCTGTACTCAGTTTCTTTCTTGCCTGTCACTTTCCTGCTTATTAACCAGTCCCCAGGACAATTTGTCTTAGTCTCGGTGGCTCTGCTCCCCTCAAGCTGATCTCTCAGCTCACCCTGATAAGTGGCTTGTCGGGGTGGAAAGGACTTTGGAGTCCACACTGCATAGCTCTGAGGCCCTAGTGGCCCTCCTAGACAGGAGGGCAGCAAGAGTGGCGAGGCTAAAGCCTAAGACCATGCAATATTTGGGGTTTCCTCTGCTTTTTCAATTAAAATTGGCTCTTTCCCAAAAATTAACACCACTTATTCTCTTGTTTTCTCTGTGGGTATTCAGAACTGGCCTTGTGCACCTGCCAGATCATCTGCCTTGGGGGCAAGTCTGCGTCTTCTCTGCTTTTACTTTGCATACTGCATGACTTCCTTCTCTGTCTTAAATACACTCCCCACTATTTGTGCACCCACAGATATTGCTGCATTTGTCTGGCAGTGAAGACATGGACTCCCTTGGAGATATCCCCTGAGATTTATACTTGTTTTTACTCTACCAGCTCAGATGACCTCCAACTCTTTCCCTGTCTCTTGGCTCATTGCTAGGATAGACACTAATCATAACCCCAGCTCTGCCAGCTCCTTATGACTTTCCATACACTTTTCTTTTCATCCCTGTTATGCTCCAGGGCCAAGATTTTTTGCTTTTGAAGCAGTTTGTCTGCCTGCATAGGGTCTTACTCTGTGGCCCTTTAAGGACCCTACTTACATGCTGTTTTTTGTTTGTTTGTTTGTTTTGAGTTACCACCCACTTTGGGAGGAAGGGAAATTCTTTCTTTACCATTTGCTAGCCCTTATCCCAGGCCCCTTATCCTCTCTCCAGAGGTTCCTCCTTTACGTCAGGTGGGCAAATCAACATTGCCCTCTCAAATCCAAGAACTACTGTTTTGGCAAACAAATGAAGGCTTTCCATGAGTATTCCTATGGCTTCTTCCCACTTCCTCCTGTAGCAGAGGGATTAACCTGTCTTTTCAAGCATTTGTTCTGCATGTTACCTTGGTGAGGACAAGGAACCCCAAATACAAATTTTCCTCCATTTCTCTAATCAGTTCCATGCCCTTCTCAATACGCATCAAGACCTTCAAGGTCATATTTGAAGGGAGGGAAGTCCAGCCTCTTGCAGCAGTTAGCTGAAAAACAGGCTTCTTGTCTGCTTAAAAAAACAAGGGAAATGGAATTATAAGAAAAGAGAATCATTTTGTGCTAAAATGCTGTGAATGAGAGTCACTATAAGTTCATGAGGACAAGAGTATAGGCCACCTGAAGGCTGCAGGTACAAGAGAATAAAAAGTTCCCACAGGATGGAGATGAAGGCTAGTCCAAGGACAGATTACTATTAGAACAGAGATGCAGGCAAGGTTAGGGGTACCTGGTAAGACTGGTTCATTCTGGAACCCCAAGGATGAATAGGGGGCTCCTTCTCATTCCAGTGTTTCCTCTGTTCTCAAGTGGGTAATTGTGATGAGATGGGACCAAAGTTAAGATATATGGTAAGACTGGTTCATTCTAGAACCCTAAGGATGAACGAGGGTCACCATGTTCAGGAAAGGATAATAGGTAGATAACAGGCAACATCTTTTTTCCTTTGTTTTCTTCTCTGTTCTCTCTTTGCAGATGGGTAATCGTGTCTCCATACCACATAACATGCTCCTTGGATGCATCCTCAAGAAGTGGGAGAAAATTATAAAAGGCTTAGAACCCAGTGCCCCTATGCAGGAAATCCTCAATTTAGCCTCTTCAGTATTTTATAAATGAGAGTAGAATAAGGAGGGCAGGGCTAAGGAAAAGGAGAAATAAGAAATAGGCTCAACTATTGGCTGTTTTACAAGTCCTCCGGCCCCTCCAGGTTGCCCCCAGAATACTCTCCCAGGTAACTGCCATTGGTGTGGGAAGCCAGGCCACTGGAAGGCAATGTGTCCCAATGGGTAAGTGGGAAAAAGGTCCGCACGGCTTGCCACCTCTGCCACAAGCTTGGGCACTAGAAATGGGGCTGCCTTGAGGGCTGAAGGTTGCCTAGGACAGAATCCAAACCCCTAATGACCTTGAGCTGAAGGAGCTCTCTACCCTGGCTGGCTTCCAAATCAGACCTCATCATCAACAGAACAAAGCCAAGGGCAACTCTGGAGGTGGCAAGTAAATTATAAATTTCCCTTTGGGTTCAAGAGCTGCCTACTCTGTGCTAATCTTTTCTAAACAACTCTCCTCCGAATCCTGCCAGGTAATGGGGGCAAATGGCACCACTTCCCTCCAAAAGAAAAGATTCACACTGCTTTATATTACTTAAGAGACCAATTACCATTCTCCCATCTGTCCCTGTGTAATGAATATCCAAATACCCGACACCTCTTTGGTGCAAAAATATACTTTCCAAGATGGGTATCTGCTTAATATTCACATGATCTCTGAATTCATCTTTGCCTTTAATAGCTCTATTTCTCCTGGGAAAGCTACCTAAATCTTTATCCAATAACTTCAACCTGGTCAGTCCTAACTGAGGGGCTCAGAAATTGCCCACATTTATTCAGACAAGCTCTAGCAAAAATCTAACTGAGCAATCTCTTGAGGTGGGCATAACTTCTACAGTATGTGAATAACCTCCTTATATGCTCCCCTTTCACAGGGCTCACACGGCAATATGCAGGACAAACCATAACTTCCTAACAGAAGGAAAATGAATTTTGTCTAATTCAAAAGTTATAAAGGTAAAGAGGTATTTTTGGTAAGAAAAGTTATAAAGAAAAATTTTGTATGAAAAAGGATTTTTTACGGTAAATTCTTGTCCTAAAGTAAAATAACTGGTTGTTTAAAAAGAGGAATGCTTAGGACCAAAAAAGTCCAAACATGTTGTAATGGTTTTGTGAGTCACAAAAAGATTCATGAAAGGAATTTATGAAAACAGTGTTACACAATTTTAAAGGTTATTAGGCCTACTAAATGCTTAATAAACAACTACTATGACTTTTAATTGTACAACTTGTCTGCTGTAAAGCCATTTAATTCTAGGTAAGGCCTGTGGACATACAGAGTTGGCCATGCCCCGAAGCTGTGCTGGTAAGAGTAAAACCTTATCTGCACTTCTGTCTGATGTCCTAGGCTGCAAATCTAGGACATAATCAGAATCTTCTACCAGGTTTTTCACCAAAAGTAAAAGTTGCTAAGAGTTGACAGTGTAATTTGTATGTAAGACCACTGAAAACACAGTTTCACATGAAAGGCATGTGAAGAAAGTAGAATGTCCTTCTGGTGGTAAAGGATTCCAAGACATGGGAATGTGTATTTTTATTTTGGCCTAGAGGGTTAAAATATCATTTTAAGTTAGGGTTAAGTCAAAGATTTGAGCAAGTTGTGGAAGGTTTGTGAAAAATTAATTTGTAAAAGAAATTCTGTGTGAACATATTAGCGAAAATTAAAGGATTATTACTAAGTATACCTAGTATTTACAGTTTATCTGTAATTGAACATTGGAATAAAAGCACAACATGGTTTTCTTAGATGAATGTTCTACTCTTTAACAAAAAATTGCAAAGGGTTATAAAAGGTTTATGAAAATCTTACCTTACAGTCAAACTGATTAAGATTGCATAGATTTGTCTATAGGATTTATTAAGAATTGGGTCTGACATCAATAGTACACTAATGCAAATGTAAAGTTTGGTTTTCTTTGCACTGAATCTGTATAAATGTGTTATTGGTATGTGTTCCAAAATTATGCAAAATTCCTATAATTCTGATATAATTTAGTATATGTTATCACTAATAATCATTGTTATGTTAAATTATTGTGTGCCTCAGAGGTAACATATTTCCTTGTCAATTGTTCTTTGACTGTGGCTTGCCTAAGACCTTTTGTCATCCACAGACAATTATTGTCTTGTTTTGATCCTCTTCAAAAGATGGCTTTAAAATCAGCTATAGGACCCTAACAGGTGCTCTTAAATGCAGATTTCTGATAACTTTAGAGATTGTGACATTAGAATAGGTGAAAAAACTTTCAGGACTCTCATGGAGAGCTGAAACATTCATGAATACTAAGCAGAACAGGAGTTAACTGCATGGACTGAACTAAGAGAAGACTGACATAATCCTTTCACGACTTTTTGCTTAAAACATTGCTGATTCTTTTTCAAGGTCAAGGAAACTTTTCTTTTAAGCTATTTACAGCTTTTAGCAATTAAGTATACTCCTATAAACAAAATTTTGAGCATATTCCTCTCTATCTTATTTCTCTAAAATGTAGAAACTATTTGTGAGTATTCTTAACTTATGGAAATATAGTTATTTGCATAAGTGCAATAAAAATGTTTTATTTGCAGTAGGACACAATTAGAGAAACTGGTTATTTTAACAAGGCTTTGACTAGAATGGTATGCTTTCCTTTAAAAAATCAAACTTGAGGCTGGGTGTGGTGGCTCATGCCTATAATCCCAGCATGATTGGGAGGCTGAGGCAGTTGGATCACAAAGTCAGGAGTTCAAGACCAGCCTGGCCAATATGGTGAAACCCCATCTGTGCTAAAAAAATACAAAAATTAGCTGGGCATTGCGGCGTGTTCCTGTATTCCCAGCTACTTGGGAGGCTGATGCAGGAGAATTGCTTGAACTGGGACCTGGGAGGAAGCAGTGGCAGTGAGCTGAGATCATGCCACTGCACTCCAGCCTGGGCTACAGGGCGAGACTCCATCTCAAAAAAAAAAATCAAATTTGACTTATAGAGCCAATAAAAGACCCTTGGGAAAGCCAACCTCATACCTTGTCTACACAGTCCCTGTACAAGGTTTCTGACCTGTGACAATAAAGAATGTTACTTTCTTTTTTTTTTTTTTTATTATACTTTAAGTTCTAGGGTACATGTGCATAACGTGCAGGTTTGTTACATATGTATACTTATGCCATGTTGGTGTGCTGCACCCATCAACTCGTCAGCACCCATCAATTCATCATTTATATCATGTATAACTCCCCAGTGCAATCCCTCCCTCCTCCCCCCTCCCCATGATAGGCCCCAGTGTGTGATGTTCCCCTTCCCGAGTCCAAGTGATCTCATTGTTCAGTTCCCACCTATGAGTGAGAACATGCGGTGTTTGGTTTTCTCTTCTTGTGATAGTTTGCTAAGAATGATGGTTTCCAGCTGCATCCATGTCCCTACAAAGAATGCAAACTCATTTTTTTTTATGGCTGCATAGTATTCCACGGTGTATATGTGCCACATTTTCTTAATCCAGTCTGTCACAGATGGACATTTGGGTTGATTCCAAGTCTTTGCTATTGTGAATAGTGCCACAATAAACATACGTGTGCATGTGTCTTTGTAGTAGACTAATTTATAATCCTTTGGGTATATACCCAGTAGTGGGATGGCTGGGTCATATGGTACATCTAGTTCTAGATCCTTAACGAATTGCCATACTGTTTTCCATAATGGTTGAACTAGTTTACAATCCCACCAACAGTGTAAAAGTGTTCCTATTTCTCCACATCCTCTCCAACAACTGTTGTTTCCTGACTTCTTAATGAGTGCCATTCTAACTGGTGTGAGATGGTATCTCATTGTGGTTTGATTTGCATTTCTCTGATGGCCAGTGATGATGAGCATTTTTTCATGTGTCTGTTGGCTGTATGAATGTCTTCTTTTGAGAAATGTCTGTTCATATCCTTTGCCCACTTTTTGATGGGGTTGTTTTTTTCTTATAAATTTGTTTGAGTTCTTTGTAGATTCTGGATATTAGCCCTTTATCAGATGAGTAGGTTGCAAAAATTTTCTCCCATTCTGTAGGTTGCCTGTTCACTCTGATGGTAGTTTCTTTTGCTGTGCAAAAGCTCTTTAGTTTAATTAGATCCCATTTGTCAATTTTGGCTTTTGCTGCCGTTGCTTTTGGTGTTTTAGACATGAAGTCCTTGCCCATGCCTATGTCCTGAATGGTACTACCTAGATTTTCTTCTAGGGTTTTTATGGTATTAGGTCTAACATTTAAGTCTCTAATCCATCTTGAATTAATCTTCGTATAAGGGGTAAGGAAAGGATCCAGTTTCAGCTTTCTACTTATGGCTAGCCAATTTTCCCAGCACCATTTATTAAATAGGGAATCCTTTCCCCATTTCTTGTTTCTCTCAGGTTTGTCAAAGATCAGATGGCTGTAGATGTGCGGTATTATTTCTGAGGACTCTGTTCTGTTCCATTGGTCTGTATCTCTGTTTTGGTACCAGTACCATGCTGTTTTGGTTACTGTAGCCTTGTAGTATAATTTGAAGTCAGGTAGTGTGATGCCTCCAGCTTTGTCCTTTTGACTTAGGATTGTCTTGGCAATGCGGGCTCTTTTTTGGTTCCATATGAACTTTAAAGCAGTTTTTTCCAATTCTGTGAAGAAACTCATTGGTAGCTTGATGGGGATGGCATTGAATCTATAAATAACCTTGGGCAGCATGGCCATTTTCATGATATTGATTCTTCCTATCCATGAGCATGGTATGTTCTTCCATTTGTTTGTGTCCTCTTTGATTTCACTGAGCAGTGGTTTGTAGTTCTCCTTGAAGAGGTCCTTTACATCCCTTGTAAGTTGGATTCCTAGGTATTTGATTCTCTTTGAAGCAATTGTGAATGGAAGTTCATTCCTGATTTGGCTCTCTGTTTGTCTGTTACTGGTATATAAGAGTGCTTGTGATTTTTGCACACTAATTTTGTATCCTGAGACTTTGCTGAAGTTGCTTATCAGCTTAAGGAGATTTTGGGCTGAGACAATGGGGTTTTCTAAATATACAATCATGTCATCTGCAAACAGGGACAATTTGACTTCTTCTTTTCCTAACTGGATACCCTTGATTTCTTTCTCTTGCCTGATTGCCCTAGCCAGAACTTCCAAGACTATGTTGAATAGGAGTGGTGAGAGAGGGCATCCCTGTCTTGTGCCAGTTTTCAAAGGGAATTTTTCCAGTTTTTGCCCATTCAGAATGATATTAGCTGTGGGTTTGTCATAAATAGCTCTTATTATTTTGAGGTACGTTCCATCAATACCGAATTTATTGAGCATTTTTAGCATGAAGGGCTGTTGAATTTTGTCAAAAGCCTTTTCTGCATCTATTGAGATAATCATGTGGTTCTTGTCTTTGGTTCTGTTTATATGCTGGATTACGTTTATTGATTTGCGAATGTTGAACCAGCCTTGCATCCCAGGGATGAAGCCCACTTGATCATGGTGGATAAGCTTTTGGATGTGCTGCTGAATCCGGTTTGCCAGTATTTTATTGAGAATTTTTGCATCGATGTTCATCAGGGATATTGGTCTAAAATTCTCTTTTTTTGTTGTGTCTCTGCCAGGCTTTGGTATCAGGATGATGTTGGCCTCATAAAATGAGTTAGGGAGGATTCCCTCTTTTTCTATTGATTGGAATAGTTTCAGAAGGAATGGTACCAGCTCCTCCTTGTACCTCTGGTAGAATTCAGCTGTGAATCCATCTGGTCCTGGACTTTTTTTGGTGGGTAGGCTATTAATTGTTGCCTCAATTTCAGAGCCTGCTATTGGTCTATTCAGGGATTCAACTTCTTCCTGGTTTAGTCTTGGGAGAGTGTAAGTGTCCAGGAAATTATCCATTTCTTCTAGATTTTCTAGTTGATTTGCGTAGAGGTGTTTATAGTATTCTCTGATGGTTGTTTGTATTTCTGTGGGGTCCGGTGGTGATATACCCTTTATCATTTTTTATTGCGTCTATTTGATTCCTCTCTCTTTTCTTCTTTATTAGTCTTGCTAGAGGTCTGTCAATTTTGTTGATCTTTTCAAAAAACCAACTCCTGGATTCATTGATTTTTTGGAGGGTTTTTTGTGTCTCTATCTCCTTCAGTTCTGCTCTGATCTTAGTTATTTCTTGCCTTCTGCTAGCTTTTGAATGTGTTTGCTCTTGCCTCTCTAGTTCTTTTAATTGTGATGTTAGAGTGTCAATTTTAGATCTTTCCTGCTTTCTCTTGTGGGCATTTAGTGCTATAAATTTCCCTCTACACACTGCTTTCAATGTGTCCCAGAGATTCTGGTATGTTGTATCTTTGTTCTCATTGGTTTCAAAGAACATCTTTATTTCTGCTTTCATTTCGTTATGTACCCAGTAGTCATTCAGGAGCAGGTTGTTCAGTTTCCATGTAGTTGAGCAGTTTTGATTGAGTTTCTTAGTCCTGAGTTCTAGTTTGATTGCACTGTGGTCTGAGAGACAGTTTGTTATAATTTCTGTTCTTTTACATTTGCTGAGGAGTGCGTTACTTCCAATTATGTGGTCATTTTTGGAATAAGTGCGATGTGGTGCTGAGAAGAATGTATATTCTGTTGATTTGGGGTGGAGAGTTCTATAGATGTCTATTAGGTCCGCTTGGTGCAGAGATGAGTTCAATTCCTGGATATCCTTGTTAACTTTCTGTCTCGTTGATCTGTCTAATGTTGACAGTGGAGTGTTGAAGTCTCCCATTATTATTGTATGGGAGTCTAAGTCTCTTTGTAAGTCTCTAAGGACTTGCTTTATGAATCTGGGTGCTCCTGTATTGGGTGCATATATATTTAGGAGGGTTAGCTCTTCCTGTTGAATTGATCCCTTTACCATTATGTAATGTCCTTCTTTGTCTCTTTTGATATTTGATGGTTTAAAGTCTGTTTGATCAGAGACTAGGATTGCAACCCCTGCTTTTTTTTGTTCTCCATTTGCTTGGTAGATCTTCCTCCATCCCTTTATTTTGAGCCTATGTATGTCTCTGCATGTGAGATGGGTCTCCTGAATACAGCAGACTGATGGGTCTTGACTCTTTATCCAGTTTGCCAGTCTGTGTCTTTTAATTGGAGCATTTAGTCCATTTACATTTAAGGTTAATATTGTTATGTGTGAACTTGATCCTGTCATTATGATATTAACTGGTTATTTTGCTCGTTAGTTGATGCAGTTTCTTCCTAGCCTCGATGGTCTTTACATTTTGGCATGTTTTTGCAATGGCTGGTACCGGTTGTTCCTTTCCATGTTTAGGGCTTCCTTCAGGGTCTCTTGTAAGGCAGGCCTGGTGGTGACAAAATCTCTAAGCATTTGCTTATCTGTAAAGGATTTTATTTCTCCTTCACTTATGAAACTTAGTTTGGCTGGATATGAAATTCTGGGTTGAAAATTCTTTTCTTTAAGAACGTTGAATATTGGCCCCCACTCTCTTCTGGCTTGTAGAGTTTCTGCCGAGAGATCTGCTGTTAGTCTGATGGGCTTCCCTTTGTGGGTAACCCGACCTTTCTCTCTGGCTGCCCTTAAGATTTTTTCCTTCATTTCAACTTTGGTGAATCTGGCAATTATGTGTCTTGGAGTTGCTCTTCTGGAGGAGTATCTTTGTGGCGTTCTCTGTATTTCCTGAATTTGAATGTTGGCCTGCCCTAATAGGTTAGGGAAGTTCTCCTGGATGATATCCTGAAGAGTGTTTTCCAACTTGGTTCCATTTTCCCCCTCACTTTCAGGCACCCCAATCAGACGTAGATTTGGTCTTTTTACATAATCCCATACTTCTTGCAGGCTTTGTTCATTTCTTTTTCTTCTTTTTTCTTTTGGTTTCTCTTCTCGCTTCATTTCATTCATTTGATCCTCAATCGCTGATACTCTTTCTTCCAGTTGATCGAGTCGGTTACTGAAGCTTGTGCATTTGTTACGTATTTCTTGTGTCATGGTTTTCATCTCTGTCATTTCGTTTATGATCTTCTCTGCATTAATTAGTCTAGCTGTCAATTCTTCCACTCTTTTTTCAAGATTTTTAGTTTCTTTGCGCTGGGTAGGTAATTCCTCCTTTAGCTCTGAGAAGTTTCATGGACTGAAGCCTTCTTCTCTCATCTCGTCAAAGTCATTCTCTGACCAGTTTTGATCCGTTGCTGGCGATGGGCTGCGCTCCTTTGCAGGGGGAGATGCGCTTTTATTTTTTGAATTTCCAGCTTTTCTGCCCTGCTTCTTCCCCATCTTTGTGGTTTTATCTGTCTCTGGTCTTTGATGATGGTGACGTACTGATGGGGTTTTGGTATAGGTGTCCTTCCTGTTTGATAGTTTTCCTTCTGACAGTCAGAAGGACTGTCTGTTGGTCTGTTGGAGATTGCTTGAGGTCCACTCCCGACCCTGTTTGCCTGGGTATCAGCAGCAGAGGTTGCCGAAGATAGAATATTGCTGAACAGCGAGTGTACTTGTCTGATTCTTCCTTTGGAAGTTTCCTCTCAGGGGTGTACTCCACCCTGTGAGGTGTGGGGTGTCAGACTGCCCCTAGTGGGGGATGTCTCCCAGCTAGGCTACTCAGGGTTCAGGGACCCACCTGAGCAGGTAGTCTGTCCGTTCTCAGATCTCAACCTCCACGTTGGGAGATCCACGGCTCTCCCCAAAGCTGTCAGACAGAGTCGTTTGCGTCTGCACCGGCCCCCGCTGCTTCCCCTGTTGGTCTTCAGCTGTGCGCTGTCCCGAGAGGTGGAGACTACAGAGATAGGCAGGCTTCCTTGAGCTGCTGTGAGCTCCACCCAGTTCGAGCTTCCCAGCGGCTTTGTTTACCTACTTAAGCCTCAGCAATGGCGGGCGCCCCTCCCCCAGCCTCGCTGCTGCCTTGCGGATAGATCGCCGCAGACTGCTGTGTTAGCAGTGAGGGAGGCTCCGTGGGCGTGGGACCCTCCCGGCCAGGTGTGGGATATATTCTCCTTGGTGCCTGTCTGCTTAAAGCGCAGTATTGGGGTGGGAGTTACCTGATTTTCCAGGTGTTGTGTGTCTCAGTTCCCCTGGCTAGGAAAACAGATTCCCTTCCCCCTTGGCTTCCAGGTGAGGCGATGCCTCGCCCTGCTTCAGCTCTCGCTGGTCAGGCTGCAGCAGCTGACCAGCACCGATTGTCCGGCACTCCCTAGTGAGATGACCCCAGTACCTCAGTTGAAAATGCAGAAATCACCGGTCTTCTGTGTCGCTCGCGCTGGGAGTTGGAGACTGGAGCTGTTCCTATTCGGCCATCTTGCTCTGCCCCCTTTTTTTTTTTTTTTTTGAGACGGAGTCTCGCTCTGTCGCCCGGGCTGGAGTGCAGTGGCCGGATCTCAGCTCACTGCAAGCTCCGCCTCCCGGGTTTACGCCATTCTCCTGCCTCAGCCTCCCGAGTAGCTGGGACTACAGGTGCCAGCCACCTCGCCCGGCTAGCTTTTTGTATTTTTTAGTAGAGACGGGGTTTCACCCTGTTAACCAGGATGGTCTCGAACTCCTGACCTCGTGATCCGCCCGTCTCGGCCTCCCAAAGTGCTGGGATTACAGGCTTGAGCCACCGCGCCCGGCCAAGAATGTTACTTTCTGACAGGCTCAGGAGCCCCAACTAATCTTGGGACCTCATGAGGAGAGGAATTTACCCAACTCATACAGGTTTTTGATGGCAAAAACCCATGGCAAAGCTTATGGCTTTAAAAAGTCTTATCTGAGATTCCTTAGGGAACAAAGTTTCATGAAAGCCAATTTAAAAAGAAGCCCATGTGGCAAATAATTACTCTTGCTCTGCTTTATGCAAATAATCAGGTTAAGGTTCATACAGCTAAAGTTTATTCTGCAAACAAATGAGTCCTATCATGAATTTGTTTTTAATAAAAATGAGAGCAGGAGAGAAAAAAATTTATGTTTCAACAATAATGGTATACCTTTTATTAGATTCTAATAAATCTAATATAATTGTTTTTGAGTTTTTGTCTGCAATTTAGAATGACCCTACTTATTCCTTTGAACTAACTAGTGATCTCTGGCTGCAGCTCAGGAGAAAGAAGAGGGATGGGCCATCAAACTCCAGATGATCCTCAGTAAGGGATACCATCCTCTCAATATTCAAGAATCACCCTTCTACAGAAGACCCATAGACTGCCCATCAGAGGAGCACAACAGAGGTGAAATCTTGCCTGTGTCTCCCTTAGAAGTGGCGGGATACTACTTTCACCAACCCATGGAGCCACCCTGCCCTGAGAGCTAGTAAGAGGCCAAGACCCACAGAACAATCACCAATGCCCCTCTGCCAGCAGGAAACAGTTACAGATGACTAATCTTCATACAGGTTCCCAAAGAATTGGGTCTTGGACTCCTGAGGGAGGAAATATTAGAGTAGGGAGCTAGGCAGATGAGCAAAGCAGGAGAGGATGCCCAACCCCACACCAGAAACATCAGGAGATGGTCAGGTGGTTTTTAAAATGTCTCTCTAAAATACTAATTGTTTGTGGCTGGTTCCACGGAAAGGCATTCTCCCAATAGTTAGAAAACACCTGAAACTAGTGATCAGCACCTTCCTGATAAGCTCTCAGGAGTTGGGAAACTGGGCTCAAGCATGCACACTAAGAGGCAAAATGGTGGCATTTAAGTGGTACATAACCTTCCTCTAGGAACACTCAACTGATAAGGGAAAAACACCTCAAATGAGCATGTGCACACCCTCAGTAAGCACACTGCGTATGTGGCCCCTCTCACATGCTAGCAGGCCACTGTGCATGTGGGCAGCCCACCCCAAGGGAAGAATCAGGGGAGAAGAAACACAGATCCTGGAATCATGTCAATGTATAAAACCCCAAGTCAAGGGCTGAGCAGTACACTTGGATCTCTCAAGTGTACTTTACCTCCTTTCATTCATGCTCTAAAACTTTTTAATAAACTTTTACTCCTGCTCCAAAACCTGCCTCAGTCTCTCACTCTGCCTTCTGCCCTTGGATGAATTCTTTCCTGTGAGGAGACAAGAATCAAGTTGCTGCATACTCATATGGTTTTGTCACTACTAACAATAATAAATAAAGCAGGGCCTTTCTGAATTAGTGAGCAGTTGAATATTTAAAACCTGTTGATGAACAAAATCAAACTCTAAAATATTTAGAGTTTGATTCGGAGCCAATATGAGTGACCATGGTCCAGGGAACAATCTGAATATGTCTTGAGAAAGTGAACCTGAAGTGGTCAAGTCATAATTTGGTTTTAGACATTCCAGGGAAACAGGAATTGCAAGTAAAACTCATAAATCCATATGTGGAAGATATACATTGGTTCAGCCCAAAAGGGCAGGACATCTTGAAGTGTGGGTGGGGAGCTCATACAGGTCATAGGTGGGTTACAAGATTTTCTGGCTTGGTGTGGTGGCTCACACCTGTAATCCTAGCACTTTGGGAGGCTGAGGCAGGTGGATGACCTGAGGTCAGGAGTTTGAGACCAGCCTGGCCAATGGCGAATCCCTGTATCTACTAAAAACATACAAACATTAGCTGGGCATGGTGGTGCATGCCTGTAATCCCAGCTACTCAGGAGGCTGAGGAAGCAGGAGTAGCTGGGAACCCAGGAGGCAGAGGTTGCAGTGAGCTGAGAACGCACCACTGCACCTCAGCCTGGGTGGCAGAGCAAGACTCTGTCTCAAAAATATAAAAAAGATATTCTGATTGGAAATTTGTTAAAAGAATTAAGCTTTGTCTAAAGACTTGAAATCAGTAGAAAGAAATGCTTAAGATAAAGGAGGTTGTGGACCCAAAGTTCTTGTTATGTAGATGAAGCCTCTAGGTAACCACCAGAGAGAATAATTGGTAAATGTTTCTTACCAGAGCATAAAAGGTGTCATCATGTTAGTTAATCTCTCTTAGATCTGGGAAAGCCCCAGCTGCATTAATGTAGATTCTCTGCAGGTGCAAATTTCCCCCTTGAAAGATGGCTTTGTAGGGCCATTTCAAAATATGTCAGAGAAATATATTTTGGGGTAAAATATTTTTATTTTTTTCAGTCTGCTATCTGGCATGTGATGTTATACCAGAGTCAGGTTGGAATTTGCATCTTATTGCCAAAAAGAGTCTGTTTTGTCAGTCTTATGATCTCTGTTTTAATATAATGCTGATTAGCTGTGCCTAAACTTCAAAAGGGAGGGGGTATAATGAAGCATGTTCGACCTCCCTTCCTGTTTTGGAGGGGAATTTAATTTTTCAGTTTTCTCTAGGGTCCCACTGGCCCTTAGGGGGTCTGTTTAGTCTGTTGGGGGGCTTAGAATTTTATTTTTGGTTAAGAAACCCCTTGTGTACACCTTTAGGGGCTTAGGTCTCTCAAGTTGAGAAGAAATGGATTTATTTTCAAGATTACTTTCCTTTACAAAAAATGTAAGATAGTCCCATACTAATCATAAGATAGAGTTGTAATCATTTAGTAATGACTGTTGTCTTAGTAGTAAAAATAATACAAAGTAATGCTCTCCGTAGTATATACTTTTTGTAGCCCAGACCACAGAGATTCCTATCTTTGCATCTTGCTTAGAGGGCTAGGTCCCAAGTGCCTGGTTTGAGTTACCTGGGACTACATTCTCGGTCTTAGCTGACTGGAGCATGGATAAGCAGGAACCCAATTCTTTCTGCTCAGAGTTTAGGACTTGAACTGTCACACAAAGAAACTGCAGAGAGTTCAGTTAAGCACAAGGTTCTTGAGGAAAGATCCACAATCCTACTTTGAAATTCCCAGAGCCTGGGCTTGAAACCTTACAACAAATTACCCATTTTGGTCTAAAGTGGCTGGAACTGGTTTTTGTTACATGCACACAATAAACCCTTAACAAATGCACAATTCAGATGTTAATTTGCTAGAAAACTCAGACTATCTTTGGTAAATAGTACAGAAAATATCAGATTTGTCAGGGTTTCCACACAGCATTTGAAACAAGCTTGTTATAAGTCATGGTACTGATTTCCCTGTTTTGTCTGGTGATGAAATTTAGATAGATCCAGTTTGTGGAGTGGGCACTAGCCCTCCTCTTGTCTATCTACATGAGCTCATTGACAGCCTGAGGTGGCTCTTGGTTTGGGTGGGATGACAGGCATGATCTGAACCCTGTCCCCAAGGGCAGTGTGTATATGTATGCATGTAGTATATGTATGTGTGTGGTATATGTATGTGTGTGGTATATGTGTGTGGTATATGTATGCGTGTGGTATATGTATGTGTGTGGTATATGTGTGTGGTATATGTGTGTGGTATATGTATGCATGTGGTATATGTATGCCTGTGTACAAACATACACAAACTTATCTGAAAGATGGAGGGGCACCTTACATAAGCCATTCCTCAGAGAGGGGTGTTACAGCTTATATGAGAGAATTCAGGATAAAGAGGGAGTCTAATCATGAGCCATTCAGCATTGTAAGTTTTAAACATCAAGTGGAAGGTGGTGGTTGAAGGAAGACAGTCTGGTTCTACACCAGTCAATACTCTGGTGGCACTGTTGCCCCAAGGAGAAACAGAGCTGTGGGTCAAATCCACAGAGCCATGCAATACTTTGAGGTCCAAGCCGACCTGCACTGGGACAGATCCCAGATCCACATAAGAAGAGTTACCCCTCCTATCTGCCCCCTCCCCTACCTCCCTTGAGTCCATTTGGCCTAGGTCTGCAGTGACCCACACTGACATGTGTGCTTGTGCCAGCCAGCTCGACCTGTGCAGGAGGGATGGCTCAGCCCCAGGGAATAGCAATCTTCCATGGCCAAAGCGGGACACAGCGTGGACAAAGCTCTAGCCCATGGAGGCCTCGGTTCAGATTGGGTAGAAAATATTGTGTCGGGGCCACTGGAGCTACAACCTTACGTCTTGGAGGGTCTGGCACTGTCAGGAGAACCACCAGAACAATTCGTGGATATACGTTTGCACCCTCAGGGAACTGTCAGCCATACTGGGGTGGTAACAGAGAATTTCATCAGGGACTAAAATCAGCAAATCGCACGAATCAACACAGCTTCCCATGCTGCCACAAGGTACAGAGGCACATGGAACCTATTTCAAGTGACTGTGGATCTGCCGCAGGGTAGGACAGTATTTGCACAAAAGCAGCAAGATAAAGATCCACCAAGGAGCAATCTCTGAACCTGTTTTGGGAAAGCTTAAACTGGGAGCATGAATCCTCATAAGGGATATGAGAATTCCTTCTAGAAGGTCAGAGATGGGGCCTACATGTGGGGACAGAGATTTAGGATGCTCAGAAAGCCGTCTCACATAAAAGCAAATTTGTTTAAAAAACTAGCTCCTTCTCTAGGAACACCTAAGTTTTCAATAGCCATGAATGGAAAATTCCAGAAATAAACCATTCCTAAGTTTTAAATTTCATGCTGTTCTTAGTAGTGTGAAGAAATTTCATGCCGTCCTGCTCTGTCCCACCTGTGATGTGAATCATCCCTTTGTCCAGCATCCCCACACTGTACATGGACCCGCGGGTGAGTCACTTAGCCGCCCTCTTGGTTATCAGGTCCACTGTCACAGTATTGCAGTCCCTGGGTTCCAGGAACCCTTATTTCACTCAATCATGGCCCCAAAGTGCAAAGAGTCAGGATTAAAATAATAAATTGTTCTATTTATTATTAGTCATTAATCTCTTTGTAATGTACACATTAAACTTTATAGGCGTGTGTGTGTGTGTACGTGTGTATATGTATAAACAAGGTTCAGTACTAGCCTCGGTTTCAGGCATCCACTGGGGATTCTGGAACATATCCCCCATGAACAAGGGAGGACTACTGTACCTTTTGTTCTATTAAAATGATCAGCATTTAATATTTTCAGACCACAGTCAATCTCAGGTAACAAACTGAAACCAGTTGATCTCAGGTAACAAACAAAGTGAAACCGTGGATAAGTGGGGGTGACTACCATACCTGAAGTTTTGTTTTGGTAGAGGATGAAGCCTAAATAGAGAGAACCTGATTAAGTAGCGGGTCTGCATGGATATTTAGCTATATCCTTTCTTTGTTTTGGGTTTTATCATTGGTCCTAACAAGCCATGTATTCCATGTAATCAGTTGGTGGCTCTGCTTTAGTAAAAAAGAGTGGGGAGAAACCTCTCCCTGAGCTAGCAATTAAGCTTGGTAGAACTTGGAACACACACATTTTGTGTAACAAGTAGTAGACAGTAAATGCCCTGGGTAGTTTATAGGCAGCCTGGGAATATTTCATCCATTGTTTCTGAGTCACTCAGATTTATAATTGCAGTTTCCATCATAGCATTTGACACAGTGAACATTTCTAAAGTGTTTCCAGCCTCCAAATGGCCTCATTTAGTTTTCCTTTAATTCTAAGAGAAGACAGATTTTACAATATACTGGCCAGTGGAAGCACTGCTTTAGTTTTCTACCTTAAATTAACTGTTGCATACGTTTCTGATTTATAGCAGCATTCAATTGCTATTTACTTTCCGCTTTTCTTTCTTAGCACAGGGACTAAGCTGAAATTCAGGTGCTCTGGTGACTGTTAAAAGCCAGCTACATATGAATTTTAATCCTTCTGGTTTTACATCAGCACCAAATTAAAATAAATGCCATGTTTAAATTTTTTTTTTTTAAATATCAAGGTTAAATTTTTTGCCTGGACACAGGGTTCTTTAGAAGGTTGCATTTAAGCAAATCAAAACCACAATGAGATACCATCTCACACCAGTTAGAATGGCAATCATTAAAAAGTCAGGAAACAACAGGTGCTGGAGAGGATGTGGAGAAACAGGAACACTTTTACACTGTTGGTGGGATTGTAAACTACTTCAACCGTTATGGAAAACAGTATGGCAATTCCTCAAGGATCTAGAACTAGATGTACCATATGACCCAGCCATCCCACTACTGGGTATATACCCAAAGGATTATAAATCATGCTGCTATAAAGACACATGCACATGTATGTTTATTGCAGCACCATTCACAATAGCAAAGACTTGGAATCAACCCAAATGTCCATCTGTGACAGACTGGATTAAGAAAATGTGGCACGGGGGCAGAGCAAGATGGCCGAATAGGAACGGCTCCAGTCTCCAACTCCCAGCACGAGCGACACAGAAGACCGGTGATTTCTGCATCTTCAACTGAGGTACTGGGGTCATCTCACTAGGGAGTGCCGGACAATCGGTGCTGGTCAGTTGCTGCAGCCTGACCAGCGAGAGCTGAAGCAGGGCGAGGCATCGCCTCACCTGGAAAGTGCAAGGGGGAAGGGAATCCCTTTTCCTAGCCAGGGGAACTGAGACACACAACACCTGGAAAATCGGGTAACTCCCACCCCAATACCGCGCTTTAAGCAAACGGGCACACCAGAAGAATATATCCCTCACCCGGCTGGGAGGGTCCCACGCCCATGGAGCCTCCCTCATTGTTAACACAGCAGTCTGCAGCGATCTAACCTGGAGGCAGCAGCGAGGCTGGGGGAGGGGCGCCCGCCATTGCTGAGGCTTAAGTAGGTAAACAAAGCTGCTGGGAAGCTCGAACTGGGTGGAGCTCACAGCAGCTCAAGGAAACCTGCCTGTCTCTATAGACTCCACCTCTGGGGGCAGGGCTCAGCTAAAAAAACAACAAGGGAAGCAGGAGAGGCCTGAGCAGATGCGAACGACTCTGTCTGACAGCCTTGAAGAGAGCAGTGGATCTCCCAACACGGAGGTTGAGATCTGAGAACGGACAGACTGCCTGCTCAAGTGGGTCACTGACCCCTGAGTAGCCTAACTGGGAGACATCCCCCACTAGGGGCAGTCTGACACCCCACACCTCACAGGGTGGAGTACACCCCTGAGAGGAAGTTTCCAAAGTAAGAATCAGACAGGTACACTCGCTATTCAGCAATATTTTATCTTCTGCAACCTCTGCTGCTGATACCCAGGCAAACAGGGTCTGGAGTGGACCTCAAGCAATCTCCAACAGACCTATAGCTGAGGGTCCTGACTGTTAGAAGGAAAACTATCAAACAGGAAGGACACCTATACCAAAACCCCATCAGTACGTCACCATCATCAAAGACCAGAGACAGATAAAACCACAAAGATGGGGAAAAAGCAGGGCAGAAAAGCTGGAAATTCAAAAAATAAGAGCACATCTCCCCCTGCAAAGGAGCGCAGCCCATCGCCAGCAACGGATTGAAGCTGGTCAGAGGATAACTTTGACGAGATGAGAGAAGAAGGCTTCAGTCCATCAAACTTCTCAGAGCTAAAGGAGGGATTACGTACCCAGCGCAAAGAAACTAAAAATCTTGAAAAAAGAGTGGAAGAATTGACAGCTAGACTAATTAATGCAGAGAAGGTCATAAACGAAATGACAGAGATGAAAACCATGACACGAGAAATACGTGACAAATGCACAAGCTTCAGTAACTGACTCGATCAACTGGAAGAAAGAGTATCAGCGATTGAGGATCAAATGAATGAAATGAAGCGAGAAGAGAAACCAAAAGAAAAAAGAAGAAAAAGAAATGAACAAAGCCTGCAAGAAGTATGGGATTATGTAAAAAGACCAAATCTACGTCTGATTGGGGTGCCTGAAAGTGAGGGGGAAAATGGAACCAAGTTGGAAAACACTCTTCAGGATATCATCCAGGAGAACTTCCCCAACCTAGTAGGGCAGGCCAACATTCAAATTCAGGAAATACAGAGAACGCCACAAAGATACTCCTCGAGAAGAGCAACTCCAAGACACATAATTGCCAGATTCACCAAAGTTGAAATGAAGGAAAAAATCTTAAGGGCAGCCAGAGAGAAAGGTCGGGTTACCCACAAAGGGAAGCCCATCAGACTAACAGCAGATCTCTCGGCAGAAACTCTACAAGCCAGAAGAGAGTGGGGGCCAATATTCAATGTTCTTAAGGAAAAGAATTTTAAACCCAGAATTTCATATCCAGCCAAACTAAGTTTCATAAGTGAAGGAGAAATAAAATCCTTTACAGATAAGCAAATGCTTAGAGATTTTGTCACCACCAGGCCTGCCTTACAAGAGACCCTGAAGGAAGCCCTAAACATGGAAAGGAACAACCGGTACCAGCCATTGCAAAAACATGCCAAAATGTAAAGACCATCGAGGCTAGGAAGAAACTGCATCAACTAACGAGCAAAATAACCAGTTAATATCATAATGACAGGATCAAGTTCACACATAACAATATTAACCTTAAATGTTAATGGACTAAATGCTCCAATTAAACGACACAGACTGGCAAACTGGATAAAGAGTCAAGACCCATCAGTCTGCTGTATTCAGGAGACCCATCTCACATGCAGAGACATACATAGGCTCAAAATAAAGGGATGGAGGAAGATCTACCAAGCAAATGGAGAACAAAAAAAAGCAGGGGTTGCAATCCTAGTCTCTGATAAAACAGACTTGAAACCATCAAAGATCAAAAGAGACAAAGAAGGACATTACATAATGGTAAAGGGATCAATTCAACAGGAAGAGCTAACCCTCCTAAATATATATGCACCCAATACAGGAGCACCCAGATTCATAAAGCAAGTCCTTAGAGACTTACAAAGAGACTTAGACTCCCATACATTAATAATGGGAGACTTCAACACTCCACTGTCAACATTAGACAGATCAATGAGACAGAAAGTTAACAAGGATATCCAGGAATTGAACTCATCTCTGCACCAAGCGGACCTAATAGACATCTATAGAACTCTCCACCCCAAATCAACAGAATATACATTCTTCTCAGCACCACATCGCACTTATTCCAAAATTGACCACATAATTGGAAGTAAAGCACTCCTCAGCAAATGTATAAGAACAGAAATTGTAACAAACTGTCTCTCAGACCACAGTGCAATCAAACTAGAACTCAGGACTAAGAAACTCAATCAAAACCGCTCAACTACATGGAAACTGAACAACCTGCTCCTGAATGACTACTGGGTACATAACGAAATGAAGGCAGAAATAAAGATGTTCTTTGAAACCAATGAGAACAAAGATACAACATACCAGAATCTCTGGGACACATTGAAAGCAGTGTGTAGAGGGAAATTTATAGCACTAAATGCCCACAAGAGAAAGCAGGAAAGATCTAAAATTGACACTCTAACATCACAATTAAAAGAACTAGAGGCAAGAGCAAACACATTCAAAAGCTAGCAGAAGGCAAGAAATAACTAAGATCAGAGCAGAACTGAAGGAGATAGAGACACAAAAAACCCTCCAAAAAATCAATGAATCCAGGAGTTGGTTTTTTGAAAAGATCAACAAAATTGACAGACCTCTAGCAAGACTAATAAAGAAGAAAAGAGAGAGGAATCAAATAGACGCAATAAAAAATGATAAAGGGGATATCACCACGGACCCCACAGAAATACAAACTACCATCAGAGAATACTATAAACACCTCTACGCAAATCAACTAGAAAATCTAGAAGAAATGGATAATTTCCTGGACACTTACACTCTCCCAAGACTAAACCAGGAAGAAGTTGAATCCCTGAATAGACCAATAGCAGGCTCTGAAATTGAGGCAACAATTAATAGCCTACCCACCAAAAAAAGTCCAGGACCAGATGGATTCACAGCTGAATTCTACCAGAGGTACAAGGAGGAGCTGGTACCATTCCTTCTGAAACTATTCCAATCAATAGAAAAAGAGGGAATCCTCCCTAACTCATTTTATGAGGCCAACATCATCCTGATACCAAAGCCTGGCAGAGACACAACAAAAAAAGAGAGTTTTAGACCAATATCCCTGATGAACATTGATGCAAAAATTCTCAATAAAATACTGGCAAACCGGATTCAGCAGCACATCCAAAAGCTTATCCACCATGATCAAGTGGGCTTCATCCCTGGGATGCAAGGCTGGTTCAACATTCGCAAATCAATAAACATAATCCAGCATATAAACAGAACCAAAGTCAAGAACCACATGATTATCTCAATAGATGCAGAAAAGGCTTTTGACAAAATTCAATAGCCCTTCATGCTAAAAACGCTCAATAAATTTGGTATTGATGGAACGTACCTCAAAATAATAAGAGCTATTTATGACAAACCCACAGCTAATATCATTCTGAATGGGCAAAAACTGGAAAAATTCCCTTTGAAAACTGGCACAAGACAGGGATGCCCTCTCTCACCACTCCTATTCAACATAGTGTTGGAAGTCCTGGCTAGGGCAATCAGGCAAGAGAAAGAAATCAAGGGTATCCAGTTAGGAAAAGAAGAAGTCAAATTGTCCCTGTTTGCAGATGACATGATTGTATATTTAGAAAACCCCATCGTCTCAGCCCAAAATCTCCTTAAGCTGATAAGCAACTTCAGCAAAGTCTCAGGATACAAAATTAATGTGCAAAAATCACAAGCATTCTTATACACCAGTAACAGACAAGCAGAGAGCCAAGTCAGGAATGAACTTCCATTCACAATTGCTTCAAAAGGAATAAAATACCTAGGAATCCAACTTACAAGGGATGTAAAGGACCTCTTCAAGGAGAACTACAAACCACTGCTCAGTGAAATCAAAGAGGACACAAACAAATGGAAGAACATACCATGCTCATGGATAGGAAGAATCAATATCGTGAAAATGGCCATACTGCCCAAGGTTATTTATAGATTCAATGCCATCCCTATCAATCTACCAATGAGTTTCTTCACAGAATTGGAAAAAACGGCTTTAAAGTTCATATGGAACCAAAAAAGAGCCCGCATTGCCAAGACAATCCTAAGTCAAAAGGACAAAGCTGGAGGCGTCACACTACCTGACTTCAAAGTATACTACAAGGCTACAGTAACCAAAACAGCATGGTACTGGTACCAAAACAGAGATATAGACCAATGGAACAGAACAGAGTCCTCAGAAATAATACCACACATCTACAGCCATCTGATCTTTGACAAACCTGAGAGAATCAAGAAATGGGGAAAGGATTCCCTATTTAATAAATGGTGCTGGGAAAATTGGCTAGCCATAAGTAGAAAGCTGAAACTGGATCCTTTCCTTACTCCTTATACGAAGATTAATTCAAGATGGATTAGAGACTTAAATGTTAGACCTAATACCATAAAAACCCTAGAAGAAAATCTAGGTAGTACCATTCAGGACATAGGCATGGGCAAGGACTTCATGTCTAAAACACCAAAAGCAACGGCAGCAAAAGCCAAAATTGACAAATGGGATCTAATTAAACTAAAGAGCTTCTGCACAGCAAAAGAAACTACCATCAGAGTGAACAGGCAACCTACAGAATGGGAGAACATTTTTGCAATCTACTCATCTGACAAAGGGCTAATATCCAGAATCTACAAAGAACTCAAACAAATATACAAGAAAAAAACAAGCAACCCCATCAAAAAGGGGGGAAAGGATATGAACAGACATTTCTCAAAAGAAGACATTCATACAGCCAACAGACACATGAAAAAATGCTCATCATCACTTGCCATCAGAGAAATGCAAATCAAAACCACAATGAGATACCATCTCACACCAGTTAGAATGGCAATCATTAAAAAATCAGGAAACAACAGTTGTTGGAGAGGATGTGGAGAAATAGGAACACTTTTACACTGTTGGTGGGATTGTAAACTAGTTCAACCATTATGGAAAACAGTATGGCAATTCCTCAAGGATCTAGAACTAGATGTACCATATGACCCAGCCATCCCACTACTGGGTATATACCCAAAGGATTATAAATTATTCTACTACAAAGACACATGCACACGTATGTTTATTGCAGCACTATTCACAATAGCAAAGACTTGGAATCAACCCAAATGTCCATCTGTGACAGACTGGATTAAGAAAATGTGGCACATATACACCGTGGAATACTATGAAGCCATAAAAAAGGATGAGTTTGCATCCTTTGTAGGGACATGGATGCAGCTGGAAACCATCATTCTTAGCAAACTATCACAAGAACAGAAAACCAAACACCGCATGTTCTCACTCATAGGTGGGAACTGAACAATGAGATCACCTGGACTCGGGAAGGGGAACATCACACACCGGGGCCTATCATGGGGAGAGGGGAGGGGGGAGGGATTGCATTGGGAGTTATACCTGATATAAATGACGAATTGATGGGTGCTGACGAGTTGATGGGTGCAGCACACCAACATGGCACAAGTATACATATGTAACAAACCTGCACGTTATGCATATGTACCCTAGAACTTAAAGTATAATAATAAAAAAAAGAAGGTTGCATTTAAATGTTCCAAGTATCCATAAGTTTGAATTCTGATCATAAATACATCTATTTATTACACCCAAACAAAATGTATTATGGGGTACATAAGTTACACATTATTTCTTCACCCTGTCTCCACTCTAAAGATATAGAGGATTATTCCAGTAATGAAATCCCTGGGGTATTAGGGATACTCAAAATCAGAGTGGAAAGTGACTAAAAAGGAGAATTTGCCCCAACTGAGGAGAAATGAGAAGGGTGTTGACTGAAGATAGAGAAAACTGTGTTCAGGTGGTGATGATTCCCCAAAGATCTTAGGGTATCTCCTAGTATCCTAATTCTGAGCTAAAGTCTGCCTTCATTCATTAATGTTTAAAGCTTAAATTGCGATCCCAGCACTTTGGGAGGCAGAGGCAGGAGGTTCACATGAGCCCAATTTGGGCAACATAGGGAGACCCTGTCTCTAGAAAGGTTAAAAAAAAAAATTAGCCAGGTGTGGTGGTATGCACCTGTAGTCCCAGCTACTTGGAAGGCTGAGGTCAGAGGCTGCAGTCCGCCATGATAGCACCACTGCACTCTGGTCTGGGTGATAGAGTAAGTAAATTGAGTAAATAAATAAATAAAGCTCAGAATTACGTGCCCTCCTTAGCTTTCTCAGTTGTTTTATTGGCAAAGTGACAGCTCAGACTGGGCTTACTGGAAATAGACTTCGTAGAAACAGGAGTCGTAACACTCAATTAGAGACAAGTATGATGAAAACTTTATGTTGCATCCAGTACTGTTGGGATCCTTTTCTACTCTCATTGAGCTTATAGTGTCATTTGAGAATTTAAAAATACATACATTTTTAAAGCCCAGACTAAACCAAGCAACTAAAAGAAGAAAGAAGCTATCGTAGGCTTCCAGTATTAGAAAAGGCACCTCCCTTGGGATGAGATCCTCCTTAAGTCACCGATAAGAGAACTACTCTTTGGCAGCTTAGCCATTTTTACCCACAATATTTCTGACACCAAATGTGGGCTTTTTTTTTCCTCCATACCAACCAATTCTCTAATGCAACTGCTACCAATTGGGTGTCCTATGATTAAATTCCAGTCTGATGCTGACTACCCAGAGTTAGCACAGACCCTGCTGCAGATTAAGGGCTCAGCCTCACAAGCCTGCCTCTACTTCCAGTGCCAATTCTAAGTTCTGGGCCTCCCATATTTCTGACCAATTGGCTATAAACTGGGGGTTCCCAGGACCCCCTTCTCAGGTTCCATAATTTGCTAGATGGCTCATGCCACTCAGGAAGTCACTTTACTGCTGCCTTCATTTAGTGAAAACTAGCCCCTCTCTGCAATGTTTGAAGTGAATAAAAGGAAGATTTATTGGCAGTTTTTTAACAGATCTCCCACTTCCATTTTCCAGTGTATTCCAGCCACATGCCCACACCAGCTGTGTTTACCTCTGTGATTGCACCTAGTGATAAACCAAGCTGATTTAATTAAAAGTCTGATTACACATACAAGTAAAAACACTCGGTTATTTCCAAAACAGTGGAAAATGTCCTCTGTTGCTCATAAGTACAAATGCCTTTTCGGTATGGCCAAATGGTCATAACATAATAGTGACTATAGTTCTTTAATGAATTTATAGACTAATTATGGGGTTTACACATTTGTCCATTAGCATAACAAAATCTCCTTTAGAAGGAAACAACATTTGTAATTCAAAATGTATACTTGGGTTATCAGACATATGGACCCTTCAGACTTTCTAAGGCACTTGAAAAGAAACTGGATGTTAAAGAAATAGCAGTGGGCCGGGTATGGTGGCTCAGGCCTGTCATCCCAACACTTTGGGAGCCCAAGGCAGCTGGATCACCTGAGGTCAGGAGTTCAAGATCAGCCGGACCAACACGGTGAAACCCCATCTCTACTAAAAATACAAAAATTAGGTGGGTATGGTGGCAGGCACCTGCAATTCCAGCTACTCAAAAGGCCGAGGCAGGAGAATCACTTGAACCCGGGAGGTGGAGGTTGCAGTGAGCCCATGCCATTGTACTCCAGCCTGGGTGACAGAGTGAGACTCCGTCTCAAAAAAAAAAAAAAAAAAAAAAAAAAAAGAGAGAGAGAGAGAGAAGTGTCAGAGGCACTTGAGCCAAAGCAACTCCACCTTGAATAGGTGCTGGGTAAAATGAGTCCAAGACCTACTGGGTTGCATTCCCAGGAGGTTAGACATTCTAAGTCATAGGATGAGATAGGTCAGCACAAGATATGGGTCCTATACATTTCAGGGAGAGATGAGACATCAATCAATACATGTAAGGTGTACACTGATTTGGTCTGGAAAGGCAGGGAAGGCGGTTTCCAGGTCAGAGGTAGATAAGCAACAAATGTTACATACTTATAAGTCTCTGATCAGCTTTTCACTGAATACACAATTTACATGCAAGAGGAGGGTAGAGGAATAATCACTTATGCCTCAGAGTCTGTCTTAGTGAAACAATAGGGCAGAGGAAGCAATCAGATATGAATTTGGCAAAGGTGAACAGAAGAACGGCTTTGATTTCTGTCCTTTGTCCACGAGGAATTTCCTTGTAGGCACATTGCAAGGGAGGTGTGTAGCTTCTTTTATTTTTAAATATTTGTAGCTATCTTATTTAGGAATAAAGTGGGAGGCAGGTTTGCCTGATGCTGTTCCCAGTTTGACTTTTCCTTTTGGCTTAGTGATTTTGGGGCACCCAGATTTATTTTCCTTTTGCAGTCTTTATATTATTCATCACTGTATGTTCAGCCAGCTGTTCATAGTACCTGAAAAATAGCCAACTGCTCCACAAATACAGGTTGAGAAAATGAATAATGATATATAGTTAGCAGCATAGCATTCCACAAATGGTAGGGCTTTTGGAAATGAGGGAGGAGTATGTTTGTTTCTATGTAGTAGGATATTGCAGCCCTTGTTGAGGGAAGAAAAAAAAAAAATAACAGAATGATGAGATCTCACAGTGTGTATATAAAAAAAGAAATTTCTTATTTCTTCTAATTATTCTCCTCATCCCCTTCCTTCTGTACACTTCTTTGGTCTTCAAAGGAGGAAATTAGGAAAAATAGCCTGCAACAGAGGGAATAGCAGGGACTCTGAGGCCAAGCACACCGAGTTTGGATGTAATTGCCTGAAGTGTGTTTTCAATCCAAACTGTACAGATGAGAGAAAGGAGCACAGCTGTACAGGGGAGGGGAGGGAGAGACAGCTGGAAATAAGTGCCATGACATCAAGAGTGGAGGTACCCAATTGGGACATTGTTGGCTTCCTTTAGAATTGGCGGAAGTATCTTTTCTCTGCTTTAATCCTTACTGTTTTATCCCCAAAAACAGACATACCAATCACACGCTCTCTATAAAAGTAAAATTCTTCAAAAACATGTATTGAAAATGAAAATCCCCCACCAAGCACTCCCAAGAGATAACCACTGTTACCCATATGGTGTATATTCTTTGACATCTTGCTGCTTTATGATTTAAGAGCTTAACTATGTGGTATTTGAGCTAGACAAAATAATAATAGTTCATCATTGTGGTAGGCTAAAGAATGGCCTCCCAAAAGATATCCCTGGGATCTGTAAATATTACCTTATGTGGCAAAAGAGAGGACACTTGCAGATGCAATTAAGTTAAAGATTTTGAAATGGGAGATGACTCTGGAGAGTCCTAGTGGGCCTTCGGTGCAATTGCTAGTGTACTTTTAAGAGAGAGGCTGAGGGAGATTTGATACATAAGAGAAGGGAGGGCAATAGGACCATGGAGGAAGAGCCAGGAGGAAGTTGGCCATAAACTGGCTGTTACCAGAAAGTGGAAGAGGCAAGGGCCTGATTCTCCCTGAGAGTTCAATGGGAATATGGCCCTGTTAACACCTTGATTCTAGTCTAGTGGGTATACTGTTAGCGGAAGCAGGCTCTCGGGAGATAAACACCTTTGTGGCTGAGTCTATAACACTAAAAGACCACAGACGTGTGTGTGTGTGACATTCGTTATGTTTTGCCTCTTAGAAGAGCTACAGTTGTCCTCTCCTAAGCCAGCCTACCTTGGTTCATTCTCTGGGTCCACCATTTTCTAGAATACCTAACTTATTCTTAAAGATCCCCCAACTCACACAACAAAATATTTTAAGTCTTAATGACTCCTGGTTGTCACAATTGAGAAAACAAGGTAACTATCCAGAAACTCATGCAAGGGTTTTAAGAATTATGAGGTATTTTTTTTTTTTTAATGTTTTAAAAGCCAGTTTGGGTTAACAAAATTATAGCCAGAGAAAAACAGAAGTTACTTTTCTGGATAAGGGTCAGGAGCACAGAATTTGCAAAATCTTATGAAAATCTTTCAGGTCTATGCCTGTTGCCTCATTCACTTAGGCTAGGACTATGGGTTATGTACCAGCTGTAGAGAAAGGTACATGTGCATGTCAGATAATACCCATATAGGCATTTTTTCATTTAGTGACTCAGAAAGTGTTTCTCTGCCAAGAGTCTCTTCTCCACATCTTAATCTGGACTGATACCTTTCCCCAAGTACAGATTTCCCCATTGTAGGAGATATGGGTTATCTGCGCATAGACAGTTGAAGGTTTTTTGTTTTTGAGATGGAGTGTCACTCCGTCACCAGGCTGGAGTGCAGTGGCATGATCTCAGCTTGCTGCAACCTCCAACTCCTGGGTTCAAGTGATTCTCCTGCCTCAACTTCCTGAGTAGCTGGGATTACAGGCATGCATCACCATGCGCAGCTAATTTTTGTAGTTTTAGTAGAGACGGGGTTTCACCATATTGGCCAGGTCTCAATCTCCTGACCTTGTGATCTGCCTACCTTGGCCTCCCAAAGTGCAGGATTACAGGCGTGAGCCACCACACCTGGCCAAGGGTTAAATTTAATTCATGGATCTATCTCGCTGTTTGAACCTTAGGTAGGGGAAAAAGCTGAGTCTTGCTGCCAATATGTTTTTTTTTCTCTTATTCTTTTGGGCAAGTTGAATTGAAAATCATGATCAAGACAACAAGCTAGGCTCCAAATCTAGTCAAAGCAATACATCTTTTTGGAGCATTTACTATTTATGAAGCCCTACGAAAGGCGTATAAAGTAGCTGAAGACATGAACTTTATACTTAAGGTGCTTAGAATTGGGGGAACAAACAGCTGCTAGGGGAGAGATGTCTCTGTAGGCTTGTTTGGCCAATGGTAGAAGTGAAACTCAAAATGAGTGGCTGAAGGTCAGGGACAACTCAGGAGGAAAGAATGAGGGTAGCATCCCGAGTGGATACAGATGGAGGGAATGGGGTGTGGGCATGCTGTGGTCAGTATTGGGGAAGGACCACTCTGACCAGAACAGGATTTATTTCAGGGAAAAAAAAATTAAAGGGGAAAGTCAAGGACTGCAGTGGGCCAAATTATGGAGGGCCTTGGATGTCAGACAAATGAGTTTGGACTTGATTCTTGAGTTGTCATGATCCACTGAAGTGTTTTGGATCAGCAGAGCGACATAACAAAAAGGCACTTTCAGAAGATTAAGTTGGTACTGATGTGCACAGTGGATTGGAGGAGGTGAAACTGGAAGCAGAGAGGCAAGGTAGGAGGCTGTGACAGCCATGCAGACATGAAATAATGATGGCGGCATGAGAGAAACGAAGCCCTGGGAAAAGACTGTGACAGGATTGACAAGACTCAGTAAGCGACTGAACTAGGGGAGAAAGAAAAATGAGGTTTTGATTCTGGGTGGCTGGGTTTCTCTCAATTGAATGAGAATAAGGAAACGGGGCAGGGAAGATTGTATGTGGAATAAAATGATGAACTATTTTAGAGAAGTTGGCGTCCATGCATCCACATGAGTGTCCAGCAACCAACTGGACATATAGTACTGAGTTGTGGGTAAGAAGCCAGGACAGGAAATGCAGGCTCGAGAGTCATCAGAACACAGGCAATAGCTAAGTCGTGAAAATGACCAATGACCCTGAGACAGAGAACTCAGTGCTCACAGACGCTGAGCCCCAAATGGTCACCTAAGCATCAGAAAGGGGCGGGAGGGGATGGGATCCAGTGATGGAGAAAAAGGAGAAGTGGTCAGAAAAGTGTGAGGGCCACATTTATTTACATTAGTCCACAGACTTCAAGGAAACAGAATTTAACAAAAGTAAAGAGTGGTCAAAATGGATAGGCCCTTGGGTAATTTTATATCGCTGCATTGTGTACCCTGAACCTTGACAAATGGCTCACTTTTAACTTCTTTGAATGAGGGGCTGTGCGTTCAGATACAGTTCTGCTCCAGAGTCTCTTTACCATGTTGATCACTTCCCGGCTGCCTCCACTAGAGACGCAGTCAATGTATACTTCGCTTAGCTTATTCAACCTAAGAAAGATCAACTTGAGTTGATCTCTCCTCTTCCAACTGCACAATTGGGAGGCACCACATAATACTGTTACCAAATATTTACTAAGCAACCCACTATGTGAGAAATTCCATATTAGGGGTTGAACAAACATTGACTTATACTCTCCATTTTAATATAAAGGTTAAACATTACAACCGTTTGAATAAATCAAAGCAGGCTGGCCAAAAAATTCCTCAGTCTAATATACGGAGTTAATGGTGCCAACTTGCTTCCTTTTATAAGCACAAGAGCTTTTTAAAGCTGACTACTCTGGCTACGCCCATTAGGTTACCAGGTCTTCTTGGACTTTGTTGTATGACATCTGGTACTTTACTGCCTTAGAGGCTAAACAGAAATACCATGCGTGCCATTTGCTTTGTCACAGTCTTTCTAAAGGGTTCCCTTTCAACTTGGTCTTTCTCTGTTAGTGGTAATAGTATTTAAGGGTTTCAGATATTGAAAGTCTGGTGTTAACAGATTTTCTTTTGACTTTTAAATAAGTCACACATCCACTACTCAGAGAAGAAGCAGGGGAATATACAACTAGGATTTGTATACTAGCTTTACTTTTGCAAAGTTTTTGAAGTACCTTGTCCCCCAGATGACTGAGTTTTTGAAACAAAGTATAGGCTGGACACCACAATATAACTAGTATCAGGACACTGACAGGGAAAGTCAGGTGCAGATGAATGATAGAGGTGCAGGGTTATACTTTCTATGGCAAGGCTGGTATGTTACTTTAACAAAAAACCCCTATCACAGATCAATGGCTTCTCCAAAGTGGGGGAAAAAAAAACCCCAGAAATTTTGCATGTTTGAATTTTACAAATTTTGCCTGCTGTACAGGGGGAATTTAGCACTAAAACGTACTTTTTTATGGTAGGGGCTTTCAAAATGCTTGTTGCCATTATGTTTAGCCTAAACCTGCCTATTTACATATCTTAAAGGTTTCTCCAAACATAGGGAACCATAACTTAACTAGAGATGTAATTGGACTGTAGCCTACTCTTGTGCCAAGAGTAGTTTTGGCCAGTCAATGGCCAAAGTAGTAGTTTTGGCGAGTCAGTGGAAGCCAATTGTTCAAACTGGGTTCAAGTAAGGCAAATGCCAAGCTGTAACCAATCTGAATGTTTCTGTACCTCACTTATATTTTTTGTATGCCATATTCCTTTCTCTGCTCATAAATCTTGGAACATGAGGTAGCCTTGGAGCCTCTCTGAATCTATTCTGTTTCTGAAACTGCCTGATTTTGGAATCATTCTTTGCTCAGCTAAACTCTGTTAAATTTGTCTAAGGTTTCTCTTTTAACATTGCTATCACAGCCTATATTTTACCTTCGGCAGGCAGCTTGACTTCATTTACTAGATTTCATCAATAGTTCTCAAATTATCTATAGATGAGATGCATCAGAACCACCTGGTAATCACTTAAAAAATAAATTCCTGGGTCCAATTTCTGGATACTCCAATTCAGTACATCTGGGGCAAGCCCAGGGTGCTTGCAGTTGCATTTTTTCTGCAGGTAATTCTATAAAAAAATCATCTTTGAGAGCTGCTCAGTTCCTTCTAGATGTGTTCGGTGAAGTAAACCAGGCTGTGACCTGGTCTGAGCTTACATTTCCTATATGCTAAGCATAAGCATCATGGTACCAAATCTTGCTCAAATGAAAAAAATGATGGTCCTTCCCTGGTGGGCTGAAACTGAGATACTAAGTTATAAACTTGGAAATCTTGGCCTTTAATCAGAGCTTACAAATTGTAGGGTAAAGATTATCCTCTTGCCCTATGATACCCTTATTTCAGGGACATTTGGAGCACTTGATATTTTTTCTTTATTTCCTCATCATGTGTTGGGAAGAAGAGATGCCAGGAACACAATGACATGTCCAAGACATGCAAATCAAAATGGAACCCAGGTTTCTTCTTAGTTCAGTTCTTATGAAATACATCACTATGTAATAAAATTAAATCTCTCATGTTGGTATACCAGACCATTTTAATGTTAAAGGGGGAAGTTGATGTACGCTCACAAATTACCACTGCCACCATTTCCTCCCCACCAAAAGAAAAGCCTAAACATCCCCTAAAACTTCCCTACACTCTAAAAATCAGCACATTTCCAAAATAGAATCATACATATTACTCTCAAACTCTATTTTCATTTAAAAGTATATCACTCACACCCCTGTAGTTCAATATATGCCATAACCCATTCTTTGTAACAGCCTCATAACATTCCATATTACAGATATATCATGATTTTTCTATTGTTCCCTTATTGATGGACTCTGTTTTCAGCTTTTAAAAAAATCACCACATACAGTGCTACAATTTTAACACACAAGCTAATCATTTTAGCAGGTATTTTCTAACAGGATTTATCAAAAGGGTGTGAGGATCTTAACTCTTACAACTTTTTTTTTACATATAGAAATTTTTATTTAAATAGAGACGAAGGTCTCACCACGTTGCCTAGACTTGTCTCGACCCCCTAGGCTCAAAGAATCCACCCTCTTTGGCCTCCCAAAGTGTTAGGATTACAGGCGTGAGTCACTGTGTGCAGTGGAGGATCATAACTTTTATTAGATTCAGCTGATTACTTTCTGAAGCGGTTATACCAATTTCACCTTCTCTCTGGCACTACAGTTCCAGTTGCTTCCTCATCCTCATCAGCACTAAGCATTTTTTATCTATGGGAAAAATTAAAACACTTAATTGTTTTAATTTGCATTCCCTTGTGAGTGAAATGTGCCTTTTTATGTAAGTTAGTTTTTCTTTACATATTCTTTTCTGTAAATGGCCCTCTAGGATAAAATTAAGTTATATTCTTTCTTACACTGTGTACAAAAAAATAATTCCATATAAAGATCTAAACGTAAAAAAGAAAAATTATGCAAAATCAGCAGGAAAACAATCCTAGAATATTTATATAGTTTTGAGTGGGAGCAATATTTGATCTTTTTGAATAAGCTAAAACTAAATACCACAAAGAAAGAAAAACTAACGGTAGATTTGAATTATAACCATTAAGATGGTTTCATTGCTCTTTTCCTTACAGAAAAAGTCAAAAGACAAATGACAGATTGGTAAAGAAGCATGTGTTACAGATATGATAACACGAAGGATTAATACCTCTAATACATGGTTCTTTCAAAAACTGGTAAGAAAATGCAAAATTAAAAATAAAAAAAGTGAGCAAAGGATACAAATTCACTGACCTTTTCCCCTCTCTGACACACTGCTTCTGAAGCCACCTGTGTTTAAAATGTAGACCCTGTGCTTGTTTACATCAGATACATCAATGAGTAGGTGTCTCTCCTCCTATATGGCCTTCTCACACCCACCTCCTTTCTCTAGCTGTAGGGCCTCTTGGCACCAGGGTCTGATTTCCTCATGTGGTGTGTTGCCTTTGGCAAATGTCAGGTACCTTCTAATCACAGCTGAGTAGTCCTTTTGACATGTGCCCCCACTGTCCCCTTTCAACTCTGCAGCCAACCTACAGCAGCTCAATGCTTCTTGAAGCCAAAAGCTTATATTCAGAAAGCTCTGTACACAAAGCAAAAGGCCCCGCTGAGCACCACTTCACCAGTTTCAGGTGTGCCCTACAACGGAAGGACATATCTACTTGCAGAATTTAGAAATAAGTTTTGAGAAGGCACCTGTGTAGCCCTTATATCTATGAGAATTGAAAGCAACTACTTGCATACCACACACATAGATGAGGAATGACTGAGACAACCCAAGAGAAAGTGCTTTGCAAAGTCTAAAGTCCTGTATACAACTGACAGTAAGCCATTGGGCCCAGTTTCCCTTAAAACCACACAATTAAAAATAATCAATAAACAACGGGAGCAATCATGTACCCCTCGCTTCCTTTTCCCAAGTTGGAGACTACACTTCTCTCAACAACTCTGATCTGTTCTCACAGCCATGCCCAACAAATTCCTCATCATTCAAGGCCCTGCCTCAAGGATAACATCTTCAGGAAGGCCTCTTCCATCTTAGACTCATCCCCCAAGTTTTGGTCATCAGTTCCTTCTGAGTTGTTAGCATTCTGTGCTACCAAGTTATAAAGGAGAACTCCTTTATAACTTCAATCACAGTTGTAATTAATCTGAGTTACCTGGGCTAGAATAGTCTGCTACCTGGGCTACAGTGGAAATTCAGTGAAAGCAAGGATCATGTCCATTTTGTGTAGAGTGCTTAACATGGTTCCTGGTATATATTGGATGATCAATAAATGTTTGTTGAATGAGTAAATAAAAGCCACAGTATCTTATTTACATCATAGCTGTTGTAAGAGTTTATAACTGTTTACTTGTGCATTGTTTGTTTTCCTCATGAAATTATGGGCTTCACAAAACAGGTGCTTTTTTTCTGCCTTAGTGTGAGCCCTTTATATTCCTAATATCTATAACAATTTGGGACATATAAGTACTCAATACAAATTTAACAAGTAAATGAATATAGGCCTCAGTATATGCCGTTGTTGGTGAACAAGAGAACTTTGAGAGCATCATCACCTCCATTTTCAAAACTTCATGACTGAAAATTGTGAGCAACTTCAATCTCCATAGACTTTAAGTGTACCAGTATTTTACATTTTGTTTTTTTTTAGAGACGGAGTCACTCTGTCACCCAGGCTGGAGTGCAGTGGCACAACCATAGCTCACTGCAGCCTTGAACTCCTGGGCTCAAGAGATCCTCTCACCTCTGCCTCTAGAGTAGCTAGGACCACAGGCTTGTGCCACTGTGCCTGGGTTTTATTTTAAAATTGTTTTTGTAGAGACAAGGTCTTGCTGTGTCGCTTATGGCTGGTCTCAAGCAATCTTGGCCTCAAGCAATCCTCCTGGTTCAGCAATCCTCCTGCCTCAGCCTCCCAAAGTGCTGGGATTACATGCATAAGCCACCATGCTTGGCCTATTTATATTATAAAACACGAAAAATTAAAATGTACATAAGAATGAGATAAAATAAATTTTAGATATGTAATGTTTTTTTGACCATTCTACTTTGGAGATAATTTTTTTTTCTGGATGACAGTGGGTACTCTCAGATTTATGCTATGATCTGTCACTAAGCTGCAAATTTAAGATTTTTCAACATTCTTTAACCAAAAGCCTGAGTTTTAAGACAAAAGCCTCTTTAATCAAGGTTCTAGAATTCATGAGAGCAAGAGAGAGGCCAAGAAAAATGACTTGTGATTGAAAAATAATTTTTATTCAGAAATTCTTTTTCTTATAGTTTTCAGGTTGAGGTTACTGGTTAGGGAGATAATGAAGTATATATAGATCACTGGTGATGTCTACTCAAACAGCGAGAAGTTCAAAGTGATGAAAAGTCAGAAAAGATTAAGGAAGAGGAATTTTATCAAGCAGTGGAGTAGCAGTAGAAAGTTTATTATGCAGACAAACTTTCCTCTCAATCCATGCCTCACAGAGGCAAGAAAAAATAGCCCCTAGCCTTCTTTGGCAAATGAAGACGTTTAACCTGGACTAGGTTCTAACGATCGCTATTGTTGTAGTTTTAAAAAGTAATTGATGGCGCAAGAAACTGCTGGCAAATATTTTTTTCAGAAAGTCTTCTTAAAATGGGCTTGTTCAGGCTTGGAAAAATACATGTTTATAGTGGAATACATATGAAAATGTAATGAATTCTCCCTCCAGTCATTTCAAATGCTTTTTTCCTAACTTTTAAATAAAAATCTAAATACAGATTTAATCATACTGTGATATTGAGACCACTGAAGAATATCTATTTGAAAATCCATTTACTCAAATGCATATATCAGCATGATGCAGGGAGGTTCCGGCATTATTCTAAGCTGAAAGGCCTCGAGCCCTGCTCCTCTGTTTCACATCTCTCCAGTATCTATGTGACACTCAGCAAGACAGCCACTTTGGCCATTTAATGCTTCATTGGAATATTCAACAATCTCGTTTTCAGTTAGAAATAAAGGAGGAACATGCTTGTTTTTCTTTTCAGTCATTAGTTTGGCACTGAGTGTTGTATTGTTAAATTTACTAACTTCTGATTCTTATTTGCAATGATTCTAGAATGGTTTTGGCACAAGGCACCACAGAAGCTGAAATTCTTGCTATAGGGTTCATTTAAAAAAAACTTTTTGAGAATTTACACATGCTTAAAATTACTTTTAATCTGAATATAAAAGTTGTTCATGCTTCATGCAGAAGAATTAGTAAATAGAGGAAAAGGTATAGGGAGAAAGAAAAAAAAACCCCTATGTTACAGTGTCACTTGGACATAGTAACCACTTGTTATTTTGTGGCTTTTCCCCCCAGATATAGTTAACTATATCATATAGCGAAACGGAAACTATTGATACCTTTGTATCCTATTTTCTCTTTTTTTATTGTATTGTTGGGGCTCACAGAATACCCCAAAGTATGGTGCTTTGGCATGCTGAGCACTTTTGAATTAAAGGAAATTGGAAGACCTTAGTGGCTGCCTCAGAACCAAGAACTTTCTAACTCTCTCATCTGCAGCTCCCCACTGCCCCCCTTAACCCCCACAGGGAGGGGCTGTCTCTGGAACTTCCCTTATCTGACTCAGAAAACTTCTTCCAAAAGAAGTGCAATTGTCTTGAAATCCTCTCCCCTAGGCATCTCAACTAACCAGGAAGGATTAATCACCAGAGAAAAGGAAAGACTAAAGGTCTTTCTCATCATGCCCAGACAGACTTTGCATCTATTCTTTTGAAGATTACCTGGGAGAGTTTATCTGCATAATAAGAAAACCTTTGTTCACAGGGCAGTTATGCCCCTCACCTTCCTGGGACTTGTCCACAAACTATTGTCTGTTCTTCATCCCATTAGAATCATTTAAAAACTATTATCTGGTCAGGCATGGTGGCTCACGCCTGTAATCCCAGCACTTTGGGAGGCTGAGGCGGGTGGATCACGAGGTCAGGAGATCAAGACCACCCTAGCTAACACAGTGAAACCCCATCTCTACTAAAAATACAAAAAAAAAAAAAAAAAAAAAAAAAAAAATAGCCGGGCATGGGGGTGGGCGCCTGTAGTCCCAGCTACTCGGGAGGCTAAGGCAGGAGAATAGCGTGAACCCAGGAGGCAGAGCTTGCAGTGAGCTGAGATTGCACCACTGCATTCCAGCCTGGGTGGCAGAGCGAGACTTTGTCTCAAAAAAAAAAAAAAAAAAAACCCAACAAAACACAAAACAAAACAAAAAACCTATTTTCTATCCTTTGGGCCCATTCAATTCCCCTAAAATTCATTTACTACCCCTTAAAATTTCCTACACTCCCCACTTAACCCCTTCTCTATGCAGAAGAGTGTATGAACTTCTAAACTTCGTTGGGGAATTGGGTTATCATTCTCCTGTGATTCCCCTGTGTTTATGCACATTAATACATTTGTATACCTTTTTTTTTCAGCATTTGCCAACCTTCGGAGGGGGAGTGAGAAGTTTACTTCTATAGAATCTTGAGCATTAAAAATTATTTATAGACATTTACAGCAGGCACAAAAGGGTCTATAATTTGGACTATAATTAGCCTTTCTCATTGTTGAACACATAGGTAGCATCCCACATTTTGATACATGAAATAAATTGGTAATAAACATCTTTCCATGCACTCTAAATCTTTGTCTACATTTCAGATAATCCCCTTAGGAAAGCTTTTTAGAAATGAAACTACAGAGAATATTAATACTGCAAATAGCTTACATTTATTGAGTTTATTTGTCCTAGGTTCTGCCTAAGCATTTTACATATACAAACTAATTCAATATTAGTTCAATTTTAGAGATGAGAAAATTGAGGCACAGGGATATTAAGTAACACCTTCCAATTATCACATCACTAGTAAGTGGAAGAACTAGGACATGAAACCAGGCAGGCTGAGGATGGAGCTGGTGGTCCAAACCTGTATTTTGTATGGACTTTCTAACCACATGTGTAGATGTGACCCCAGTGGATCATAAACCTGGGACTTAGAAGGAAGAGACCACCCAATTCTTGGACATCACAGAAAGCAAGGCCCAGAAAGATGAAGTGACTTTACTAAAGTAGCACAGACAGCTAGTAGCAGATCTAGTACTTAACACATCACCTGACTCCTTATCCTGCAATTCAGTAACTTGCTACTACCCTGAGCCATAGTGTCAGCATCACCTGGAAGCCCATTAGAAATGCAGAGTCCCAGGCCCTACCTGGGACTGCAGCTGAATCTGCATTGTCAATAAGATCACCTAATGTTTTATTTGCACATTAAAATTCATTAGCTCTGGCAATATTCTCTGTAAAGTTGATAAAGCTTTGATGATACGTTAATGGAAAATCTGCACATAAGCTGCTCGTATATTTATAGCAAGAAAAAAAGCCCTAATTTTTCAGAGTTGAAGTTTATATTAAATTGAGCCATCTGAAATTACTGTTATTTTAAGATTTAAAAACTGTCATGTACTGGCAATTTATTGTGGTTCAACTTCAGTGGCTACAGGAGTAACGATAACAAAACTTCTGTGTGTCTGTTAATCTCTGTAGACACTGGACTTGAAGAATAAGATGAAGTTCCTTCCCCCAAAGAGAGTACAGCTTAGTCATGAAGAATAAACAATTAAACAAAGTACAAAATAATAAGTGCTACTGTAGAGCATTCTGAGTGCTCAGGAGGAAGTTAAGTGATGTTCTGGAAAACAAGAGCGATGGAAGAAAACAGTTACTATCTTCTATTAATGGCAACGAAGATGGGTATGCAAGGCTTAGTCAAATTATTAAATAAATATCCCTGTAAGCCACTCAGCGCCTGATGAAACAAATAGTTTAAGATTATAAAATATAGGAGATGTAAATATAGGCGATATAAATCACTTGGACAGCCTAAGCAAAACAGCTATATGGTTCTTAATGGCGATAGCAGGTAAAGAAAGTTACAGGGCTTAGGACTTATGGTGTGCTATTCTCACCGGCCCCAATTTGGCCATTTCTATTTTTTGAAATCAGCAGATGTGATGTTGGAAAAGAACTGTTTGCTCCTGCTACACTCAACATTCAACACAGAACACTTCTGCTAGCAGATGTAGGGTGGGGGAGGATTCCCCCAGCAAGCAATTCTCTCACACCAGCTGGGTGTCCTATAACTCAATTCAATTCTGACATTAACCAGAACTAGCACCAGATCTCATAGGTTAGTGGCCCAGTCCCACATAACTACCTCCTACTTCACATGCCAATCTCAAGCTCAGGTGTTGGAAATTCTGAGCAAGCAGCTTTAAATTAGGGGTTCCCATAATCCCCTCTCTTGGGTTTGGTCATTTGCTAGGATGGCTCACAGAACTTAGGAAAACACTTATGTTTACCCATTTATTATAAAAGATACAGATACAGAGCCAGATGGAAGAGAGGCAAAGAGCAAGGTAAGTAGGAGGGGTCCCAGAACTTTCAGACCCTCTCTGGGCATACCAACCTCCCGCACTTCCATATGTTCAGCAACCTGGAAGCTCTCTGAACCCTGTCCATTTTGGATTTTTATGAAGAGTTATGAGGGCACAATTGTTTAAATCATTGACCACTGGTGATTAGCTCAATCTGCAGTCCCTTTTACTTCCCTGGAGGTTGGGGGATGGGGCTGAAAGTCCCAGCCCTCTAATCACATGGTGGGTTTCCCTGGCAACCAGTTCCCATCTTAAGGCTATCCAGAAGCCCCCCGTCACCAGTCATCTCATTAGCATACAAAAAGACACATCATTTTGGAGAGTCAAGGATTTTAGGAGCTGTTTGCCAGAAAATGGGGATGAAGACTAAATATATTTATTTCTACTATAAGAATATCATAGTTGATATCTTTAGATTGAGTGAAATGAGTAACTGGCTTTCCATTGTCCCATGTAATGAACAGAAAATCTTTGGAGTGATTAATACTTAAAAATACAATGTTTACCAGAAGCTATGTATAATAACTATAAATTATACTGTATGTTCAAGGGCACAAAATTCTTGCTAAGCAGTCACCATAAAAATTATCCATTCTTAGGAAATCATTAAGCATTTGCAATCCTGCTATTATAGAAATGAGACTGGGTGACCATGTTGATTTTGCATCTTTCCACTAGTTGGTTTAGAATACCTAATTTGGGGATAGTTGGTTGAATCTTTGAATTGGCGATAATTCTACTTTACCACTTCATCTAACTATTTTTTTATTAAGATTCCTTTCTTAGAAAGAACCAAGTTACCAATAGTTGGGTCCATGGTGAGCTATTCACCCTGTAATTAAATGCTGTCTATACAAGTTGCATTTGAAGGAAAAAAACAAATGCTTTTTCACACACACAAAAAGAGGCCAAGATGGTGGCAAGTCTTTTGGCATGCCATGCTTTTTCTTGAGAAACTATGCAGTGTCGTTTCACCCTTGGAGAGTCCCTTCCTTTTTGCTATTTCTCAGCTAGTGCCCATCCTCTCACTTCTTCCACAGCTCCTTAACTCAAGGCTAAGGCTTTAAGCCTTTCTCATAGGGACTACCCGATTTCACACCACCTCTGTCTGAATATTTCCTGCTTTCCCTCAAGCTGGACTGCTGTCTGCGTAGCATGCTGAGCTTGACTCAGAAAATGCCCCCATTCTGACGACTCTTCAAACCACATAGTACTCTATTTGATCAACTCTCTGTGTTTGAATTTTTATTGTTGCCTTATTTTAAAGGAAGCCTGACTGTACTCTCCAGGACCATTCTGTTTCTGTGGTACTTGGAATTTGTATGGGCATATGAGTAGGGGAACCAAGTATAGTAATTGCAAGCACATTTTCTTCTTATTGAATCACAGCATCTAAAGAGATAGAAAAAGATGAGTTAAAGGAAGAACACGACCAATGAAGTTCTGAAAGATACACTGGAAGTTCTTTGGTTTGTAAAAATTAGTCAAAAACTAGAGAGGATGTTAGGCTCAAAATGAATGATTGAGGAGTGATCTATAATGTCAGATGACTTCCTGTCTATTCCTTAGAGGATAAAGCAGCAATGACAAAAAGGCAAGGGTCGCTTCTCTAAATTTGGTAAAAGGTAATGGCTAAGAAATGTATTGACCAGCTGGTGCCCATTCTAGGCTAGCCAGGAAACAGCAGTTTTGCCTCAGAGATCTCCTCCCCCAAGCAGAATGCCGGTCCAGTCACTTTTAGGAGCCTGTATAAATAAAATATCTGAGACCAAATTTGGGTAATGGTGCGAGTGATACCCAAAACATATTGAACAGGGAGAAATCAGCAGGAGGGTGGGAATATCGCCCTTAAGCACATACAGGTGGCAGCTGTGGGATCCCCACATTTCTCCGAAAGCCATAAGGGCAAATGGTTCCTGTTTTTCACTGCTTGTCATTGATGAAATCCAGTGTGATAAAACTGCCTGCAGGTGTCAGCAATTCAATTCCTAGTTTGTTAGTTTCCTGCCCCCCATTGCTTCCTTGCTCTCATTCCTTCCTCCTCTTCCTCCCTCCTTTTTCCTTTGAAAGTCTTTACTGAATATGCCAAACATTATTTGGGGACTGTAAGAATATAGACAAGAAGATACGACATCTTACTCTCAGCTTACTTATTTCCTGAAAGATAGGACATCCACATACAACTGTAATACCGACCTGCACGTGCTTAGTGTTATAAACGACAGAGTGGCATGGGCTCTCAGAGGAGGGCGTGGTCACGGCTGATGGTGGAATCTGGGAACTCACGCTGGAGGAGGTACGAGTTTGAAATGGTTTGATAAAGGTGGGCAGATGTGGAGGAACACACACAGAATAGACAAAGGACAGAGGAAGAAAGCTGTAGGTGATTTTGAGACATTTCACAGTGATAAGCAAAAGGAAATTGAACACTGTCTGGACCAGAGCAGCAGGAACCAAGCGTGAGTGACGACTGTTCCATCGATCCATAGGCTCCAGCCATGTCACCCTGCTGCTTGTCCTCAACAGTTCTCAAATTTTAGCTTCTGTCACCTGGTGGGCTTGTTAAACCCAACTGCTGGGCCCCACCCCCAGAACTCCTGATTTGGGAGTGGGAGGTGGCCTGAGAAGTTTTAGTTTCTCACAAGTGCCCAGGTGGTGCTGATGTTGCTGGTCTGAGACCTGCTGTCCAGCCACATGCCACACGAGCTTCCACCTCATGTGCTGTTTCCCATGCGTGGAGGTTTCTACCCTCAGATCTTCACATAATTAGGAGTCTCACTTTATTCTTCTCATCTCCTCTCCTGACACTCTATCGCCTTTCTACATTTTATCTCCGTTCGGAGTCCTTATCAGAACTCGCTACTACGGCATATTAATTTTCTGTCATTCCATTAGAATATAAACTTCACCAGACACTTTGTTTTATTCACTAGGACTTAAAGAAATGCTGTATTCTTAGAACCTACAGTGCTATATGCCTGGGCCTTAAAATGGACACATGGTAGGCACTCAATGAATAGTGCTGACAGTACACAAAGTATTGCCTTGGAAAGGAGGGGTGGGATCAGGAACCTGTAGAGTTGGTGGTAGGAAGGATGGAAGCTGAGATAACTCAGGTCAAATGCTGCATCCATTTTTTTTTTTGAGACAGGTTGTCACCCAGGCTGGAGTGCAGTGGCGCCCTCTGTCACACAGGCTGGAGTGCAGTGGTGCCCTCTGTCACCCAGGCTGGAGTGCAGTGGCACCTTCTGTCACACAGACTAGAGTGCGGTGGTGCCATCATGGCTCACTGCAGCTTCATTCTCCTGGGCTCAAGTGATCCTCCCACCTTGGTGTCCCTATAAGTACTGGCATTACAAGTGTGAGCCACCAGCCTCCCTCTTATCAAGAAAGATACATTTATTTGCTCTTATTGTGAAAGGTGTGGTGTCAGGCATTGGGAGGAAGAGAGGGTACAGGTGTGTGTGTCGGTGCTTGAAGTAGTTGGAGAGTTTTTAGAATGGTAGTGTGGACGGTGCATGACCTCAGCAAACCAGGGCCCCATGGAAAAAGAAAAAGAAAACCCTTATTTTAGGCAGAGAAAAAGAAAGCAGACTAAATTTCTCTCCAAAACACTGAAGTAATTTTTTCTGTCAGATATTACATTAAGATGTAAGATATTACATTAAGAAGATTTCTGTCAGATATTACATTAAAATGACTTACATTTTCCTTTGCTTCCACAAAGAGGTCTGAAAACTTAGGGAGAACTGGACTCCCTCATATGTATTTTTTCTGCCCTGTAAGTCGAGGGCTTAGAATATTTTTTTCTGCAGCAAATTTTTAACTACTCCAAATACTTTGCTATAGAGACTCATCCCAAATGCCTCCAACCTTCAATATGTTTAGCAGTTTTGATGCCAAATATATTGCTATCACATCATCAGACATCCCATGCAAACATGATGGAGAGGTTATAATAAGACCCCAATCATCGCATTATAAATCTTGTGTTCTCATTACAGTCACAAAATCAGAAAAAGGAACCTAGTTGATATGTTGGTGATTCATGAATTAGTCTGGTAAGATAAAGACATTCTGAAAGGGAGATAGGGGAAATGAAAATATGACCAATGAGGTCACATGTGCAAACGGTTCCAGCTTCTGTAAGTGCAAACATAGACCAGGGTTCTCATCTAGTGATAAAGAGTGTGGTACCCTAGAACTTTCATCTTTTATCAGTTGCTGAGATTGAAATGCTATAAAAATACATGAAGTGTGTGTTAAGAAAACAAAGGTAGAAAAAAGCAGGAAGAATGTTTTGACCTAATATACTTGCATTTTTATTGGTTTTAAATACTTGTTTCATTTTTTTTAATCTCTCCTTTTCAGTTTAGACTGTGGATTAAAACATAAGCCCTTGGGAGACACAGACTGTCGTTTCCTCTGCAAGACCCTGCCTGGTACAGCTACTTTGAAGATTCTTAACCATCCCTGGGGATAAGAAATGACAGGATGTGATAATTGCTACTTTCCTGGTATTGGGTAAGTGTTTGTGGAATGAGGAAGGATGAAGGAACTGGGAAGATGGATGAGGTGATGGCACCTCCAGTTTTTTGATAACTTAATGAGGAAGAGAATAGACCCATTCATTTGGCTAAGAAGACACTAAGACATTTTCAGTCTTTTACTTAATTCCTTAGAAGATAGAAGGTAATGAAAAAATTATCGACTTTGTGACAGGACGTGTCTACATGAGAGACTTTCCCACTAATAGCATAAATTACCTAATACCTTGTATTGTATTCTGATTTGCAAAGTACTATATGATCTTATTAAATGTTAGAGAAATACAAATTAGTGGCAGCCTTTTTCTTTTCTTTCTTCTATTGCTACTATATTTCTGCCCTCTTTCCTTTTAGAGCTCCAGAAATTGCTCTTCCTTTCTCAATGATGGCTGAGGGAACTTTCTCTTAAAAATTGAATCAACTAAGTTCTTGGCTAAAGTTGTTCATGAGCATGCCGTCACCTTTGGGAGAAATCAGAAGCATATGTTACGGGACCTCATCTTCCTCTGCAGCCTTCCCTCCCCTTTCCCTCCAGGGGCACATTCCAGGTAATTGTCTTCAAAAATGATCCTGGAGAAAACCCATGGAGCTGGGTTTATGATTCCTTTATGGGCTCATCATCCTTATCATCAGCTGGCCCCTCAGAGATGCTGGTGATCCCTCGGAGGGTCCCAAGTCATCTCCCCTCTCTTTTCATAGGACCAGGACCCACCTCCTACTTTACAGAGAATGGTGAGGCCAGCCAGCTTTCAGTGTCTGTGGAGACCTGACTCCATCACTTTCCTGTGGTCTCTCCTTTATCACTGGTCTTTCCCTTTCCTTATTTCTACCACCTGGTGTAAAATATGAGCATATCTTTCCTATCTTAAGGAGTAAAAGCAAAATGGCAAAATACTCCTTTAAATCTATCACCTCCTCACACTGCCCTCACCCCCACTTCATGGACAAGCTTCTTGAAATTATGGTCTCCTTTCACTGCTAATTTTGTGACATCCCATTCCCTTCTCAACCTACCTGCTCTAGTTTCCATTCACCACTCCACCAAAAGCACCTTTGATGATACGAATGATGTCCTGAATGGCCTACCCAATGGATACGACTCTGCAGCACTTGATATGACTAATCTCTCCCTTCTTGGATCTCTTATTTTCCTTTAACTGACATCTCCTGTGTTTCTTACTCTGTTTCTAGACCTTTCTGCTACTTTCTTCTCTGCCTTTCCCCTCCTGCTCTATTGAATCTTTGGTCCTCTTTTCATGTAATGAGTTCTTCCAGGGTACTCCATCCTATACCAAAGGTTTCAAGAAATTCTATTAACATATTGACACATCAGTTTCTGGAATCTATTTCATAGCCTAGAGGTCTCTCTTGAGCTTCAGACCCATCTATCCAACTGGGCACTTTATAGGCACCTCAAATACATATCCAAAAAAGTGCTTATCTTCTCTGCAAAGAGCTCAGTCTACTTACTCGATTCTGAGATTCAATTTACACTATTCCCTCTGTGAAATAGTGGAAAAATTGTGAAAATTCTACCTCCTAAATATTTGATTGGTTCCCTCCTTTCCCTTGCGGTGTCACTGCCATTAACCAGGCCCTACCTCATATTACTAAGGTCACCATAACATCCCAGTCATCTTGACACCAGTCTTTAGCCCTCTAGTCTTCCCATTTCAATGATGGCAGAGGGAACTTTCTCTTAAAAATTGAATCAACTAAATTATCTGCTTAAAATTGTTCATGAGCATGCTGTTGACTTTGGGAGAAATCTGAACCATGTGTTATGGGACCTCACCTACCTCTGCAGCCTTCCCTCCCTGCTCCTGACTTCCTCAGAGAAGGATGCCTTCTATTATAACCATACTCAATTGCCCTGATTTTCTAGACTTGACCAAGCTCTCTCACCTGTAGTTCTTTGAACCAATATATTCCCTGTGTCTGGAAAGCCTTAACCTAATTTCTAGTTGTTCTTGATGACTGAGATCAGGACCATGTCCTTTCAGTACCAGCCATTTAAAAGAAAAAGTCAAAATATCTTGCATATTTAATAAACCACTCAAATTTTTTTTCCTTTGAAATCGTCACATCTAAGATGACTTCTCTAGCCTTCTGTCCACTCTTCAGTCTGGGTTAGGTGACCCTCTCCTGCACTCACTTGATATCTGGTATCAAGAGTTTTCTCTGGAGGCACAAGGATCCCAGGGTTGGAACTGTTTACCTGCCTAAGTTACTCATTATGCTGTGCACATGGGCTGCTCTTTCATCTCTGTAGTCCTAGACTAGCAGCCGGCCAGACACCCTGTAAATATTTATAGATATGAAATGAAATCCTCCCTTGTTAAACACTTCTCAGCCTTGACAAATCACTTTACTTCATTCACAGTGACTCTAGAGAATAGGAAAGGGTAGGAAGATTTCTGGAGCCACCAAAGGTGGTGTTGTCAACTGTAAAGGATGCTGTGAACTCAGGTGGCCTGGGTTTTAGTCTTAACTCTAATGCTAGCTCTGCCAATCCTTTTACCTTTATGGAGTTCTGCTTCCTCATATATTATACAAAGGGATTGATACTTTTTTTGTCCCTTCCAGTCCTGACATTCTATGACTTTAAAAAATGCCATTTATAGAAGAAAAATGCACACTTTTAATTAGCTGGAAGTTCAAAATTCTAAACATCCACTTGGAGAGACTGTTATTTCAAAAAAACAACAAGTGGAAGGGTAGTCATTGGTTATCACTCAGAGAGACTGCTGTAGTTATCTCTAATATGTTCTCCTGGATCTGGCCCCCTGGCTAAAGGCTATATTTCACAGCCTCCCTTGCAGCTAGGGCTGTCTAGTTGATTCTGGCCTGCAGGAAATGATGTTTGAATTTCTGGTCTGTGGCATTACAGGAGAGTGACTTTTCTTTCCACTTTCCTGCTGGCTGGACTGTGAGAAATGGAAGACTCCTCCTTTGGAAGTTGAATGTTGAGTATGGCAGAGCTACAAGACAGAAACAGCCTGGTTCTGTGGCACCAACAACCAGCTATAGCTGTTCTGGAGTTTTACATGAGAGAGAAATGGATTTCTTGTTTAAGCCATGGAGGTTTAGGATTCTTTGTCATCGCAAATCTAAGAAACAAACAAACAGAAAATACAGAACAAAACAAAACAAAACAACCCAATAGTATCCTTACTAAAATTGATACTAAAATGTTTTACTATTTTCAAAGTACACTGGGGAAAAAAAAGAACAAAGGTTTATAATTATGTTGAAGAAAAACTCTTAGAAGTTTGCTTCAACTTTTCATAAAATAATCTTTTAGGAAATTTACAACGCTACCCAGCACAAGATCCTAAAGCTTTGTATTCCGCATTCCACTGTATCATAAAGAAGTTAACGCCTAGAAGCAGGTTGAGAAGCCATTAATCTAGCAAAGCAAATTCTAATCCAATAAACCAGTTATCTACTGATTGATCATAATGAAAACTCTAAAACAGGTCACCAAAAGCATTTTTCTTTTCTGTTCATTCATTCCATTTACAAAGACAAAAAAATAATGCTTTTGTAGCTCACACAATATAGGCTGTGAAGTTATGAAACATTAACACCCTTTGCTGCTTTTCAGGGGTTGGAAGTGATTATGCTTAATGGTATTACCCAGAAAGTACCTTGATGCTATAAAATAAAGGGTCCATTATAAGATTGGGCTTCAAGGAGAGTGGAGCCCAGAAGCATTTGAAACAATCCTCCTTCCATTAGCTCAGTGGGCAGAGGAAATGCTAACCCCCATGGGGTACTGTCTATCTGTGAATTTGGGTCAGAGGGATAGAGGACTGCAGTATTGTATGTCTTTAACAAGCAAAGCAGGAGACCCCAATACGCAGAACATACTGCAGGGAAGAAAGCTTTGGATATAATGAGCTGATAAACAATCAGCACTTAGGGGCTGTACTTTGAGCTAGTAGATAAGGAAAACTAAAAATATTCTACCATTAACAGGGGGCAAGAGCTAGAAGGAAGTTCCAGAAGACACTGGAGAACTACTTCACTGACTACACACTAACTTACGGGGAAACGTTCATAACCAACCTTGGAACCAAGGACACGTCCTTTATAGTTCCTAATGCCCCCAAATGTAGAGCACATATTTCAGCCTATCATTCATGAGCTGACATGGTCCTTTCCTGCTTTAGGCTCTTACTATGAATGGGGCCTGCTTGCTTTGTTTATTCAATGTGTGCAATGCTGAATGAAGCTCTCTACTTCACTGATCTGACTAGATCTGGTTTCAGGGCTGAGGATACATTAGAGAGGGGCAGGAAAACCAGAGTTTGATGATAGAGGCCTTAAAAGCCATGCAGAGGATTCTGCCTTTGATGTAGTTGACAATGGGGAGCCAAAGTAGGTCTTTGAGCAAGGGAGTGACATGATAAAAGTCTTATTTTAATAAGCTCATCAGTATAAGAAAGGATTAGAGAATGGCAGATCAGTTAGGAGAAAACTACCTTAACCTAGACTGAGATTAAAACAAAAAGTCCTATATGTGGCTGGTGGTCTTTACAAGGGAGAGGAGAGTACAAATGGGATATTTTTTATAGGAACAGAAGGAACTAGAGATGCATTTCTCCCTTAGGAGTGAGACAAGAGGCATATTTGAAGACATGGAATAAAACTCATTCAGGATGCAAACTTAGTGAAGAATATAAAAAGTCAAATCAACAATTTACCATCAAATCAGGACCCTTCTCAGCTGGGAAGGAGGTACTGCTGATGGCTACACCAGAACAGCACGTGCAAACTGAGACAATCCCTGGCAACCCCGGGCCAGTCCTGGGAAAAGGGGGACTTATGTCCTTCAAATCTGAAAAGATCCTTAACTACCAGTGTAGAAGGCAACTCAGATTCACATGATTGGCTCTGATTTCTTGTGCTCTAGACCTAGGTTTCTAAAGCTCAGAGAACATTCAAAGGAAGCCAACATCAGGACATAAAAGAACAAAAAACTGCTCTTGAGAGAAAGGTGGGGGAATAGCCAGAGAGGTAGGGTAGAAAACAAGTATGATGTCTCTGGGGTTGAAACTGCTCTACTGAGTCACTATTTCTCACAATGCTTTTGTCTTCAGTATGGCACATCCAATGTGCAGTCTCTTTGCTTATAGGATTTCAAGGACCAAACTACTTTTTTTCTTTTTTCTTGAGATGGAGTCTTGCTCTGTTGCCCAGGCTGGAGTGCAATGACATGATCTTGGCTCACTGCAACTGCCACCTCCCAGGTTCAAGTGATTCTCCTGCCACAGCCTCCTGAGTAGCGGGGACTACAGGTGCACGCTACCATGCCCGGCTAATTTTTGTATTTTTAGTAGAGACAGGGTTTTGCCATGTTGGCCAGGATGGTCTCGAACTCTTGACCTCAGGTGATTCACCCGCCTCAGCCTCCAAAAGTGCTGGGATTACAGACGTGAGCCACCATGCCTGGCCCCAAACTACTTTTCAAAAAAAATCTTACTTCAAGTCTACTTCTGTGAATAGTCATATCCTGTTTCCATGGATGACTATTGACTTGTGGACAAATAACCATAAGTGGGTGATACCCAGCTCTGCTCATACATATGGTCATGGGAAAAAAGCATATGCCATTCATCAAAGTGGCTTCCCTGAGACACAAAGAAGAAGGGGAAGAAACTCTCCCAAGACCTAAGAGACATCTTCGATAAATGCAGGGCTGTCGTGAGAAAAAAGGAGTCCATGGAATTTTGCAAGCAGATGCAGTACAAGTAGATTAATACGAGTGCATTACTTAGTTCCAAGAAGCCGTCATGATGGTAGGCCGCCAGTTCTCTCTGCACCCTCAGCCTACATATAGCAGGGCTAGATAATCAGAATTGGCAAAGACATAGAAAGGATGTTCACCTCTCCTTCTTGGTTCAGTGAGCTCTTCTGCCAGCCCTCAGGAATCTGCTCATCCCGTACAGCAGGGGTCCCAAAACCCCTGGCCACAGACCGATTCCAGTTGGTGGCCTGTTAGAAACCGGGTCACACAGCAGGAGGTGAGTAGCAGGCTATCCAGCAAAGCTTCATCTGTATTTGCAGCTGCTCCCCATTGCTTGCATTTCCGCCTGAGCTCTGCCTCCTGTCGATTACCAGCAGCATTAGATTCTCACAGGAGCGAGAATCCTATGGTGAACTGCCCACGTGAGGGATCTAGGTTGCATGCTCCTTATAAAAATCTAATGCCTGATGATCTGTCACTGTCTCCCATCAGCCCCAGATGGGTCTGCCTAGTTGCAGGAAAACAAGCTCAGGGCTTCCACTGATTGTTTGTTATGGGGAGTCCTATAATTATTTCATTACCTATTACAATATAATAACAATAGAAATAAAGTATGCAATAAATGTAATGCGCTTGAATCATTCTGAAACCACCCCCCGCCACTGTCCGTAGAAAAATTATCTTCCACAAAACCAGTCCCTGGTGCCAAAAATGTCGGGGACTGTTACCATACAGCACTTACACATTATATAGTAATTTGATGTGTGGGCAATTTTCTCTACTATATGGCAAGCTATCAGAGGGAATTCACTCTGTTGGTCAAGTTCTCAGCACACAATGGGCATCCAAATACTTGCATGAACAAAGGCACACGATCACAGCTACTTTCTGTGCTACTTTTGTTTTCTGTGTGAGTGTGTGTGTGTGACAATAGAAAGTTCTTTCATCTTCTGTTTTCTGTCCCTTATGGGCCGTGCATGCTTTCCTAATAATGATTCGCTATCGGTTACTCATCATCACCCTAGAGAAGGTAACCAAGATTAAACCTCCAATTTTACCTATATAATCTCTTTTCCTTTATTGTTCTGAAACTATCAGTTTCCCAAACAAGATTAAATCTTCCAGTTTTTCTTAAAAGCAATTCTCTATGCCTGAATAAGTAGCAGAGTGAGAAGTACAGTGATGGAGTCAGGTAGAGCTGGGTGAGAATCTCAAGTGTGTCCTTGAGTTAGTTAGCCCTGAACTTGGGCTACCCAGACTGTACTTCATTTAGCCTATGTGTAAAATGAAGACAACAAATGCATAAAGTTGTTCTTAGAATTAATATTTTTATAAATGTTTATATTAAGTCTTGGTAAGTATTTTACCATCCTGTTAAGTTCTTACTAAGTGCCAAGAACCATGCAATATCCATGCTATTCTTGAATCCTCCCAGCAACTTGGTTAGGAAGGTCTAATATTACCTCCATTGTCCCAGATAAGGAAACTGAGGTTCAAAGAAGTTAAATAACTTGTCTAAGATAACAGAGGTATTAAATGTGGAAAAGCAAAAAATGAGACCCGGGCAGTTAAACTTCAGACTTATGCTACGTTGACACATGAAGAAGGCACTCAATAAGTAGTTTTCAAAAATCATAGCTATGTTAGTTCTACAGTTTTGCCAGAATTTATTGTTACTGTCTGAGATCTCTCTTTTACCATTGTTTAAAAAATCTACCCTAATTTTCTGTGATGCAGAAGTTTTTTTTTTTTTTTTTTGGTTTCAATATCATAGTATAATAACCAGGTCTGCTTTTGGGAAAACAGGGAGATGAGGGAGAAAGAAAGAACACAGAATGATGTTTGCTTGTACGGGGGTCTCACTTACTGACGGACATTTATTTATCCCCAAAACGTCTGACTTGACATTTGTAACCCCTGAAGCCTTGACATAAAGTACCAATAAATATAATTGAAGTTGTTATTTTCCACTTTGTTTCATTCCTTTTCTATGCATTTAAAGATCTGTCTTGTAAGTGTTTAATATAGTTATCAAAAAAGGCACTAGCTTTTGTCATCAGATTTTTCTTGTAGTCTTTCTTCACTTTTAAGTTTTTAATTTTTGTGAGTACATAGTATGTATATACTTCTATATACCTCATATATATTTATGGGGTACATGAGATGTTTTGGCACCGGCATGCAATGTGAAATAAGCATATCATAGAGAATGGGGTATCTATCCCCTCAAACATTTATTCTGTGTGTTACAACAATTCAGTTACACTGTTAGTCATTTCAAAATGTACAATTAGTTTATTATTGACTATAGTTACCCTGTTGTGCAACCAAATAGTAGTTCTTACTCTTTCTAACCTTTTTAAATGACCATTAATCATCCCTGTCTCCCCCTGAATCTCCCACTACCCATTCCAAGGCAATTTTTTTTTTTTCTGAGACACTTACATTTGCCATTTACTAAGCATCTGTTACACACTTGGCACTATCCAATTGTTACTAGTTTATGTCTAAAGAGGACTGGCCTCATTAGCTACTCTCAGGAGGCATGCTGGTCTGCCCTGTGTGTTCTATTTTTTATTCATGCTCAGGGTCCTGTAAATGATAATCACATATTAGATTCTACAAAGACCTAAAAAACATTTTTACATGAATGCAAGAAATAGGGCTGCCCCTTCATTAGTAAGAAAAAAGAGAAAAATTATTAAGGAATAAAAATGAAGTGGCTCAGAATAACTTTGGATGGATGAAACCAGCCCAAAAAAAGTGCTAAATACTCTTCTACCATGTCCTCCCATCAGATTCTCGTTCACCAGAAGGCTAAACTTGCAGAAAGTAGTTTTGGAGTAAACAAAGCAAAACATTCTCAAAGCTGAGCAGCATTTCTGTCTTTAGTGATGAGAAAATGATATCTAACGAAGGTAGGTTAAAATTCCCCATTTTTAACAGTGAATATGCTCAGAAATATTTTTGCTTTTAAAGAAGCTCTAGGCTTCTATTGCAATGGTTGAGTGAGACTCACTTCTTTTCATTCTTTCATCTTTTTCTTCCCTCCTACTTTTAGAGATCTGGTAATTTATACACTTGGGATTAACTTATGTAGCAACTGAAGAGAAAATAGCAATTATTACATCCATTGCTGAAAACAGAGAAGGTAATGAAACTTTTTCCTGAAGGGTTCCAGTCGCTACAAATTCTATACGAAAAGGGTGCCACCATTGGCCTCATTTCCTCTACAAAGTGGTGCTTAGGGAAGGGTGCACACCTGCTCAGCTGAAGCAGGCCTGGTAACTTATCACGGAGGAGTGCCACACGCTGAAATAATTATGCACAGAGCCACAGCTGAGTGGAGGAGTGAAGTCCTAGGTCACACAGACGTGTCTAAATCTGTGATATATGTGAGGTCCTAGGTCACACAGACGTGTCTAAATCTGTGATATATGTTTATCATCTGACATGACATCAGCCAGGAGTGTCAGAATTAACTCCCCAATAACCCAAGCCTACGCCATCAGTCTTTAAACACGAGCTTCTTTTTTCCAGATCTCTAAAGGGGTCACAAATTATCGGAGGTAAAGCCGAGATCTTGTATGTCCAGGCCAAAAGGCAGCCCTGGGATGTTAACTCCTTTCTATTTCCTCCCAGAAATACTGGGGTGGAAAAATCCATGACCACATTACCATCTATAGCCCCTAACTCAACCAGCATCTCCATCCCATCCTGCCTCCCCTAAAACTGACGACATGTTTGAAAAATTTCCTCTGTAAGCACTGTATTCAGGGGAACCCTAAAGGCAGTGCCAAGATTCTTTGGGAGAGAAAGAGAAATGCAATTCTCTTACCAGGTTCACACTTATAAATTCTTTTACTCTATTTCTAAAAAGGACAACTTGGTTTTAAGACACTGTACACTACCTTGTCATCATCCAGATCTACATGAAAACTTTTCTCAGGTGGTGATCCTGAATGATAGCAGGCTATTTAAAAATATTTAAGACACTGAGTTTACTCCTCTGTAAAAAGGAATTGAACTAGAGGAACTGTTTAAGGTTTTTCTAGCTCTAAAATGCAGGCAAGCCATAATTTCCAGATTCAAAGAACGACCCCCTGCATATGTGAGCAAATCACATGCTGTCTATACCACAGCAAGCCTTCAGGATAATAAGAATGTGCATAGTAACACACGGCTTCCAGCCCTCTGCCTCCTGAAGAAAGGCATATAGAAAGCATGCTAACCTACAGAGGGGGGACAAAACTGATTGTTTTACTCCTATGTTTTTTCCTTCAGAAAAACTACCCATAATTTTACAGTTGACTACTTTTATTCTGCTTATTTTGAGTTGAATCATTTGCATTGCTCAGATTTAAAAATCTAATAACCACTCTACAGACTAATAAGCACAGGCTAAAAAAAAAAAAATCACACTCAGTTCTTAATCACTGATGAATTTCAACCCACTGTTCCTACATACATTTGTAAAGGAAAGGCTTAGTTTTCAGGTCATAATTCATGTGGGACAACAGCATCACCAAGCATCAACCAAGGCAAACACTGCAAACACTGACCATGGCTACTCCAAAGACAGAATCCCATTCAACCTGGGTCCACAGCTGAGGTTGGCAGATGATAAGAAGTATAAAAAGCCAGGCTGGAGCCCACCACATTCTCTCGGTGAGCTACAGCCAAGAGCAGAGAGTACATTTTACATAGGGGACCGAGAAAGTGTGCAGATTCACTCAGAGACCCCCAAGTCAGAAAAAGTGAGGCACACTCTGGAACAAACCAGCCCCCAGATCCAAATCAAAGCTGTGTAGGGCATGAATGTCGCTCCACTTACCCAGCATAGCAGTTGTTATAAAGGTGGCTGTGCCCTGGTTGCAGAATCTTCAAAAAGAGCCAGCAAAGAGGCAGGAAAGCAGCTGCCCAGCCCCTGTGCTTCCCGAGACACTTCATAGTGTTAGGAAGAGAGGAGTTGAAAGTTACTTAAGCAGCCACCCGAGGCTGGAGGTGGCTGGCAGCACCCCCTACACACCACACACGTTCTCTGGGAAGGGGGTGGGCGAGGAAGGCTGAGAGTGAGCAAAATGTGACACTTCTCTCCAGCTACAAGAGAAAAAAAAGTTTAGGCAGCTGAGGAAGGGAAGTTGCTATTACGGCTTGGTCTTGGGACAAGCAGCAGCAGCAGCAGCAGCAGCTGAGCCTGATCTTTAATCAGGTTCCCCTAGAAAGGGCTGGGCCTCCCTGGTGCTGACTCACAGCAGGGATTCACTGGGTGCTGCTTCCTTTGGGTGACTCCTCTCTGCTTTTGGTTTGTTTGCTTTCCCAACTTGAGGCCCCTAACTTTTCTGTGCAAGCTTTCTTTCTCTACTACCTTCTTCAGCATGAGGATCCTACCTAATTGCAAACAATTTGTCTGATGGGCTAACCAAGCAGACACGGATCATTCCAAGCTTAATATTTTGATCTCCCATGACAGATTCCTAAATGGATTCCACCTAATGAAATGTACAGTGAATAATCTTGATGAGAATGTGCGCAGGGGTACCTATAGCACCTAGACCCAAACAGCTGGCTTCAGTTCCCTGCTCCTGACTTACAGGAGTGGGCAGCGGCTTTACTCGGCTTCAGGGAGCTCTTGGTACTCATTCTGCATCAGCAGCACCCAGACCTGCTGCTGTTTCAGAGGTTCTCATGGGGAATAGGAGGCCTTCGAGTGCTTTGCCACCTTGGCTGCACATTTAGAATCATTTAGGGAGCCAGACCTTGAAAATAGAAACTGTGGCAGCAGGATCAGTGAGTGGTTTAAAAAGCTCCTCAGGTGATTCCAATATTCAACCACCATGCTGGTCTGGAGCAGGGCTTCTCAGAGCTCCACATGCATAGAAGTCACCTGGGGATCTCATTAAACTGCAGCTCTGATGCAGTAGGTGGCAACAGAGGCCTTAGGGTCTTCCTTCCTTCCCTCCTTCCCTCCTTCCCTCCTTCCCTCCTTCCCTCCTTCCCTCCTTCCCTCCTTCCCTCCTTCCTTTTTGACAGAGTTTCGCTCTTGTTACCCAGGCTGGATGGAGTGCCAAGGCCCCATCTCGGCTCACTGCAACCTCCGCCTCCTGGGTTCAAGCGATTCTCCTGCCTCAGCCTCCTGAGTAACTGGGATTACAGGTGCCTGCCATCATGCCTGGCTAAGTTTTGTATTTTTAGCAGAGACGAGGTTTCACCATGTCAGTTAGGCTGGTCTTGAACTCCTGACCTCAGGCAATCTGCTCACCTCGGCCTCCCAAAGTGTTGGGATTATAGGCGTGAGCCACTGCACCTGGCCAAGAGTCTACATTTCTAAAGAAGCTTCCAGGTGATGGTGATGCTGCTGGCTCTTCAGCCACACTTGGAGTAGCAAGACTTCACGTTAGAATGAGGTGTGCTTTTTCTTCCAAGCAAACCTTAGAGAAAACCATTTCCTTTTCTTTTTTCCCCTGTTAATAATGAAAGATTTTCAAAATTATTATTTGCATCCACTTGCTCCTGTTCGAATACGCCACCAAACCCATTACGGGGAATGTGCCTTGCCCTATTAAATAAGCATAGTGTTACCTAGGGTGTCTCCTGTTATCCTCTCTGCCGAGTCCTGGTTGTGATCTAAAAGAGAGAGTGAGCCACTATTTCTTCATCACACTCACAAAACTTTTCAGGTTTCCTGAAGCGTCATGGCCAAGAACTCCTGTACCCTCTAATACTATATAGCCAGAGTCCCTGTTAGAAGAGAGAGCACCCAATCTTTCCCATCTTCTCTACCTGGGGAGTTGAACCAAAACTCCCTTGACAGATTCAATGTCAGGTTCATGACACAGCTGAAATGGTTTTCATTTGAAATGATGCTCTGAAGTTTCCTGCAACTTTCTCAGCATCAGTCTGGTTAATGCCTTGTCTGTGTCCTTCACAAGTCCTGGCATGTCCTCTACTGTAGGAATTACCACATCGAATTTCTTGTCTGGTTTCCTCATGAGGCTGCTTTCTCCTTGAATACAGACCGTATCCTTTTGGTCTTCCTGTGCACTTCCTTATACCTCCTCGAGGGAATACAATGTTTACTGAAGGAGTGATCAACAATGTCTGTTGAATGAACGTTGAACCAGGGAAGAAATTCATTCAACAAATATTAACATAGACGCTTCTATGTCCGGATAGAGGAGAGAGCAACTTGGGAGAAGAGAACACTATGGGCACTTTTGGAGAGTGGAAGTTCCCCAGGTGATCATGTCTGTTTTTGTTTCTTTTTTATGTTGCCTTCTTTCCTGACTTCCTGGCCTTGTACTTTGGTCTTCCTAAACTGGTCAGGCTGCTCTGCAAGACTCACAGCAGTACTCACAGGCCTTTTAGATGAGCCCAGGAAAGCCAATGATCTGTGGAAACAAGAGGTTACTGTGTAAATAAAACACTTCATCTCTGCATTTCGCTATGTCAGAACAATGTATAAATCTGTCATATTATATCACAACATTAAACTAGGAATGTTCAGTCTCTGACTGGGAATTAAACTCATCCTCAAATCATTCTGAAGGATTGGATCCTGCAAGCATGTTCAGCAGAGGCTCTCCAGATGCTGAGACCAAAGGAATCATTTCCTGGACCATCAAAAATGCCAGAAATGCCAGTGACATCCTGTAACCTTCCTAAAAATTTCAGATCAAAGAGAGGTTCTCAAACAATAGAAGCCATTCCTAGCAATCATTCTCTGTTTTACTAAGGACCAGGTTATCTGATCAAACTTCTCTTGGAGTAGATAAGCTCCCATAAAATGAGAGATAAATGGAGTCCATTTAGCAAATGGGAGGAGGAGAGAACAGTTTTATAGATGAATTCAAAGATAAAAGTTCCATTTTTAAGGCATTGAGAGGGAGTGAATTATTAAACCAGTTAGGGATTTGGAGATGGGAAGACAAGAAGTTCTATTTATTGGCTATGCCTTTGTCATAGTTGAGTGGAAGAGTGAACTTTATTAAAAGAAATATTACCATGCACAGAAAGAAATGAAACTACAATTGGGAAAAGAAAATATCATCCTTGATTTGAGTCCGTTGTTGATGATATCATTTTTAGTGTCTCTTCCAGATCTGAAATTCTATGATACCATGGAGGAAGATTTTGCAATTTCTTTTCTCAGGTATATGAGTCAGAGCTACTTAGATTTATGTTGTTAAAGTTATCTGGAGAAGATAAACAGTGTGGTAGCATTTTCTTCAGACAAAAGTTGTACAGACAACCTTCCTGTTGCAGTTCGTGATCATTCCTCAACGTCCTATTTGCATAGACCTTATCACCTGTCACTTCTCTTTTATGGCTTTCTGCCACTATTCCAACAGGTGAGGAAACAGCAAATGTGAAGGTAGGCTACTGCCCTATGCGGTCTTGGCAAGCTTCCCTTAACAACACCTTACTGACTATTCCATCGCAACTGTCTTCGGCACCATCAGCTACCCCATCTCGATCCCGTGTCTTTAGTCTGTCTCTCGTCAGATAGCCACAGTTCTTCCATCCTTAAACACAGGCCGTTTGTCTTATTTTTTCTTTTTCTTTTCCCAGGCTTCTCAGAAGTGCACTCTTGAACACTGACCATGGCTTTGCCTCCCTACCACCCCGCTGAAACTTTCTCTCAAATATCAGTGGTGATTTCTAAGTGGAAAAATGCTTTGTTCTCACCCCACTCCACATCTGCATGGCTTCTGAGGCTGCTTGCCAGTTGCTGTTTGAAACTCTCTTCTCCCTTGGGCTCCGAGATTCTCTTCTTCTGTTCCTGTCCTTCCTCTCTAATTTCTGTCTGCTTAAATAGTAGACATTTTATGAGGCCTCTGCCTGCCTTCTCCTCTTCTTGATCCATTGCTGCAGATATGGTTTCTGACTTTGTGACACTCAGTGCTGGTGGAGGGGCTGGGTAGATACATAAACTCCTTGTTACATTTGGTGATTCCATTAACCTATAGGAACAAATAGGAGATGCTGTGATAGAAAGTTAAGAGGGCAGGTACGGATTGCATGTGTAGGGTGTTTGGAGGAAGTGGACGTCTAAACCAAGGATGAGAAGAAGCCAGTCATGCGCAGAGGAGGATGGTGGTATACAGAGAGTGAGGGATGGGATGAGACCATTGCAGGCACAGGGAACAGCAGGAGCTGTCTGCCAGTGAATCTCGAAAGGATGAAGAGTGGCATTTGGGCTCCTCAGCTTGGCATTCGAGGCCTCCGAAAACATTTTCATTTTTATCTTCCTCAATATTCTCTAAAGAATCTGTATCCTCTCCACCTGTGTCCTTCCTCTGTGTTTGTTTACAGTGTTTCCTTGATACCAGTGGCCATCTCCATCCAGTCTTCCTGTCTTTATCTGGCCAAATCCTTCCATCCCTGCCAGACCCAGCTCAAGTCAGTCTCTCCCATGAAGCTCTTCCAGTCCATTTCTATCTGCAATGGTCACCCCTTCTCTGAGTGGACAGCATTTATTCATATACACCCTTGTGTTCGACTGTGTTGACACAACTCAGTATTACCATTTATGAAAAACCCCTCCATGCCAAGCACTGGATTATGTCCGTCTTTGTACTCCACAGTGCCTGGGGCAGTGCTGGGTCCTTTGTACTCTACAGTCCTTTGTACTCCACAGTGCCTGGGGCAGACATCTGCTAACAAAGCCTTGGCATACCTTTCAGCCCAGAGTTGCTAGGACTTCTTCCCTTTCTGGGAGCTCTCATCCAGAGCCCCGGTCTGCACCTTTGTCTTCAGCCAGGTGTCTCACAAGAAGAGTTCGGCTCACTCTGATGTAAAAGCAATTGGAAGAGTAAGTCTGTTAATGGGCAAGCCAATTATTATACATTTACGTCCTTATAATTAGGTTACGATGAAGTTTTATAGAATTTATAGAGCAAAACTAAAGTACTTTAATTTAGGACGGTGGGAATAAAGAGATCTACCTGCTGACTCAAAGCAGCAGGAGGCTTCCATCTTCTCTCTGTCCTTATGAAATGGGAGAGTTCCTTGATCCGTCTCACAGGACATGTGACAGGGGTGTGGCCTGCTTGTTCTGTCACTGCTCCTTAAAACCCTGATGGCAGGGGGAGCACGCAGACGTGCAGGTGCAGGAGCCAGGGCAAGTGCTTTGGCTCTGGCCCCATGGTAGTGTCTAGGGGTGGGTGCCTGTGACCTCAGTGTTACAGCGCTCTCTTAGCCTTGCCATCCCCAGATGGTTTAAGTGTTAACCAGCTCAATGGACCCTCTGACTTTTTGCAAGGGCAGAGGGCCAGTGTGGCAGCTTTCTGTATCCTGAACTCTTACCCAGCGTCCCAGAAGAATTGAGTTATGCATGGGCTTGAAGGATGAATGTAGAGTTTTATTGAGTGGTAGAGGTGGCTCTCAGTGGGATGGATGGGAGCCGGAAGGGGGGATGGAATGGGAAGATGATCTTCCCCTGAAGACACTGGAACAAGACACCCAACAGTGTTCAGATGTTCCTCCTCTCTTTCTCTGCTGAAACATTCCACTGTTAGTCTGCTTGTCTCATCTCCTCGTCTGCTTGTCTGCTTCTAGAACCTGGGGTTCACAGTTTATATGGGTACAGGATAGGGGCATGGTGGGCAGAAAGGCAACTTTTGGGCCTGCAAACAGGAATGCCTGTCCCCATTTAGGGCCCTGGGTCTCCAGGCTTGAGGATAGGGCCTTTGCTGGGGAACCACCTTCTTCCGGTATTTCCCTGTCTCCTGTCTATATCACTTGTTTTTTCTTCTTTCCCTTCTCCTTTGTCTCACATTCTACCTCCTACTTTCCCATCTTTCCTGATACCTGGTCCCAAGACTCTTATAGAGGAATAAATAGGGAAAACATAATGGATAAAAATATCTTAAAAATTTTAAAATTGCTTTTAAAAATTACTGTATCTAGTGACAGGGAAAGGATGTATATGTTTTACCACTTGTGATCTTAAATATTTTAATGCAAATTAAGAGAAATTTGAGAGGCATGGAGCAGAAGACAGAGATTTTAAAAGTTTGATTAAAGTCAAAAACACTATTCAAGCAAATGAATGAAAAAGTACTTTCTTATTCATACCTAGGGCAGTGAGAGATGATGGCAAAAAATACCAAATAAGAATGGAAACAGTTTAATGATAGAAAAGATTCAATTGTAAGCAAAAAAGACTAAGTAGAGGGGAAATTTCAGATATAACAATAATGAAAAGAATAGGTGAGAAAATTTGCCTTACAGAGTAAAGCTGTTATCAAGAATGAGGGAAGTCAGACAAGCAGAAATGTTTCACCGTGGACAATCATAAAGGTGGAAGGAGGAAAAAGTTCTTTTGGTGCTGAGGGACATCCATTTCTACATCCCCAAAAGTACATAGAAAAATAAAAATCATGTGAGAATTTGTTGCAGTCTGAACTGAAGAATACACGGTAGAAGACATTGAGAATGGCTGTAAGGTATCACAAGGAGGTATTAATTTATTGAAAATGAAGGAGAAATACAAAACGAAATTTTTCTAAAGAATTTGCTGACTTTTAGAGACATAATAAAATGACAAAGTCAATAGCTAAAGGAATGTATTTACATTCAAAAGACAATTTTAGGAACTGTGGATCATAATTATATTGAATATAAACGGACAAAATAAACACAGGAATTTTTTTTTATGCAAAAGTACCAATTGGAAGAATGGTGTAGCTTGTAGAAATCTTAGACACAAATTAACATTGAAAAACACTCATAGGAGGAGGTGATTAAGTAAGTTTCATAAAGGGCCACATGAGAAAACACATGATGGAGACAGCACAATTATTTAATATAATGTAAAGATTTTATTTGCTGTCAAAGGTCAAATGCTTCTCAAGACTGTAGAAGAAGAATTTACCAGATTCTTTTAAGAACTTGTATTTGTATTTGATCTTGTAAGGAGAGATTTAAGACTTTGAAATAAGCAAACAAACAAACAAAATTACCAAACCTGTTTTTCAATGGAACGCTGGAGTCTATGGAGATTGTCTGCAACTTTGTCTCGACTAGACTATTTTACAGTCCTATAAATTTAAGAAACCAGTTAGAATGTAAGTAATTCTTGCCCATTTTAAATGATTATTGGTTTTTATAGACATCCAAATAACTTCTGACTGGTAGAGGGATGACCTTCCCCCGCTGCCCTATGAAAAAAGTCAGTTTTCCTTCCATTTGTAAAATAATTCCACCATTTCTTTATTCCATATAAATACGTGGTTCTTTGACTTCTCTTTTGAACTAGTAGTAACATCTTCCCCAGTTATCTCATTTAATTAATAGTTAGACAAAATCTTTGATGCCTGTTCATTTTCTGTTTGTATGAGAACCTTAAAACAAAGATTCTTTAGTCATTTTGGAGGTTCCACTGAGATGCCCTACTCTGACAGAGTTGGATGAAAGTCATCACTAGAAACGGGGCAAGTCAGAGGCTCCCTTTCCCCAGGGACGTCTTTTCTTCGTTTGTAGAGGTGAATCTGAAGGGGTAATAGAACTTTGCTTATTTTCTGTTTTCTAATTTTAATTTTCCTCTCCACTAATTTGTCTTCTGTTTTTGTTATCTCTTTGTGTACAGCTAATAAATTATTCTCCATTGATGGAAGCAGAGCTTGTGAATTTGGTTTATGATCTAACCATTTGGTAAGCTCTCTAAATGGATTTATGGTTTATAGAGATCTATTCTCTCTTGAGTGAGAGATGATAGAAATCTTGATTGTTTCTCTTGTATTTGTCTATTTGCCTATTTTGAATTCAGATTATTTCAGAATATCACGTCTACAAAGGAGAACAGCTTTTTGATATCTGTACTAGTGAGTTTCTGTATTTCTGTATTTACTCCTCATCTATGACTAAAATGGCAGAATTGAAGCTTTAAGGTATCTGTGGGTCTGTGTGATATATGTTTGTAATTTGGAAAGGATTTTATCTCTCATTGACTGTGCAATGGTTTTCTCTCCCCAGGGAGTTCTAATAAATGAGATGTAAGAGACTCTTACTGAAGGAGCTGTGTTCCAATGGTCCTATAGAGATAAATAAATGTACACTGAATATCCCTAAAATTCCAAGAAAATAGGGAATTTGAACCAAGACTACTTTCAATGTGCTATAATTTTTTAAAAAGTACTCTTGTAGGAAATAACTCAAAAATATTTTATGAATCCAAGTTCATCCAGTTAAGGTAAGTCTTTGGCAAATACGACGAGTTTAATAATTTTTATATAATAAAAAATAGCAAAATTTTCACTAGTTTACCAATAATATAAGAGTTACATTTAAAAAAATCTTGTTTGGGCATGCTTTTCCTAAACTCATATAGGTGCCCTGACTGGTTTCAAACAATATAAATACGTGTATTACTAATTGAAACCTTATTCTGAAAAACACTTTATTTCAGCAGGAGTCATATTTTATCATATGTCAGCTTGAAGATAATTTCTAAGACCTTTAGGGAGCTTAACAATAAGAAGACAAATAACCCAATTTAAAAGTGGGCAAAGTATCTACACAGACATTTCTCCAAAGATAATATACAAATTATCCAATAAGCACATGAAAAGATGCTCAACAAAATTAGTCATTAGAGAAATGCAAACCAAAACCACAATGAGATGCCACTTCACACACACTAAGATGGCTACAATCAAAGACAGACAATAACAAGTGTTAGCAAGAATGTGGAGAAATCAGAACTCTCAGACATTGTTGATATGAAAATAAACTGATGTAGCTTTTGTGAAAAACAGTCTTATAATTCTTCAAAAATTAAATGTAGAGTTGCCATATGATCTAGAAATTTCATTTCTAGCTTCCACCAAGAAAATTCAAAACATATGTTTATATCGCAACTTGCACACAAATGTTCATAGCAGCATTATTCATAATGGCCTAAGAGTGGAAGTAAACCAAAATGTCCATCAATTGATGAATAGATAAAAGTGGCATATCCATGCAATGGAATATTATTTGGCTAGAAAAAGGAATGAAGTATTGACACTTGCAGCAGCATGAATAAACCTTGAAAAAATGCTGAGTGCAAAAAGCCAGACATAAGGTTACATATTATATGATTTGACATAAAATGTCTAGAATAGTTAAAAACATATATATAGAAACAAAATATATTAGCAGTTGCCAAGGGGAAAGGAGGGATGGGGAGTGACTGATAATGAATACAGGGTTTCCCTTTGGGGTGATGTAAATATTCTGGAATTGGATAATGGTGGTGGTTGCCTAACCTTATGAATATACTAAAAACCAATGAATTGTACACATTAAAATGGTGACTTTTATGGTAGGTGAATTATATCTCAAATCAAAAAAGATCTTTAGGGAATTTAGAGCCTTAAACTGATTAATGAATGATCACTGGATACCTAAATTACATCTAAGTAAGATAGAACACTGAAACATTGATTAATGAACATAATTTTATGTTTACAGGCTTTTGCTTTTTATGTACTACAGATAGGCTATCTCATTGATTAATTTTTGCCAATTTCAGAGGGCATGTAGGGCTACAGCAAGTATGTGGCCATAGAAAATTGTGTTATGTGTGTTTATGAGTTCTGCTTGTTGCTAAAATGAACGCTTGTTACAGACTGTTCTCTCTTATCTACTCCCAAGTGTTATCTGTGAAATAATAATTATTTACCTTGCTTAAGTTGTAATTAGTATTGGTGGTTGAGAATATACTAGGAGCAATAATGACAGAGAAAACATGACTCTGTATGTACTTCTGTTTTTTAAGAAAAAGAATAGTTTTCTCCTAAAACAGTACTTCTCTGTTATTTTTTCTTTTCTCTTTTTCTTTTTTCTGTTCTTCAGACCCACTTATACTCTTAAAACTTATTGACGACCCCGAGGAGTTTTGTTCATGTGGGTTACAGCTACTGATATTGACTCTTGGAAATTGAAACTAAGAACTTTTGAAAATGCTTACTTAGGGATTTGTTCAAAGGTAGCAATGATAAAAGCATTCTATGCTAATAGCATCTTATTAAATTAGTTCTTGTGGTCTTGTGAGATCTGTCTTAAAGCACCAGTTTGTTCCAGAATATTAAAGAGCACAATGAAAGGCAAAGCTTGGAATGTAAATTTTCTTTGCCTTGGTTTATAATCCCTGCGTCTGAAAAGTTAGGAAATGTGTTAGTGGTTTAGCAAAGTTTGTTCAGCGTTGATGGGCTTGCTTCCCTGATTTACTGCTTCTTGCTTTGCTTACAGTATGAAGGGTTAATCTTCTTGTGTCATCCTCCTACGAAGCAAAGATTCTGTGTCTTATCAGAATGCCTTTCTGTGCTTTAACTTGACTTTATTACATCCTACGTTACTTAAGAAAACAACAAAAAAGAGAAAACCAAAGAATCCTCACTTCTATAATAACTGACATTTTGATGATTATGTTACCATCAATGCTTATTTTTGAATTTTTTGTTCTTTCAATTAAATAGGTAATAATTACTTTTCAGGCATTTATGATCTAACCTTAATCAAGTGCCTAATTTCCTCTGATAATATTTTTATCTTCGTCTCCCTAAAATTAGACCCTCAATTATAGAAAAAACTGTAAAGTAAAACTTTCAGAATTGTACTTAAAACAATATTTGTGATTTCCCAGAGGACCCCTGCAAAATCACAAAGATTTGTTTCTTCACCTTGAAAAGTACTAGAAATAATTAGTTTGTTTTTGTTTTTGTTTTTTAAAATCTACACTGCTATGATGTATTGCATGAGAAGAGTTGTCAAATCAAAAGAGATGCTTCTCCTTCCCAGGTGGAATTCTCATAAGTAAAATGTTGTCAACATAAATATTTCAGAAATTGTGGAAATTGTGGAAATTCTGCATGTGAAGTTCCAAGGGATTTTTCAAAGCTCTTGATGTCCGTGATATGTTTCTATTTATCAGAGCCTTAGTGCTATTTTGCCTGATGATACTGGGCATCAATAGTAAAGTATTATCAGTCATGAATTTTAGTTATTGTTTAAATGCTTATTGGCTACAAGCTTATTCTTAATTTAAGTCTACTATTTTTTAGGTCAGAGGTTCTCAGATGGGGATGAACCTCAGATGCATGCATAAAATTTTATAAAAATATAGATATCCAAACTGTAATCCAAACTTACCAAATCTCTTTACTTGACAACCTTGGGATGCTCTTAGCCTATGCTTTGTAAATTGTTGCTATATTTTATGAATTATGTCTCAGAATTATGTTATATATCAAAATTATTTCCTCTGTAAAAAGTATGTTCACCTGGATATGAAATTCTGGGTTGAAAATTCTTTTCTTTAAGAATGTTGAATACTGGCCCCCACTCTCTTCTGGCTTGTAGGGTTTCTGCAGAGAAATCCGCTGTTAGTCTGATGGGCTTCCCTTCGTGGGTTACCCGACCTTTCTCTCTGGCTGCCCTTAGCATTTTTTCCTTCATTTCAACCTTGGTGAATCTGACAATTATGTGTCTTGGGGTTGCTCTTCTCGAGGAGTATCTTTGTGGTGTTCTCTGTATTTCCTGAATTTGAATGTTGGCCTGTCTTTGCTAGGTTGGGGAAGTTCTCCTGGATAATATCCTGAAGAGTGTTTCCCAACTTGGTTCCATTCTCCCTGTCACTTTCAGGTATACCAATCAAATGTAGATTTAGTCTTTTCACATAGTCCCATATTTCTTGGAGGCTTTGTTTGTTCCTTTTTATTCTTTTTTCTCTAATGTTGTCTTCATACTTTATTTCATTAAGTTGATCTTCAATCTCTGATATTCTTTCTTCCACTTGATCAATTTGGCTATTGATACCTGTGTATGCTTCACGAAGTTCTCGTGCTGTGTTTTTCAGCTCCATCAGGTCATTCGTGTCCTTCTCTAAACTGGGTATTCTAGTTATCAATTCATCTAACCCTTTTTCAAGGTTCTTAACTTCCTTGCATTGGGTTAGAACACGTCCCTTTAGCTTGGAGGAGTTTGATATTACCCACCTTCTGAAGGCTATTTCTGTCAATTCGTCAAACTCATTCTCCATCCAGTTTTGTTCCCTTGCTGGCGAGGAATTGTGACCCTTTGGAGAAGAGGCGTTCTGGTTTTTGGAATTTTCAGCCTTTTTGTGCTGGTTTCTCCCTATCTTTGTGGATTTATCTATCTTTGGTCTTTGACGTTGGTGACCTACGGATAAAGTGAACGTGCTCTTCCATTCTGTTTTATTAGTTTTCCTTCTAACAGTCAGGCCTCTCTGCTGCAGGTCTGCTGGAGTTTGCTGGAGGTCCACTCCAGACCCTGTTTGCCTGGGTATCACCAGCGGAAGCTGCAGAACAGCGAAGATTGCTGCCTGTTCTTTCCAATGGCAGCTTCCTCCCAGAGGGGCACCTGCCAGATGCCAGCCAGAGCTCTCCTGTTTGAGGAGATTGCTGGCAAGATGGCTGAATAGGAACAGCTCTGGTCTGCAGCTTCCAGCGCGATCGACACAGAAGACAGGTGATTTCTGCATTTCCAACTGAGGTACCCGGTTCATCTCACTGGGACTGGTTGGACAGTGGGTGCAGCCCAAGGAGGGTGAGCCAAAGCAGGGTGGGGCATTGCCTCACCAGGGAAGCTCAAGGGTTTGGGAAATTTTCTCCCCTACCCAAGGGAAGCCCTGAGTGATTCAGCCTGAGGAACTGTGCACTCCAGCCCAGATACTGTACTTTTCCCACAGTCTTTACAACCTGCAGACCAGGAGATCCCCTCTGGTGCCTATCCCACCAGGGCCCCGCGTTTCAAGCACAAAACTGGGTGGCCATTTGGGCAGACACTAAACTAGCTGCAGGAGTTCTTTTTCCATACCCCAGTGGCACCTGGAATGCCAGTGAGACAGTACCGTTCACCCCCTTGGAAAGGGGCTAAAGCCAGGGAGCCAAAGGGTCTGGCTCGGTGGGTCCCATCCGCATGGAGCCCAGCAAACTAAGATCCACTGACTTGAAATTCTCGCTGCCAGCACCGCAGCAGTCTGCGATCGACCTGGGACACTCGAGCTTGGTGTGGGGAGGGGCATTCCCCATTGCTGAGGCTTGAGTAGGCGGTTTTACCTAACAGTGTAAACAAAGCCACCAGGAAGTAAGAACTGGGGGGAGCCCATGGCATCTCCACAAGGCCACTGTGGCCAGATTGCCAGATTTCTCCTCTCTGGGCAGGGCATCTCTGAAAAAAAGGCAGCAGCCCCAGTCGGGGACTTACAGATAAAACCCCCGTCTCCCTGGGACAGAGCACCTGGGGGAAAGGACAGCTGTGGGTGCAGCTTCAGCAGACTTAAACGTCCCTGCCTGACCGCTCTGAAGAGAGCAGTGAACTTCCCAGCACAGCATCCGAGCTCTGCTAAGGATCAGACTGCCTCCTCAAGTGGGTCCCTGACCCCCGTATATCCTGACTGGGAGACACCTCCCAGTAGGCGCCGACAGACACCTCAGACAGGAGAGCTCTGGCTGGTATCTGGCAGGTGTCCCTCAGGGACAAAGCTTCCAGAAGAAAGAACAATCTTTGCTGTTCTGCAGCCTCCACTGGTGATACCCAGGCAAACAGGGTCTGGAGTGGACCTCATCAGAGTGAACAGGCAACCTACAGAATGGTAGAAAATTTTTGCAATCCATTCATCTGACAAAGGCTAATATCCAGAATCTACAAAGAACTTAAACAAATTTACAAGAAAAAACAAACAACTCCATCAAAAAGTGGGCAAAGGATATGAACAGACACTTCTCAAAAGAAGACATTAATGCAGCCAACAGACACATGAAAAAATGCTCATCATCACTGGTCATCAGAGAAATGCAAATCAAAATCACAATGAGATACCATCTCACACCAGTTGGAATGGCGATCATTAAAACATCAGGAAACAACAGATGTTGGAGAGGATGTGGAGAAATAGGAACACTTTTACACTGTTGGTGGGAGTGTAAATTAGCTCAACCATTGTGGAAGACAGTGTGGCAATTCCTCAAGGATCTAGAACTAGAAATACCATTTGACCCAGCCATCCCATTACTGGGTGTATACCCAAAGGATTATAAATCATTCTACTATAAAAACACATGCACACGTATGTTTATTGCAGCACTATTCCCAATAGCAAAGACTTTGAACCAACCCAAATGTCCAACAATGATAGACTGGATTAAGAAAATGTGGCACATATGCACCATGGAATACTATGAAGCCATAAAAAGGATGAGTTCATGTACTTTGCAGGGACATGGATGAAGTGGGAAACCATAATTCTCAGCAAGGTAACACAGGAACAGAAAACCAAACACCACATGTCCTCACTCATAAGTGGGAGTTGAACACAAGGACACAGGGAGGGGAACATCACACAATGAGGCCTGTCGGGGGTGGGAGGATAGGGGAGGGATAGCATTAGGAGAAATACCTACTGTAGATGACAGGTTGATGGGTGCAGCAAACCACCATGGCACATGCATACCTATATAACAAAACTGCACGTTTTGCACATGTACCCCAGAACTTAAAGTGTAATAAAAAAAAAAGAAAAAAGTACAAAAACGGTATGTTCATCTAATTTTATAAATTAAGATTAACTTTCGCTGACTTCTTTGAAAATAGGTTTAATCACGGTCCTTTAAGGCATTTAAGTTTGTTGGAATGGTTTTATTACCTCGTTTTTCATGCCACCAAATTTGCTTGTCAGTTGTATTATTCTTATATGAGCGCTTATCAGAACTTTCACATTTGAAAATTATCAGTAATAAATTAACCACAACTATTTAAATCTGTCATCCACAGATAGCTTTCGTTTTACTCTGCTTTTTGCTGCAGGCAGGACAAATGGAAAAGTCATCAATGGTGTCAGAGAACAGTGAGTTCGATTCTCTTTCCTCCTTCTCCTTCCTCCTTCAAATCAGAACATGACCCAGGCTCTCCTAGGCTCCTGACTTAACTGCCCTTATCATCTTGTTTACACATCAACATTTCTTTCTTCCTTCCTTTCTCTTTCTCTCTCTCTCTCCCTCCCTCCTCCCTTCTTTTCTTTTCTTTTATGTGGGTTACACCTACTGATATTGACTCTATTGGAAATTGAAACTAAGAACTTTTGAAAATGCTTACTTAGAGATTTGTTCAAAGGTAGCAATGATAAAAGCGTTCTATGCTAATAGCTTCTTCTCTTCTCTTCTCTTCTCTTCTCTTCTCTTCTCTTCTCTTCTCTTCTCTTCTCTTCTCTTCTCTTCTCTTCTCTTCTCTTCTCTGACAGGGTCTTGCTCTGTTGCCCAGGCTGGGGTACAGTGGCGCCATCTAAGTTTACTGTAATCTTCGCCTCCCAGGCTCAAGTGATCCTCCCGCCTTAGCCTCCCAAATAGCTGGGACTACAAGTGTGTGCCACTACACTAGGCTAATTATTGCATTTTTTTTTTTTTTTTAGAAACAGGATTTCACCATGTTACCCAGTCTGGTCTCCAGCTCCTGGGCTCATGTGATCCGCCTACCTTGGCCTCCCAAAATGTTGGGATTACAGGTGTGTAATCCTAACACCACCGTGCCTGGCCCCTGCCCCAGACTTTTTCATGTTAACTGGCCTACTTATTCATTTTCTCCCTTGTTTGGGAAGCCTCTTCTTTGCCTGTTTCTTTCATTTCTTCTCTCTCATGTTCCCAATGAATAATTTTCAAGTATTTTATCTACCCCTTCTCCCTGATCTGGGACCCTCCTCATCCTCTCTCCTCCTTTTTCCAGGACTTTTCCTTTGCAAATGCCACCTTAATTCCTCATCTTTGACCTTCTCCACTAACCTTGAAATCCTCTATCTCTACTTCCATCTGACTTCCCTCTCAGTTTTGTCCACATTTCCTTCAGTGTGAACTCCTTATTCCATCATAAGCAAACTCTTGTTTGTCCAGAATGCATTTCTAACTCCATTTTTTACCTGCTTGCTAGAGCAGAAAATTTGCTCCCAAAATTTTATCGAACTGTGTCTAACTTGCTCTGCCAACATGGGACTCCCAAACTGAAAATCAATCCAGTGCCTTTCTAAGTGCTTTAAGTGCTTTTCTGAATTAAAGGAAAGCATCAAATATCCAAGCAGAATTCAAGACAAAAGTTAACAGCTGTTGTATAAATAATCTCAGAGAGCCTCTTGTTATCTGAGTGAAGCCTTCTTTATTGAATTGTATTTGAAACACACGACTTGGCATTAATCTCACAGCTGCAAGATTTCTAGAAGGGAGAAAATACAGTCTGGATAGGGTTACATCTGCTACAGAAAACAGAATTCAGATCACCTATCTGTGATCTGAATTCTTCAGCTGGTCTGAAGTGATGGTAGGAATAGTTTTCAAAACTGCTTGGGAAACATTGGTACATATTACCACTGGGACTGCAGGTGACTTCACAGGCTTTTTCTTTTCTTTTTTTTTTTTTACAGTGTGCATTTTGGCCTTACCCACCTTTTGGAGAGACAGGTCTCACTCTTATAGACACTTTCTTTGCTTCTTTCCAACAGATGCTGAGCAGAAATAATACCTACTTAATTTTGGTAGAAAGACCAAAGAATTCAATGCACCAAGTGGGGAAAAGTCTGCAATTACACTAGCAGGGGTAACCCTTGGATAATGAGCACCCAGTTCACAATTACGTTGTACATGTAATTTGTCAGTTGCACACTGATTTCCACCCTCCCCCTGAATTCTGTCTCTTCCTGCAAGCTTCCTCAGCTTAAGTTTATTTGGAAAATGCTTTCTATATGCTGGGCATTGCTCTAAACTAATGGATCCCAAAGTTTGCTGCACATTGAATTCACCTGAGGAGTTTTTTGAACTCTTAATCAGTGTGTAGGGAGGGAGCCAGGTATCATTGTGTTGTAAAGATTCTTAGATGATCCCCAAATATAGCAAAGTTTGGAAACCATTGTTCTAAGTGATTTATCCATACTAACTCACTGAATGCTACACTGTGAGGTATTACTATTACTATACTTATTCATTCAATAAATATTTATTATCTTCAATATATTGGGCATATACTAGGTATTGGAGATACTCCAATGAATAGGCCAGATAAATAGCTCTGTTCTAATGAGCCTCCTACCATATTAGATTTTACAGATGGGATCACTGAAACTAGAAACGTGAGGAGACTTCCTAAAGTTCTCACTGATTGTAAGTGGTAGGGCTGGGATTTGGAGGCAGGTGACCTCAGAATCCACTCTCCTAGCCTCCACACCTTCCTGCCTCTCTTCTGTAGTCCCACAGTGTCCTGGCATAAGGTCACTCTTCAGTCCTGACTTCACTGGACTCTCCTTGGAACTAGACACTATTGGCCACTCCTTTCTTTTTCTATATGTTCTGCTGCAGGTCCCGTGACATCATTCTCTCCCTGTTATCCTCCTATCTCTCTGGTTGTTCCTTCTCATTATCCTTTTCTGCTGCCTGACTTCTGATAATAGCTTTCCCGAAGTTCTGCCTCAGCCCTCTTTCCTTCTCACTCTTTATAATCTTACCTCCTTGCCCACTTAATTTCCAAGTTAACTCCTAGGCGTTTGTTTGATCTCAGCCCAAATGCTGCCTCCTCTGAAAGGCTTTTCCTAATTTCCTGAAACTATCTCTGGTTCTCCTGTTCTATATTCCCACAACGCTTGTTGCTTTTTCTTAAAGCACTTCTCAGAGTCTGTAATGATAAATTTGTATGTCTGTCCCTTCCACCAGTCTACAGTACAGGTGCCTTGTCCATTTTTGTTTTTATTTTTGCATCTCCATCAATTAGCACCGCATGTGCTACCTTATAGGAGCTTAATAAATATGTCTTTTTTTTCTTTTTCTTTTCTTTCTTTCTTTTTTTTTTGTTTTGGAGACGGAGTTTTTCTCTTGTTGCTCAAGCTGGAGTGCAATGGTGCAATCTCAGCTCACTGCAACCTTCGCCTCCTGGGTTCAAGCGATCCTGCTGCTTCAGCCTCCCAAGTAGCTGGGACTACAGGCACGTGCCACCACACCCAGCTGATTTTTGTGTTTTTAGTAGAGATGGGGTTTCACCATGTTGGCCAAGTTGGTCTCAAACTCCTGACCTCAGGCAATCCACCCGCGTCGGCCTCCCAAAGTGCTGGGATTACAGGTGTGATGAGCCACCACACCCAGCCTAGTAAATATGTCTTAAGAGAATGAGCATTGCACATACTATCATGGATTCAAGCATTGCCTGTATTAGTGTTTCTCAGAGTATGTTGCACAGATGTCTGGATCAGGTTAACTTGGGATGTTCACTACAAATGTAGAATCCCAGGCTCCACCTCAGACCTACTGAATCAGAGTCTCTGAAAATGGGGCACAGAAATCTTATTTCTTAAAAATGTTTCCCATGGATGCAATCATCTGCTATTTATTCATATATTTAGTAGTAATCTTTGAACTCACATCCTCCACTGTCCTCACATCAAACTGGGTTTTCTGGTCTAATCCCCTCTACTTCCAATACATTTACCTACTGTTTTTCTTCTCATCCTTGAACCATCTCCATGCAGCTAGCTCTCACATGCCTTGCTTTCTTTCAGTCTCTTCCCTGAGATTCTCCTGTACTACTTCTCTACTTCTCTGCATGGCTCAACATACCTTCAGAGTGATGTTTTTCCAAAGTGTAAAATACTGTCATATCATTTCTTTGCCTAAAATGCTCTAGTAATTTTCCCAAACCATCACCATGTTTTTTTTTAGAAGGAGTCTTGCTGTGTTGGTGCAATCTAGGTTCACTGCAACCTCCGCTTCCCGGGTTCAAGCAATTCTCCTGCCTCAGCCTCCCGAGTAGCTGGAACTATAGGCATGCACCACCATGTTTCACCATGTTGGCCAGGATGGTCTCCGTCTCCTGACCTTGTGATCTACCCGCCTCAGCTTCCCAAATTGCTGGGATTACAGGCATGAACCACTGCACCCAGCCCAAACCATGGTTCTCTAACAAAGAGAATGGTAGCACCAAGGGAGAGAGCATTTCAAGGTGGGAGTGGTCAACTAAAATTTTCCTTACTGAGAATCCAAATAAGATAAACCCTGAAAATAGCCCATTGGTTTCAGTAGACTGAAAGTAAAGGAACCCAGCTTATGGATTATGTAAAGCCCCGTATGGCATGTAGATTGTGTTGCTTATAGCTGGTTTGACCCCAGCTGAAGCAGTGGCAAAGCTATTTTGGCTTTTACTACTCAGAGTTATCAGACTATTCCAGGTCACAGAGATTGGTCAGTCCAGTTCTCAGTGCTCACCCCATGTGTTGGAGAGGATAACTCATCATCCTTAGTATACTTTTTCACTTGTCTTCCAGGAAACTGCTCTTGCACAGTCACTTTCTTTTGGTCCCTATTTATAGCTCCCCTTCTTCTGCCTGTCCTCTGAACATGGACATGCTCCAGAACTCAGTTCTTAATCATCTCTTATTTATTTTTACATGTATCCCCTTGATGATCTCATCCAGTCTAATAGCTGAAAATACCACTGATATGCTGACAATTCCCATGTTCCCATATTTATATTTCTAGCTCATGATTTTTTCCTAAACGCCAGATTCCTAAATCCAACTTCCTATTTGATAGCTCTACTTTGATGTCTGATAGTAATGATAACATTAACATATCCCAAACAGAATGCACAGTTCTATCCTAACATCTGCCTCTAAACCTCCTCTTTCTACAGAAGTTTCCATTTGAGTTGGTGGCAATTCCATTATATTAATTGCTCTGATTAAAAAGAAATCATCCTTGACCACTCTTTCTCTGAGCACATTGAATCTGTCAAAATATGCTTTTGGCTCTACTCTTCAAGGTATCTCCAAACCCAGTGATTTCTGACTACCTCTACTGATACCACCCTGGTGCGAGTTGCCTTCGTTTCTCACCTAGATCACTGCAGGTGCCTTCTTACTGTTTTTCCTACATATATCATGGCTCTCTGTAGACCTCTCTCAATGCATTGGCTAGAGTGGTCCTTTAAAGATGCAAGTTCAATTGTGTCATTTCTCTGCATGTCTTTCCACTTAACTCATGATAAGACCCAAGATTCTTACAGTGACCTTCAGGGCCCATGTGGTTGAGTTCCTAGTCACTTCTCTGACCTCATCTGTAATACTTACACGCCTGATCATTCTGTACCAGTATGATTGGCTGAATAATGTCTCCCAATGATGTTCATGTCCAAATCCCTGGGACCTGTGAATGTGACCTTACATAACAAAAGGAACTTTGCCGATTATATATTAGTCCATTCTCATACTGCTGTAAAGAAATAACTAAGACTGAGTTATTTATAAAGAAAAGAGGTTTAATTGGCTAGAGTTACAAAGGCTATACAGGAAGCATGATGCTGGCATCTGCTTGACTTCTGGGGAGGCTTCAGGCAACTTACAATCATGGCAGAAGGTGAAAGGGAAGCAGGCACATCCATGACTGGAATAGGAGCAAGAGCAAGAAGGAGGAGATGCCACACACTTTTAAATGACCAGATCTCATGAGAACTCACTATTGTGATGACAGCATCATGGGGGATGGTGTTAAACTATGAGAAACTGTCCCCATGATCCAATCACCTTCCATCAGGCCCCATCTCCAACATTGGGGATTACAATTCGACATGAGATTTGGACAGGGACATAGACCCAACCCATATCAGATGGGATTAAGTTAAATATTTTGAGTAGGGAGGTCATCCTGATTTATTTGCGTGGACATCTTACTAAGTTTGGGCTGCTATAATCCAATCCTGTAGACTGGGTGGCTTAAAAAACAGAAATTAATATTTTACAGTTATGATGGCTGGGGAGTCCAAGATCAAGGTGCCAGCAGATTTGGTGTTTGATGAAGACACTATTCCTGGTGTGTAAATGGCTGTTTTCTTGTTCTGTCCTCACATGGTGGAAAAGTAAAGATTACCTCTCTTGTTTCTTTTTACAAGGGCACTAATACCATTCAAGAGGGCTCTACCCTCATGACCTAATTGTCCTCAAAGGTTCCACTTTTAAATACCATAACATTGAGGGATTTAATCTTCAACATGTGGATTCTGGGGGGATACACACATTTAGTTTATAATAGTGGGCCTGAAGTAATCACAAGTTTCCTTATAAGAGGGATGCAGGAGGATCAGATTGTGTAGAAAGAGATGTGACGATGGAAGCAAGAGATTGTAAAGTGACTTGGGGAAGTTACTAACTTGGCAAACCTCAGTTTTATCACCTACAACATGCAAGTATAATACCCACATCACAGGGTCATTCTGAAATAAAATGCCTTGTGTATTTGTGTTTTGAATCAATACATAAAAGTTTCTATGTAAATTTCATAAATTTCCTCTTATTCATTTTGGCCCCATTTTTTCCCTCAGTCTGGGGAAAGAAAAGGCAAAAATCTACTAAAATCTTTATTCTAAAATTCAGTGGATATTTATGTACCGTTTTAGGTATTGATTTAGGCCGTTGACAACATTATAAGAAATAACAAGACCAGATACAAAACCCTAGAGACCTTCTTCCAGGTGGGTTCTTATCCATATTTAACATTGTCCAACCATCTACAAATCTGGTTACAATGGGCATGCAAATATGGCCTTGATTTATATAGTATATTTATCCTTGGATCATGTAGAAAAGCTTTTGAAAGCTTTTAAACTGTTTTGCTAAAATCCTATGTGGTATCTATGACAACTCCTTAAACTGATGGTTAGTTGGGCAATTCCTTTCCTTAGTGAACCCACTGGGAACATATAGAACCTCTTGACCACCTCTTTTTTTTTACTAAATATTGGCTAGCTATAAACCATTTTAGAATTTTTCTAGATATAGATATAAAGTTTATTCTTTGGCATTTTCTACAGCTTTTCTTTTGGAAGAGACAGGCATTTTACTCCAAGTCTTAATATTGTTTTCATTTCTCTGATTTCTCCTGGGGAGTCTATTTGGGTCCCTGATAGCACCTGCACATTTCCTTTGTATCCTGAGATATAATATATCTTGGTCTGAAAGTTTGATACCATCTACTGTGACCAAGTACTTTACTTTCCTCTGTATCTTGGGATTCAGTTCCTGCTTAACAACGTTAGTCCTTTCTACACAGTTTGAAGATCATTTCAGAAGTTAACATTGCCAGATAGTTTTGTACTCTCAATTGTTTTAAGGCATCAGTTGCTATATAAAATTTGGAGTATTGTTTGGCAATATGATTACCAGATTCAATTTCACTTAGACAAATTTTGTGTTTTCCCTGTCAATTATATTTTTATTCATTAAGGTTCATACATTTCTGATGGCAAGTAACATTTTTCTGCCTTGAAATTATTTTTAAAAAATGTAGAAATCTTCATTTCACTTAACTTTTGAATCATTCCTATGATAAGGGTGACTTGGGATTGTTAGTGTATGACACTGGAGTTAAATTAGTTCTTGTATTTTAAGATACTCATTTTCTTAGTAAGTGAAAATGTAAAATGTGTACCTGGCACAATTTCCCAAGGGAAAAACTCACTGAAATGTGTTAATCGCCCCTTGTGTGGGGCTGCTGTGAGTAATTATCACTGTTTACGGGTCATTTTGACCAGGATGTCTAGCCATGACATTAAGTCCAGTCTATCCCAAATGATCACAGTATCTCCCAACAAGTTGACTTATCTTCCCAACTTCTTCCATGTTTTTCTAGGTTAGAAACCTGAAAGTTATTTTTGATTCTCCTATGCCATTATCTTCTAATAGCCTGGCTCTCAGGTTGTGTTTCTTCTCCCTTTGAAATAATTTTTATAAGTTGCTTCTAATCTCTGCCACTTTGTGGCTTTACTATCTTGGGTGAGTTACTTAACCCCGCCATACCTAGTCTTCCTCATGTGTAGAATGAGATAAAAAATATGTTTTTTTTCTTTCTTGGAAATCTCCCTTTATCTTCTAGGCAGGGGTTGTTGTGAGCATAAGTTAATACATTTAAGACACAGCAGTACCTGGCATTTATTGAGTGCTGAGTAAATGTTAGACATGATTGTTACTATTATTACTTCCAATGTCATTACATCAATATGCAATTATTACGATGTTCTCCTAGCTAGTCTTCTTATGCGTCACCTATTTTTCTTGAATGAACCTTCTAATCATCCTTCTAAAACTGCTTGAATCATATTTTTCTGCTGAAGAATATATAAGGACTTCATGCTACTTATTTAATTGAGCCTCGATTTTCTGCTTCATTTTTTCCCATATCATGGCCTTTCATTTCCTTTCCTTTCACTCATTCATGCAACAAACATGTAACAAGCTTTGTGCAAAGCAATAGGGATATGATGATAGATACGACATTGTTCCTGCCCAGAGGGAAATTATAATCCTTTTATCAAACAGGTACAGGATAGTGCTGAGCACACAAGGCTCCATGGGAAGCCATAGGAGGAACACCTAGCCCAACCTGAACTCAAGACATAGAAAGGAATTGGCCAAACAAAGACAACAGGTGGGTGAGGTGGCAGATGGGAGGTTGAGGAGTGATTCAGAGAAGAGCATGCCAAGTAGGAGTAACAGCTTATACACTGAGAAATACAAACACCTAGGTACTTTATTTAAAGGCGTAGAGTTTTGTGGGAAACATGGTGCACTCAGAAAATGTGAAATAAATCTGTGGCTGGGGAGGAGAATGCAGAGGGGAGAATGGCAAGAGATGAGGCTGAAGAGGTAAGTGAAAACTACACTATAGTAAGCCTCATGTTGAGCTTTCTCCAGAGGCAAAAGGAGAGTCATGGAGCAGTTTTACGTAGAGGAGTTAGTTTCGTGGTCAATTTGATATTAGGAGGGTCATTCTGTAGAGGATGAGCCAGCCAAGAGTAGAGTCAGGGAGAGCCATTAGGAAGTTGTTACAGGAAAAGAGGTGAGCCCTGAAGAATTCTTGAGTTAAGGTGAAGGCTGTGGGGTTGAGGAGAAATGGATAGATTTGAGATTTGACCTAATGAGAGCTGTAGCTCTGAGTGGATTAGTGGGAGATGTGGAAAGACTATTGAAAGCAGCAAGAGTAGGCTCAGTCATTCTCACTTTGGAGGAAGCCCACGCCTCTTCAACATTCTTTTCTCTGTGACTCTCACCTGTTGAGCCTATGGCCCAGTCAAAGTCTTCCCATCCTTAAAGTCTCTCTACCTTCACAAAATGTGCCAAGACCTACATGAAGTCATTCCTCACTGAGTTCTGCTTTCTTTCATTTCCATCACCCAAATCCCATAATTTAGCTCTGAATTATATCTAACCCATTGGGTATCGGATAGATTTGTGTTTAAATTATCTTGCCAGTTATATTATAAGCTCCTTAAGAGTAGGAGCTACATCTTAATCTTATGATTGTCAAGGCCAACACATGATTGGACGTGCCAGGCAAGCTGTTCTCAACCCCTCTTCCTCTTCTGTGACACTCATGAAAGGTGATGTTCACATATCTCTTGAGCAAAATCTGGGTGTCACTGTAACTCTCCCCATTGTCTCCCACTCAAGAAAGCAAATCAGAATGATTGCATGTATTTTAGGGATAATTTAAAACGTGATCCAATTTACAAAGAGGAAAGTAAAATCATGCACTAACTTCAGTAGATTAGTAATGGTACTATTGATGGTAACAAATTACCTCTTAATGGGTGTGCAATGATGTCAATGTTGGAAGCCACAGATAGATAGTAAGTTCCCTGAAGGTAGGGATCACATCTTCCTCATGGTTGCATGGCCAGCATAGCACACATCTGCCAGTGAGGTAACCAAAAGGTTGGAGCTCAGCAATAAAAATGTGAAGAAACATGACATAAGTGCTGATCTGTTGTATTCAAGGTCTCATGAAAAAAAAAAAAAGCTATTTTTTTTTAAACTTTTAAACAACATTTCTAGAAAATGTGACATTTCTGGGAATCTGATGTTGTAGCTAGCAGAATTTATTTCTTATGAATTTATTTCAAATAGGGGAGATTTTCCTTACCATGAGTAAGACAGTGGTGAGGACTGTATGATGATTGCCATGTCTATGAGGTGTAAACGTAAGTTTTCTCTTATGTTTTAGAGAGAGGGAGAAAAACCAGCTTTTTCTGGTGTAAAAGAAAAAAAGTCTGAAATGGAGAGCATAGGAAGAGACTCACAGGCCTTTCTGAGCTTATCAAGACTTAGGTTTCAGTGATGATTTTTTACACAGTTGGTATATGTTCAGCAGTTTTATAGGAAGAAATGTTCTTGGGATATTTTGCCTGTCCTTGTATATGTGAGTGCAGCTTGTAACCTATCTGTGACAGCAACAGATTGCGTAAAGAGGCAATCTGAAAGGATACCTAAGAGGAAAATGTCTAACACCAGCTTTGTGGAGAGAGGGCGGGCAGACTGTTTCAGAAGTCCTCATTAGGAGATCCGTGAAACAAAGAGAGTGTAGGTTGTTGGCTTCCTGGCAAGCAGGGCACACAGATCAGACCCTCCCAGGAAATGCTGTAAGCTCCTGCCTGATCACTTCTAAGAATGGGGAGCTCAGTTTCTGAGAAGTCAATAGCAGGTAGTTAAAGTCATGGAGCTTAACCACCCACAGTGGTTTTCTGGTCTAAAATATCTTAGGAGGACCAAGGATATTTTAAGATGCTGCTATTTTAATGGCAAATTGTACTTTAATACATAAAACAGAAAAAATGGTATGATATATTGAAAGAGGATAAGGCCCTGACACCTTTTACCTTGAAGAATGTTGGGGAGGTGGGGTCTGCTTAGTGGTAATTAGCAGGAGTTGAAGTTAGGTGTGATAAATGTTCTCAAAGTATCTAGGTGTTTGTATTTTTCAATGTCCTATTTGGTAATACACACAATTTTCACATACATTCTTCCATTTATCTCATTCACAACCATCTGTAGAGATATTACTGTTATTTACATATTTTACACGGGAGAAAATTGAAGCCCAGAGCGTTAAGTGATTTGCCTAGAGTCTCTTGGGGGATGAGATTGAATTGAAGAAGTGCTCTCTGGACTCCGGACACTCCAGAGAACAAGTGGTAGATCTCTGTCATGTTCAATATACAGTTGGTATTTAGTAAATATTAGGTAAGCTAAGATGAGAGGGTTCCAGCTAGACCGTTATCACTGTACAGCATTGCTTCTTAATTTTTTTCTACTGTGTATCAGTACTTGGGAATGATAGTGAGGAACCTAGGAATTGAAGATAGAAGAAATGATGGTTTTTGTCAGCCATGTGTTGGTGTGAGCCATGTGTTGGCATGATCAGGAAACAGTTTGTGATTATGCGGCAGAACAGAAGAGTTGGAAATTTCCCAAACTCTAACCAAGGCAATCTAGAAATAATCTCCAAGAGGCCAGGCAAAAATGTGAGTTTAATTTAGTAAGAAAAATGTGATCGATTTTATTATACCTGATTTGGAGAGAGACTGTGTGAATGGTCCAGTTTTCAGGGGACCTTAAACCGAGTGGATAGAACCATTTCATTATGATTGGTTTCATTTGCAACCTTACATATTATTTTAAGCATTTAAAAGTATTATTCTAAGCAGGTATTTATGGGCTTTGTCAGACTGCCAAAGAGGTAGGTGGCCATCAAAGTGAATAATTCCAGCCTCTATAACATAAAAAGAGACCTCAAAAGGCTAGAACTTGGTGGCCATGCTCATCCAAGCCCTGCTTAGAAGAAAGCGTGCCCCATGGTGCCAGTGTGAGTCCAGTGTATACCTGGTAAAGACCTGCCCATTGTGGGTATGACTGCGATGAGACGACAGATGTCATAAAACATGAAGGTATAATGTACCATGGTTCCTTCAATCTGTTCAAACTAAGGAACTGCCTGGAATATGGCTTTCTATGTACCTATCATTTGGAGACTGTGCTCAGGCAGATGTAAATGTCCACCATCTGGTGGTTACATTGCCAATGTGAATTAATAAGCTGACATTCTAGTTTCTATACGTCCATCTATGTGAGTCTGCGAAACTGAGGACGAGATCTTGTGCTGTTGGGGAATTAATTAGAATTGACTACCATTTGGAAGCAGCCAGTCAACTAGCCAGCCTTCTGAGGAAGAACTATCTCCACTGCAAGCCACATTGCTATTCCTATGAAGAAATTGGTGGAAGCTATCTTTTGCTGCTCTTAATAATAAGATATATGTTAACATTTGTAATAGAAAGAGATTACTCTTTGTCCTTTCATTGGTTTCCAGGTGGGGAATTCTACACAGCCATAAACCCAAGGCATTGCTGTTTCATGGCTATGTCTACCTAAATGTTGGACCAGGTGCCTTGACGACCTAGACGTAAGAAGCAGTGACCAGCGTCACACAGTCCAATAGGTATGCAAAGTCATGCATAAACAATAGGACGCATTTCTGGCACTAAGGGAGCCCACAATGTAGTTGTGTTGCTACAAATATTGTAGTGTTATGCTCAGTAGGAATTAAAATCTTTAATAGTTAATGTTTCTTTCAAATTACTTGCAACAATTTCCCCAAATTGTGACCAATTTTGTCCTGGTAGAGTTTCTGGCACACGGGAGGCATTTGACTGCTTTGGCAAAACTGTAGCATGGTGCTTGCTGCTTTATTTCTCCAAGCCCTGTACTTACCCACTGTCCTATGTGTGCCAAAAGAATGTTCCTGATGGGAATGACTTTCATGTGTACAAATGTGGTTTCAACACCAAGTCTTCCGTGTTCATTTAATTTTTTCCCAGTTGCAAGGCACGGAGATGTGTACATGCTACCTCAGTGAGAGGAGTTTTTATCAGGATACATAGGGAAACACAATTTCACAGAGAGGGACTAAGGAGGTGAAATGTCATTCATGGCTGTTCAGAGTGCTGCAGTAGCTGCATCAGCATTGGGCATCCACAGCTCCCTACTCTCTTTTCTGCTTACAGAATTATTTGGAGGCTCAGCTTCCATGGCAGTGCTTCATGCCAAGCTACAGCTTCTCTGCCACTTCCCACTGCCTTCTTCACGACTATTCTTTACATCACGGCTTGTGCCTACTCCTGGGTGCTTCTGCTACCCGGCTTCTGCCACCATTGAGATTTCTCTAGAGAGAATATTTAATTGCATGGGGTTGACAGTCTCAGTGCAGAGTGCCTCTGAGAAATTCTCAGGCTATACTACCTCATAGGCTACTGACCACAAAAAAGTCACTGACTCAGACTCCAGGCCCTGAACCCATTTGCTTGGGATCAAGATAATGGGGTCATATAACACAAAATATGAAACTCATTGGCAAGGAAATACTGCTGGCTGCTTGAAGGCTGGTGGCAGTGGGTGAGGGAAGCACATATCACTTGGAGCCTGATCACTGCAGTCAACAAACTTCAGTGTTGCCCCAAGACCAAAGCTTGACCATATCCGATTCCATTCCAGAAGGCAGTATATAGCCGAGGACATGCACATTTAGGCATTATTATTGAGAGACTGTGTCCTTAATTATAGTCTGCACGCTGATAATATATTGCACCATATGTTTCAAAGCCAGAACTAAAGTTGGCAGTTTCCACTTTCATTCAGATGTGGTTCACACTTAATGTTTCCCATGGGACCTGCTGCCTGGTGTGTAGGTGGTGGTGGCTCCCTCAAAACCTTTGGATTGTACAAAGAGTTTCATTTGCCTCTGTAATTACCTATTTTGGGCCTACAGAGGAACTGAAAAACAGAAAAAAAAATTGTTCAGCTGTGAAGTTCATGTGCGATGATTTTCTTGTAAGAGTTTCAGTGAAGGTAACAATAATGACAATAAAAACAATATTTTAGGCTTTTAGAATATGTGGAATCCTTTTGTGTAAGTGTTGGTTTCCTGTTTACAGCTTTTCTATCACCTTTCAGGGAAGTCTCTTTGGGGTTTGAATCCTGCAGGAATTGTCTGCTGCACTGAGGAGTGACCAGCCTCCTCCCAATCTTTGCATTCAAGACTCACCTTTGACAGCACACTGTACAAAATCTCGTGACATTGTGGCCTGGAAATGAGACATAAGGTACGTTTCTCATCCTCACTAGATAGAGTGAGACTGTTGCTCAGGGCCTACAGGAGGATCAGCATTTCATATAGGGTTGGTGGCAAGATGGAACTGTACACGTTTCAGGTTCCTCTAACCTTATCCAGTTTGTATCAAAGCAGCTCAGAGCTCTGATGAACATAAGGCTGCTAAGAGACACCTTAATTCATTTGGATGAAATTGAGGTATTACTGCACACAGTCTTTCAAAAGTGATCTCCAGAAAACATCTGTGTTTGGGGTTGTAGCCAACTCTTAGAGATCAAAGCAGGATATTATATATTATGGCTGGTGGGAAAAGGGGTGATGTGGCTTAGTTTTAGTTCTTGACATCTCCAAGCCTTAAGAAAATGTATGTTATTGGTGAGCATGATTATTATTCTCTGTTCTCCCAAGGGCTTGGTCATGCCTGATTCCAGAAAAGCCTCCCTCTTCAACATTTTTTTTTTTTTTTGAGACAAGGTCTCACTCTGTCACCAAGGCTGGAGTGCAGTGGTGCGATCACGGTTCACTGCAGCCTCAACCTCCCTAAGCTCAGGTGATCCTCTCACTTCAGCTTTCTGAGTAGCTGGGACTACAGGCACATGCCACCACACTCAGCTAATTTTTAACTTCTTTTTAGAGATGGAGTCTCACCATGTTGCCCAGCCTGGTCTCTAACTCCTGATCTCAAGTGATCTGACCACCTCAGCCTCCTAAATTGCTGGGATTACAGGCGTGAGCTACCAACCTGGCCCATCTTTCTCCCCTTCTTCCCTCAGGCCTACCAGTAGTAATGGTTTCCAGTCATAGATAGCCCTTGAGTGTGCTTCAACACCCCTGGTGATTCCCTTAACCCTATCTACACCAATTCCTTCACCAAAACGATCTCCTTCAAAACCCCAGCTGATGATGCCATCTGTTTTATTTCAGGACTTCAAGGCATCTAGTTGTAGACCTCTTCATAGACAGACAGTTGGGTTTCCAAGCTAGATAATTGCCTTTCCATTTCTGAGATTTATCAATATGGTAGCTTCTATGAACTGAATGTTTGTGTCCCCCCAAGTTTATATGTTGCTAATCCCCAGTGTGATGCTATTAGGAGGTGAGGCCTTTAGGAGGTGACAGGGATTAAAGGGATGAATGGGATTGGTGCCCTGATAAAACAGGCCCTAGAGAGCTTCTTTGCCCCTTCTACCATGTGAGGATACAGCAAGAAGGTGCCATATATGAACCAGAAATCAGGTCTTCACCAGATACTGAATGTGGTGGCACTTTGATTTTGGACTTACTAGCCTCAAGAACTCTAACAGAGTAAATGTGTGTTGTCTAAGCTACCAAGTCTGTAGTAATTAGTTATAACGCCATAGGAAACCAATATAGAATTCTTGGATAACTTCTGACAGGGCAATGTTGGGAGGCAGGTAGCATTAAAGAGAGATGATTATTATTTGCGGACAGGGTCTCACTCTGTCACCCAGGTTGGAATGAGATGGCACCATTACAGCTCACTGTAACTTCAAATTCCTGGGCTCAAGCACTCTTCCTCCCTCAGCCTCCCAAGTAGCTAAGACTACAAGTGAGTGCCACCATGTCTGGCTACATTTTTAATTTTTGGTAGCAATGGGATCTTGCTATGTTGTCCAGGCTGTTCTCAAACTCCTGGCCTCAAAAAATCCTTCCACCTTGACCTCCCAAAATGTTGGGATTATGGGTGTGAGCTACTGCACCTGGCCTGGAGATGCTATTTTAACTCTCCCTAAACACTGCTGCTGAATGAATTCCCCCTAAAAACACACCATTGATCATAATCTTAACCCAGCTCAAAATCCTCTGCAGATTTTTTTTGATTACTTAAAAAAGGCCTAATTAGCTTCCTCCAAATTCTGGCCACACCTCCCTTTCAGCCCTATCACATGCTGTTGTTCCTTTTACACCAAACCAGACACAGCTCTTCCTTGTGCCTCCCATGTACAAGCTCACCCCTGGACCTTCAGTCACCTCCCTCCTTCAGCGTTGTCCCCTCTCTGTCAATGTTCCAGGCTTCTTGTGTCCACTATGGCTTAACCTAATGCTACCTCCTCAAGAACCCTTTTTTGATTCCATCAGCAAAAGTTATTTTCTCTCCACTCTGAATGTCCAAAGTGCTTCATGGTTTCTCTCTCCTGACTCCTATTCTATTACACCTTTCCTTATTGTTGTATGTCATAGTGAAATGCATACAATCTGGAGCCAGATCTCCTGAATTTGAACTCTTACATGAATATTTGTGGGCAATCTTGGGAAAGTTACATAATTTGTCTGGCTTTGTTTTCTTCATTTGAAAAAAGAAATGGAGACTATAATAATATCTAACTATTCTGTTGATTTCATGAACTAGATACTCGTTGGATTCATCCTCATACAGCTGTCCTTATCCTTACTACCATTGTCTTATCTTACCTGGCCTTTTACAAGAACATTCCAATGCCTCTGTCTTCCTTACAGCTACAAGAATGATTGCCTATGATCATCATGCTTAAACCCTGTTTAACTCTGCCTAAAAGTCCATGAGCAGCTCCCTGTATTAGTCTGTTCTCATGCTGCTAACAAGATATATCCGAGACTGGGTAAATTATAAAGGAAAGATGTTTAATTGAATCACAGTTCTGCAGGGCTGGGAGGCCTCAGGAAACTTACAGTTATGGCAGAAGGGGAAGCAAACACATCCTTTATCACATGGCTGCAGCAAGGAAAAGAATGACTGTCCAGTGAAGGCAGAAGCCCCTTATAAAACCATCAGATCTCATGAGCACTAACTCACTATCACGAGAACAGGATGGGGAAAACCATGCCCATGATTCAATCACCCCCACCTGGTCCCTCCCACTACAGTTGGGGATTATGGGAACTACAATTCAAGATGAGATTTGGGTGGGAACACAGCCAAACCATATCACTCCTTATTGCTTACAGGTTGAGGTGACATTGAACATGCTATTTGTTTTTGGTTTGGTTCATTCAGCTTCATTCTTTTTGCTCCCTGTCTTACTTTACGATTCAACATGCAAGCAGCCTTCAGTTCCTTCACACACATCATACAATTTCTTGTCTCTGTGCCTTTATTAACACTCACCCTTCTGCCTGAGACAGCTATTTCTTTTTTTCTTTCTTTTATTTCTTTTTTTGCTCTTTTGACCCTATCAAGTAACTTTATTCACACAAACATCCCTTAATTTACAAAACCTCAGACATTCATACACATTAGGGGTGATCCACAGTGTTCAAGGAGCTTACATATAATATATCATACCAACCCAAGTAAACCAAGTAGAAAAAATATTCATATAAAGTTGTTCACATGTAGGTCCTAGATTACCAGCTTCCGTGCAATAAAAGAAAATAAAAAATAGATTTATTAACTAGTATTTGAAATTAACTTTCTGCCTGGCTTAAAACCTCCCTCACAATCAAATCTGTCCAGTGAATGGTTGAGAAGTCATCGAAATATACTTCCCTGCTGTAATGAAAAGAAGACCCTGGGCACAAAATATTTCTTTAAATGCCCCTGAATAGGCTCCCTTTCTTCTGTGGCCTCTCCTGGAAAACAGCCTGGGCGGCCTGCCTCCTGATACCCTCTGCAACCTTAGAAGGCCCTTGGGCAGGCAATGGCAGTGGATACATTTCTTGGTGATGGCCATAGACGCTAACACTGGCCAACTCTATGTCACACCTACTGGTTGCCCTTTGAGGGCATTTCTCTAGATAACAGGCCCCCTGCCCTCAAAGCCTAGGTAGGGCAGGATCAGAACAGCTCCCATTTCTTCTGGCTAACTCCTCCCACAGGACTCAGTTCATGCACTATTGTTTACAGGAAAGCTTAGTGGAGTCGTGGGTAAACAGAAAAACTTGGGGATATGTTCCAGACGCTGGGAACAGCATGCAAAGCCAAGGTTGTGGGTGAGAACAGGCAAGGGAAACTCCCATCCCATCATTAATGGTCAGGCACATTCATTTCCTAGAGTATCATAACACAAAATTTAGCTGCTTAAATAACACAAAAATATTGTCCTGAAGTTCTGCAGGCCAGAAGTCCAACACGGGTCTCACAGGGCTGAAATCAAGGTGTGGGCAGGCTGTGCCCCTCTCTGGGGCCCTAAGGAAGAATCTATTTCCTTGCTCATTCAGGTCATTGGAAGTATTCTGTTCCTTACAGCCGTGGAACCCTGGTCCTCATTTTCTTGCTGTCATCAGCTGCGGGCCCCTTACAGGTCCTAGAGGCCACCCACATTCCTTGAGGGTAACCACACTTCCACATCTATAAAGCCAGGAAGGGTGGGTCAGTTCCCTCTTATGCTTCCAATCTCTTCTTCTTCCATCTCATCTATCTCCTCTTCTGCTTCCTTCATCTAATTTTATGAGCTGTGTGATTTCATTAGGTCCACCTGGACAATCCAGAAGAAATGCTTCCCATCTCTCCAGATTTTTCACCTTAATCATCTCTGCACATCCCTTTGCCATATAAGTAACATATTCACAGGTTCTAGGAGGACATTATTCTGCCTACCCCACTAGCATTGAGACAAAAGGACCGTTAACGCCCAAGATTACTTGCTTTGAATTCTCTGTCCGCAGCATTAACTTTTGGTCATTTTTCTTTGTATTATTTTGTGATTTAAATGTCTAATTTTAGCTATGTGTTTGGGATCCAAGGAGTATAGAAAGCCACTGAGCCCCATCTGGTTCATTTAGTGGATGCTTCCAGAAATGTTAGATGTGAAAAACTTCTTAGGAGGTTTAACTGGAGATCTAGGGCAAGGAGGCATACATCAAGCGCCAGTTATGGAATAACACTTGGAAAGCTGCTTAGAAAGTAACTGAAAGTCAATAGAAGGAGTTCCATTATTTAAAATTTAAACAATTAGCTAAAGAGTTAACAGATCAGTTAAATTTTTGAGAAACCCCACATGAATAGCCACAGAAGAAAGCAAGAAGAGAGTTTTTCTTTTACAGCAAATTGAAACTATTAAACAAGAGATGTATTGTGTGTTAGGAAAATATTTATTCTTAAGATTATCCTCCAATAAAAATTCATATTTCTTTCCTATAAAAATTATTAAGGCAAAGCCAATTGAGTTGACCATTTGTTACATTTATTAGTGCTCATGAATTATTCACTAGGATAATATTTATTTCCTGAATTCTTTCCTTCTCTTAGAAAATCATCATGATTCCCTGAATACAGCATTTTTATCTCTAAGAGGTTTTGGAAATAATGTACTTTAATTTCCTGCCCTCTAGTGACAAAAATAATGCACTCACACCTTTATATTGAATAAATTCTGTATGCTTTAGTATCAGCAAATAATTATATTAGAGAATTTGGAGACAAGAAAGATGAGAAAGTCTGGCTATTACTAATGCTCTAAAGTTTGAACTTTAGTATAATATATATCATTTTTATTTGGAGAAAGCATTTTATTTGGAGTCTTATGTATGACTTTAAAATTGTTACTTAATTAAAAGTCAGCATATTGCTTCTAGTTTTCACTTGGCTATATATGGCCTATATATTTAAAATTATAAGGTATATACTATAGAAAACTCTGGTAACAACCAGAAAACGGATAATTTTAATATCTTTAATCAAATATCATAATTGAAAGAAATTTACTACTTCTAAAAAATGACCCCTAAATATTGTACGCAGTTGAATCTTTAAATTTAGCTGATAGTTGGTGGGATAACCAGCCTGGGAGTTCAAACCAGAGACAAAAATAACCAAAGTGGTTGATGGTTATAATAGGACTAAATAAGGAGGAACTGCTCGATTTGCTTAAGTGTGGCATTAAAAGTTTTGGAATTCTAATTACTGACTGCTTCACTGCTTTCACTTTCTGAACATTTTGGCATTCCTGGGGAACATAATCAGGAGTCGGTGGTGCTTGTGCCGTTAATTTATAGACACATCATTGAGTGTCTACTCTGTGCTAGACGCTGTGGTTGGTGCTAAATTACTGAACTTAAAGGTGGAGGAGCTCATTCCACACACCACACTGCTCAGGCGTGGCTGGAGCTCTGGCTTCCTGAATGCTGAGATGGAAATAACACCAGATACAGTGCAGACTGGGTCACTGACTCTCATCTGCAGAGATCCTTTGAAACACATGACCCTGCCTCATGGGACACATGGGTTAGGGCTGAGGACAGAAACATGTTTGGTTGCAGATGGAGGGCCTACTTAGAAATGCAAGCTCTGGAGCCAGCTGTTTCTGTGGCTCCTCCTTATTGACAAGCACAGTGGTTGACACAGTGCCTCTCTTTACCAAGCACAGTCAGAGGGTCCCTTAGAAGTACGTGAGTTACCCACTGGCATCCCTGTGATGGTCCCTGCATGAATGGCAGAGGAGGGGGATTGGCATTCCATCCGAATGTGACAGGAAGTGAGCTGGGGACTGGCACACTCCATCTCTGGGCTCTCAGTCATTCAGTGTGTGCTGGAGTTCCATGTCAGCATCTCCACTCCTTACACCCACTTGGCAAGGGCTGTTATCAACCCCACTTATAGAGGAGAAACTGACAGAGAGAAGACTCTATCCAAGGTTACCTTCTGAACCCACATCTGGCCAACATGGTGACTAGAGGTAATGATAATAGATTGTATCTTTAAAAAGATTGTATCTTTGAAAGCTGTTAAGAGAGTAGATTGTAAATGTTCTCACCTCAAAAAATGGTAAGTGTGTGAGGTGATGGATATGTTAGCTTGATTTAACCATTCCACAATGTATACATGTATCAAAATATCACATTGTATACCACAAATGTATACAATTTTTATTTACCAAAAAGAAAAAAGATCTAAAGAACAAAAAGAACCCATGGCCCTCTGTCTGGCTCCTAGGCTTGTTATCTTTCTATCATTTAATGTTGATTTTATTAATTTTTTTAGAAAATAAAAAGGACTGATAGCTTCCATTTAGGCTTTAGGAACAGACAATTTCAATATTGTTACATTTAGTACATAGGGAAGAATACATGACAAGAGAGAAGCAAGGGAATAAGGCTAACATTCTCCCCACAAACAAAACAAATAAAAAATAAAAACAACCAGGGAAAAACCCACCTGAGGCCACATTTATTATTCCCACTTAAAAGATAAGGAAACTCAGGCTCAGAATAATAATTTTAAAATGAGCCCTCCCCCAAAAAAGTTAAAAAACCTACTAGAGTCACTTGCTAAATGGCAGAACTGGGACCCAACACAGGTTTGACCAAATCCACATCATTTCTACAACTTCACATGTAATTGTATCTGAAATAGCCATAGTAAGTAGAGTCACCTAATGTCTAGAATATATAAAAAGACAGAATAATTTTTAGTACGATTTTAAAGAGCAAAATATGTGAAGTTTTTTAGATATCTGGGACTTGAGAATCCACTGTCTCCGAACAATTTTCATGATCATGTTTTAAAGACTGGGGCCACCTCTCGGCACAATGGGCCTTTTGGTTAGGAGGCTTCTGGGAAGAGGAGCATTACTTCTTAGGGAGCACATCATTCTTTCTTGGAAGGTCTTAATAAGAGCTGGGTACAGAGGACAGTCCCAGTAATGGCAGGACCAAGCCTGAACAGGAGAGTGGACATGCTCTCCTGAGTCTCAGCAGGAATTCTATAGCCTCACTGGTGGAAGGGAGGAGGAAAGAGGAAGAACAGGAGGAAGCCTGTGGAGCTGATAAGTCTGGGACAAGGGAAGCTCCAGAGTGGTGGCTGCCTGACAGATATTTTGAAAACAAGGATGGCTATGGTGCATAGTGACATGATTTTTGTATGTGCTTGGGAAACTTTGGGGGCTGCTCATGCTTGCTTTGCAGAGTGGAATTTGTGTCAGACTGTTCTTGCATGACCATAAAGAAAGATCTGAGACTGGGCAATTTATAAGAAAAGAGATTTAATTGGCTCACAATTCTGCAGGCTGTACAGGAAGCATGGCGACATCTGCTTTTGGAGAGGCCTCAGGAAGCTTACAATCATGACGGAAGATAAAGCGGGAGCTTGCATATCACATTGTGAGGGCAGGAGCAAGAGTGAGGATGGGACCCAAGAGTGAGGATGGGAGGTGCTGCACACTTCCAAACAACCAGATCTCAGAACTCACTATTGTGAGGGCAGTACCAAGGAATGGTACTAAACCATTCATGAGAAACTGCCCCCATGATCCAATCACCTCCCATCAGGTTCCCACCTCCGTTCAATATTGGGGATTACAATCTAACACAGATCCAAGCCATATAGAATTCTTAGGACTGTTGAGCCCTGTCCTGTTTATATCAGAGTCAAAGGGAGCGGAGCACACAGCCCAGCTCTGTTGGGATGCCCAGGTTGCAGATGGAGTCCTAAAAAAAGCTGAGAAGTTGAGAATTTGCAAAAATTTAGGGGAATCTGGATTTGTACAAATTCTCAAATTTGTGCAGTTGCAGTTTCACTTAAACATTTGAAGAGCAAAGGGACTCGGCTAGCATTGCATTGCTTTATATAACTTGTTTCTTGATAGATAACAAAATAGAGAAGAAACAAATTGATTTACTCGAGTTTTAGAAATCTCACTTTTAGCCTTTCTGAAAATTAGGAATTTTTAATGTACAGATAAGGTGTACATTATATCTTCTGAATGTGTGCATTCCCATCCCCATCAAAAAACTGTTATAAACTTACTTCAAGACATTTTACAATGAGCCCCATGTTAGAAGTAAGGGATTATGTGAAAGAAAGACATATGGTGTGCTCCAAATAATCATTGTAGAGATAAAAATACATTTGTTAAAATTTAAGTAACAAAAAATGTCACACATTTGAGAGAAAATAACAACAAAAAAGGGCTGGGACCAATCCTTGTGAACTCAGTTGATGAACAGACAAAGGCAGACCGTGTATAAGAAGGGTATGAGAATTAATAGGCATTTTAATATCCTTACAAAAGTCAACTTTATCACAAGGATTTTTTTTCATGTCTATGGTCATAGATTCTCTTTTTTTATTTCACAAGGATTTTTTAATGAAGATTTTTTTCTCTATTTTCAAGCAAAGAAACTAAAGTTAAAGTAACTTGCCCAAGACCACAGCTAGTAAGTGGAAAAATTCAGATTTGAACCCAGGTCCATCTGACTGCACATTGAGAGTGCACATGAATGTGTGAGGTCCTGCCTGCTGGCCAATCCTCCAGCCTGCACCACCAATCAGTCAGACTTTCCACTAAGCTGAGCCTTCCTTGCTCTCCATGTTCTTCACCTGCTTCTCTCGACCTAAGTTCACCCTGCATGCAATCAGGTGGGAGGACCACTTGAACCCAGGAGTTTGAGACCAGCCTGAGCAACAAAGTGAGACCCCATCTCTACAAAAAGAATTTAAAAAATTAGCTGGGTGTGGTGGTGCCTGCCTGTAGTCCCAGCTGCTCAGGAGGCTGAGGTGGGAGGATCACCTGAGTCCAGGAGGTGGAGGCTGCAGTGAGCTGTGATCACACCACTGCACTCCAGCCTGAGTGCGACCCTGTTTCAAGGACAGCATGCAGCATGGACTCATGCAATGAGCATCATGATTAGAATAGGACAGTGACAAATGACACCTCCTTTGAAGGAAAATCTCATTTTTAAAAAGCACTGTGTATTTAGAGAGAATATGCTGAAGAACATTTAAGGAAAGACAAAAGGAGAGACAAGCCATAGACAGCTTTTACAAGTGTTAAAGGTGGCACAGGAACAAGAAATAATGGCTACAGGGACTTTGCTATCTAGACACCTGCCAGGGTCATTTTACTGAAAAGAACTTGATAATGTATTGATTTTTTTCTTAATGACAATTTGATGTCTCAAAAGGCAGAAGAAGTAATTAGAGGAATAGCTGCTCCTAATATAACTGGAACTAACTGTAAATGTGTCTGTAATGCTGTCCCCGATCCTGCTAAGGTCTCGGCATTCATACAGAGGGTTGGGTTGGGGTGAAGGCAACGAAGGTACTTTTGAAACTTGGAGCACTTTTCTGGCAGGGAGGGGTGTCTGGGAGTGCCATAGAAGCTAGCTGGTGACCCATGGTGGCTCAGAGGAGAGGATCCCTAGCAAGGAGCGGGAATACTAAATGAGAGGCAAGAGAATGGCCAAAACACTCAATCTATTTCATATGTAATATAAGAATCCTAGATACTATGGTCTGAATGTTTATGTCCCTCCAAAATTCATATTGAAATCCTCACCCCCAAGGTGATTACAATAAGAGGTGAGGCCTTTGGAAGGTGATAAGGTCATGAATGGGTAACCCAATTAATAAAATGAGCAAAAGACCTGAATAGACATTTTTCCAGAAGATTAAAAATGTCCAACACATACTATATCAATGTGCTCAACGTCACCAGTCATCATGGAAATGCAAATCAAAACCATAATGGGATATTATTTCATACCTGTTAGAATGTCTATTGTCAAAAAGTCAAGAGATCACAAGTGTCCACAATGGTGTGGAGAAAAGGGAACACTTGTAGACTGTTAGTGGGACTGTAAATTGGAGCATTCATTATGGAAAACACTATAGAGGTTCCTTCGAAGATTAAAAATAGAAACTGTTATATAACCCAGCAATTCTTCTGCTTGGTACATGACCAAAGAAAATGAAATTAGCATATGGAAGAGATAGCTGCACCCCCATATTCATTGCAGTACTTCACAATAGCCAAGTTATGGAAACAGCCTAAGTGTCCATCAACAGATGAGCAGGTTAACAAAATTTTTTTTTGAGACGGAATCTTGCTCTATCACCCAGGCTAAGTGCAGTGGTGCAATCTCAGCTCACTGCAACTTCTGCCTCCCAGTTCAAACAATTCTCCTGCCTCGGCCTTCCGAGTAGCTGGGATTAGAGGCATGTACCACCATGTCTGGCTAATTTTTGTATTTTTAGTAGAGATGGGGTTTCACCATGTTGGCCAGGCTGACTTTGAACTGCTGACCTCAAAAGATCCGCCCACCTCGGCCTCCCAAAGTGTTGAGATTACAGGCGTAAGCCACCATGCCCAGCCAACAAATGTTTATATATATAATAGATTCATCCTTAAAAATGGAGATCCTGCCATTTATGACAACATGAATGAATCTAGGGGACATTATGCTAAGTGAAATAAGCCAGGCACAGAAAGAAAAATACTGTATGATTTCCCTTATATTTGGAATCTTGAAAAGTGGAATAAATAGAAACAGAATAAAACCATGTTTGCTACCAGGGGGAGAAAATGGGGAAAAGTAGATCAAAGGGTGTAAATGCAGATCTGTGGGATGAATAAGTCTAGAGATCTAATGGACAGCATGAGCTTTATAGTTAATTATATTGTATACTGAACGTTTGCGAAGACATTAGACTTTTTTTTAGGTGTTCCTACGACACACACACACACACACACACACACACACACACACACACGTAACTGCGGAAGGGCATGGACATGTAATTTGTTTGACTATAATAGTCATTTCAGCATGTTTATTAAGACATGTACACCTCAAAGATATGCAATAAAAATAAATATAAAAATAAATAAATAAAAGAGGCCTGAGAGAGGTCCCTAGTTCCTTCAACCATGTGAGGTTGGAGTAAGAAGGTAACTGTCTGTGAGGAAGAGGGCCCTCACCAGACACCGAATCTGCTGGTGACTTGGTTTTGGATGTCCCAGAACTGTGCAACAGACATTTCTGTTGTGTATAAACCACTCAGTGTATGGTATTTTGTTTTGCAAAATACCGTAAGAGACTTAAGAGACTAGGAGCGAGGAGCAGACCTTCCCATGTCTTCCTGTCTCAACAGACCTTTCCTCCCACTCTACCAAAAAGGCTCTGTTCCCTGGAGCCAGAATTTCGACTGTGCTGTTGGAACTACGGCTGAGGTGTGTTGTGGCCTGGCTTTACTCTGGTGGGCAGTCCAGGAAACTGTTTACCATTAGCACCAAATAATGTATTGATTTTTTTTTCTTAATGACAATTTGATCTCTCAAAAGCCAGAAGAAGCAATTAGAGGAACAGCTGCTTCTAATATAACTGGAACTAACTGTAAATGTGTATCTAATGCTGTCAATGACAATTTGATCTCTCAAATGGTATTTCCACAAGAAAATACCTTCTGAGTCCCAGTTAGCCAACTTTCAAATACATTTTTGGGAGGCAATCATGTTTTAAATTGGGAACTGTCCATGGCTGCTTACTAGCATCCTTGTGTGTGCAAATGCATACAATCCTATTTAGAATGCACTTGAAGTCATTCAGCAAAAATTTGAAATTCATGTATATTAAAGAAAGTAATGAGGGCACAGGTAAGGCACATTGGTAGAGGCTGGTATTTCCAGATTAATAGTTAAAGGAGACTAAATGCAAAATAATGCTGAGAGGCCACTTAGGGTTTCAAAATACCGGATGGTATCTCTATTATAGTTAAGAGTTTCCTTGTGTAGCTGTAGGACTGAATTTAGTTCCACACTTTTGGAGAATCCTCAATTTTTTTTTTTCCTTCACGACTTTAACATACACCAATCTCTCTGTCTGTGTCTGTCCCCCCTCTTATTGGCTCACATTCCCATATGTTTTGGCTCAGATTTTCCCATAGTGCATAGCTGTGGTTGTCAAAATTGTGGGTAGTGGTTTTAAAAATTCACAAGGCAATGTACAATGTTAAATGCTATGTTTTATCGCATTTACATGCTGGGTTTCCAAGCATTATATTAAGAAAACAGAAAGACCTATTACTAATTTCTAAATTATAGTTTTTATTGCATACCTTTTATTCCATGCATTTTTTATTATTTTTCATGTGATCTCTGCTAATAATCTGTCAATTTAATTTGAGATTTCTATTTTTTTAGTATTGTTATTGATGGATTTTGATATTGCTGTTTCCAAACAAGTTAGAATATTGTGCTCCCAAACTTCTTTTAGATAACATTGCCCCTCATTCTTCTTGATGTTTATTTGGTCTTTTTCTTAAAATCAGATGAGAGGAAAGGGCTACACAGAGTGAAAGATATTTTTAAATGATATTGAAAAAAAAAAAGACTTCCTTCTGTCATCCCAGCACTTTGGTAGGCCAAGGTGGAAGGACCACTTGAGGCCAGGAATTTGAGACCAACATAGCCAGACTCTGTCTCTACAAAATACAAAATAAAAATTTAGCCAGGAGCCATGGTGCACACCTCTAGTCCCAGCTACCGGGAGACTGAGCTGGGAGGATTACTTGAGATCAGGAGCTCAAGGCTGCAGTGAGCTGATTGTGCCACTGTACTCCAGCCTGGGTGTCAGAGTGAGACCCCATTTCTAAAAAACAACCAACCAAACAATAAAATCCTTCCCAAACAGTGTCAGGATAGTAGAGGAACCAGACCAGTGCTATAGGGGTCTCTGCCAGAACTCCCTGACCCAAAGCATATTCTCCACCAGCAAGATGCCTAAAACCTTTCTCTTACAGTCACCTCATAGCCCAAGTTATCCTCAGAAAATGATTGTTTACATTTTATACTCACAGGAAGAGAGAAAGGTCTAACTTATTAGAATGACACAAAGATTTTTACAACTGTTCTTTAGATATATATATTTTTAGCTTCACTTCCAAATGCTCTTGTCCCTTCTCCTCATTCTTTTTCCTGTTCAGAGTCTGCATATTAGTTTTTGTACACTTTTATTACAGCACTTAATGACCTTGTGTTACAGTTTATTTAATAGTGTTTTTGGTTAGCACCCTTCCTTTTAGCCATAGTGTAAACTCTTTAAATGCAGAGATCCTGTCTTACTCATTTTTGTAAAATTGAGTTTCCTTCACAGTAAGTACTTAGTAGATGTTAGTTAAGAAAAATGGGAAAAGAAAATGAACTCTTCTCCAGGGAGACATAATATTCGTTCATTAATACTTCTTAATTGCATTATAGATTTTTTTCTGAGAGAAGCTAGAAGATACCAAGATTCTCGGGGATAAGAATGAAATAGAATGCTTAACATTTCATTGTGTTTATGAGAAGACAAGAGGATTATTCAGAGAACCAGGTGCTATTCAGGAAGGCCAAGTGCAGGCAGGACCCCACAGTGGTAACCTGCAGCTACCGGAGAATAGCACAAGGCTGTGTGGGCAGCCCGGATGGAAGGAGAATTCTGAAATGCAAAGGCAGCCAAGGGAGACCTTGTCAACCTCACAACTTTATCTCGATATGGTCCTGTTCTGCCTGAAGTCTTTCTTTTTTCTTTGCCAAGTTTTGTCTCCCGGTATGGTTGGTTAGAAAACCACAGAAGATGAGGACAGCTGGTGTCTGGAATTGTATGTGTTCAAATAAAGTAACTGGAGGTGGAAGGCAAGATGCCGGGACAGATGGCTCGACCCTTGAATGACCACTAGGAGGTGGGCTTGGGCTGCCCTCCTCCACCTGGCAAGATGTCATGGTGTGACAAAGGTGGGAAAATAGTGCCATGGAGGATGCCTTAGTGTAGGTCGAAAGCAGGAATGTAATGACACCACATACAACAGTGAATGCCAAAGCACACTGAGTCCATATGCAAGAAAATGCTGGACTTGGAGCACATTCAGGCATATAGATTCTTACCATGTTTTATTGTGAATTTGAAGCCCTAGGGTCAGATACACCTACTTGTTATGTGACTGTGTGGTCAATGGGAAGGTTAGAGGGTGAAGGCTGAACATTAGGGTATACTGAAAATTGCCAGGCTGGCTTCAAATGGGGCAGAGAACAAGCCCAGCCTCTGAGCTTCCTCCCATGGAATCTCTGATCTGTGGAATTCTACTACTGAGGCTTGGGGAAGTGAAAGCAGCATCCCATTGAATTTCAGCCTGTGGAATCTCAGCGAGATGTGGCTGGACCATCGGAGAAATGGGGTGAGGAAGAATAACGGATTCTGGGGACACCATGAAAATGGCCTAGATTTCAATACACTGCGTGGGTGCAGCAGTTTAACCACCAAATGATGCCAAGTAGCCATGGAAGTCATTGAACCACCATCTTGTTGGCAGTCCTGGTGGCTGCACTGTAGACATTGCCAGATTGAGCTGTGTTATTCAGCCACTGATCTGTTGAATAATGGATTATTTGGTCCATTATTGCAAAGCATGTCTATTCTATTCTATTCTATTCTATTCTATTCTATTGCTATTCTATTGTATTCTATTCTATTCTTTAGAGATTGTGGATAATTTTTTAAGCCTAATATTTGAGTTCTTGCGATTAGAGACAGTTTGGAAAGCAGCCCCATGGCTCCGGGTTCTATGACCTGGGGAGGAAAGCACACAGAGACACAGGCTTTGCTCCTAGGTTGAAACAGAAAGCATACCTGTGCTGAAGAAGCAGTGTGTGCTTTGCTGAGGACAGAGCGCCAGCCACCACAGTCCCAGGCGTGAGTTATGTCATCCCTGGCAACTTGCTATGGAGCTCAATTGGAAATTGCTTACTGGATAGAATGCCATTAGAAAGGAAGCAAAAAACCTCATGGATAAATTCATTTTCCTGTGAATCTAATTGCAAAGACTGTATAGCATTCATTTGATAAAAGCAGACTTCAGCAGCTCAAAGTTGTATCAGTCTTGGTGTTAGCTCCTTTTGAAAACTATTTCAACTCCTATTAAATGTGGGCTTTTCTCCCTGAACAAAGAAAGTGCTTTGAATGGCAGCCAGGATATCTAAGACTGTATCATATACAAATGTTACAGCAGAACCCGTTAGCAAATGCTATTCAGCCACAATGGTGGGATGAAGACCCAAAGGTCATTTACCTTTCTGACTTTTAGTTACTAGGCTCTCAAAAAATAAACACACTTGGGATGATTGGGAAATTACACCTAAGCCTGACTAGCACTGGCCAGATCGAGCAGCTAGACCTTGACACCAAATGGTTGAGAATGCATTCAATGTACTATTAAAAAAAGATATAAAGAAATGGATGCTGCGTGAATTATTACTAGGGATTATAAAATTGGAATGAAGTGTGACTACAAGAATAAGCTGTAGGGAAGAATCATACAGATGGTGTTGATGCAATGTGGTAACTCCTTGATCAGATGCTCATTATGTTAGAACGCACATTTTTGTTGTTAGAAGGCACTTTTAAAATTTCAGGGGCCTCAGGCTTCAGTTTTCCAGCTGACTCCCCTATGTTTGGGTAGACACGCGCACACACACACACACACACACACACACACACACACACACAACTGTGGCAGAATAAACATTACTGTAACTTAACATATTATATTATTTAGGTGAGATAGAGCCTCTCATAGACAGATGTAATAGAGAAAAACAAGTAGGGAGCTCTTTGTAAGTTGCTGGTGAGATGATGTCCTTGTGAACATATCTCAGACTCAGCTGAAGATGGAGAAAAAATTATAATGGGATAGATCAGTAGTTCTCAAACTTTAGGGCATCAAAATAACTTGGAAGACTAGTAAAAACACAGATTGCTGGGCCCTAACCCATATTTCTGACTCAGAAGCTTTAATCCAGAGCTTCCTGATTCTGACTTTTTGTGTTGGGGAAAAATGTGATGTTTTCTACCTTCCTGAGTTTGCAGAATATTACACTTTCTCTACGGACCTAGAGATGTTCTGTGGCCTTCATCACAAGCGGCTGTGAAAGGATGACCCTGGATTCTGAGGGCGCTTGTTGTAAGAGGGTGTGCTTTCTTCTCTGCATTTTTAGTACAGGTCCTGCCTCATCCTAAACACTTAATAAGGGTAATCCTTACACAAAATATTTATAAATAAACATTATTCATGTCTTTCTACTTTACTGCCTATTGATGCCTTAGATGTGGGTGTCTAAATTTCCATTGCTGCTAATGTAATATTAAAATTCTAACCCACACTTGTAATCCCAGCACTTTGGGAGGCCAAAGTGGGTGGATTGCTTGAGTCCAGGAGTTTGAGACCAGCCTGGGCAATGTGGTGAAACTTCATCTCTATAAAAAGTACAAAAATTAGCCAGCAGTGGTGGCACACGCGTGTAGTCCCAGCTACTCAGGAGGCTGAGGTGGGAGGATTGCTTGAGCCCAGGAGGCGGAGGTTGCAGTGAGCTGTGATGGTGCCGCTGCACTCCAGTCTGGGTGACACAATGAGACCCCATCTCAAAAAACAAACAAACAAAAAAACAAAATCGGATTCATCACATATAAACAATAGCTCTGGGAGGGCGGAGCAAGATGGCCAAATAGGAACAGCTCCAGTCTCCAATCCCAGTGCGAGCAACACAGAAGACTGGTGATTTCTGCATTTTCAACTGAGGTACTGGGGTCATCTCACTAGGGAGTGCCGGACTATTGGTGCTGGTCAGCTGCTGCAGCCCGACCAGCGAGAGCTGAAGCAGGGCGAGGCATCGCCTCACCTGGGAAGCACAAGGGGGAAGGGAATCCCTTTTCCTAGCCAGGGGAACCGAGACACACAACACCTGGAAAATCGGGTGACTCCCACCCCAATATTGCGCTTTAAGCAAACGGGCACACCAGGAGAATATATCCCACACCTGGCCGGGAGGGTCCCACGCCTACGGAGCCTCCCTCATTGCTAACACAGCAGTCTGCGATCTAACTGCAAGGCAGCAGTGAGGCTGGGGGAGGGGTGCCCGCCATTGCTGAGGCTTAAGTAGGTAAACAAAGCTGCTGGGAAGCTCGAACTGGGTGGAGCTCACAGCAGCTCAAGGAAACCTGCCTGTCTCTGTAGACTCCACCTCTGGGGACAGGGCACAGCTAAAAAACAACAGGGGAAGCAGCAGAGGCCTGTGCAGACCCAAACGATTCTGTCTGACAGCTTTGAAGAGAGCAATGGATCTCCCAACACGGAGGTTGAGATCTGAGAACGGACAGACTGCCTGCTCAAGTGGGTCCCTGACCCCTGAGTAACCTAACTGGGAGATATCCCCCACTAGGGGCAGTCTGACACCCCACACCTCACAGGGTGGAGTACACCCCTGAGAGGAAGCTTCCAAAGTAAGAATCAGACAGGTACACACGCTGTTCAGCAATATTCTATCTTCTGCAACCTCTGCTGCTGATACCCAGGCAAACAGGGTCTGGAGTGGACCTCAAGCAATCTCCAACAGACCTATAGCTGAGGGTCCTGACTGTTAGAAGGAAAACTATCAAACAGGAAGGACACCTATACCAAAACCCCATCAGTGCGTCACCATCATCAAAGACCAAAGGCAGATAAAAGCACAAAGATGGGGAAAAAGCAGGGCAGAAAAGCTGGAAATTCAAAAACTAAGAGCACATCTCCCCCTGCAAAGGAGCACAGCCCATCGCCAGCAACGAATCAAAGCTGGTCAGAGAATGACTTTGACGAGATGAGAGAAGAAGGCTTCAGTCCATCAAACTTCTCAGAGCTAAAGGAGGAATTACGTACCCAGCGCAAAGAAATTAAAATCTTGAAAAAAGAGTGGAAGAATTGACAGCTAGACTAATTAATGCAGAGAAGGTCATAAACGAAATGACAGAGATGAAAACCATGACACGAGAAATACGTGACAAATGCACAAGCTTCAGTAACCGACTCGATCAACTGGAAGAAAGAGTATCAGCGATTGAGGATCAAATGAATGAAATGAAGCGAGAAGAGAAACCAAAAGAAAAAAGAAGAAAAAGAAATGAACAAAGCCTGCAAGAAGTATGGGATTATGTAAAAAGACCAAATCTATGTCTGATTGGGGTGCCTGAAAGTGAGGGGGAAAATGGAACCAAGTTGGAAAACACTCTTCAGGATATCATCCAGGAGAACTTCCCCAACCTAGTAGGGCAGGCCAACATTCAAATTCAGGAAATACAGAGAACGCCACAAAGATACTCCTCGAGAAGAGCAACTCCAAGACACATAATTGCCAGATTCACCAAAGTTGAAATGAAGGAAAAAATCTTAAGGGCAGCCAGAGAGAAAGGTCGGGTTACCCACAAAGGGAAGCCCATCAGACTAACAGCAGATCTCTCGGCAGAAACTCTACAAGCCAGAAGAGAGTGGGGGCCAATATTCAACATTCTTAAAGAAAAGAATTTTAAACCCAGAATTTCATATCCAGCCAAACTAAGTTTCATCAGTGAAGGAGAAATAAAATCCTTTACAGATAAGCAAATGCTTAGAGATTTTGTCACCACCAGGCCTGCCTTACAAGAGACCCTGAAGGAAGCCCTAAACATGGAAAGGAACAACCGGTACCAGCCATTGCAAAAACATGCCAAAATGTAAAGACCATCGAGGCTAGGAAGAAACTGCATCAACTAATGAGCAAAATAACCAGTTAATATCATAATGGCAGGATCAAGTTCACACATAACAATATTAACCTTAAATGTAAATGGACTAAATGCTCCAATTAAAAGACACAGACTGGCAAACTCGATAAAGAGTCAAGACCCATCAGTCTGCTGTATTCAGGAGACCCATCTCACATGCAGGGACATACACAGGCTCAAAATAAAGCGATGGAGGAGGAAGATCTACCAAGCAAATGGAGAACAAAAAAAAGCAGGGGTTGCAATCCTAGTCTCTGATAAAACAGACTTTAAACCATCAAAGATCAAAAGAGACAAAGAAGGCCATTACATAATGGTAAAGGGATCAATTCAACAGGAAGAGCTAACTCTCCTAAATATCTATGCACCCAATACAGGAGCACCCAGATTCATAAAGCAAGTCCTTAGAGACTTACAAAGAGACTTAGACTCCCATACAATAATAATGGGAGACTTCAACACTCCACTGTCAACATTAGACAGATCAACGAGACAGAAAGTTAACAAGGATATCCAGGAATTGAGCTCATTTCTGCACTAAGCGGACTTAATAGACATCTATAGAACTCTCCACCCCAGATCAACAGAATATACATTCTTCTCAGCACCACATCGCACTTATTCCAAAATTGACCACATAATTGGAAGTAAAGCACTCCTCAGCAAATGTAAAAGAACAGAAATTATAACAAACTGTCTCTCAGACCACAGTGCAATCAAACTAGAACTCAGGACCAAGAAACTCAATCAAAACCGCTCAACTATATGGAAACTGAACAACCTGCTCCTGAATGACTACTGGGAACATAACGAAATGAAGGCAGAAATAAAGATGTTCTTTGAAACCAATGAGAACAAAGATACAACATACCAGAATCTCTGGGACACATTGAAAGCAGTGTGTAGAGGGAAATTTATAGCACTAAATGTCCACAAGAGAAAGCAGGAAAGATCTAAAATTGACACTCTAACATCACAATTAAAAGAACTAGAGAGGCAAGAGCAAACACATTCAAAAGCTAGCAGAAGGCAAGAAATAACTAAGATCAGAGCAGAACTGAAGGAGATAGAGACACAAAAAACCCTCCAAAAAATCAATGAATCCAGGAGTTGGTTTTTTGAAAAGATCAACAAAATTGACAGACTGCTAGCAAGACTAATAAAGAAGAAATTAGAGAGGAATCAAATAGACGCAATAAAAAATGATAAAGGGGATATCACCACTGACCCCACAGAAATACAAACTACCATCAGAGAATACTATAAACACCTCTACGCAAATCAACTAGAACATCTAGAAGAAATGGATAATTTCCTGGACACTTACACTCTTCCAAGACTAAACCAGGAAGAAGTTGAATCCCTGAATAGACCAATAGCAGGCTCTGAAATTGAGGCAATAATTAATAGCCTACCCACCAAAAAAAGTCCAGGACCAGATGGATTCACAGCTGAATTCTACCAGAGGTACAAGGAGGAGCTGGTACCATTCCTTCTGAAACTATTCCAATCAATAGAAAAAGAGGGAATCCTCCCTAACGCATTTTATGAGGCCAACATCATCCTGATACCAAAGCCTGGCAGAGACACAACAAAAAAAGAGAATTTTAGACCAATATCCCTGATGAACATCGATGCAAAAATTCTCAATAAAATACTGGCAAACCAGATTCAGCAGCACATCAAAAAGCTTATCCACTATGATCAAGTGGGCTTCATCCCTGGGATGCAAGGCTGGTTCAACATTCGCAAATCAATAAACGTAATCCAGCATATAAACAGAACCAAAGACAAGAGCCACATGATTATCTCAATAGATGCAGTAAAGGCTTTTAACAAAATTCAACAGCCCTTCATGCTAAAAACGCTCAATAAATTCGGTATTGATGGAACGTACCTCAAAATAATAAGAGCTATTTATGACAAACCCACAGCTAATATCATACTGAATGGGCAAAAACTGGAATAATTCCCTTTGAAAACTGGCCCAAGACAGGGATGCCCTCTCTCACCACTCCTATTCAACATAGTCTTGGAAGTTCTGGCTAGGGCAATCAGGCAAGAGAAAGAAATCAAGGGTATTCAGTTAGGAAAAGAAGAAGTCAAATTGTCCCTGTTGGCAGATGACATGATTGTATATTTAGAAAACCCCACTGTCTCAGCCCAAAATCTCCTTAAGCTGATGAGCAACTTCAGCAAAGTCTCAGGATACAAAATTAATGTGCAAAAATCACAAGCATTCTTATACACCAGTAACAGACAAACAGAGAGCCAAATCAGGAATGAACTTCCATTCACAATTACTTCAAAGAGAATCAAATACCTAGGAATCCAACTTACAAGGGATGTAAAGGACCTCTTCAAGGAGAACTACAAACCACTGCTCAGTGAAATCAAAGAGGACACAAACAAATGGAAGAACATACCATGCTCATGGATAGGAAGAATCAATATCGTGAAAATGGCCATACTGCCCAAGGTTATTTATAGATTCAATGCCATCCCCATCAAGCTACCAATGAGTTTCTTCACAGAATTGGAAAAAACGGCTTTAAAGTTCATATGGAACCAAAAAAGAGCCCGCATTGCCAAGACAATCCTAAGTCAAAAGGACAAAGCTGGAGGCGTCACGCTACCTGACTTCAAACTATACTACAAGGCTGCAGTAACCAAAACAGCATGGTACTGGTACCAAAACAGAGATATAGACCAATGGAACAGAACAGAGTCCTCAGAAATAATACCACACATCTACAGCCATCTGATTTTTGACAAACCTGAGAGAAACAAGAAATGGGGAAAGGATTCCCTATTTAATAAATGGTGCTGGGAAAATTGGCTAGCCATAAGTAGAAAGCTGAAACTGGATCCTTTCCTTACTCCTTATAGGAAGATTAATTCAAGATGGATTAGAGACTTAAATGTTAGACCCAATGCCATAAAAACCCTAGAAGAAAACCTAGGTAGTACCATTCAGGACATAGGCATGGGCAAGGACTTCATGTCTAAAACACCAAAAGCAACGGCAGCAAAAGCCAAAATTGACAAATGGGATCTCATTAAACTAAAGAGCTTCTGCACAGCAAAAGAAACTACCATCAGAGTGAACAGGCAACCTACAGAATGGGAGAACATTTTTGCAATCTACTCATCTGACAAAGGGCTAATATCCAGAATCTACAAAGAACTCAAACAAATATACAAGAAAAAAACAAACAACCTCATCAAAAAGTGGGCAAAGGATATGAACAGACATTTCTCAAAAGAAGACATTCATACAGCCAACAGACACATGAAAAAATGCTCATCATCACTCGCTATCAGAGAAATGCAAATCAAAACCACAATGAGATACCATCTCACACCAGTTAGAATGGCAATCATTAAAAAGTCAGGAAACAACAGGTGTTGGAGAGGATGTGGAGAAATAGGAACACTTTTACACTGTTGGTGGGATTGTAAACTAGTTCAACCATTATGGAAAACAGTATGGCAATTTCTCAAGGATCTAGAACTAGATGTACCGTATGACCCAGCCATCCCACTACTGGGTATATACCCAAAGGATTATAAATCATGCTGCTATAAAGACACATGCACACGTATGTTTATTGCGGCACCATTCACAATAGCAAAGACTTGGAATCAACCCAAATGTCCATCTGTGACAGACTGGATTAAGAAAATGTGGCACATATACACCATGGAATACTATGCAGCCATAAAAAAGGATGTTTGCGTCCTTTGTAGGAACATGGATGCAGCTGGAAACCATCATTCTTAGCAAACTATCACAAGAACAGAAAACCAAACACCGCATATTCTCACTCATAGGTGGGAACTGAACAATGAGATCACTTGGACTCGGGAAGGGGAACATCACACATCGGGGCCTATCATGGGGAGGGGGGAGGGGGAAGGGATTGCATTGGGAGTTATACCTGATATAAATGATGAATTGATGGGTGCTGATGAGTTGATGGGTGCAGCACACCAACATGGCACAAGTATACATATGTAACAAACCTGCACGTTATGCACATGTACCCTAGAACTTAAAGTATAATAAAAAAAATAAAATAAAATTAAAAAAAAATAGCTCTGTCTCACTTCTGCAAGGTGAATGAATGAATTAATAAAACTCTGGGGGAATTGGTCCTAACAGTGAAACTTTTGAGATATCTGGCAATGTTTATTGCATATAAATATTTACTGCCAGATTGTTCTACATTTTTGTAACAATTTATTTTCCCTCTACTTTTTCTTCCTGATACTCTTGCCGAGTTGGAAGTAACTCTTCTTAAAAAAATTTTCTCAAAGTATCTGCATTTAAAAAAAGTGTTGAATTTTGCGTGCATTTAATAGCAGAAACTGATCTCTCCTTGTTGCTTTGAGTTTCTTTAATTATGAAGTCTATCTTTTTTGTTGTATGTATTGGTGTGATGGTTAATACTGAGTGTCAACTTGATTGGATTGAAGGATGCAAAGTCTTGATCCTGGGTGTGTCTGTGTAGGTGTTGCCAAAGGAGATTAACATTTGAGTCAGTGGGCTGGGGAAGGCAGACTCACCCTTAATCTGGTGGGCACCATCTAGTCAGCTGCCAGCGAATATAAAGTCGTCAGAAAAATGTGAAAAGGTGAGATGGGCCCAGCCTCCCAGCCTACATCTTTCTCCTGTGTTAGATGCTTCCTGTCCTCAAACATCAGACTCCAAATTCTTCAGTTTTGGGACTCGGACTGGCTCCCCTTGCTCCTCAAGCTTGCAGACAGTCTATTGTGGGACCTTGTGATCATGTAAGTTAAAACTTAATAAACTCCCATATATGTATATACACACACACACCCACAGGCACACTCTCATATATATATACACTCCCATATATCTATACATACTCCTATATATATGTATACTCCCATATATATGTATACTCTCATATATATATACACACACTCCTGTGTGTGTGTATATATACTCATATATATATATACTCCCGTGTGTGTGTGTGTATGTGTATGTATATATATATATATATATATATATACATAAATTCTATTAGTTCTGTTCCTCTAGGGAACCCTGAGTAATACAATTGGTGTTTCTTCTTTTGTAAAGTTTTTGTTCTTTGGCTTTCCTAAGTTTTCTTTTGAGGTGTTTTATTTCTTTATTTTTTTGAGATGAAGTCTCACTCTATCACCCAGGCTGGAGTGCAGTGGTGTGATCTTAGTTCACTGCAACCTCCACCTCCCAGGTTCAAGCGATTCTCCTGCCTCAGCCTCCTGAGTAGATAGAATTACAGATGCCCACCACCACACCTAGCTAATGTTTGCATTTTCAGTAGAGACAAGCTTTCACCATCATGGCCAGGCTGGTCATGAACTCCTGACCTCAAGTGATCCGTCCACGTCAGCCTCCCAAAGTGCTGGGATTACAGGTGTGAACCACCGCACCCGGCCTTGAGGTGTTTTATATATTTTTCTCCTTATTGAGTTCTAAGAACTTTTTCTACATTGAGAATATTAACCCTCAGTTTGACGAGTATATTGCAGTCTCCCCACCAAGTTTGTTGTTTGCCTTATAAATTTGCTTATAGTGTTCTGTCATATAAAAGGTTTATATATATAGTAGTCAATGAATCTATGTGTTCCTTTTATGAATTCTGCTTTTGCATGCATACCTGATTTCTGGGAGCTTTCTTGCTGATATCTTTCAAGCCTTCAATGTATATTAATTTACATAATTGCCTTGTGTCCATTTGGGGGAACATTGTCTCATTAAAATGACCTGTCACTTTTCCTTCTCAAGTTCCTGTGTCCGCCTTTCCTAATGAAGTATGCTTTGATTTTTTTTCACAAATACCCCAAACCACTCACTACTGATCCCAGCATTATCTTTTAGTGCAGCAGTGAACAATCGCCAGTCTGCTGAAGTTCGCTGCCTTAAAGTTATTTTCAGATGACAAAAAAAGAGAGGGAAATTAGTTTAACAGGCTGGACCTCTTTTTGAGAAGATTAGAGAGAGTCTAAACATCTTTTTCTGAAAGGTGATCTTGCCTGAGAGAAATCATAATGACTAAAATAAAAGGCGTCTCTTGCATCTCCTGTAGGCCTTCAGCACATTTTAATCCTAATTAAAGAAGAAGTCCGAGGGAGCCTTTCCAAAAGGAGCTGATTATAACCCCAGCTCCATATGGAACACATGGAAGGTTACTGCTGCAGTTGTTGAGCATTATAGCACAAGATAGATGCTTTAAATGTCTCTATACTAAGCACACATTGAAAAATGCTTTCTTGAACTTGGCTGTATGGGAGTCCTTTAGGGTTTTTAATACCAGGGGGACAAGTTTTTTTTAATACCAGTAGCCCCCCTTATTCCTTTAAGCCTTGGCTATGCATTTTTATGCATGGATATTTCATGAAACCTTTAAAGTTGAGTGCCCTGGTTACATCTTTGATACAGGACATAGTACCTGGTTTTAAATCTTTATCTTTGGGCAGTGGGGTTCTTATTGACTGGGTGGAGATGGAAATTAGTGGCTTCCAAGTCACAACTTGCTGGGGACAATAAGTGAAAGGTCGATGGAGATAAGTACAAACATTATTAATGTCTGATCCAGAGTAAGTTGTTGTGCGAACCTATGTTCTCAACAGAAAGATCGGTATCAGGCAGGACTAGAGATCTTGTTTTTTCAAAGCTGAAATAAGATTTTGGTGTTGTCTCAGCAGAAAATTATAGATGTTTTAATGGTTAACATTTTTTCTCCCCTACCAGTCTAATACAATTTTTCCCAATTGTAACCAACCATAGTAAAGGCCAATGCAAAAACAGGAGAGAACAAGCACATGTCACTGAAATCTGAAGATAATCTCACATTCCAAATTAGCTAATAGTTTCCTATTCTTACCTTCATTCCAATTCAGCTCTCAAAAACTATGCAGTAATATGTGTTAGCACAAGTCCGAAGGGAACCCAAGTGAAGAGAGTGAGAGAGCCCAAATCCAGAATGCCCTGGTTCTGCCCTGGCCTCTCAATGCACTAGTAGGTTTAAAAGGGACCAAGGTGGGTGGATCACTTGAGTTCAGGAGTTTGAGACCAGCTTGGCCAACATGGTGAAACCCCGTCTTTACTAAAAATACAAAAATTAGCTGGGCATGGTGGTGTGTGCCTGTAATCCCAGCTACTTGGGAGACTGAGGCAGGAGAATCGCTTGAATGCTTAAACCCTGGAGGCGGAGGCTGCAGTGAGCTAAGATTGCGCCACTTCACTCCAGCCTAGGTGACAGAGGGAGACTCCATCTCAAAAACAAACAAACAGGTAAACAAACAAACAAAAACGGGAGAAAGGTAGAGAGGACACCTTTGGGCAGTGACCAGGATCAAGAGACAAGAGTGGTTGCTGCCACCTCTTCTGGGTCCTTGAGGGAAGATATGCACAGGGGAACATTTGATTCTTCATTGAGGCTTTGGGCCCTAAACCCACTGTAGTTTCCCAAGTGAACTTGGCATCTGCAAAACTTCCTGACTGTTTTGCTCATATGAGGCAGGCTCCAGTGGTGTGGATGATGCCTTTCTTGCTAGGCCATCTGCTCCTCACTTATTCTTGGATAGGAATGTTAATGTGAATACCTCACAAGTAGAAGATGATATTCTCACTCTAGGTTAGGACAGTCCCAAAGCACCTGAAGACACGTTGTTACATTGGATTTTTAAGTTAAGGCTGGGGAGACATGTGAGAATGCAAGGAGAACTCCAAAGCCTAAAACAGTTGTACCTGTGGCTTAGAATACTATGTGATGCCGCCAACTTCTGCAAACTTGAAAAGCCGAGTTTGTGAGAAAAGAAATTCAGAGGCTTACATTAACCAATAGAAAAAGGATGGTGCTTTATTTTGGTGATAATTAATTGGTAATTGTTTGGTAAGGTGGGGACAGGTTTTCCCAACCAGGTATAAAATAGTTAAATTAACTACAGAGATTCTAGTCCAAAAAGACTGAGATTCAATCGTTAGCAAATATTTACACAGCACCAACTAGATGCCAGGCACTGTTCTACGTGTGTGGAATATATTAGTTAACAAAGATGGCAAAGATTTATATTCTTGGAAAGTTAAATTCTTGTGAACACAATTCATGTAAAGGTAAATGAATTCTACTATATGATAGAGGACAATAAATGCTATAGGAAAAAGTAGACAGGCCGGGCGCGGTGGGTCATGTCTGTAATCCCAGCAATTTGGGAGGCTGAGGTGGGTGGATCACCTGGAGCCAGGAGTTCAAGACCAGCCTGACAAACATGGTGAAACCCGTCTCTACAAAAAAACCCTAAAAAATGCCACCAGGTGTGGTAGTGAGTACCTGTAATCCCAGCTACTGGGAGGCTGAGGCAGGAGAGTTGCTGGAACCCAGGAGCAGGAGGTTGAAGTGAGCCGAGATCACACCACTACACTCGAGCCTGGGTGACAAGAGCGAAACTCCATCTCAAAAAAAAAAAAAAAAAAAAAATGTAGAGGGAGATAAAGCAGTTCAGGGATGCCAACAGGAGGCAGTTTGTGGTATTAAATGAGTATTTAGGGTAGGCCTCATTGACGAAGTAAGGTTTGATTAACATCTTGAAATAGGCACCAAGCACACACCTGAGGAAGAACATTCTAGGTGGAAGGAACAGCTGATGCTAATATCTTCACGGTCTCATGGGGTTTGTGCCTGGCTTGTTTGAGAAATAGCAAAGAGACCAATGGGTGGCAGGGAGTTGGTAGGAAGAGGTAAGAGAAATGTTGGGAATGGGGTAGTAGCTCTTGGGGTTTTGCAGGGCACTGTGAAGAGTTTTTTGAAATGGACACATATTACAGAGATGTGAGATACATTCTAGATAGTATGTTGAAGATAGACTGTAGAGCAGAAGAATAGAAACAGGAAGGCTGGGTGCCGTGGCTCACGCCTATAATCCCAGCACTTTGAAAGGCTGAGGTGGGAGGATCTCTGGAGACCAGGAATTTGAGAGCAGCCTGAACAATAAAACCAGATCCCCTCTTTACAAAGAAATTTAAAAATTAGCTGAGCTTGGTGGTGCATGCCTGTAGTCTCAGCTGCTCGGTAGGCTGAGGTGGTCGGACCACTTGAGCCTGGGAGGTCAAGGCTGCAGTGAGCTTTGATTGTATCACTGCACTCCAGCCTGAGCAACAGAGTGAGCTGCTGTCCCCCAAAACATAAAATAACATAAAATAAGGTATAGGGAGAGACCAGTTAGGAGGTTACTGGGATAATCCAGCAAGAGATTATGGTGTTTCTTATCAGAGTGGTAGCAGAGGAGGCAGTGAGAAGGTAGAAAAGTGATATATCTATTTTTGCAGATAGAACCAATATGAATTCTTAATAGATCCAGTTGAGTGAAGGAAGAAAAGAGTCAAGGATGCTTTAAGAATATTGTCCAGATCAATGAGAAGAATGGAATTCTTATCAAGGGAGACATGAAATGCTGTGCCAGGTTTGAGAGAATGAAGATCAGAAGTTCAATATGGGGTATATTGAGATTGAGATGCCTATAACACAGTCTTATATACGAGTCTGGAGTTAGAAAGAGGAGTCTGGTGAGAAATTTGAATGTGGGAACTCTCAGCGTACAGATGGCATTGAACACCATAAGCTGAATGGAATCTCCAAGGAAACAAATGCAGACTGAGAAGAAAAGAAGACTAAAGATTGAGTCCTGGGTGATTGCACCATTAAAAGACAAAGGAGAAGACTCGGAAACAGCAAAGAAGACTGATGAGAAGCAACCAAGGGTGTTGAAAAGAAAGGAAGAGAATGTGATGTCCTGGAAGACGAGTGAAAAAGGGTGTTTCAAAAATGAGAGTAATCAACTGTGTGAAATACTGCTAATAGGTTACATGAGATGAAAACCAGTGGCCAATGGAAAAAGAAGTTTTGTTTTTATTTTTGATTTTTTTGAGACAAAGTCTCACTCTGTCTTCCAGGCTGGCAAAGAGTGGTGCAATCTCAGCTCACTGCAGCCTCCATCTCCCAGGTTCAAGCAATTCTCCTGCCTCAGCCTCCTGAGTAGCATGCATCACCAGGCCCAGCTAATTTTTGTACTTTTAGTAGAGATGGGGTTTCACTGTGTTGGCCAGGCTGGTCGTGAACTCCTGACCTCAAATGATCCACCTTCCTTGGCCTCCCAAAGTGCTGGGATTATAGGCGTGCGCCACCGCCCCCAGCTGGAAAAAGAAACTTTAATGGAAACATGGGACGCAAAAGCCTGATTGAAATGGGTTCAAAGAGAACAGGCATTGGAAGCAACAGGTATTGATAATTCTTCAACAAAGTTTTGCTGCAAACGGGAACAGAACTGTAGTGTGCAGCTGATGGGAGAAGGTAAGTCAAGAGAAAAATTATTTCTTATGCTTGGAAAAATTATTCATGTTTGTTTTCTCATGAGATGATCTAGGAGGGAGTAAAAAAATTATGGGAGAGTTATTGAAATAATTTCCTTGGATAGACTAGAGAGAATGAAATCTGATAATTAAATGAAGGAATTGCCTGAGGATAAGGACATGAGATGAGTGTGGACTGCATCAATGAGCTCCCTCGTTCTCTGGCTTCCTGCTGGGTTCAGCTTCTGGAAGGTGACAGTGGAGATCAGAAAGAGGCCTCGGCTTCCCCTAGTGGTATTTTTTAGTATTTTTTGTAGAGAGGGGTTTAACCATGTTGGTCAGGTTGGTCATCACTCCTGACTCCAGGTGATCCGCCCACCTCGGCCTCCCAAAGTGCTGGGATTACAGGCATGACCCACTGTGCCCGGCCCGTCCACTTTTTTCTATAGCATTTATTGCCCTCTGTCATATAATAAAATTCATTTACCTTTACATGAATTGTACTCATAAGAATTGAACTTCCCAAGAACATAAATCTTTGTCATCTTTGCTCATTAATATCTTCCACACACCTAGAACAGAGCCTGACATCTAGTTGGTGCTATATAAATATTTGCTAATGATTGAATCTCAGTCTTTTTGGATTATAATCTCTGCAAAGAATGAGATACATTTGATCCCCTTGGCTCCCTCCTTCAGTAGAGAGTAGCATTTCTCTACTGAAAGCCATGGTTCTTAGTAGGTGGCCTTTTTCATACCTCTCTCTCCCCTGTCCCTACAGACCTAGTTCCATGCTCTCCTTTGTTATTTTGTTGTTCCTTTGTTCACCACCATCCCTTGTAACCACCCTAGATCCTGACCATTCCTTTGTAAATAATTCCTTTATTAAACTCAACTGCCCAGTTTGAGTGTGGCCATCTGGTTCCTGCAGACCCCTGACACAATCAGGGGTGTCTTAGTTATTTTGAGATATTATCACAAGATACCTGGGTGGCTTAAACAAGAAACATTTATTTTTCACAGTTCTAAAGCCTGGAAGTCAGAGATCAGCATGCCCACATGGTCAAGTTCTGGTGAGAACCCTCTTCCTGGTTACGGATGTCTGCCTTCTTACCCTGTTCTCCCGTGGTGGAGAGAGTGAGCTAGCTCTCTGTTCTTTTTTTTATAAGGGTACTAATCCCATCCTGAAGCCTCTACCTTCATGACCTCAGCTACACCCCCCAAAATCCCACCTCCAAATACTATCACATTGGGGAATAGGGTTTCAACATACAAATTTAGGGAGAACCCATTTGGTCTATAGCAAGACGGTATTCTTCTGCATGAAGACCTCATTCCTCATTTAAATTGGGAAATGGAATAGCAGTGATTCCAGAAGCAGATAAAGATGTATTTACAGTGCACACCCTTCAGATGACTCATCCCACTGGCTGGTGATCTTTCACCGTGGGTACTAGTTGAGTGTGAGTGGCTTGAACCACCTGTGGGCTCACTGATCCCCGTACTGATTCTTCTCTCACTGTGCCATCTGAGTATGTGCTGGGGACACCATCCTTTATCAGACAGATGCTGGATCAGTCCCTGAATCTACTGAGTCAGAACCTAGGAGGATGAGGCACAGTTTAACCAACCCCCTAGATGATTCTGACCCACATCCAGGCTTGGCACATTGGGCTACTCTTGAATTCCCAGACCTTTTCAGTGGCCATATTTGGAATCCAATTTTCAATATTGAAACCATATTCTTCTTTTAAATTCCAATTAGGATTTTAAATTAATGCAAAAATGAAAGGGAAAAACACAAGAGTTTTTTTCCTACAGCAATAGAAAACTTTTTTCTCATGTAAAACGCTGGAAAGATAAAGTGGTGCCATAAAAGCAAGATAGTCTGAACATTTGTGGGAACCTGGGGGCGGTGATTATTTCCATTCTAGGGAAGTAATGCATATTTCATTCTTCACAGTTTGAGAAAAGCTATTGTGACTGAGATGTACATTTCTTAATTCAGAAATACAAGACTGTCAGAGCAGGCTTTAGGTTCACATGGTCAGTCATACTCTTGATTATGGAAGAGAATCTAAAGACAAGAAGTGAAGAAAACAAGGTCTTAAAAGAAGTTAGCCATCTGAGCAAATTTTGTGAATATTTGTAAAATATAGATGTTATTGATCTTAGATATTGTAACTGCACACTACACAACAATTATACTACATGTCAAATTATTAATAAAATGTTCACTTGATATAACTTTATAATGTCATTTTATTTTATTTTTTCGAGATGGAATCTTGCTTTGTTGCCCAGGCTGAGTGTAGTGACATGATCTTGGCTCACTGCAACCTCTGCCTACCAGGTTCAAGCGAGTCTCCTGCCTCAGCTTCCCAAGTAGCTGGGATTACAGGTGTGTGCCACAATGCCTGGCTAATTTTTGTATTTTCAGTAGAGACGGGGTTTCACTATGTTGGTCAGGCTGGTCTTGAACTCCTGACCTCAGGTGATTTGCCTACCTTGGCCTCTCAAAGTGGTGAGATTACAGGCATGAACCACTGCGCCCGGCCTATAATGTCATTTTAAATTTACAAATCTGATTCCATGTTCCCCAGCATGAATAGCCAGGAAGAGATAGAGGCTTTCATCTGAGGGTGGAGACTGAGCCACATAGCCTGCAGAAGCCCTAGAAGGGACTGACACAAATATAAGCTGGTATTCTGGAGGTGGGATTGGCAATGCAAACAGCGGTGAGGGAGCAGAGGATGTGCCTTGAAGAGTCAGCACCCTTGGGGGATACATCAGAGTGTTGGAGAGGTGCTTCTTTATGAAGCTCTAGGCTGTATCCATGGACACTTTTCTCCCACCATCAGTCTCTCCAGTTATATTTTTATGCAAGATTCTGAGTGACCAAGGCATCCTAATCACACCCATTGGGCTTCAGGATGGCAGAACAGCAGCCCTAATTGGGGATTTCCTGCTAGTGGTGCTTGATTTGTCTCCATAGACAAAGCCACTTACAGAGATGAGAAATGAGTAACTCTTTCAACAAAAGAACTCGGCTATAAAAAGAGGATATATGACTATATGATAGGGATAATGGACTCACATGTGTTGCTTTAATATTACGCTGATTTATTAAACCATAACAACTTCCTCTTGAAACATAATATAAATAATATATGATTTCTTTAAAATGTCTATATTCCCTTACCAGACAGTAAGTCTCTTTAGGGGAGGAGCTGTCTGATTCATTTTTGTTTCCTCGAGAGCATTTGCATATAGAATGTATTCAATAAATAAATGTTTGGTGATGATTAGGTTAATAATAGTATTAAAACTTGATGAATTGGTAAATTATTTGAATTGAGGGGCAGGGAAAAAAGTTTTCCAGTTAAAAATGATCATGATGATAAATATTAAACATTTTTTGAGGGGGAGCATTCTTGATAATTTTGAGTATCTGGTAGAACACAAATAAAGTGTTTATAAAATGTCAGAATGAATCCAAGGGAGAACCATCAGGAGTCATTTTGTTCAAGAGGTAAGGGGTAGACAAAGTCATAAACCTGAATGAATTTTAGAGGGAAATAAAGAAAAGGATGAAGAAAGAAAAAAAATTCAGACAGAAAAAGAAAATCAGACTTAAGAGATAGAAATCTGGGTGAATCTGGAATGCTGGAAAGAAAAATTATTGTTTTTTTATTTTTATTTTTATTTTTATTTTTATTATACTTTAAGTTCTAGGGTGCATGTGCATAGCGTGCAGGTTTGTTACATATGTATACTTGTGCCATGTTGGTGTGCTGCACCCATCAACTCGTCAGCACCCATCAAGTCATCATTTATATCATGTATAACTCCCCAATGCAATTCCTCCCCCCTCCCCCCTCCCCATGAAAGGCCCCAGTGTGTGATGTTCCCCTTCCCGAGTCCAAGTGATCTCATTGTTCAGTTCCCACCTATGAGTCAGAACATGTGGTGTTTGGTTTTCTGTTCTTGTGATAGTTTGCTAAGAATGATGGTTTCCAGCTGCATCCATGTCCCTACAAAGGACGCAAACTCATCCTTTTTCATGGCTGCATAGTATTCCATGGTGTATATGTGCCACATTTTCTTAATCCAGTCTGTCACAGATGGACATTTGGGTTGATTCCAAGTCTTTGCTATTGTGAATAGTGCCACAATAAACATACGTGTGCATGTGTCTTTGTAGTAGAATAATTTATAATCCTTTGGGTATATACCCAGTAGTGGGATGGCTGGGTCATACGGTACATCTAGTTCTAGATCCTTGAGGAATTGCCATACTGTTTTCCATAATGGTTGAACTAGTTGACAATCCCACCAACAGTGTAAAAGTGTTCCTATTTCTCCACATCCTCTCCAACACCTGTTGTTTCCCGATTTTTTAATGATTACCATTCTAACTGGTGTGAGATGGTATCTCATTGTGGTTTTGATTTGCATTTCTCTGATGGCGAGTGATGATGAGCATTTTTTCATGTGTCTGTTGGCTGTATGAATGTCTTCTTTTGAGAAATGTCTGTTCATATCCTTTGCCCACTTTTTGATGGGGTTGTTTGTTTTTTTCTTGTATATTTGTTTGAGTTCTTTGTAGATTCTGGATATTAGCCCTTTATCAGATGAGTAGGTTGCAAAAATTTTCTCCCATTCTGTAGGTTGCCTGTTCACTCTGATGGTAGTATCTTTTGCTGTGCAGAAGCTCTTTAGTTTAATGAGATCCCATTTGTCAATTTTGGCTTTTGCTGCCGTTGCTTTTGGTGTTTTAGACATGAAGTCCTTGCCCATGCCTATGTCCTGAATGGTACTACCTAGATTTTCTTCTGGGGTTTTTATGGTATTAGGTCTAACATTTAAGTCTCTAATCCATCTTGAATTAATCTTCGTATAAGGAGTAAGGAAAGGATCCAGTTTCAGCTTTCTAATTGTGGCTAGCCAATTTTCCCAGCACCATTTATTAAATAGGGAATCCTTTCCCCATTTCTTGTTTCTCTCAGGTTTGTCAGAGGTCAGATGGTTGTAGATGTGTGGTATTATTTCCGAGGACTCTGTTCTGTTCCATTGGTCTATATCTCTGTTTTGGTACCAGTACCATGCTGTTTTGGTTACTGTAGCCTTGTAGTATAGTTTGAAGTCAGGTAGTGTGACGCCTCCAGCTTTGTCCTTTTGACTTAGGATTGTCTTGGCAATGCGGGCTCTTTTTTGGTTCCATATGAACTTTAAAGCCGTTTTTTCCAATTCTGTGAAGAAACTCATTGGTAGCTTGATGGGGATGGCATTGAATCTATAAATAACCTTGGGCAGTATGGCCATTTTCACGATATTGATTCTTCCTATCCATGAGCATGGTATGTTCTTCCATTTGTTTGTGTCCTCTTTGATTTCACTGAGCAGTGGTTTGTAGTTCTCCTTGAAGAGGCCCTTTACATCCCTTGTAAGCTGGATTCCTAGGTATTTGGTTCTCTTTGAAGCAATTGTGAATGGAAGTTCATTCCTGACTTGGCTCTCTGTTTGTCTGTTACTGGTGTATAAGAATGCTTGTGATTTTTGCACATTAATTTTGTATCCTGAGACTTTGCTGAAGTTGCTTATCAGCTTAAGGAGATTTTGGGCTGAGACAATGGGGTTTTCTAAATATACAATCATGTCATCTGCCAACAGGGACAATTTGACTTCTTCTTTTCCTAACTGGATACCCTTTATTTCTTTCTCTTGCCTGATTGCCCTAGCCAGAACTTCCAAGACTATGTTGAATAGGAGTGGTGAGAGAGGGCATCCCTGTCTTGTACCAGTTTTCAAAGGGAACTTTTCCAGTTTTTGCCCATTCAGTATGATATTAGCTGTGGGTTTGTCATAAATAGCTCTTATTATTTTGAGGTACGTTCCATCAATACCGAATTTATTGAGCGTTTTTAGCATGAAGGGCTGTTGAATTTTGTCAAAAGCCTTTTCTGCATCTATTGAGATAATCATGTGGTTCTTGTCTTTGGTTCTGTTTATATGCTGGATTACGTTTATTGATTTGCGAATGTTGAACCAGCCTTGCATCCCAGGGATGAAGCCCACTTGATCATAGTGGATAAGCTTTTTGATGTGCTGCTGAATCTGGTTTGCCAGTATTTTATTGAGAATTTTTGCATCGATGTTCATCAGGGATATTGGTCTAAAATTCTCTTTTTTTGTTGTGTCTCTGCCAGGCTTTGGTATCAGGATGATGTTGGCCTCATAAAATGAGTTAGGGAGGATTCCCTCTTTTTCTATTGATTGGAATAGTTTCAGAAGGAATGGTACCAGCTCCTCCTTGTACCTCTGGTAGAATTCAGCTGTGAATCCATCTGGTCCTGGACTTTTTTTGGTGGGTAGGCTATTAATTGTTGCGTCAATTTCAGAGCCTACTATTGGTCTATTCAGGGATTCAACTTCTTCCTGGTTTAGTCTTGGGAGAGTGTAAGTGTCCAGGAAATTATCCATTTCTTCTAGATGTTCTAGTTGATTTGCGTAGAGGTGTTTATAGTATTCTCTGATGGTAGTTTGTATTTCTGTGGGGTCCGTGGTGATATCCCCTTTATCATTTTTTATTGCGTCTATTTGATTCCTCTCTCTTTTCTTCTTTATTAGTCTTGCTAGAGGTCTGTCAATTTTGTTGATCTTTTCAAAAAACCAACTCCTGGATTCATTGATTTTTTGGAGGGTTTTTTGTGTCTCTATCTCCTTCAGTTCTGCTCTGATCTTAGTTATTTCTTGCCTTCTGCTAGCTTTTGAATGTGTTTGCTCTTGCCTCTCTAGTTCTTTTAATTGTGATGTTAGAGTGTCAATTTTAGATCTTTCCTGCTTTCTCTTGTGGGCATTTAGTGCTATAAATTTCCCTCTACACACTGCTTTAAATGTGTCTCAGAAATTCTGGTATGTTGTATCTTTGTTCTCATTGGTTTCAAGGAACATCTTTATTTCCGCTTTCATTTCGTTATGTTCCCAGTAGTCATTCAGGAGCAGGTTGTTCAGTTTCCATGTAGTTGAGCAGTTTTGATGGAGTTTCTTAGTCCTGAGTTCTAGTTTGATTGCACTGTGGTCTGAGAGACAGTTTGTTATAATTTCTGTTCTTTTACATTTGCTGAGGAGTGCTTTACTTCCAATTATGTGGTCAATTTTGGAATAAGTGCGATGTGGTGCTGAGAAGAATGTATATTCTGTTGATTTGGGGTGGAGAGTTCTATAGATGTCTATTAGGTCTGCTTGGTGCAGAGATGAGTTCAATTCCTGGATATCCTTGTTAACTTTCTGTCTCGTTGATCTGTCTAATGTTGACAGTGGGGTGTTGAAGTCTCCCATTATTATTGTATGGGAGTCTAAGTCCCTTTGTAAGTCTCTAAGGACTTGCTTTATGAATCTGGGTGCTCCTGTATTGGGTGCATATATATTTCGGATAGTTAGCTCTTCCTGTTGAATTGATCCCTTTACGATTATGTAATGGCCTTCTTTGTCTCTTTTGATCTTTGATGGTTTAAAGTCTGTTTTATCAGAGACTAGGATTGCAACCCCTGCTTTTTTTCGTTCTCCATTTGCTTGGTATATCTTCCTCCATCCCTTTATTTTGAGCCTATGTATGTCTCTGCATGTGAGATGGGTCTCCTGAATACAGCAGACTGATGGGTCTTGACTCTTTATCGAGTTTGCCAGTCTGTGTCGTTTAATTGGAGCATTTAGTCCATTAACATTTAAGGTTAATATTGTTATGTGTGAACTTGATCCTGCCATTATGATATTAACTGGTTATTTTGCTCGTTAGTTGATGCAGTTTCTTCCTAGCCTCGATGGTCTTTACATTTTGGCATGTTTTTGCAATGGCTGGTACTGGTTGTTCCTTTCCACGTTTAGGGCTTCCTTCAGGGTCTCTTGTAAGGCGAGCCTGGTGGTGACAGAATCTCTAAGCATTTGCTTATCTGTAAAGGATTTTATTTCTCCTTCACTGATGAAACTTAGTTTGGCTGGATATGAAATTCTGGGTTTAAAATTCTTTTCCTTAAGAACATTGAATATTGGCCCCCACTCTCTTCTGGCTTGTAGAGTTTCTGCCGAGAGATCTGCTGTTAGTCTGATGGGCTTCCCTTTGTGGGTAACCCGACCTTTCTCTCTGGCTGCCCTTAAGATTTTTTCCTTCATTTCAACTTTGGTGAATCTGGCAATTATGTGTCTTGGAGTTGCTCTTCTCGAGGAGTATCTTTGTGGCGTTCTCTGTATTTCCTGAATTTGAATGTTGGCCTGCCCTACTAGGTTGGGGAAGTTCTCCTGGATGATATCCTGAAGTGTGTTTTCCAACTAGGTTCTATTTTCCCCCTCACTTTCAGGCACCCCAATCAGACATAGATTTGGTCTCTTTACATAATCCCATACTTCCTGCAGGCTTTGTTCATTTCTTTTTCTTCTTTTTTCTTTTGGTTTCTCTTCTCGCTTCATTTCATTCATTTGATCCTCAATTGCTGATACTCTTTCTTCCAGTTGATCGAGTCGGTTACTGAAGCTTGTGCATTTGTCACGTATTTCTCGTGTCATGGTTTTCATCTCTGTCATTTCGTTTATCACCTTCTCTGCATTAATTAGTCTAGCTGTCAATTCTTCCACTCTTTTTTCAAGATTTTTAGTTTCTTTGCGCTGGGTATGTAACTCCTCCTTTAGCTCTGAGAAGTTTGATGGACTGTAGCCTTCTTCTCTCATCTCGTCAAAGTCATTCTGTGACCAGCTTCAATCCATTGCTGGCGACGGACTGCGCTCCTTTGCAGGCGGAGATGTGCTCTTATTTTTTGAATTTCCAGCTTTTCTGCCCTGCTTTTTCCCCATCTTTGTGGTTTTATCTGTCTCTGGTCTTTGATGATGGTGACATACTGATGGGGTTTTGGTATAGGTGTCCTTCCTGTTTGATAGTTTTCCTTCTGACAGTCAGGACCCTCAGCTATAGGTCTGTTGGAGATTGCTTGAGGTGCACTCCAGACCCTGTTTGCCTGGGTATCAGCAGCAGAGGCTGCAGAAGATAGAATATTGCTGAACAGCGAGTGTACCTGTCTGATTCTTACTTTGGAAGCTTCCTCTCAGGGGTGTACTCCACCCTGTGAGGTGTGGGGTGTCAGACTGCCCCTAGTGGGGGATGTCTCCCAGTTAGGCTACTCAGGAGTGAGGGACCCACTTGAGCAGACTGTCTGTCCTTTCTTAGATCTCAACCTCCGTGTTGGGAGATCCACTGCTCTCTTTAAAGCTGTCGGACAGAGTCGTTCGCGTCTGCACAGGCCTCTGCTGCTTCCCCTGTTGTGCCCTGTGCCCAGAGGTGGAGTCTACAGAGACAGGCAGGTTTCCTTGAGCTGCTGTGAGCTCCACCCAGTTCGAGCTTCCCAGCAGCTTTGTTTACCTACTTAAGCCTCAGCAATGGTGGGCGCTCCTCCTCTAGCCTCCCTGCTGCGTTGCGGATAGATCGCGGCAGACTGCTGTGTTAGCAATGAGGGAGGCTCCGTGGGCGTGGGATCCTCCCGGCCAGGTGTGGGATATATTCTCCTGGTGTGCCAGTTGGCTTAAAGTGCAGTATTGGGGTGGGAGTTACCCGATTTTCCAGGTGTTGTGTGTCTCAGTTCCCCTGGCTAGGAAAAGGGATTCCCTTCCCCCTTGCGCTTCTCAGGTGAGGCGATGCCTCGCCCTGCTTCAGCTCTCGCTGCTCAGGCTGCAGCAGCTGACCAGGACCGATTGTCTGGCACTCCCTAGTGAGATGACCCCAGTACCTCAGTTGAAAATGCAGAAATCACTGGTCTTCTGTGTCGCTCGTGCTGGGAGTTGGAGACTGGAGCTGTTCCTATTCGGCCATCTTGCTCCGCCCCTTGGTAAGAAGCAAAAAATTATTGTTATGTGCAAAAGTATGATCCTTTGATTAGGTAAAATATCAGAGACACAAATCAGGTTAAATTGATTTATTATAATTACATTTAAAATTTTAGAATTCATCAGTAGGTATGAACAAACATATACATACATATCTACATAATTTATAAGTATATTATTCATATTATATATTATAAAAATAACTGAGAGATAAACTTTTGTTTATACTTAATGCTAAAATAATTCATTTACCTTGGAGAGATCAGAACTCTGTCCATTTCTCCTACATAAAAACTAGAGAGTACGATTGCTTTCTCTTTCTTGGGCTTACTGTGGTCTCAGAATATGCATTTTCATTTTTATTTCAACAGAATATCCATGGATAGCTAAAATTTTTGCTTCCTTCTGTTTGTCAACATTTGTATTTCCCCAGTGGACATTTCTGCAAAATTTATTTTTATTTCTTTGTTACCAGAGAAACTCTTGTTGGTCAAGTTCAATGACACCCTCGGCATAATTTCGGAGGAAATTACAGGGAGCAATTGAAGTCCATCACTTTCTTGGAGGGGAAATATTAACACTCTCACCTCTTGCTCCAATATTAGGTGGTGGGCAGGAGTGAGTTACTCATTTTCTGAAGGAGCAGTAACTCTTTGAACTCCTCAAGTCACTTGGTAAATTAACTCTACCACTGCCCAGAAGAGTGCCTCAGAGATTCCAAGGAATGAATGCTTTAAAAGTCGGAAAATGCTAAGAAACACCATCATATAAATGATTTCTTTCCAATTTTATTTTAAATACAACCATATATTATTAAATACAGCCATACATTATTAAATAGTGTGTTAATACATTATTATTAAATGCAGCCATATATATATGTATATGTATATATGTGTGTGTATATATATGTAAGTATGTAGCTGCTGTACCCTCCAGAAGCAATGATACCCTCCAGAGGTGACAACAGATGCAAGTAACAACCACACTCTCTGGTTTTGACAACCAAAAATATCTCCTGACATTGTCAAATGCTCCTTAGAGGGCAAAATTGTCCCCATGGAAGTACCACTGGGATAGATAGAAACTTACATCTCACACATGGAGAGTCCAAGCTGGCTTGGTGGCTCTGCTGTGCTCTGGGATCCCAGGCTCCTCCTTACTTTGCAAATCGTACGAGGTGCCCTCATCACCTGGACACCTACATCTCACTCAAGAGTCTCAATTCTAGGAGGGTACAGACAATGGTGGACTGGTAAACAGACTCTGGAAAAAAAAAAGAAAAGAACATTTTTTAAAAGCCCAGATTTGTAGTGTTTGCAGATTCTCATGTTTTAAATACTCCTGCCATGGCTGATGTGAAACTGCCAACAGTTTAACAGCTGGCTTATAAAATTTCTGAATATTTACCATTTGTCCCTTGTAAGACAGTATTAGTGGGCTGCAGCATATTGACAGAGAACGGGAAGGAAAAGATACAACCTTTTGTTGAAGGACAAAATGACATTTCACTTCTCTTCAGCCTCACTGGCCAAAACTTAGTCCCACATTCACCTTAGCTACAGGGGAGGCTGAAATACAGTGTTCATTCTAAACAGCCATGTATCCAGCCACAATACCAGGGAATTTATCACCAGGAGAAAGAGAGAGAGAATGTTTAGTGCTTGAAAGTTATCTAGTCTCTGCCACAATTTTATTTAAAAAATAACTAGAAAAATGAGAGTGAATTTTATCGGAGAGGCTCTTTAGAAATCTCAGCATCGAGAAGGTAATAAATAAAGAGAGATAAGTCACAGACTTCCTCCGACAGTCAAGAATTCCCCATGCAGGTGACACCCCAGGAGATGCTGGGTGATTGTTCTTACAGTTTCTTCAGCTGAAGGTAAATGTAGCAGTAGCCATTTATTCTTTTAGCTCAGGTTGTTTGAAGTTCATGGCCTAGGTACTTCACCCTTTGGACTCACTAGAAAACAAAGAGAATTTTGGAATTAGAAGAGGCTTAATAATGTTAATGATAATAATTATAACAGATAACACTTGTCATACTATGTGCCAGTCACTGTCTAAACACTTCACGTATTTTTACGCTCCTTTAATCTTCACCACAACCCTGTGCAGTAGGTACTATTATTATCCTTATTTATTTATTTATTTTGAGACAAGTCCTCACTCTGTCACTGAGGCTGGAGTGCAGTAGCGCGATCACAGCTCACTGCAGTCTTGACCTCCCAGGCTCAGGTGATCTTCCCACCTCAGCCTTCCAAGAAGCTGGGACTACAGGAGCACACCACACTATCCTTATTTTTAGATGAGGAAATTGAGGCACAGATAGGTTAAGTTACTTACTTAAGGACACACAGCAAGTAAGAAGTGGGGCCAGGATTCTTACAGATTGCCTTTTCCAATCCTCTCTGCACATTCATCGTCATTTCCCTGTATATCTCCGCCTGTATGAAGGAGTTAGAAGGGTAAAAACGACATATCCCAGCTTCTTTTGCAGCTGCAGTTCTAGGTGGACGCTGCCTTCAAATCATCTCCATGGATGTGAAGTTTTGGTGGCGGCAGGGTTAACAGTAGAAGCAGCAATTTCCTGATGACATCTAAGGTGATGTGACCTTAAAACCCAAAATCCAGTGGCAGCAATTTCAGAGCTTTCAGACTTTTGTAAGAATGATCATTTCTGTATTAATCCCATTTTACTTTAAATTCCTAGAGTGGCAAAGACTTTACAGGTGACAAAATTGAGGCTGAAATGAGAGAAACACAGATGTTCTCAGGTCGTAAAAACCTAGGCCTAGACTTAGACTGTTTCAGCCCAGTAAAGGTTTCAGTGGTATAGTGGAAAGTTGGTTTTGAGTTTTCAACTTAGGATTGTCAGCTAATGGTTCTGGCAGTAGAACAGGCTTTTAAATTTTTCCTGATTTGTAAGGTGGAAATAACATTTTCCTTTTAGGATTGCTGTGAAGATGGATTGAGAAATTTGGGTTAATGCTAATGGCAGATCCAAAATAATTGCCACTTAAGCAAGATTAAAGTTGATTTCTTTGTAATGCAAAAGTCCTAATGTGCAGTTCAGGCTTGGCATGGTGGGTCTACCTTCCTCAGAGTCCAGACTCCTACCTTGTTGCATGACAGTTTTCAACATTCAGCTTCCACATGGAGCCTAAGATGAGTATTTCCAAATCCAAGTCAGTGGGAACTGGATGAGGGGAAGTGAGTGGTGTGGCTTTTCCTTTAAGGGCCAGACCTGGAGCTGTACACCTCATTTCCATTCATGCTCCCATGTCTAGAAGTTAGCCAGGTTCCCATACTTTTGCTGCAAGTGCAGCCTTAAAAACATAACCTTCTGCTGGGCAGTTATGACTTCAGTTAAAAATACTTGTTATTTTATTAATACTATATAAGAAGGATATCATGAATATTAGAAACTACTAAAGTCTCTGCCACAGATATGATGACAAAGCACTTGGTAGATGAACAATGCTGATATGCATTACTACTGACATCCTCCATCTTATTGGCTTAGGGTCTTTTATCTCCTACACACAATAGGAGTAAATTTTGGGGATTTTGATTGAAAAGTAAAATATTTGTGGATCACGTTACTTGAAAATTTTAGGAAGTAATATCTGTCTCCGAATCAAGTTTCAATGTGAAATAGATTCTGAACCAAATCCCTAGAGATTGGTGGCTCTGCTGTGCTCTGGGATCCCAGGCTCCTCCTTACTTTGCAAATGATACGAGGTGCCCTCATCACCTGGACACCTACATCTCACTCAAGAGTCTCAATTCTAGGAGGGTACAGACAACGGTGGACTGGTAAACAGACTCTGGAAAAAAAAAAAGAACATTTTTAAAAAGCCCAGATTTGTAGTGTTTGCAGATTCTCATGTTTTAAATACTCCTGCCATGGCTGATGTGAAACTGCCAACAGTTTAACAGCTGGCTTATATTTTTTATAAGCTAACTTCTAGACATGGGAGCATGAATGGAAATGAGGTGTACAACTCCAGGTCTGGCCCTGTTAAACTGTTGGCAGTTTCACATCAGCCATGGCAGGAGTATTTAAAACTATGAGTATTTAAAACATTCATATTTATAAAAGGATTTTTTTGTTTCTATATTGCCTTGTAGAAAAACAGTAATAAATAATGACATTTAGAAACCTTATCAGGGTATCGCACATACTCCAAGCTCTATGGCATTTAAAGTGGCATGTTTACTTTTGCAGAACATTCAAGCCCTTAATGCTGCTAGTGGCTATAACATTTTTCTAATTATTCTTCACAAGCAATGAATAGAAGAGTTGGCAATTTACCTGATGGGTAAATATGGTTAATATGGTGAGTGGTCTGTTTACTTATCCAAGATCTTTTAAAATCTCACAATGTTCACTTCAATAGGCAAGAAGAGGCAAATTATAGGATTTGAAATGAGTTGGCCCTTGGAAAAATTGTGTAGTGAGCAAGCTGTTCTTGAACATTTGTCCATATTCTTTTTAGGTTTTATTCTTCCTTCTCTTGTCACTGGCCAGCACCATTAAGTTTCCGCTCCTCTGAATGCATCTCAACTCTCTCTTGTTGGCAGAGTGAGTACCTATTGTTACCATCACTTTGTTTATGAAGAAACCCCTTACGCCAAATAAATAGAACCTAAATTCCTGGGACAAGGGTACCAGAAAGATTTGGAAGAGGAGACTTTTCTTTGTACCCATAAATTCCTACCATGTTGGCAGCTGATTGCTCATACACAAAGGTGGGCATTGGTTAGATTTGTTGGAAAAGAAGCATTTCCATTTTTGGCAAAATCAGCACATGGTTATGAGAACAAGGAAGGAGGCAAGGGTTAGTTGGCCTTGAGACTATCACAATTACTGAGACTATTAAAATGTTTTGTGAAGTTTGGAGTGGGCTTTGAGTTATAATTATTAATACTGTTATTCTTGATGAGTACAGATAGAAGTATAGCCATTCTTCTCTGAATAATTTTTATTTACATAATTGATTACACCATATGGAGCTGTTTGAGGTTGCTCTGCCTAGAGAAATGGTGCATGTCACTAAAGGAGATGTTTAAATACCTTCCCTCCTTCCCACATGGCTTAGCTTTTTTTTAAGTGGGCTCGGGCTGACTTCTTTTGTCCTGATACTTGAAGCAATATCTGAAAAACTGAGAGTTGACAGCAGATAACATTTTTGGGGAGTTTTGGAATCCCTCAGCTGTATTTTTGACCACACACGTCATTTTTTTTTTTTGCTTTAAATTTTGTGTATTTTATTTAAAAATGCATTTTATTTGTTTTGTAGCTTAACTTTTATTTTAAGTTCAGGGGTACATGAGCAGGTTTGTTATATAGGCAAACTTGTGTCATGGGGGTTTGTTGTACAGATTATTTTGTCATCCAGTTTTTAAGCCTAGTGGCCATTATTTTCCTGATGCTCTCCCTCTTCCCACTCTTCACCATCTGATAGGTCCCTATGTGTGTTATTCCCCTGTGTGTGTCTATGTGTTCTCATCATTTAGCTTCCACTTGTAAGTGAGAACATGTGGTATTTGGTTTTCTGTTCCTGCATTTGCTAAGTTTGCTAAGGAAAACGGCCTTCAGCTTCATCCATGTTCCTGCAAAGGACATGATTCATTCTATTTTGTGGCTGCATAGTATTCCATGGTATATATGTGCCACATTTTCTGTATCCAGTCTACAATTGATGGGCATTTAGGTTGATTCCATGTCTTTGCTATTGTGAATAGTGCTGCAATGAACATAGGCATGCATGTATCTTTATGACAGAAAGTTATTCCTTTGAGTATACACCAGGTAATGAGATTGCTGATTTGAATAGTATTTCTGTCTTTAGGTCTTTGAGGAATCACCACACTGTCTTTCACAATGGTTGAACTAATTTACACTGGAAATTGAGAGTATTGCTAAGTATTAACAATCTTAAAATATTTTCTTGATAAAAAAAATCATATATAGATATGTCTTGTTATCTTGTAGCTCCAGTAGTTCAACTTTTCTCTCAGGGAAGGTAGTGATAGAGAAGATGTGTTAATAAAAGAAAAGCTCAGCCAGGCACCGTGGCTCATGCCTGTAATACTAACACTTTGAGAGGCCAAGGTGGGTGGATTGCTTGACTCCAGGAATTCAAGACCAGCCTAGGCAATATGGTGAAACTCTTCTCTACAAACAACACAAAAAATTAGCTGGGTGTGGTGACACATGCCTATAGTCCCAGCTGCTTGGGAGGCTGAAGTGGGAGGATTGCTTGAGATTGAGATATTAAGGCTACAGTGAGCTGTGCTTGCAGCACTGCACTCCAGCCTAGTGAGAACCCATCTTGGAAAAAAAAAAAAAAAAAAAAAAAAAAAAAGAAAGAAAGAAAGAAAAGAAAAGCTCAAGATGTTTTCAAATTGTGCAAAAGTAGGATAAATATGACTGTAAGGGACAAATCACCTAACAGTGGAGCTTGAAGCTTTCTTACATTCAATTGGCCATTGAAATTGGCTTTGTACCTTGCGACACTGAAAAAGAAGCTAAAATTAGTAGTTCACATTTAAAAATGAACAAACAAGGATGCCCACACTTGCCACGTTAATTCAACACAGTACTGGAAGTCACATTGAGAGCAATTAGGCAAGAGGAAGATATAAAAGGCATCCAAATTGAAAAGAAAGAAGTTAAATTATCTTTATTTGCACGTGACATAATCTTATATAGAGAAACCCCTAAAATGTCCACCAAAAAACTGTTAAAACTAATAAACAAATTTAGTAAATTTGCAGGATATAAAATAAACATACCAGATATTCATAAATGTGACAAATGAACAGCAGGATTATAAATTATCAAAGGAAAAAATATTTGCTGAGATGAAAATATCTGATATTTGAGGAAGTTTTTATTTTTACAAACAAAATCTGATGTTCAAAGCCCCCTGTTTCTTACAATAAACAGCGAGCCTGAGTTAACCAGAAATTTATGAACACTCATTTCCTGATTTTTTGCTTTAATTTAGATTTTTCTCTACTCTGTTTCTAGCACAAAAGTTTGCCTGCTGTGCTGCAGAAATAAATTTATGTTGTCCTGTGCCATGAAGTGATATATTTAATGTTTTTATTCTTTGGTTTTGAAAATTATATTGTAAGTTTCTAAAAACATTTTATTAAACAACCAGACATTTTGTTATTGAAAACATAAACATAGAACACCCCACAGTGTTTCTATCCAAGAAGGAAATCAAGAAAACAATCCCATTTACAATAGCTACAAAAAAATAAGATACTTAGGAATAAGTCCCTCAGGAGGTGAAAGACCTGTACACTGAAAATTATAAAACATTGATGAAAGAAACTGAAGAACACAAATAAATGGTAAGAAATCCCATAATTATGGATTGGAAGAAGTAATATTATTAAAATGTCCACGCTACCCTAAGTGACCTACAGATTCAATCTCTATCAACATTTCAATGACATTTTTCATAGAAATAGAAAAAAACTATCCTAAAAACTTATATGGAATCACAAAAGACCCCAAATAGCCAAAATAATCTTGTGAAAAAGAACTAAACTGGAGGCATCATAGTATCTGACTTCACAGTAGACTACAAAATCATGGTAATCAAAATAACATGGCACTGGCATAAAAACAGGCACAAAGACCAACAGAATAGAATAGAGAACCCTAACATAAATTCACAAACTTATGATCAATTGATTTTTAACAGAAGTGCCAAGAACACATAATGGGGAAAGACACTCTTTTTGATAAACGGTGTTGGGAAAGCTGGATATCAACATGCAGAAGAATGAAATTAGACCCCCTATCTCTCAAGATACACAGAAGTCAATTTGAAGTGAATAAAAGACTTTAATGTAAGAGCTGAAACTATAAAACTACTAGAAGAAAACATAGAAAGAAAAATTCATTACACTGGTCTGGGCAATGACTTTTTTGTATGTGACCCCAAAAGCATAGGCAACAAAAGCAAAAAAAAAAAAAAAAAAAAAAAAGACAAATAGAATTACATCAGACGAAAAGCTCTGCTCAGTAGAGGAAACTATAAGGAATGGGAGAAAATATTTTCAAACCATATGTTGGGCAAGGGGTTAATATCCAAAATACATAAGGAACACAAATAACTAAATAGCAAGATAACAAATAACTTGATTAAAAATGGGTAAAAGACCTGAAGAGACACATCTCAACAGAAGTAAACATGGCCAACAGGTATATTAAAAATAATGCTAAACATCACTAATCATCAGGGTAATGTAAATTAAAACAAACTATCATCTCACACCTGCTAGAATGGCTATTGTCAAAAAGATGAAACATAACAAGTGTTGACAAAGATGTGGAGAAAAGGGAACACTGGCACATTGTTGGTGGGGATATAAATTAGTACAGCCATTATGGAAAGGAGTAGAGGGGTTCCTCAGCAAATTAAAAATAGAACTATCATGTGATCCAGCAATCCTACTACTAGGTATGTATCTAAAGGAAATGAAATCAGTATGTCAAAGATATATCTGCATTCCCCTGTTGACTGCAGCATTATTCACAATAGTTAAGATATAAAATCAATCTAAGTATCTATCAAGGGATGAATGGATAAAGAGAATGTGGTATGTGTACAGAATGGAGTACTATTCAGCCTTAGAAAAGAAGGGAATGCTGTCATTTGTGATAACATGGATGAACATAGAGGATTATGTTGAGTAAAACAAGCCAGTCACAGAAAGACAAATACTGCATGATTTTACTTATATGTGAAATCTAAAAATATTGAACTCACAATTAGAGAGTAGAGTGGTGACTGCCAGGAGCTGGTGCAGGGAGTGGGGTGGGGATTGGGGAGATATTGGACAAAGAACACAAAATTGCAATTAAGAGGTAAGTTCCAGAGATCTATTGTACAATATGGTGACTGTAGTTAACGGATTGCATTCTTGAAAATTGCTAAGTGAATAGATTTTGTGCTTTTGCTGCAAAAAATGAGTGTGTGAAATAATGCATATGTTAATTAGCTTGATTTGGCTTCAGCATAGTGTATACATATTTTAAAACATATTATACATGATAAATACATGTAATTTTTGTTAATTAAAATAAATAAGTGAATAAATACATACTTTAGAAATAAATCAAAAAAGATAAAATTCACATTTGTAGTCAGATGCCCAGATGAAAAGTCAGTTCCTAAAAATCAACCAATGAACCAAATGAACACAGAGAAAAGTTGATGACTAGAAGCTCTGGCAAACTCTGATTTCAAACCTGCTGACAAGCAGTTTTGTCTAGTGAAAGAGAAAAGCTTGAATTCGGACTGTGCTTTTTTGTGTGGACAAAAATAAATAGACTCTTTGGTTACAAGAATATAAATAATCCACTCTACTATTCTTTGGGAAAATTATGAAGTGGCTTGTATGCAGACATTTTAGAGTAAAAACCTAGAAGTTCTCTTTGTAATATGAATTCCTTTTGTTTTGGCCAGAGTGCCATTCTTGCAGACTTTACTTTTTTGGGAAATATTGTTCTTTATGGCACACATGTAGTCTGGATGCAGGGTGTCTACCTGCAAAATTTGGCTTGTTTTCATGGAACTGTGTGTGTAGCAGTCACCCGTGGAGGTGAGGCTGAGTGCAGGCAGGAGCTTTACCTTATGCTAGAGGAAATATGCTGAGAATCTCCTGCATAGACTTCACCTGGGATTATGTTCCAGATTATGCCGCATGATAAGAATTATCCAACCCAAAATGTCAATAGTGCCGAGGTTGAGAAGCTCTGCTACAGATGAAGAAATTTGGCCTGGATAAGCTATGTAGTGTCCAAGTCCCCAAAGCCAGCAAGTGGCTGAGCAGCACTCTGCATCCAGGGGTGTCTGGATAGACGGCCTTCCTCATCCAGTCTGTAAAACAGGCCCTCAGTGCACCTAGGTCATGATAACACAACCAGGCGTAGCCTCTTTTTTCCTGTAAACTGAGTGCTCTTGTTTAGTTTTACCCCCACTAGAATGGAGTTCAGCTGCGGTGGAGAACACAAAGAGCTTGGCTTTTCTTTTTCAATACAACTTCATCTAAGCATTGAAACTGAACTTATTTTCACTTTATTTTTGGCCCAAGATTGGGGTGTTTTTAATAAATGATTTTCTGATTAGCTCCGTCTAATATAGAACAAGTGTGTTGTGTTCTAGAACATCTTCAGTCATTGTGGAAGTACCAGCATATTATCCTAAGTGTCTGTCATTGTCGCTTGTCACTTTTTCTATCAACTCTTTCTCTCACTAATTTTTATTGTAGAGATTACTTTTGGCCTATGAATAATGCTTTTAAGTGACTAAAATAACCTGGGAGGGGATGGGATATACTTGAGAAGGCAAGATTCAGATTTGATTGTACAATAGATTAGAAGAGTTAGAGACACGTGCAGAAACAAATAGGTATGCAGGATGATACTCTAAAGTGAAAGAAAAATTAAGCAAATGTGAGTAGCAACTGCTTCTATTAATGATGTGTGGTTGTGTTTTGGATTAGAAATTCACTTTTGCAAAATTTTTCATCTGCAACACAATTTGATGTGATTCATACAAACACTTTAGAGAATTTATATATGTGGAAAGGGATTTAATGTATGTATCTGAAGACATTTCACTGCATATATTGTCTTCTTGACCTTGCATTTCTCATCATCTTTTACTTGGATTACTCCCAATAGCCTCTTAACTGGCTTCTTGCCAGTAATGAAATAAATGTCCCTGGCATTTTTTTTTTTTTTCCACATTACTATCAGAGTATGCTTTCTAAAATTTAAATCTCACCATTCCATTATCCTGCTTAAGATTCTTCAACTGTTTCTATTACTTTCCAAAGTGGCTGTGGAAACACCTAAGACCCTTCACGTCTGGCCCCTGCCCACCCTGGAAGCTCCACCTCCCTCTATAGGCTGCCCAGGCTCAGGCCAAATGAAAGGATTTGCAGTTTTCCTCACAAGCCAGGCTTTTTAGTGCCTGGTGGCACCTGCATTCGAGAAAGCCTCATTGTAGCTTGTGTACTCAGTAGACTCACTTATCTTTTTTTTTCTCCATCTTTAAAAACGAAGAAAAATATAACTGGCACATTGTAATTGTATATATTTATGGGGTACAATGTGATGTCTCGATGTAGTCTATGCTGTATAATGATTAATTCAGGGTAGTTAGCTTACCCACCGCCTCATACATTTATCATTTGTTTGTGTTGAGAACATTCAAAAGTGTCCAACAACAGATGAACGGATAAAGAAACTGTGGACTGTATACACAATGGAGTGTTATTCATTCATCTGTTAAGACACGAGTAATGCCACTTCTCTGAAGCTTCCCCACTTTCAGTTACATGCTCCTTCTACGTTCTCACAGTGACCTCTGTGTGCCTTTCCTGCAACACTTACCTGCCCTCTAATGATCTATCTACTCACTTGACTTTCCCACTAAATGTGGGACTTACGCTTAGCAGGACCTTATTATGTTCGTGTTTGAATTCATCACATATTATATACTTTCTGGTATGCTCAAGGAATATTTTTAGAGCAAGAGAATGAATAAGTGAAAACATGTTGAATACATAAAAATTACACTAAAGTCAAATTTAATTCATCACTTAATTAAATTAAGAGCTAAAGCTCCTCTTGATTAACTTAGTCTTTTTCATTAAAGCATTCTGTAAAGGAGATTTATCTCAAAGTTCAGTTGGGGCATATTTAAAATGTAATTGAAATTTTATAATTTCAATTATATAAAATTATATATTTGTATAATATATTTTATATATTATATATTATGCATAATATATAATATTACATATATTTATATTATCCATAATTATTATGTTATCAATATATAATTATAATTATTTATATAATATAAAAATTATATATTTTATAATAAAATTATATTTTTATAATTTTAATTTTATTATACATTAAACAGATAATTTCCCATGTTCATTTTCATGAGTGTGAAGGAACAAATATGAACAATTCCCCATGTTCATTTTTGTGACTATGTAGGGAATATTTTAGAAGTGCATTCAAAATAAACAGTGTGACTTGAAGTACTGAAGGACTTCAAAATTTCACTAGCTAGTAAGCACATCTTCATTTTCTAATAATCTGATGGTGAATTACTGCTAGAACAATATTTTAAAATCTCACTTCTAAAAATGTCTTCTACTACCTAGGAAAAGGCTAGTTTCCACTGAATGATTTAATACTTTATATGTACATTTAAGAGAACTAAATTGAGCTTCACTTCAGTCATGCTTATTTTAAAGAAAAAAACAGTAACTTTCTTCTGGAAATGTCTTTCTGATCATTTTCTTTTTTATCTAATTAGTTACCTAGAAGAGTTCTGTTGTTTGGTTAGTATTTATTATAAATACTTGCCCTGAAAAAAAGTCACATGCACTAAATTTCCAATTCCTTATGGAATGTTTGTCATACAATGTCCATCAGAGAACAATGGAAAAGATAATTATCTGTGGAGGAACAGCCCTAGACTGAGGTACTATTTTATTTTATTTTACTTTATTTTATTTTATTTTATTATATTTTATTTTATTGAGACTGGGTCTTACTCTGTCACCTAGGCTGGAGTGCAATGGCATGATCACAGCTCACCACAGCCTCATCTCCTGGGTTCAGGTGGTCCTACCACCTCAGCCTCCCAAGTAGCTGGAACTACAGGCATGTGCCACTATGCCCGGCTAATTTTTGTATTTTTTGTAGAGATGGAATTTTGCCATATTGCCCAGGATTGTCTAGAACTCCTGGGGTCAAGTGATCCTTTCATGTCAGCCTCCCAAAGTGCTGGGATTACAGGGGTGAGCCACCGTGTTCAGCCAAGACGTATTGCTTTAAAACAACAGAAAATGTTGTGGTGTTCAAATACTAAAATGGAGGTGTTAAGAAACTAGGTAGACAACAAAAGACAGGAAAAAATTCACCAAACCAAATTCTGAGTAGCGCAGGTCAGAATCATGGTGTGCCAGAAGTCACTGTGCTGTTCGCAGAAACTTACACATCTAGGGCTTACCAGAAATAGGAACATCTAAGTTTTGCTCCAAACTTTACCATTGATCTGTGACTGTCATTTATCAAACGAGAAGAAATTGTTGTTTGCTTACCTAGGAGTGTCAAGGTAGCACTTAAAGAAGCTGTTTGAGTTTCTTCTAATAAGAAAGGCAGTAGAGGCACAAAATTATTTCTCTCTTACACAGTGAATTTAGTTAGAAGTAGCAGTAGGCTCCAGGCAGGGCATGGTGGCTCAGGCCTGTAATCCCAGCACTTTGGGCAGCCAAGGCAGGAAGATCACTTGAGGTCAGAAGTTTGAGACCAGCCTGGGCAACATGGTGAGACCCCATCTCTACAAAAATACAAAAATTAGCCAGGCATGATGGCACGCTGCCTGTAATCCCAGCTACTGGGGAGGCTGAGGCAGTAGAATCCCTTAAACCCAGGAGGTGGAGATTACAGTGAGCCAAGATCTCCTCACTGTGTTCCACCCTGGGGGATGGAGCAAGACTCCGTCTCAAAAACAAAAAACCAAACCAAACCAAACAAACAAGCAAACAAAAATTAGCCAGGTGTGGTGCCATGCACCTGTAATCTCAGCTACTTGGGGGGCTGAGGTGGGATCACCTGAGCCTGGGAGGCAGCGGTTGCAGTGAGCCTAGACTGCCAATGCATTACAGCCTGGACGACAAAGTGAGACCATGTCAAAAAAAAAAAAAAAAAAAAAAAAAAAAAAAGAAGAAGAAAAAGTAGTCATAGGCTCTGAATCCACTAATGAGAGGGGTGCAAAAACAAGCAAGCAAGCAAGTAAACAAACAAAAACGCACTATGGCAAGCTAGTGAGGGAGTCAAGCTGTGGGGGAAATTAACAAGGTATTTTACCTTAACATGAGGGAATTTATTTTATTTTATTTTTTATTTTGATAGATTTAGAGGATAGAAGTGCCAATTTCTTACATGCATATATTGCATCGTGGTGAAGTCTGGGTTTTTAGTGCACCCTCATCACCTGAATAGTGAACATTGCACCCAGTAGGCAATTTTTCATCTCTCACCTCCCTTCTACTTTTCGAGTCTCCAGTGTCCATTATTCCACTTGACATCTGGTAATTTAAATGCAAAACTGTTCTTGAAAAAAAGATTTGAAGATTATTGCTTAGTATTTGCAAGCGGATTTTTAAAGTTTATGTCAAAGATTAAATATCACAGCTAAAAGAAAGCTTAGGTAAAGGTTATTTAAAATAATTTTCAGAGGTTATGTCTGACAGGAGTCCACTGGAGGGCAGTATATCGTAAGAATTATGGCTGGTTGCCTGAAATACTGATTTGTTTCAGAACATAAGCCCAATATCACATTACAGCTTAATTTTTAAAAGTGACATACAGTTCTACTGTCTGTTTTAAAGTTTAAAAAGATTTCTCACATTTAGTGTCTGGATAAGTCTATGTGTTTCCATTTGCTGTGAGGCATGATGGAGCTGATTGTATGTTGAAAGTGTTTCTGTCTTACTGACAAATCAAAAAGTGTGAATTCAAGTTTCTGCACTTGGTTGAACAGTGATGCATTTCAATCTGGCTAGAGTTTAATTTGTACTCTATTTCCCCAAGGAAAGAAACCAAGTTTCCAGAGATAGCTGTCACTGATTGAAGTTAGGTCACACTGCCTCACATTCCTTAACCACAGAACACTGGATGCAATGTTCTGGATCACATCAGCTGCCAGTGTAGTGCTATCACACATACCTAATAAAATGTATTTGATTTGATGTCTGACTATTAATGAACATCTGTGAGATACATCTTGGAATTCAACTTGTTCATTTAACTGTGGAAGGAAATTCTACCTTTGATTAAAAACAATCTTTTTTTTTTTTTTGCTTATAATAATGGTTGCCTCCTCTCCCAAAGTTTCTTCCTTCATCCATCTATCCATCCATCCATCCATCCATCCATCCATCCATCCATCCATCTATCCATCCATCCATCCATCTATTCATGCATCTATCCATTGATTTGTTCAATATTTATTATTGGTCAAGGATGTATGCCATTGTGCAAGCTCTGGGGTTAAAAAAATGAGTGTGAAATTTCAGTTTAGAGATATGGAATAAGAAATAAACTCTCTTCAGAATATCAGGACTTGATGAGCCTAAGGTGTTTTTCAAATAATAACAACGGGGCACTTGTTATGTTATGTTGTTACATAACAACCCTCTGATGTAGTCTCCACCACCACCACCACCATCATTCCCATTTATAGGTGAGTGGGTTAAGACAAAGAGGTCACATCCCTTGCCCATGGTTACACAGTATGAACAGTAGAGCCAGAGTTTGAGGCTCACACCAGACCTCATGCTCCAGAATACTAACAAAGCTCTTGAGGAGCAGTGGTTTCAAGTGAAGCAAATGTTAGTTGAGAAAACAAGTAATTACAGGATGACTTTGTTTTTCTGAAGGATAAAATGTACTAGACATTAAGGAAATGCTTTACTCAGGCTATTGCACCAGGGAGAATGTTCAGTAATGAACACCTCACAGAAGAGAGAAAGAACTTTGAATTTTATAAAACAAGGGAGTCATTGAGGAAAGGAGGAAGTAGGTCCTATCTCTAACCCTGCAAGCACAGGGTGGTCCTCTGCTATTAGCCGGTCATTTCTTGAACAGAACTTAGGACAGAACCATGCTCATTTCCTTAACACAAATGTATCTCTTACACTACAACTTCCCAAAGTAGCAAAAATGAACCTTCTCTTTAATAGATCCAAATACATACCCTTTATGTATCACAAAAATAAGAGACAAAAATACATAAATTTAAATTGTGCTTAGTAACTAACATTTCAGCATTTTATCTTACTTAAAAATGACCTAGGCTTCTAGTGAATATTGATTAACTCAATGTAGTATCAATGCAAAATTTTGTTGCCTAAACATCTTGGAAATCATCTTCAAGTTGACATACTACAAAACATAGTGTTATTTGTAATAAAGAGACTGCCTACATTAATATTTGACTGCTGACAGCTTTTCTTTTCTTTTTTTTTTCTGCCCCCAGGCTGGAGTGCAGTGGCATGGCCTTGGCTCATTACAACTTCTGCCTCCTGGGTTCAAGCAATTCTCCTGCCTCAGCCTCCTGAGTAGCTGGGATGACAGGCGCCCGCCACCACACCTGGCTAATTTTTGTATTTGTAGCAGAGATGGTGTTTCACCATGTTGGCCGGGCTGGTCTTGAACTCCTGACCTCAAGTGATCCACCCACCTTGGCCACCCAAAGTCCTGCTGGGATTACAGGGATGAGCCACTGCACCTGGCCAGCTGACAGCTTTTAAGCCTCACCTTTCCCTCTTCTTCTGTCCCACATGTGAGCAAATTGAAGAGAAAACTTGTGTTCTTCCTTCCTTGGTGCTGATGGGAAGTTCAAGCCCAGGAAGCCCCTGCTTGCAAGTGGGAAACATCGCTCCATGCCCACCCCCTAACCACCATCAAAACCTCAAACTGGTCTCCTTTCCTTGCCCTCTGCCAAGTCAGTTTAGGCCTATTTGGAAGGGCTTCCCTCCTTGTTGTCTCCAGAAAGCCTCTTTATATGAGTAATAAACCTTCTGATACCTTCTTGGTGTTTGTGTGACATCATCAGTCTGCGATCCGAACCACATTTTGGGTGGGTGTCCTGCAGTGTGTCCACAACACTGTTGAAATACAATCTGTCAAAACAGTGATTCAGTTTACATTTTTTAATCCTAAACATTCAGTAGAAGTAATGCTACATTATTCAATCAGTAAACTACATGTTTCGGAAAAACCTAACTAAGTAGACAAGGGTCTGTATGTATATTATCCTTCGATCTGGTCTATTGGATAATATACAGCTGTTTTTAATTAACTCAAAACAATTAAAGCAGTCTTGTTTGCCAAATATTTATGTAAATTATATGAATTTGAATTCTTAAAAAATTTCTGAGTTCATTTTTATAAGGATACTTCATTTCTTTTCTTTTTTATAGAGAGATGGGGTCTCACTCTGTTGCCCAGACTGGTCTTGAACTCCTGGACTCAAGCAATCCCCCATCTCAGCCTCTGGAGTAGCTGGAATTTCAGTTCTTTTTTATTTACATTGAAAATATTTGAGGGTGAATTTTCTTAATTTATGGTAATTTTAGGAATGTCCCATTAATAAGTGTTTTTTAAATCTTTAAGTTAATTAGAATAGGGCTCTTTCAAGAGAGTTTATAGTCTAATTTATTACCATCAGACGAATAAAATATTACATACTTGTGCAATGAGACACAACAGCCTTACTGAATGACAGACATAAACATGCAGACAGACACAAATAGAAAGTTTATAGCTTTATTTTTTAAAATTTAGTCATCTGTCAAGTATAAACACAAAAGTACACATCTTACTTGTCCATATCTGTTGAGCTGTTTTTTCCCACTGGCTACAAATTCTTAATTTGAGCTCTAACAGACAAAAAGATAAACAGAAAAAGTTAACATACGAGATTCTCTGTTGCCTTTCAACCAAGAGAAACAGGATCCCTATAAATGATTAATACATTTACAGAAATCACCAAGTGATCACAATGCTAAAGAAGCTGGCACCAGATTTAAAATGAATACTCAAGAGGAGTTAAATTGAATTCTTGTAATGCTACAGATGGACAAGAGTTCAGAAGACAGGACCAAGAGCTTCACTCACTTTGGGATCCCTGGATCACCACTCAGGAACAGAGCACACAGGGCTCTTAAAAACCTTATTTCCTGGTGAGAGCAGACAGAGATCTGAAGGTGAGGACCAATCCTATCTGAGTCATGGCACCAAACTGTGAAAGACAAAATGCACTAGACAATTTAAAGAATGATTTCACTCAGGCTATTGCAACAGGGAAAACATTGATTAATGATGACTGTCTCAAAGAAGAGAAAAAAAACTTGGGGTTTTATGAAATGGAGTCATTGAGGAAGAGTGGAGTGGAGGTTAAGTCTAATCCAGAAATACATGAGGACATGGTGGCTCTTTGGAGTTGGCTGGTCAGCTGCTTAATCATTTTGCTGTTTCTAACAACATAAAAGGATCACAAAGGGTGGAGGGTTTCTCAACTGTCTCAATTATTTTCCATAAGGTGAGGGATCAGGTGAAGTTCAACATTGTCTGTCATTTTATAATAAGCTCTTGGCTTTATCACTTCCTTGACCATGAAAACCTGATTCACACAAGCAGATCATAGTATCCTTGGGAGGGCTTTTTATGTCTTGTAACATCAGGTAGTATATGGACATTTTTGTAGTCTTTAAAACAATTTAAAATGCACTGCATGCCTTTATGTATTTAAATTTTTAAAAAGAAAACCTCATTTGCTGCTTGCAAACATTTTTAGAGACAGTATGAAAAGTAAATTACTAACCAGAAAACCAGACTTTAACTTATTTTCCCACTGAACTTTTAAGTTAGGGAATTTAAATGATTTTAAGGACAAGTAGACACATTCTAGAAATGTCTGCCATGAGTAAGATATCACTGGCCAGGACACCTGGGTGTCTCCTACAATGGGCAATTTTAGCCTTTTCTGAAGCGGAGCTTTGAGGATGCAGGGGCAGATGCAGGCTTTGTTTGGCACCTGTGAGAACACCAGGGACCCAGGGAAATTAGATATGAATAACAGTTTTGAAAAACGCTCAACGAGTTAGACTGCTCCAGGGTGGCATTGCCATTTCAGTCTGCAGAGTATAAGAGTAGCTAGGCAAGCTGGTAGAAACCATAGAATCCTGGCCAGAGCTGTGTTTCTGCTGCAACATAACAACTCAAGGAAGAGTTCTCTATTAGTAGGAGTTTTGGGAATGTTCGATGTATATTTGAAAGAAAAGAATATTCTACACTTATTGGTTTAAGGTTCTGTGTACATCTATGAGGTTATGCTTGTTAATCATGATGGTCAATGGTGATTTTTACCTTTTGAAAAATCTTCTGGTTCTATCCATTAGGAAAGATTTGTCAATACATTTCCTTCTGTGATGGTGAATTTGCCTGTTTCTCCTGTCATTTTCTGCTTATATTTTTCAAGTTGTGCTACTAAGTACAAATACGTAAATTTAGAATGGTTTCATCTTTCCAGTGAGCTGAGACTTTTATCATAAAGAGTAAAAGTATTTTTGCCTTAATTTCTGTTTTGTATGATGTTAGTTCGGTATACCCAAATTTTTTTTTGGCTGGCATTTGACTTTTATAGCTACTTCCATCTTTTTATTTTTAAACCTTTTTTTTTTTTTTTTTTTTTTGAGACGGAGTCTCGCTCTGCCGCCCAGGCTGGAGTGCAGTGGCCGGATCTCAGCTCACTGCAAGCTCCGCCTCCCGGGTTCACGCCATTCTCCTGCCTCAGCCTCCCAAGTAGCTGGGACTACAGGCGCCCGCCACGTCGCCCGGCTAGTTTTTTGTATTTTTAGTAGAGACGGGGTTTCACCATGTTAGCCAGGATGGTCTCGATCTCCTGACCTCGTGATCCGCCCGTCTCGGCCTCCCAAAGTGCTGGGATTACAGGCTTGAGCCACCGCGCCCGGCCTTTTTTGGGGTACCTTATGTATCTCTTCCTCTTTGCATGTAGCTGAATTCTGACACCCTTATGAACATTTGTGCCATTTAACTGAAGATTTCAACTATTTCCATTAATCTACTTCAATTTATTGAAAATACTTAATATATACGTATTTATCCCTACCATTTTATTTTGTGATTTTTATTTTATTTTGGTATTTCTGTTTCTTTTTTCTCTACATTGCCTGCCCATTTTTCAATTGATTGGGAGCTATTTATTTCCTTCCTTCCACTTGCTCTTAAACTTCTATAATAGACATACTTAATATAGAAAGTTAAAATTTGAAAATTAAAATAAAAATGCCATTTTAATCATTCTGGGTCCAACAAGGAAAAAAGAAATCACTTTTAATCTTTTACTACAAAGAATTTAATATAGGGAATTGGTTACAGAAGTGATGGAATGCTAAGCTGTAGGGAGGATGGCAACGTAGCACCGAGCACCAGCAAGAAGTTGCTTCTGTATCAGGGTTGGAACGTAATGGGAAGAGGAGTGCAAATGATATAAATATTATATCTGCTTGCTAGGTTTCCAATTCCTAGGTACCTATCAGGTTGGTGCAAAAGTAATTGCAGTTTTGAGGTCAGGAGATCAAGATGATCCTGGCTAACATGGTGAAACCCCATCTCTACTAAAAATACAAAAAAATTAGCTGAGCATGGTGGTGGGCACCTGCAGTCCCAGCTACTTGGGAGGCTGAGGCAGGAGAAGGGCATGAACCCGGGGGGTGGAGCTTGCAGTGAGCCGAGATCATCCCACTGCACTCCAGCCTCGGTGACAGCAAGACTCCATCTCAAAAAACAAAAAACAACAACAAAAAAGTAATTGCGATTTTGGCCATTAAAAATAATAGCCAAAACCGCAATTACTTTTGCACCAACCTAATACCTTTAGTATTTTCCATTTATTTACTTTCTGTGTTTTCTGCATGCTGTGTAGTTTTGTCCAACATCTTGAAATGTACTCATTCTTATGTATACTGTTTAACCATTCCAAATAGTTCTAAAATTTAAATTATTATGTTATTTATTTCTAAAACATCTCTTTGGTTCTTTAAAAAAATTTGCCAGTTCATTTTTTATAATCTCTTGCTCCTGTTTTATAGATATATATGATATATATATATATATAATAATTATTTTGTATTTTATATTCTGCACCTGGAAATTATAGTGTCTTAGGTTTCTGGGTGTCCAATTCTGTTGCTGGTTGTTTTTTCTATCCCTCACTTGTAGTGATATATTTTCTTGTGTATTTTATTATTATTTTTATTGTGAATTTATATTTGTTGGAAATGTTTCTGAGAAGTCTTTAAATCTGGGCACGAACATGTGGGAAAGGTCAGGGAGTATTTATTTTTACTCCTACCAGTACCTGGGGGCATTATAAACTTGCAAACATTATAAACTTTATAATTTTTGGCTTGTAGTTTTTAGGGCCATGAAAATACTGTACATCAGGTTCTACACCCACAGGAGATCTGGCTGGTAATCAAGAACACTCAGGAAAGATTTGTCTTTTAACCTCTACCTCGAAGCAAGGCCAACACAGAAAACTTTCTTGCCAACCGCTTTTGTGGAAAGGATATTATTTTCCTAGTTTGCCCTGTTTCTGAGAGAATGTTTCTCTAAGATCCTGACATTAAGTGAGATGAACTTTGATCCAGCTCCCTTCTCTACAAAGGCCCAAGGCTTTGTCCCTGGACTGCCTGTGTACTGACACTCCAGGCTTCAGAAGGGTGGGGACAATGCCAGAGCATTCTGCAGATTTCGGGCTCACTCGCTCCTCTCCTCACATGCTTCCGCTTTGCTCCTCTTCTCTGAGATTTCCCCCAACACTTTCTCACAGGCATAGTCAATCTTTCAAAAGGGCAAATAGACATAATTTTTAGAAGTTACATTAGGGGGCCAGGCGCGGTGACTCACGCCTGTAATCCCAGCACTTTGGGAGGCCGAGGCGGGCAGATCACGAGGTCAGGAGATGGAGACCATCCTGGCTAACATGGTGAAACCCCGTCTCTACTAAAAATACAAAAAATTAGCCAGGCGTGGTGGCGGGTGCCTGTAGTCCCAGCTACTTGGGAGGCTGAGGCAGGAGAATGACTTGAACCCGGGAGGCGGAGCTTGCAGTGAGCAGAGATCGCACCACCGCACTCCAGCCTGGATGACAGAGCGAGATACCGTCTCAAAAAAAAAAAAAAAAAAAAAAAAAGGGAAGTTACATTAGGGGAGGGTATACATTCCATCCATAAAATAAAGATGTTGCAATGGCAAATAAATAAGGGTAGCAATTTCCAAGTTATATTTTGTAATATGATAGAAATACTATTCAAACAGTATTTCTTTGCACCTTCTAATATTTTTCTCTATTTCCTATAGGTCAGACTCTCTGCTAAGCACTTTGCATAGTTATCTAATTCAATCATTGAATCCACTCCATGAAGTAGATATTATCATCCCCCTTTTATACCTTAGAAAAATGAAGCTCAGAAATATTAACATGCTACAAATCATATAATTAGTGTGTTAGAGGTGTATTTGAAATCAAGTTTCTCTGAATATAAAACCCACATTCTTAACCACTCTAGTATAAAATTGAGTGCAAATAGAATGAGTGGGTGGCTCTAGACTCAATAAAGTAATCTTAAAAGTCTTCATCGTCATGAGCTACTACTTTTTTAATCTTTGATTTTACTTCTAGGGATATGGTGATAAGACTTTGCTGTTGAAATTCTAAATACCCTTTATTATTATTTTGAAAACTCTATTTATATCAAAATAGATGGCTTGCTGGAGTTTGGCAAGCTCCCATCAACTTTATCTCTAAGTCCGTTCTTTAAGCCTTTTTGAAAACTTACCTTTAAAGTATGCTCTCTGACAGATGAACAGGTATGCAAGACAAGAGAGCTGAGAAATCAGACAGAATTTTAGATGGCATTAGAAACCCATGCTTGATTTCCTTCCCTTTGCATATTTTTGAAAGCATGATGATGATGGTGACAAGTCTTTTCTCTGTGAATGTGAATCCAAGTTAATACATGACACATCACAGATCAAAAAGAAGACATCAACTAAGGAGAATGTGAACCAGATTCGTGAGAAAGAAAATCATCCTTAATCTGAGCTCAGATTCCCTGCAGCAAACTTTTTACATGTGATCATTAATGAGAAACCTATAAAGCAAGAGAAGGCCAGCTTCAGGAAGAAAGGAGAAAATGAACTGAATAGTTAGAAACTTCATATAGGGATATGAAAATGAAAATGTGAACTACAGAATGAAAAATATTGGTGATCAATCACTATAATAGGCACAATGCAACAGGGAGAGTCAAAAATCCTGCGGGAGAAACTGAGGAGGAGGGATCAGTCTCTCCAGTTCTTTTTGTAGAATGAATGCAAGAAAGTTCAGTAATGAAATGAATGTTGGTCATTATCAAATGTTAAAATTCCTTGCCTTTCTGGGTGTGTTAAGAAAAACAACATTCATCTTCTAGGATCTTTCTGTTTTCACAGCTAATGCTGAAAAGTGGAAGTGATTTCAGGTGAAATCCTTCAAGTTTACTTCAAAAAGTAGAATGCCATTACCATGAATGCTCTTTGAGAAATAGCCTTCTCTTTAACCTAATAAAGATGTTAAAAGTGGACTAGTATTGCTACTCTTATAAAATAAATGTGCAGAAGTAGTATAGAAATAGGAGAGGCAGCCTAGTGTTTCCTGGTATATAAATCCTGAGGCTGATTCAGTCCAGGTGACTCTGTGTCTGAAATGGTCAAGGATGGAGGTTGGATATTATTAGTGTAGTGAGGTAAGCAGATTTTCAGATGTTCTCTGTGTACTGAAGCATCAGAAAATGAGAAGATTAGCAGACTGATTTCCTTTTATCTACTTACGAATCTATCATTATATTAAGCCTTTATTGTTCTAGGATGGTGGTTTTTAATCGTTGTAATATGCATAGGGTAAATTTGCTGGAATGCAAAACATTTCACTGGGATCCTCTGGACTGACCAGGGCAACTGACCACAGTTCCTACCCAGGGTGCAAACCTTCATACTTTTTAACCCTTGCCATATGCAGTTCAGTCTCACCCTATACAATCTATGTGGAGTTCATGGTGCTATCCATGCTCTAACAAAGAACATTAGCCAAGCTTGTCTAACTGAATATCCACATTGACTTCTCCTCCCTTCACATGTTCCACTGAAATGATTACAAGGAAATTTAAAGCAGAATTAATCATGATAGCCCTGAGATGTGAGAATAGTGGAGATCAGAGATTGCAACCAGTTTCCTGAAGATGGAAAACCAAATGGACAATACTGAAAGATAAACTAAAGCAGGAGCCAAATTCCAAAAGAATCATCATCAAAGTGTCTACAGTGGAAGCAGAAGCTGGTGACATGATCATAGGAAGACTACAGACTAAGAGTGATGAGAATAGAGAATAAGAATTGGTAGGCGATTAACTCAGGAGTTATCTAGACAGTGTTTCTAGACTGGTTTTGAGCTTGGGCTCTCACTCCCACCCCTCACCATCTTCTCCTCAATGAATTATGATGTTTATTTCTAGGATAAAACTGGAGCAATGGCCTCTAAAATAGGTCAGCTAATATAAGTGAGGAATCCTAGGGTTCAGAGTGTGGGTATGGCACCCCCCTAAAGAAAACCCTCTTTGTTAGAGTTGGTAGGGATAGGAGTTGGGGTGCCCACTGTGTACCCTAAAGCAGGCCTTGCCAGTTGATGGGTGCACCATGTACACAGAAACTACAGCCAACCTTTCCATTCAGATGAGGGACTTAGTAGGGAAATGAGACTTTATGTATTCATAGGATAGGATATCCAGGCCATATACCCATTAAGCAACTCAGTCCTTTATCTACGAACGGGAATGGACAATCAACAACCATCCTTTTTCAAGGGCAAAAAAAGGTACAAAAGGAAAAGATAATTGACCCTGGAGAAAATGGGATTAAATAATCAGAAGGGAAATTAAAACATATATGCTAGTAATATCTTCTGAGAGACTTGGAGAGATATTGATCCTTAAAATAGGAATAGGTTTTATAAAAAAGAATTAAAAAATTAAATTTGAAATTTAAAAACACAACTAGTGTGTTTTTAAAGTGTGGCCACCCAATTTTGAATTTTCCCATACCTTCCCTAGATGACATAAAATCAACAATGAAAGTAAATAAAATCACACAGACTCATAATTTCAGCATTTCAAGGTGACAGAGAATATTAAGGTTGTCAAATTGCATGTGAGTGGATAACCAAAAAACTTCCAGTAAATATTGAGAATTCTTTGCGTTCTAAACGTAGAAGATTGTTTGAATAAACACTATGGAGTACTATGCAGCTGTAACAAAGAACAGGATGCTTATGTGATGTTAAATTTATCTCCCCACATGTGGTTTATTAGTTGCCAGAGAGAAACAGAGATTATACAGTGAAGAACCCATATGTCTCCACTTTTGATTACTTTTGATCAAAAGTGACTACCATCGAAGGGCAAATGAGCACTGAGTGCTTTGTCAGTTTGTGGGGGCTGCTGTAACAAAGTACCACAAACTAGGTGATGTAAACAACAGAAATGTACTTTCTCACAGTTCTGGAGGCAGGAAGTCCAAGATCAAAGTGGGGGTAAGCTTGGTTCCTTTGGAGGGCTGTCGGGGAAAGGTCTGTATCCCAGGCTTTTCTCCTTGACTTATACATACATGTATACATGCACACAGAGACCACATGTCCATACATGCAAATGATAAAACAAATGGGACAAAATGTTAACAATTGGTGAAGCTGGGTGAAGGACAGGCAGGTGTTTTTTATACTGTTCTCGCAAACTTTTCTGTTAAGTTTGAAATTATTTCTTAAAAGAAAGATAAGAAAGACACAAATTACCACAAAGAACCATCAGAAAAAGTCTAGAAAATCTCAGATTTTAGAGGAAAATGACCAAGTGATAGAAAATGAGAGAGAAAAGATGAGAAAGTTGTTGAGTCTAAATAATCCATTTAATTAGTTCCAGAAAAAGGAGAGAAAATTCAAAGAAATTATAGGAGCATGCATTCCAAGAGATGAAGACCCACATGCAGGTGGAAAGGACCCCCTGAACATCAGGAAGAATGAATAATACAAATAATAATAATTATTTTGAAGGAGCCACATTCAACTCCACCCTTGTGAAATTCCAGCACATGAAATGTAAAATGAACATATGAAAGGTTTTGGAGCAAAACACACGTGATTTATAAAGGAACAAGAATCATATCAGCATCAAACTTGTCATCATTACCACTAGATTCTATAGAAAATGGAGTAATATCTTCAAAGTAAGACCTGTTGGAAAGAACTAGTGACACTAAAAACATGTAGTAATGCCATGCAAATGCCAAGGGGAAATTATTTTAATACCGTCTTTTGTTTCTAACCAAATCACCAATCAAAGGTGAGGGCAAAATGAAACAGTTTTGTATTTGTAATAATTCAGAATTTAGTACTGATACACCTACTCTTAGAAAAGTGCCAGAAGATATTTACCAGAAAAATGAAAAATGTATGCAAAATAAATAAATAAATAAATAAAAAGACAAGGGATCCGAGTTACAGGGTGTAAGCCAGAAGTACAACAAAAAGAAAGCTAGGATGACAGCTACTGTGCAGCAAGCCTGGAAATCACTGGTCCAAATTAAAATGGAAACTTTTAATGAGTGTCTTCAAGAAGATTATACATGACAACAATTGTACAATTAAAAAACTGGGCAATCCTGGTGATAAGGAAAAATAATATGATACCAATGACACCATATACTACTACCAATAATTGTAATAACATAATAACGTCAAGGATGAAGTTCCTTGAGCCTCTTACTTGGAGAATCCCTTTCCTCCCCTCCCCTCCCCTCCTTTTTTTCTCTCTTCTCCCCTCCTCTCCTCTCCTCCCCTCTCTTCTCTTCTTTTCTTTCCCTCCCTTCTTTCCTCCCTACCTCCATTCCTTCCTTCCTCCCTTCCTTCTCTCCTCCCTTCCTCTCCTTTTGCCTTCCTTCCTCCCTCCCTTCCTTCCTTCCTTTCTTATTTTTGCTTGCTATGTTATGGACCAAGGGAAAAAGAGAAGTTTCTTTTTAGGTGTCTATTGGGAAAATGATACTTTCTTCACAAATTACTCTGTAGACATTTGTCACATCTGATTCTTTTCAGTGTGCCTAGGAGGCCCAATCCGTCTTGAACAAACTATACTTTATCTTAACTACTCCTTCAAATACTTCAAAAAACACCCTAGTGTCTCTTTAGCTTTGTACTACTTTCTCGCTCCATGGAAGAGACCACTGGCTCTGGAGACTGTGGCCAATTTTTGTCCTTAGTCTTCAATATTCAAGTGCTTCTGCTCTACGTCAACCTCACTCTGACTTTGTGTCTAAATTTTCATAGTTGGGCGTTAATACCCAGCTCTCTGTTTGTCCTCTCATTCCAGCAGCCTCATGACCCGTTCCTCTTGCTGGAGCCCCTGTATCAAATACCTGTCTAATGTGCTGGTCACCTGGAACAGGTTATGCCTCATCCCTGTCAATTCTCACTCCTTGGAAGGGGCAACATCAGATGTGCATAATGCTGTCTGTTGCCTGGATCTCTACAGATTGCTGGCTCACATTCACCCTTTGGGTCATCCAATTTTGATAATATTCTTTTACTTCTTTAGGCCAGCCTGATGTCAGCTCCTGGCCTAGCTTTCCATCTGTTGATTGTCATTACCTTGTCTGGAATCCATCTACCTAAATAAACTTACTACCATTTTGGAAAGTCGGTCTGGCCATCAAGTAGGTATTTCTAGCTCCAGACCTTGACTTTTCTGTTCTATCCAATCTATTGAAATAAGATGTTCAAGCTCTCGACCTCATTCCCCATCCCCATACCTGAATCCTGGCTTCCCCATGGTGATGCCATTGCTTTGTCCCACTCAGTTGCGACTCTTGCCCTGATTCACTGGGCAGGAAGAAGAGGCTCAAACCTTTGTGTACATTGGTGCTTCCAGACCATGTTTCTCTTCACCATTTTGCTTTACATCTGTACTTGCAAATGCTAAATCCATTATCTGGCCCTTGTCCCCTCAAGCCTGACCTATTGTAGTTCACGCCAACTGTTTTGTCTGCTTTGTTTATATCTACTCTCTTCACACACCTATTCACCCTGATACTTTGTCAAAGTTATCTCTCTAAAGGAAAACAGAAACAAAAATAAACATGTTTTCTGCTAAGAACTCCCTCTCCTGCTCAAAGTCCACAATGGTTTTCTATTTCTTGGAAGGAATCATGATCCTTCTCCTGAAGTCATGGCTGCCTCCTGGTTTTGATGTGCCCATTGATGTTGACTTAGCCGTCCTTTTGCAAAATGTGCATAGGAATGCATTCCATCAAGGCAAGCCTTTGAGAAGATGACACAAAAAATTTGGAGACTTTTGAGCATCTCATTTGTCACATAAACACTTAGTAATAGCAACAGTAAACATACCCCTGTTCCCAAGGAGAAACAGTTGAGAACTGACCCTGACTGCAGTATCTAGAGGATGACAGATCTTGTTATTCTTTGATTACAGAGCTTTGTCATACATATATGTCTAGCACATATCACTGTAGTATGGTGTGAGTGCTACATGTCATGGGTTATAAGATCACAAAATTCAATTAAAGGAAGGAAGTGTAGAAAAAGTAATGAGATCCTCTAAGTAATAAATGCAGTGTGACAGTCATGGCATTGAAGATGAAATCAAATATGCATAGTTAATAGCAGTGGTGGAAACTTCCTCTTATGTTAGATATTTTATTCTTTTTTTTTTTTTTTTTTTTTTTTTTTTTTTTTTGAGATGGAGTCTCGCTATGTCGCCCAGGCTGGAGTGCAGTGGCGCGATCTCGGCTCACTGCAAGCTCCGCCTCCCGGGTTCCCGCCATTCTCCCGCCTCAGCCTCCGAGTAGCTGGCACTACAGGCCCCCGCAACCGCGCCTGGCTAGTTTTTTTTGTATTTTTGGTAGAGACAGGGTTTCACCGTGTTAGCCAGGAGGGTCTCGATCTCCTGACCTCGTGATCCGCCCGCCTCGGCCTCCCAAAGTGCTGGGATTACAGGCTTGAGCCACTGCGCCCGGCCAGATATTCTTAATAAATCTTAACCAGATGCATGTATGTTTGCTACATTGCCATTTTAATGTGAAACTGACTTTTCTAACCAACTCTTTTCCTGTAATACTTAGTAGCGGTTGCCACCATCCCTGACCAGTATGATATCATATGGAATTTGTTTTTGACTGAGGAAAATTTTCAATGTATTAGTCATGTAAAATGAATACAGATAACTTATCATGCTCATTCTGTCATTCCATTCTGGCCTGTCTGTAACCCTACTTTAGTTTTCATTATACTGACCCCTTGAATGAAGAAAAACTTGTTAAAATTACTCATGAACAGTTTGCTCCGATGCTATAAACAAAGTATTTGATAGATTAGTAGCTCTGACTCTCAGATGCAAAATTCATGAACTTGAATTCTTTTTTTAAACTTTTTTTCCTAAGTCTTTCACATGTTCCCGACCTTGATTTTAAATTTTAACTTAGCTCTACTGAATCTATGAAATTTGGACTATGTGCTAAGTGTCAAATTAAAGGCACTTTCTTCTCACCTAATGATGGCTTTTGCACATTATAAAGTAAAAGGAGAAGACTGTACATCCATTTTTAAATGCTCTAATTTCTTTCTAACATTTTAAAATTGATATGCCATAGTTGTACATTTTTGGTGGGCACATAAATGCTCTAATTTCTTACGCACATACATGTAACAACATGTCAATGGTTGTTATCCTCCAGTGATGGTGGTATAGTAGCAGACATTTGTGGTTTGGCTCCCATCCCCATTCCTTCTCCTTCAGGTTTTAGCCCCCAGTCTCACTAATGGTATCAAGGTCTCCACTACTTACAGCCCTTGTGGTCTGGGAGGTGGGTTCCACCCCCGGATCCCCCAGTGTGTTGTTGGCATACTGAGCTAGGGGAGGATTCAGGGCCAGGCCCTGAACCAACGTATCTCATTGCCAAAGCTTTGGTTTCAGCCATCAAGGCTGCAGAGCCTTTCCCATGGGATGTGGAGCTGGAGGTAAGGCAGTACTGGCATTGTTGCAGTAGAGTCACACTGTAGTCTCTGTCAGGGAGAAAAGATTTCTTTCCTCACCCATTACTAGGTTCACGGATGAGGCACCTATAAAAAAGATTAACAAGAGAAAAGCGTACAAATTTATTTAATATAAGCTTTATGAGAACATTTAGAAATTAAGACACAAAGAGTTAGGAAAACCTGTGTATTTTTATGCTTTGGTTGAATAAAGAGGTGCACAGTGGTGAAGTATGAGTGGATCAACGAAATGTGATCTAATGGTAATAAACTGGGGGGACTTAGCAAGGCCTGCTTACTCAGATTCTTCTCTGTGTCCCTATGCCTTCAGAGGTGAGGATGTGTGTTTCCTCCAGGTATAGGGAGGGCAACCCTAGAATGAGGGTCTTATGATCTGCTTCAGAGGAGAAGAAAAAGGGGAAAATGAAAGAAACCTTTCTGCTTCTGCTGTTTTCTCAAATGCCAATATGCCATATTTTGGGTTAATGTGTCCTGAGCCCAGCCACCCTGAAGAAACAGTCTGACTGGGAATGGAACCAGCCTCATGGACATCAGAGTCAGAGGAGGCAAGATAGAAATCTGGAGCTGGTGACACCATTTGACCTCAGATCAAGTGGCACCTGAAGTTAGTTCAAAACCTGCTCTTTTCAGTTCTAGGAGCCAAGAGATTCCCTTCATGCTAAAGCAATTTGAATTGGGTTTTACGGCTGCCTGCAGTAGAAAGAGAGTCTTAACCATTTACGAATCATGGATGATTATGTCCTTAGTATTTTACTGTATTTTTCATTTTTTTCTATAATGAATATAATGACCACAAACAAAATCCCATCCCCACTCCCCAATAAATGTTGCAAAATTGTTTTCAGTTCTCCAAATGATACTGATGACTTATTTTCCTTATTTGGGGTGTTGAGAAATTTTGTTTTTTTCTTTATGTTGCATCTGAATATTTACTTTTACTTTGCAGATAAATAATATATTCTCTTAAAGAAACAATTTATTCCTAAATCTTGTTCAAACTGTTTTGGTAGTGGACAATACTCATGATGATTTTAGAATAATCCTCTTACTTTCTTTTAAGCTAGCTTAGATTTAAGAAAGACTCACTTTTCTTTGTCTAGGTCAATATTTATCATGCTGTATAGATTTCCATCCTAGGTGAAAAGAACTTTGGCACACGTTTTTCTTCTGGGACAACTTTCTTTCAATTAGTTGGCATGTATTTTATTAATACAAGGCCATAAGTTTAATATGGCCCCCATAGAATAATTTTGATGAACAAATATTTTCTGAGAAACAGTCTGGGTTCTTAAACTTCTCAGTTTAAAAATTGCTGAATTCAGGGAAGTTGAAGCATGAAGGTAGGGTGGAGGTGGGAGACATGTATCACCTTTAATTGAGAGAAGCCAGAAGGTCGGCATGGAAATCTGGAAAAAATAAATTATAGAGGTTCCAGGAGTTTGTTTCGGGCACTAAGTATACATGAGTGAGAAACACCATTCCCACCCTCAAAGACTACTGTGGTTATTTAGGGAGTGGTGACATTTTATGTAACCCTAGATAGCTCACTCATGTTGAAACGTATGTGCCAGTTAGGGCTCTTGGTGGAAAGCAGGAAAAACTGACTTTGATAAAGAAAAGTTAACCTTTGGAAGGATCTGGCATGACTCACTAAACAAAAGCTTTGCTGAAGAGCTGGGCCGGAAAGGGCAGGAAGTAGGGATGCTCTGGGCATCTAGTAGCAGCGACTCATCTATTATTTCAGTAAGTCAGCGCCACAGTTTTTCAAATCCTTTTGTCTCTCTACTAAAAATGTGAAGTCCTAGGAAATAAAAAGCCTTGGGCAGTGTCTTAGTCTGTTTCTGTGGCTATAACAAAATATCTTAGACCGGGTAGTTCATAAATAATAGAAACTTCTTGCTCATAGTTCTAGAGGCTGGGAAGTCCAAGGTCAAGGCACCAGCACATTTAGTGTCTGGTGAGGGGTGCTCACCAGACATGGTACCTCATACTGCACTCTTGCATGGCAGGAAGGGCACAGCTCTTTTATGAAGTCACTAATTCTATATATGAGGCCTATACCCTCATGACTTGATCAGTTTCTAAAGGCCTCACCTCTTAATACTATCACATTGGTGATTAAGTTTCAACAAATAAATTTGGGGGCAGGGACACAAATATTCAGAATATAACAAGTTGAGAAGGGCAAAGCATCTTGTCTTGATAGATTCATCAATTCTGCTTCACCAGAAGGATAGAGGGGTTGATGTTAGGCAACCCAACATGATAATGTATAATGTATTCAGTTAGGATTTAGCAGTGGTATAAAACTTGGCCACTAAAACACCCCCACCCATCACATAGATAATTCATTTATGTATTTTCAAATATGACTGTTATCAAATTTCTGAACTTCACAGAAATAACTTTCCATCATTATAAAAAAGTAAAATTCACAAAAACATTTGTGGTGTAATATATTAAGAAATCATCTCTTCTTGTCTGTCAGTTACTTGGTCAAATACAAATTGTATGGCTGCCTTAATGAATGAAATAAATACAAAAATTGTAAGTGGGACTTAATTAGCATTCTGTGAAGTGCCTATGAAAATTAGACTAGGAAAATGATAGTGGTATTTGGAAGCCATATTCAATTTCAAGAAATGGATTGAATCATGTTTGAATGGAGGAGGTGAAAAAGTGGCTCTAAAAGATCTGCTCAGCAGAGAATGTAGGAGGTAAATTTTATTTTTAATGCTATTCAAACAGAGAAGAAACAGATTAACATTTAAATGAATAACATTAAACAATAAAATGTAATTTTTATACTCAAAATTCTTATAATATTGTCAAAATATACCATAATATTCTCCTAGTGGCATATTTATTCTTCTGAAATGATATCATGCAGAACTTTGTAAACAAAAAGTTATTTCAGGGAGTTTGTTTGTTTGTTTGTTTGTTTATTTATAGAGAGGGTCTCTCTCTCTCTCTGTCACCCAGGCTGGAGTGTAGTGGCACAATCATGACTCACTGCAGCCTCAACCTCCTGGGCTCAAGTTATCCTCCTGCCTCAGCCTCCCAGGTAGCTGGGAATACAGGCACACGCTGCCATGCCTGACTTTTATCTTTTGATAGAGACAGGGTTTCACCATGTTGCCCAGGCTGATCTTGAACTCCTGAGCTCAAGGAGTCCACCTCCCTCGGTCTCCCAAAGTGTTGGGATTAGAAGCATCGGTTTTCTTTTCCCTTTCAAAAGGCATGAAATAGTAATGCTCTCCTTTAACTAATTTTCAGCTCACACACGTTTTTTTTTCTCAGGTTCTGTTTGTTGTGGCCTGATGCTAGCAATGTTTTCTTAAGGGTCTAAAGGAAATACTTTCTTCTGACATAATATTCTGTGCACTGCAGAAGGTCTTTTGCCTTTTGGTAACTGGCCTAACAGGTTTTACATTCTATCAAAAATAATTCCTATGCCATTATTATTAAGCTTGCATTGCTTAGAAAAAACAGAGATGAAAAAAGATTTTATTTTGCCTGTAATCCCAGCTACTTGGGAGGCTGAGGTAGGAGAATCATTTGAACCTGGGAGGTGGAGGTCGCAGTGAGCCAAGAGCCCACCGTTGCACTCCAGCCTGGACAGAAAGAGTGAAACTCCATCTCAAAAAAACACAAAACAACAACAACAACAAAACCTTTTTTAAAAAATTAAGGTTATTACATCTTTGTATCTTCCTGTAAAGTCCTTGTGACACTAAGTTGCAGGGCTTTGACTCCTACGTCTATAAAGGACACCAAGTCCTGCTAAATCTTAAACACTGACAGTAATTAAAGCTTCATCTTCAGGCCTGGTAGAAGATGCCAATCAAAATAAACTGCATTCCTGAGACACAGGGCGAGAAATTAAAGCTATTCAACTCCTCAGGCCCAGGGACTATTGTGCATGTGAGATTGAAAGGGCATATTTTTAAAGATAAAGTAAGTTCAGTTTCTTTATAAATTAACCATTAATGTCAAAAACACACCGATGCAAGACAAGCATATGGACCCCTGTATTAGATTAACAAGGTGTCTCGAAGCATTAACTTACTCCTTAATAAAGGTTATGAAAGTTATATCTTATGATCAAGATTAAAATTTTATAAATTGTTTATACAATTCTGGAAAAAAATTTAATTGGCTTTATGCATTTTTTAGGGCTTAGTTTTTGGAAAATTAAGTCTGTCTTTTCAAAGAATGAAGGTTTTCATCTTTTTTTGAAATCCTTGAGTTATCACTTTGGTTAAGTGAATGGTTTATTTTACAATGATCTGTGATCCTATTTTGTGACATCAAGTATGATAAACCTTTGATATTTGACAAATGTTCCAAAATCAAATGATAAATTATGTCTTTTCCTGACCTAATTAATCCTTTAAGATATTATTAATAGGTTTCCTATAGTCCAAAGATGACATATTGGGCTTATTTGGGATAAAAGTTATACAGGAAGCATTGTCAAACATGAAATGGTGTTTGGTTTTCTTTGGGCTGTATTTAAATACATATGTTATTTGGTATGTTTTCTCAAATTATGGTAAACTCCTATAATTCTAATATGACTTAGTGTACATTATCAGTAAAAATTATAATTGTTATGTTAAATTATTGTGTGCCACAGAGGTAACAAATCTCCTTGTCAATTGTGTCTTTGATGGCTGCCCTAAAACGTTTTGTCATCCACAGAAAATTGTTGTCTTGTTTTGGTCCTGTTTAGAAGATGATCTTATATACAGTATAAAACCCTAACAGGTGCTCTTGAATGCAGGTTTCTGATAACTTTGGAAATTGTGATGGCAGAATAGAGGAAAAAAGTTTCAGGATTCATGGACAGCTGAAATGTTCATGAATATCAGAACAGTAATTAGCTTCATGAACTGAACTAATAGAAGACTGAAGTGATCTTTTTGACTTTTTGCTTAAAACGTTGCTGATCCTTTGTTTTGTTTTTTAGAGTGAAGGAAACTTTTTTTTTGAGCTATTAACAGCTTTTTAACAATTAAGTATGCTCCTATGAACAAAATTTGGAGCGTATTTGTTTCTCTCTACCTGATTTCTCCAGAATTTGGAAATTATTTGTGAATATTCTTAATTTATGGCAATATAGTTATTTGCATAAGTGCAATAGGAATCTGTTTTCATTTGTAACATGACACAGTTGGAGAAACTGGTTATTTTACCAAGACTTTGACTGGAATGACGTGCTTTCCTTTAAGGAATCAAACCTGACTTATAGAGCCAATAAGTAGGAAAACTGGCCTCATACCTTGTCTATACAGTCTCTGTACAGGGTTCCTGACCTGTAGTAAGCAAAGAATATCACTTCCTGACAAGTGCAGGAACCCCAAGTTATCTTGAGAAGAATTCACCAAACTCCCTGGTATTTGATGGTAACAAATCCATAGCTGGGCTTGGCTTTTGAAGAGTCTTATCTGAGATTTCTTCTATGGAACAAAGTTCCATCAAAGCCACTTTATAAAGCCTATGTGAAAAATAATTATTCTTGCTGCACTTTATACAAATAATCTGGCCAAGTATAATAAAGCAAATCAGTCTATCATGATGTGTCTTTAGTAAAAATGGGAAACTGGAGAGAGAAAAATTATGTTTCAAAAAGTACAGTATACCTATTTTTAGATTCTAGTTTGGCCTAATATTTTCAGTTTTTATTATTTTCTATGGTTTGCACTGAATTCTAATTTTTCCTGGCTACAGGTTTTCAAAATAATGTTTTCACTTTTTTTTTTCTTGTTCCTTTTCCTTTTTTCCCCTGCAAACTAAATCTAGACAACTCACACTTCAGAAGAAAATGACAGCAACCTATTTACATACATGGGCCACTTTTGAACCTGCCTACTGATATATGGATTTCAGAGTAACGTGGCCTGTATTGATTTTCCAGGATTATTCTTTTGTTTGTTGTTGTTTTTCTCCCTTTATTCCCCTGTTTTCTCTTCACAGGACATGAGATTTCTCAACTTGCTAAAAATGAGCTTTCCTAGTAACTCAGGATCTACCCATCTAGGAATAACTCATCCTAGCCATAAAGGATCAGATGAAACCTGAGATCAGAGACTCATTTTCTTCTAAAATGCTTTCTCCAAAAGAATTTTTAAAAAGAAAATGGGGGAAATGTGAAAGAAAAATCTAGGAGCCCCAAAATCACTAAGCTAAAGAGAAAAGTCAAGCTGGGAACTGCTTAGGGCAAACCTGCCTCCCATTCTACTCAAAGTCATCCCTTTGCTCACTGAACTAACTGAATATCTGATTTCCTGTTTTGGAAATTCTAATCAAAAACTCAAAAGAATGCAGCTGTTTGTCTCTCACCTACCTGTCACCTGGAAGCCCCATCCCTGATTGAGTTGTCCCACCTTTCCAGGAACCAATGGACATACGACATATATTGATTGATGTCTCATGTCTCCTTCAAATGTATAAAACCAAATTGTGCTCTGACCACCTTGGGCACATGTCATCAGGACCTCCTGAAGCTGTGTGAAGGGTGCTTGTCCTCAACCTTGGCAGAATAAACTTTCTAAATTAACTGAGACCTGTCTCAGATATTTGGGGTTCACAAGATGTTTTAAAATTTAATGCAGTTAATTTTTTTGTGTGTGGTTTAAAATTTTTATTACTTGTTTAAAAACATCCTTTCCAATTTCAAGGTCATACAGACATTTTTTGACATTTTCTCCCAATAACTTTAAATTTTTAGTTTTTTGGATGGTAGTGTCTTTGTCCTTACAACTTCCTCTAATATTGCCGCTGTATCTCTTCCTGGCTGACTCTTTCTTTCCCATCAGCTTTCTGTTCAAATGTTACCTCCTTATCTGGCCTCTCAATAAAAAAATAGTCCCCATATAATCCTAGTTACTCTCTCGAATTATGCTCTTTTATTTTCTTCTCTATACAATTACTCTCTGCAATGATTCTGTTCATTTTTCTTGTCCATTTTTAATTTTATGTTTCCTCTACACCAGGTGTAAGTGCTTAAGATGAGAGGTCTTTATCTTGTTCACTATAGTATCCCCAACATCTAGAATGGAACTGTTGCTAGCAGAGTTGTCAGGGAGCAGATGCTGGAGGGAGTTTCTGTGCTGCAGGTTGCTCAGTAGATCAAGCCCTTTGGATCAACACCAGTGGAAGGGAAGAGGCAAAAGCAAGATCAAGCCAAGTCAGGAGTGGAGCTGCAGTGCTTGCCTCAGTGCCTTAGCTCTTGACATAAAATAACATGGCAGCATCATCCCGCATGAGTGATCAGAAGTTTCCCACCCACCTATATCAGACATTGAGGTCGCCTGAGCTGGGCAGGGTGGCTCTACAGCTGAGGCCACCCCTGCAGAGGCTGACAGCTGGAGGCAACAAGTCCTCTCCTGCAGGGGCATCTTGGAAGCTCAGCTCTCTGTCTATCACAGGTGTCTGGCATGTAATTAGCATGTAATAAATTTTTCTTAAATGAATATTTTTCTGAGCATAAGGTAAAATTTCTGAGTAATAGCATTTAAAACATTTTAATGTGAGTACTTCAGGAACTGACTCTAGAAATTTTGGTTACAAGCCACAATCTCAGCACCCTTTTCCTCCTCTGGGCTTAGCCCACAAAGGTCACTGTTTATATTTTTTGTTGTTATTTATTTTTTTCAACTTTAGTGCTTCCTAGTAAAAATCTATGATTTTGTTGTTGTGGTGGTTGTTTTAAATTTCTGCTTTCAATACTTAGCCAGTTCTCAATGCATGAGTATTTGTTGTCCTATAGTGCCTTTGTAATTTCATTTTTTTTTTTTTTTTTGAGATGGAGTCTCGCCCAGGCTCGAGCGCAGTGGCACAATCTTGGCTCACTGCAAGCTCCACCTCCCAGGTTCAAGTCATTCTCCTGCCTCAGCCTCCCGAGTAGCTGGGACTACAGGCACCCGCCACCACGCCTGGCTAATTTTTTGTACTTTTAGTAGAGATGGGGTTTCACTGTGTTAGCCAGGATGGTCTTGATCTCCTGACCTCGTGATCCACCCACCTTGGCCTCCCAAAGTGCAGGAATTATAGGCGTGAGCCACCGTGCCCGGCCCTATAATTTCATTTTAGCTTTAACTCTTTCACTTATGATCAATTAATCTTGTACAGTATGAAGAAGAACCTATACTTTTTTCCTAAATTGTCTTAAATGAGTAATCATTTTGATGCCTGCTTTTTTTTTTTTTTTTTGACAAAGTCTCGCTCTGTCACCCAGGCTAGATGCAGTGGCATGATCTTGGCTCACTGCAAACTCAGCCTTCCAGGTTCAAACAATTCTCATGCCTCAAACTCCTGAGTAGTTGGGATTACAGGTGTGCACCACTGTGCGTGGCTAATTTTTATATTTTTAGTAGAGACAGGATTTCGCCATGTTGGCCAGGCTGGTCTTGATCCCCTGGCCTCAAGCAGTCCACCCACCTTGGCCTCCCAAAGTGGTGGGATTACAGATATGAGCCACTGCACCCAGCCTATGATGCACACCCTTATTTTTTTTTTGCACATTTGATGAGCTCCAGAAATAAGTGAAGAAAAAAGATGTCTGGGAAATAACTTATTTGGGTTATCTAAGGATGACAGTTTACAGAGGTGATTGCATCTATTATTATGCTGTTAAGATATTAAGAAAGTTGTGTGGCAGCTCCTCTGACTCATACTTTTCTATATAAAGTAGAAATGGTTAACTCTGTATTGCTGCCCTTTCCTACTAATTAATTATTTCAGTATCTAACTCATGCTCAGTGCAAATATTCAAGGAAATCCAAATGTTTTAAAGCCCAGTTGGCTTGCATGAGTTAGAACCAACTTTCTGTTATTTATTTAGTTCTCCATTTTGGTTTGTAGTGTGGAGTCACAAGAATGAACACCTTAATATAAGTTTTCCTGTCTTGAGTTTGGTTTGATTAGAAATGTCGCTGAAAATTGAACTGTGTGGGAGTACAGAAAAATAGCTCTCACAGAGTAAAAATAGCAATAACCAAAGAACATAAAAATAAGACTATAGAACATCATCTAAACTTTTGAACATCCCTCTCGGTATAGTTTGGGTTTGGCACAACAGGATATTTTGATTTCGAGTTGAATTTTGAGGTGGTTTCTTATTCTGATGTCTTAAGAGGGGATTATCATTTCAATGAACTTCCATTGTAGCTTTGTGTGCTAGTGAGAGTTTTCTATCATATTACAGAAAAAAGAAAATGAATTTCAATTCTGGATCCAGCAGGAGGAAAAATATTCATATTGATTTTTACTTTTCCAGTGAATGTGAGGACTGTTTAGACATCTGCAAATAGGGTGGATAAAGACTTCAATGGTGGGAAGGGAGGTAAATATTTACCTTTTAAATATATTTACATACATACTATATATTTTAGTTTTTAAAATCTATTTGTATGGGAATTTTATATTGTATAAAGGTTTACTATCTTAAAAGTTTGGAATTTCTGGGGAAAAAAACTAAAGTATAAAATACTCATTTTTTTAAAACAAAGAAATAGAAGATTCTAAAATATAGCTTTGGAGTCATCCCGAAGCAGCAACCAGAGAAGAATGAAGGGCACTGCGGTGGAACACCATGCCTTTCTTTGATGTGCAAAAAAGGATGGGCCTTGGCATAGATCCATGGGTGAAAATCCAAAACCCTGAAAGATTCCTGCTCAGTGCCATGTTTTTGGATAGAAAATGGATAGAATGTGAACATGGAATAGGTAGTATCTGAGAAGAGAAAGAATGTAAGACAGAATCTGATGATTTCATAGAGTGCATGCTTCAGCAGAAAATGATGGGACGTGTGAGAGCCATCAAGAAGTTGTGGGATAAGCTAATAAAGGAAGGGAAGTACACCCTTCCCCCTCACTGCTTGGGCAAGGGGGATCCTAGGCCCCGAGCAGAGCCACTGCTGATGTCTGGAGGCTAAATTTCATGTTCTCTATTCTCTACTGGAAAGATTGTTTAATGAAAACTATTTGTCAAAGTGTGTAAAAGTAAAGGTTTGCTTCATCCTAAAATAAATAAATCAATAAATACATAAATAAAACATAACTTTGGATTTCATGATACTCTTTTCCTGTAGCAAAAAGCATTATGTGGTGTATTAGTAAGAAATAGTGCTTTACCAGCTACTTAGGTATCCAGCCAAGTTGACACCCAGAACTAACCATCCCACACGGTATTAATGAAAGGACCTGTGTACACATAAATTCTGATTAATAATATTCTTTGAGAGCCGCTATCATGTACATGGACCATTGTCTTTTATTTGCTTGTTTGTTTATTGTGGCAAAATATGTATAACATAACACTTACCATTTTAACCACTTTTAAGAGGTTCAGTGGAATTAAGTACATTCATACTGTGCAACCATCACCACTATCCATCCATCTCCAGTACTTTTTCATCATCCAAAACTGAAATGTTGTACTCATTAAGCAATAGCCATCCCCTTTCCCCCAGCCCCTGGTAACCACTATTCCACTTTCCATCTCTATGAATTTGGCTATTCTAGGTACCCCCTATAAGTAGAAACATACAATATTTGTCCTTTTGTGACTGGCTTAGTGAGCATAATGTCTTCAAGATTCATCCATGTTGCAGAATGTTTTCCCATTGAATAGTCTTGGCTCCCCTGTCAAAAATCATTTGACCATATATGTGACACTTATTTCCAGGTTTTCTATTCTATTCGGTTGGTCGATATGTCTATCTTTATGCCGGTATGACACTATTTTGATTACTGTAGATTTGTAATAAGTTTTGAAATTAGGAATTGTAAGACCTCCAACTTTGTTCTTTTTCAAGAGTGTTTTGACCATTTAGGGTCTTTTGAGATTCCACATAAATTTAGAATGGATTTTTCTATTTCTGCAAAAAATTGTCATTGGGATTTTATAGGGATTGCATTAAATTTGCAGATCACTTTGGGTAGTATTGACATCTTACAAATATTAAGCTGTTCAATCCATGAACACCGGTTATTTTTCCATTTATTTATGTCCTCTTTATTTTTTTCCAACAACATTTTGTAGTTTTCAGTGTAGAAGTCTTTTATCTCCTTAATTAACATTATTCCTAAGTATTTTATTTTTATGATGCTATTTTAAGTAGGATTGTTTCTTAATTTCCTTTCTGGATTGTTCGTTATTAGTATATAAAACTGCAAATAATTTTTTCATGTTAATTTTGTAACTTGTAACATGGCTGAATTTGTTTTTTATTTCTAATTTTTTTTGTGAGACTTTTAGCATTTTCTATACATATATAAAGTCATGTTATCTGGGCACACATAATTTTACTTATTCCTTTCCAATTTGGATCCTTTTATTTCTTTTTCTTGCTTAGTTGCTCTGGCTAGGACTTCCAGCACTGTGTTAAATAGAATACCATTTCCATGTTATACACATCAGAGATAAGTTTGGCCAAAGGAATCAGGAGGCTGCAGAAGCCTTTAAAAAATACTGCTAAGTGTCATGTGGAACAGGTTTGCAATACTGATGAGACTGGCTTTTTTTCAAGGACTCTGGCAAAGTAGCCTATAAAACACACATGGCATTTTGATTAATAAAGCTGTAACCAGAGGCTTATAGGAATCTAATGCTGCATGGCCTCTGGGAGCAATGGTTCAGTATCTGATCACCTAGTGCTCACGGCAAGTTTATAAGATGTAGCTACCATGAATAATGAGAGTTCACTGTGCTTCCTGCAGCACAGGTTTTAGCCTCATGGACCTATTTGTAGTTGCCTGAAAATGCTTTTCCTGAGATGCTTTCTCCTCTTCATCCTTCAAGTCTCAGCCCCAGTCATCCCCAGGAAATTTCTCTGTGCCCCCACCATGAGGGTGACTGAAATAGTCATCATCTATGCTTGTTAACACACCATGCATGTACCCCTGTCTCAGCATTTATCACACGAATGTATTGATTTTTCTGCATTCCCACTAGTCTCTAAGCTGCTTGAGGACAAAGCCCATTACACACACATACACACACAATTTGGTGGGTGGCAAATACCAACATTCCAAGATATTTCTTCTGTTGCCCTTTTACTTTATTTTTAAAATTAACATACAATAGCATGCCATATATAATTGATTCTTTATTTCTATGCTCTGGTAACTTAGCACAGTGTCTGGCCCACAGAGAGGTTCAATAAATATTTGGAACAAAGCATGAAGGTTAAGAATATTTATTTGTTCTACCCAATTAAAGTTCCTGGGGTCATACATTTTTAATAAAAAGATAAAATAATTTTAAACCAGCAAATTAATCATTCTAAACAATTTCTCTACCCCTTTTCTTTGTCGTTTGAACTAGCTTAATAAAATTTTGCTGGACAAAAAGTAAACTTCAGCTTGGTCCAAATAGACTAATTAGGAATTCGTACTGTGCCATCTGAATTAATGAGTTTTTTACTGTACTCAGTGCAATTCTAGAATATCAAAGCCAGAGGAGATCCCAACTTATACAAGTGTTAATTAGGCTCTTCAAGGTTAACTAAAGAGATAGGAGGGGAAAAGAACAGGAATACTCCTTACCAGACCTTCTGGGGCCTTAAAGGAAAGTCATTCAAGGAGACCTGGGTCCAGCATTCTGACAGCAGCTCTGTGATTGAACAACTCCTAGCTGTCTCCTTATGAGTAGACATTGACTACTTCTGGAACTGAGGCTGCTGTTATGGAAAATGGGCTACTCCAGCCTCTGCTTGTTCATGGCTTGTCTTGACTCATTACTTCTGCCATTATTCTGTCTGCCTGCTTATTCTCTGCCCAGACCAGCAACTGCTGATGGTCTCTCTAGGTCTTGATTTCAAACCTCTACAAAGATAGGCTCTGAAGTTTTCAGACAGTTAATCTCCTTCCTGGCAGGCAGAGATCTGACCCTAGTCCACCTGCTAAGATGGTGACCCCTTACAAATTAGCTGTCCTTGAAGCAAGCACCTCCTCCTTGAGCCAGGATGGTGAGAAGACATGGTCCACCTTCTTAGAAGGCCTGTGTGGGTGGAATGCACGCAAGTCACACCACTGGGCACTCCTCCCTGATTCAAGAAGCAGAAAGTGAAGCCTGAAAGGTTAGGTGGACCTTTCCAAGGAGTTTTCTTTCTAAAGCCCACTCTGATCTAGGTCTCTGAAGCACATCATAACCCCAATATTCAGAAACTTGGTCTCTGGTTTGTTCCTTTTGACCCACTACAAATGTTTTGGTTAAATCTTTAAAGGCTGCATTAACAAACACATCCAGACCCAAGAGAGGGTTCTTAGATCTTATGCAAGAAAGAATTTGGAGTGAATCTATAAAGTGAAAGCAAGTTTATAAAGAAAGTAAAGAAACAAAGGAATTGCTACTCCATAGTCAGAGTAGCAGCATGGGCTGCTGGACTGAGTACACTCATTTCTACTCAGGAACTGAGGGTTCCTCCCCTTTTTAGACCATATAGGGTAACTTCCCTACATTACTATGGTGTTTGTAAACTGTTATGGTGCTGGTGGGAGTGCCTTTTAGCATGCCAAAGCATTATAATTAACATATAATGAGCAGTGAGGATGACCAGATGTCACTTTTGTGGCCATCTTGGTTTTGGTGGGTTTTGGCTAGCTTCTTTACTGCATCCTATTTTATCAGCAGGGTCTTTATGACCTGTAGCTTGTGATACCAGTCCTGCCAACCTCCTGTCTCATGCTGTAACTAAGAACGTCTAACCTCCTAGGAATATGACCCAACAGGTCTCAGCTTTATTTTAGTCCCCTATTCAAGATGGAGTTGCTCTGGTTCACATGCCTCTGACTATACTGCCCCTATGTCTTTTATCGGAATTATTTATGATTACAAAATAAGGATGTCTGATATCATTGGAACATGAATAAATAGGCCCACAGCAGATAATTTTCATTTGTTTTCCTTAATCTAAACAGATGAGTTGCTGCTTTATAAGCAAATATGTAACATTGCAAGGGAAACGGGCATGAAGCTTACCAGAATCTGTAGTTATTTAGAAGCTATTAGTATTACTTTGTTTTAGAAGTTTGATATAAGGGAATAGGGAAAATAGAAATTTATTCAGTTGATGTTTATCAAGAACCAACTATGTGTGAGACACTGCACTAAGCCCTGGAAATATAGCAGTGAACAAGGGAAATGTAGTCTCTGCTCTCATGGAACTTAAATAGTATGTATTCTATTGACTTCGGTTTCCCATGTTTTTAGGATGATGAAGAGTAGGGCAAGGGGTAGATTCAGGGGTTAAAACTAAGTCTTAAAACCTTGCCTCAATGTTTTCTAAATGAAGTATAAATGAAAGACTTTTTGCAACCAAATAAGTAATTTGAACATTACAAATGGCAATTTGGTTGGATGTAGTGGCTCATTCCTGTAATCCCAGTGTTTGAGGAAGCCAAGGTTGGGGGATCAATTGAGGCCAGGAGTTTGAGAACAGCCTAGGCAACATAGTGAGACTCCATCTCTAAAAAAAAAAAACTGAGTATGGTGCTGTGTGGCTATAGTCCCAGCCACTCAGGAGGCTGAGGTAGGAGCACTGCTCGAGCTCAGGAGGTCGAGGCTTCAGTGAGCTGTGACTGTGGCACTGCACTCCAGCCTGGGGGATAGTGAGACCCTGTCTCAAACAAACAAACAAAAAGGCAATTTAACTCCAACTTCAAGCAAGCTGTGAGTCAGAATAATGCCATAAGGATGCTTTTAATAACAAATGGTCTTGTTGCCCATTGGGGTTTCTTCCTTTTCCTCCTCCCCACACTGTCATTTCCCCTGAATAAAAAGATTAAAAAAAAAAAAAAGACAGCAAATAACTAGCAGTCCACATCTTTATTATTAGGTTTGATTTCAAGCTTTTGTAAACCCCGTGGTGTATGATGAAGCCTCAGGCCCTATAAGCCTGAGTAGTTACCAGTTTCCATCACAAAAGACTCAGCCTGCGTCCTTCCCAGTTATTCAGCCCCAGACTAGCATGAAAGGACCTGCCCTGCTTCCAGCTTTGACTTACTTTTTTTTGTAGCAGATTGATTTCTGCTCACAAAACAGTTTTTTTGTAACCCATTAAAACACCCAAAGTACAGGCCCGTGAATGGATGCTCCATCCTGTTGTTACTTGGCACCAGGGAGGGTGTGCTTCAAGCAGTGGAGCCTCAGCAGGAGATCTCTGGAAAGCATGGCAGATATCACTTCACATCTACTGCTCATCCCTTAAAACTAGCAATGGCTTAGATTCCTGTGGGGAGATTCCATTACCCAGAGCATCAAATGAGCATCAGGGACAACTGATGAAGACCACGTTAATCTTGAAATCACAAGGATACTACGCCCAAAAGTCAAACCTTGGACCCCACCTGAACAGTTTCTATTCATGCAGTATCACCTTATTTAAAATGGGAGATGCAGCAGAAGGATGGTTACCAGAGGCTGGGAAGGGTAGTGGAGGGTTCAGGGGAAGGCGAGGATGGTTAATGGGTACCAAAAGAATAGAAAGAACGGGCCGGGCGCGGTGGCTCAAGCCTGTAATCCCAGCACTTTGGGAGGCCGAGGCGGGCGGATCACGAGGTCAGGAGATCGAGACCATCCTGGCTAACACGGTGAAACCCCGTCTCTACTAAAAAAATACAAAAAAAAAAAAAAAAAAAAAAAAACTAGCCGGGCGAGGTGGCGGGCGCCTGTAGTCCCAGCTACTCAGGAGGCTGAGGCAGGAGAATGGCATAAACCCGGGAGGCGGAGTTTGCAGTGAGCTGAGATCTGGCCACTGCACTCCAGCCTGGGTGACAGAGCGAGACTCCTTCTCAAAAAAAAAAAAAAAAAAAAAAAGAATAGAAAGAATGAATAAGACCTACTATTTGATAGCGCAATAGGGTGACAATAGTCAATAGTAACTTAATTGTATATGGTTAAATAACTCAAACAATGTAATTGGATTGTTTGTAACTCAAAGTATACATGTTTCAGGGTATGGATGCCCCATTCCCCATGATGTGCTTATTTCACATTGCGTGTCTGTATCAAAATATCTCATGTACCCCATAAATATGTAAACCTACTATGTACCCACAAAATTTTAAAAAATAATAAAATAAATTAAGTAATAAATACAACGGGAGATGGAATTACAGCCTTTGAGCTATCATCCAACTCTTCTTCTGTATTCTGACACAATGTGCATATTCTGCTGCCTCCACCAAATTATCCCCGCATCGCTGGCCCCACAACCATTTTTCCACAGAATTAGTCAACACACGCACACACACACAGACACACACACAAACACACACACCCCCTAACTGTTCCCAATTTAGATGGTATTATAATCTCCAATAGTGAATGTGAGTGCCCTGTGATATTTGGGCAGTTTCACCAGGAGGAAGGCACTTCTGACCTTCTCTTTCCCTGGAAAATGAACCAATAGTCACATTCACCTAGAAGCCACCCATATGTTCCATTGTCTGATGGATAGTTCAACCTTAGACATTGATTGACTTACAGTGTTATTGAGTCCAAAGCTCATATTGCTCACTGCATGAGGGCTCTCATAAGTCAACAGATAAGGTGTTAAGGAAAGGAGGGCATCTTTATTTCAGGGAGCCAGCAAACCAAGAAGATGGCAAACTAAAGTCCTAAAGAACCAACTTAAGTTGATAGGATTTTAGGCTCCTTTTATGTTAGGGGAAGGGAAAACAGAGAGGGGTTAAGGTCCATAGGTGACTGGTGACCACACCCATCTGGGCATCAGCAAGGATCTGAGGAGGTTGCAGAACTTCTTTGTTTGTGGTTAACTGTTTTTCAGATCCACCTTGTTCCTATAAATCTTTAAGATAGCACAGTTATTTGTGGGCATACTTCCTTATCTCCTGGGGGTTAGTTTTGGGAAGCAACTATTTTTATCCTTGCTTTAAAGTTACATGGTAAACTGAATTCTTCCCTTGGCCTATGTGCAGGAATGAGCAAAGACAGCTTGTAAGGTTACAAGCAAGATGGAGTCAGCTATATTAGATTTATCTCACTGTTAAAACAGGTGTAGTGAAGTGTCTGAGCAACTTCAGGCGTGCTTTGGTTATTGAATTCAGCCTCAGGATCACACATTCATTATGAAATGAAATGAAAACATTTGTCATACTATTAATTTGTAAGACTGAAGTAGATTTTCTAAAGGCATATTCACTCTCATTGTGGCAATCTGTCCTCATATTTAAAAATAATAATGTCAATTATCATCAGAGTGTGGTAAGTGATTCTACAGTGTACTGATACATAAAATAAACCAATGAGCAACTGAAAGCCCTTTTCCAGTAGTTATTTCAAGTCAACTAGGTGAATTGATGTTTACAAGTTTCTGGTGAATCTGTGGCTCTTGATGTGGATACATCGAGAAATTTACCTGTCACTTTCTCTGACTTGTCTTCTTGCAATTTGGGGCATAAAAATATATAATTTGGTTACAAAAGTAAAGGGCTCACATTCAGAATATGTAAAGAACTTCTATAAATCAATTAGCAAAAGATATCTACAGAAAATAGGTAGAAGACTTGAACAGGTAATTTACAAAAGAAGATCTCCAAATGGTTTTCAATTTCATTAATAATCATGCCAATGCAAATTAAAATCACAATAAGATACCACCATACATGGAACAGAATAGCTAAAACTTAAAAGTCTGACAATACCAAGTGTTGGTGAAGATATAGAGCAATGAGAGCTGTCATCTACTGTAGAAGGGAGTGTATTTTGTTTGGTATTGTACATTAGATCTAAAAATTAGCATATCCTAGGACCCAGATATTTAACTCTTGGTATAACTGAAATGCATGTATATGTACAGCAAAAGGCATAAAAGAATGTGTGAAGCATTGTTATTTTTCATAGAAAAAAAAAACCTTGAAGAAATCTGTATGAGACTTCTGGTTTCCAGCTTGGAAGTAATCATTCCCATTCTTAGAACAAGAAAAATGATGAACAAACTGAAAGCCAACATCTTTTCTCAGCTCCATCAGAGGATTGAGGTCACAAGGCAAACCACTGCCCCCAAAATCAGAGAGATGGGTGAGTACAGAGAATCATAGTTTACTAGGAATGTAAGCCCAGGAGCAAAAACCACTACTGGAGCTGGTACTAGGGTATAAAAGCTTAACTAGCAATCAATAGATTGCTAGAGCTCAGTGTGCCTAAGCTTGAGAGTTGGAAATTCAGGGAGGTGGGTATCCCCAGTCTTTGGGGGCCCCATACTTTCATGAGTTTTATCACCAACAGCCCCATCAAATGCTCAGGGTAAAGATCAAAGGAAAACTCCCTCTTGCTTCCTGCAGGAAATAAAGAAAAGTAACCATTCCGAAATACATCTGGTGTTCAGTTTAACAAAAATGTGCCCTTAAGGAAAACCACTTTAGCAGAGCCTAACCACCTTGGGTTTTATGAGAACCTAACAGAAAGAGAAAGGAAGAGAGAACATCCAACTCCAGTCCCTTCTAGCCTTCCTGTCTCACCTAAGCCTTGTTGTAAGAGTACAGCATGACTATAAAGCACTTGTGCAGGTCACAGGGACACAGGCTCCATAAAAGACTGAAACCTAATCATAGGACGGCATCACGCTTTCCCTCCCCCTCCCCCTTCTACCACATCAATAGGGCTTCTGTATAATAGCAGATTGAACTGAAAGAACTGCAAGCCTCAGTCCTTATTTAAGAAGTCTCAAGGGAGAACCCAAAGACAACAGAGGAAGAAAAAATAAGGACACCAAAGAAAATGTTGGTCTTTAACATTCATAGCTATGACAAAGAATCAACACAGTTTAACTCCTAGCTGAAGAAGCATAAAATCTCAGTATGTCATGAACAGCTTTCAACAAAAATATCCAAGGCAAAAACACAGCTCAACAAGACAGAGAAATCAGAATCAGACTCAGACATAGCTGTAATTTTGGAATTATCAGGCTGAGAATTTAAAATAGCTGTGATTCATATACTAAGGGCTTGAAAGGAAAAAGTGCACAACACGCAAAAACAGATAAATAATGTAAACAGAGAGATGGAAACTCCAAGAAAGCACCAAAAGGAAATGGTAGAAACCAAAAACAGTGTAACAGAAATGAAGAATGCCTTTAATGGGGTCATGAGTAGATGGAACACAGCTGAGGAAAGAATCAGTGAGCTCAAAGATATGTCAGTAGGAACTTCCCCAAATTGAAAAGCAAAGAGAAAGAAGAATGGAAGAGACAGAACAGAATATCCAAGAAATGTGGGACAATTTTAAAAGGTGTAACATATTCATAATGGCAATATTAAAAGCAGAAGAGAGAAAGAAACAGAAGAATTATTTGAAGTAACAATGGCTACAATGTTCTAGAATTAATGACAGACACAAAATCACAGGCCCAGGAATCCGAAAGAACATTAAACAGGAAAATACTAAAACACTCTACAGTTAGTCACAGTCAAAGTACAGAAAATCAAAGAAATTTTCTTTGATTGAAAATTGAAAGATTTTCTTTCAAGAGAAAATCTTGAAAGAAACCAGAGGGAGGAAAAAATACTTCACCTGTACAGGGGCAAAGATAAGAATTATATCAGACTTTTTTCTGAAACCATGCAGACAAGCAAGAAAAAAAAATCCACCAACCCAGAATTCTGTATCCAGCAAAATTATGCTTCAAAAGTGAACAAGATATAAAAACTTTCCTAGACAAAGAAATAGTAGGGGAATTTGTCACCCACCAATCTGCGTCACAAATAAAAAAGGTTAAAAAAAGTTCTTCCGAGAGGGAGGAAAGTGACATAGGCCAGAAATTTGGATTTACATAAAGAAAGAACGAGTGTTAGAGGAGGAATAACTGAAGGGCTTCTCTGTTCCCTCCTTGAAGTACTAGCACCATTCCCTGAAACTTGACCACCCTACTCATGTCATTGAATACAAATGCCTACTCATTTTTTTCTTTATTCTTTTTTTCTCAGTTTATCTTTTTCATATTTTTTCTTTTCTTTTGTTTTCTCACTTTTTTCTTTGTTCTTTGTTCTCATTTTCTTCTTTTGTTAGTTTGTTAGTATTGTTAGCAGTAAGTTCACCATGCTGCAGGGCCTCTCAGCCGTCTCTGCTCAGGAGGAGACCCATATTGGCCATGACCAGCTCCTCAAGACAGCAAGAGTATCTTTATCAAGGTAAAGATGGCCTGGCACTTCAAAAGTGGGGGCTGTGCAGATCATTAACACAAGTCAGCAGAATGCATCTAGGCTCTGAGACTGTTCCACAAAGTCTAGAAGGGCCAAGTGCTGGATGGAGACAACTGTGGAAAAGAGCTGTGCGGGAAGTCCATCAGCTGTGTGTGCATGGCATGCCCGGCCAAGAGGATCCCAGCAGTGGAGGATGATGGTGTGCAAACTGTTGTGGCATTCCCTCCATGGGTTCAAAGTATTTGGCATCCCCATGGCATTCAATAGCATTGTGTCCAAAATAACTGTGGGTTTAAGTTTAAAAGAGTGCCACGAGCCACCTGGGAGACATGAGGAGAGGCTTGCTAGAAAGTACAGGCTCACCCCTCCACTCCAGCCTGGGTGAAACTGAAAGAGAATAGACTATTTCCTGAGGCACTTCTCCCATACTCTGATCCTCTCTTTCTTTTATTCCATGTTTGTTGGGGAGGGAGGTGGTTCTGTAGAAATAAACACAATAAAAATTTTAATGGGGAAGTATTTAATATCTTATTTTCTGAGCTGTATTTAATGTGGATTGTGGGAGGTAATTATTGATTTGAATGGTTCTTATTTACATTGATCATAGGGAATATAAGGTTGTCACTCCCTTCAGCTGGCTTTATAACAATGATATTAAAACCAACAAACTAGCATCTACTACTGGCCAAAGTCTTTCTATACCATTCTGCTTATGTTTAGTCACACAAGGCCGCTTAACAGATTTGAAAATGAATGGTGAGGGAGGTTAAGGAGCTTGTTGAAATCACTGAACTGGTGAATGGCAGAGCTTATGTTGTGAGCTTGTGCTCTCAACCTCAGTGCTATCAGACCTCCCTTGGTTCAGGTCTATGGGCCCCTAGAGTCCTATTTTTGTTTTGTTTTGTTTATGCATCCTTTTGAGGTTGGTTTACTGTGACTGTTAAATGGATAATTCAAAGTCATAAAAGAGATGACACAACCAACTGCTTTGTGTAGCACTTTTCCTTGGTCCTTGTGAGTTAATTTGTGTGCTGTCCCCTAAGTCCTCCTCTGCATAATCAGGTCATAGTTCTGAAGTACAAATTCTGTCTCGAAAACATGAAAGAAAAATGATGCTGTCCAGAGTACTGAAAATGCTACTGGTGAGTGGAACGTTATATATTAATACTATATAGCCTGGACTTTGGTGTCTGTAGGTCTTTGGCACACACCTTGACCCCTCTAGTATTACAGCTTTAGAAGGAACCCAATTTAAATATAAACCAGAGGATGGTGGCTAGCAAAGTGGCCTCTTCACTCCTCTCCTACCTTGTGTCAAAAATTCTTAAGAGTTAAATAGCAAACACAGAGCAATGTCTTCAGAATGGGCATCTCTTGTTCATCTCTACCCACTAAACTGGAAGAGTTCTTTTCTTTATTCCAATCCTTTTCTATTAATGAACAAATTAATTTATTCAAGTAGTCAGTATTTTGACTCTTGAGATGTTAGGAGCTGTATGAGTGTATAATATGAATAATAAATGTTTGTCAAACAAATGTATTTATTGGCAGCCACTATCTGCTTGCATGGTGCTAGAGCCAGAAAGGTGGGTAAACGATAATACTTGTCTTCAAGGAGCAAATATACTAGTTGGAGATTTATTCACAAGTATTTATTGAGCACCTTTAAGTGCTTAGCACCAAGCCAACGACAAAGATGTATTTCTTTAATTTGATGACTAGTGGTGATATGTAAATAGGAGGGGCACTTAATCCAGCCTGGAGAGGAGGGAGGTTAGGTTGGTGGAAAGTAGGCGGTGGAAAGTATCACTAAAGAAAGTGATAATTGAATGGTCTTAATGGATAAGTGGAAGTTGGCTGGCCAAGAAAGGATAAGAGTGGGGCAGATCTTTAGTGACCTGGCACTGAGAAAGACAGTAGAATATACATTTCAGGAGTACATTTCAGCAATGAACAAAGAGCTGTGTATATGACAAAAACAGCATTCCTTTCATCTGGAAAGTAGGGCAGAAGAAATATGTTCTGGGCTGTTGGCAGCCAACAGAGGCAGAAAGCAGTGTTTGCCAGAAAATGCTCTGGAGAACTCAAGATGCTTGGGATATTAATTAGTGCAGCTTGATAAATAGATCCCAAGGTCAAATTAATACAGAAAATACATGTATCCATTGTGAATAGTAAGAAGGCACAAAGTCCACAGTTTTCTGGAAGGTTTGAGCAGGTTTTCACCCGGGTATCTTGAGAAGCTAGTGCTCAGAAATGCCATGTCAGCACTTATGTAGCATGGATGCTGCCTGGTTGGTTTAATAGGTCCAACTCTCCCTGAAGTTATGTCGATTCTTCCCAGAGATCAACGCAAGCCAGAGGCAGGCTAGAAAGAGGCAGTTGCAGATATGCTGATGGGAAGATGCAAAAATGGAGAGTAAAAGTTTTCTAGTTGACCTTTAACTTAAGCCACTACTCATCTGTTCTGTGCTGGGAATTGTAAGCCCTCCAGCTCTCCAAAGTATCAGCTTCATGCTGTAGCTAAAAAAGCATGTGCCTTTTTCTTCTCTGATTTCTTTGTATTCTTTTAACCTCTTAAGGCAGTACAATGACTCACATGGATATTAAAGGTAACAGCTATTTTTATTGCTGGGCTATTGATTGGGAGAAAACAGGAATTCTTGATTGAGATAGAAGAGGTTGGTTGGAAAAGAATTTGACCTATTTTGGTCCCTTGACACTTGAGAGAATTGTGCCTTCTCAGAATTTTGGATTGTAGAGACAAAAGAAGGGAGCTGAAGTTTTAAAGTGAAAGCTACGTAAGTGTCATCTCTCATTTACATTACAAATGCCAGGATTATCAGTGCTGGTCATTCAGAGAGGAACTGACTTACTCACGGACATCAAAAGGAAAGAAATTAATAGATTTCTCCTGATTCCATAGAGCCTCTGCCCTTGAGTCACTGTACAAAGTGGCAATTGCCCCAGTTGCTACCCTGACGTCAATATATATCTCCCAAGTGTTAAAAGCTATTTGATTTGTAGTTTTTATGATGATCATATACATTTAAAATCCTATATGTAGAAGAGTCTTCACAGATCATGTAGGATAGTGCATTCAGTTTGAGTGTGTTCTTGCATTGTCTGTAGAAGTTACCTTTAAGGTACATCTACCAGGATGGGTAGGACTCGGATGTACGAAGAGGGAAAAAAACTGATTGAGAAGAGAGATGGGGTTGGCATGTGGGATGTGTTGAAGAGAGTAGTTCTTATATTTATTTTTCTCTCCAAGCAGCATTGACCATGGCCTCTATGCCTTGTAGGAGAGGAGGTTAGACCAGAGCAGGGAGGATGGGGTGAGAGTATTCAGATAGGGAAATGAATAGAGAGCAAAATGTACTAAGATTTGTTGTATCTATTTCACCTCCATTTGGCTATGTCCCTGCCTTGTTTAGCTTATATCCTAGTATCACATTTTCATCCATATAGTAACGTATCATATAAATTGGTTAGCTTTTTTTTTTTTTTAGAGGCAGAGTTTTGCTCTCGTCGCCCAGGCTGGAGTGCAGTGGCGTGATCTCCATTCACTGCAACCTCCGACTCCCGGGTTCAAGCGATTCTCCTGCCTCAGCCTCCTAAGTAGCTGGGATTACAGGTGCATGCCACCATGCCTGGCTAACTTTTGTATTTTTTATTGCTTTTAGTAGAGACAGGGTTTCACCGTGTTGGCCAGGGTGGTCTTGAACTTACCTACCCACCTTGGCCTCCCAAAGTGCTGGGATTACAGGCATGAACCACCGCGCCTAGCCCATAAATTGCTTAACTTTTGAAAGGTTATGTTGTCTCTAAAATCAAATCTGATTGGATGTTGGAACCTCAGATACCATGCTTTCCTCCCTCACTCTCTAAATCCCTCAGACACATTCACTTATCCTTAGAAAGTGACGTTGCATTTACCTGGAGTCATTACTAAAGATTAATTAAACACCTGCTCAGTTGCTTAAACATGTGTGTTATGATACTCAAAAAATAGAGCTACTCAAAATTTATGGTGGGAAGGAGGGTAAATGTTTTACATTATTTTTTGTTAACTCTTAAGGTTGAAGGATTGCAGTTTTTGTGTCTCCCATAAGGGAGGTAAAAAACTTTCTGAGACATTCATTAGTTTTTAAAGTATCATTCAAAAGAGAAGAAAATAGAGACCTCTGTTTACTTGAGCGAATGATTATTTACACTTTTATTTCTGGCTTGCAATTTGAGAGTTTAGGGGAATGATGTCTTTATTTTAGATATGAATCTCGGAAAATAAGTGCAATAGGTTAACAAGGCAGGAACATCTTACAATGTTACTTCCTTTTCCCTTCCTCATTAGTTTCAGAATGAGTTAATGGCTTATCCTTTAGGCTTTCTCCTTTACACTTTTTCCCCGTCTCTTTGCAGATAATGTCGTAAAGTCCTGGTGATACCCTCTTTGATAATCAGAACTGTTCACAACTCACTTTAGGGCACTCACTCCTGAGCTGCTGGGTCACACCTTCTGTGCCGGGATCAGCCTGTATGTCAGGTCCTCCAAGCTGCAGTATGTTCGGGGCTTCTGTCCTCTCAGACAGTCCCCAGGTATAGGGGCTGAGATACTTTTTTGGGGGGCGGGAATCTGAAGCTCTTTCCAGATTAGTGAGGTTACTGAAGAGTTCTGAAAGGTTTCTTGATTGAAAATTTCATGGCATGAAATTTCTTATATCCTTTAAAGTTGAAGTACACCTTTTTGGTGTGGACTTTTTCTCGAATATGTTTAGCACAGTGCCTGGCACATAAGAGTGCTCAATAGGAGGGCGGAGCAAGATGGCCAAATAGGAACAGCTCCAGTCTCCAACTCTTGGTGCGAGCGATAGACTGGTGATTTCTGCATTTTCAACTGAGGTACTGGGGTCATCTTACTAGGGAGTGCCGGACAATCGGTGCTGGTCAGCTGCTGCAGCCTGACCAGCGAGAGCTGAAGCAGGGCAAGGCATTGCTTCACCTGGGAAGCGCAAGGGGGAAGGGAATCCCTTTTCCTAGCCGGGCGAACTGAGACACACAACACCTGGAAAATCGGGTAATTCCCACCCCAATACTGCGATTTAAGCAAACAGGCACACCAGGAGATTATACCCACACCTGGCCGGGAGGGTCTCACAGCCACGGAGCCTCCCTCATTGCTAACACAGCAGTCTGCGATCGAACCGCAAGGCAGCAGCGAGGCTGGGGGAGGGGCGCCCGCCATTGCTGAGGCTTAAGTAGGTAAACAAAGCTGCTGGGAAGCTCGAACTGGGTGGAGCTCACAGCAGCTCAAGGAAACCTGCCTGTCTCTGTAGACTCCACCTATGGGGACAGGGCACAGCTAAAAAACAACAAGGGAAGCAGCAGAGGCCTGTGCAGACCTGAATGACTCTGTCTGACAGCTTTGAAGAGAGCAGTGGATCTCCCAACATGGAGGTTGAGATCTGAGAACAGACAGACTGCCTGCTCAAGTGGGTCCATGACCCCTGAGTAGCCTAACTGGGAGACATCCCCCACTAGGTGCAGTCTGACACCCCACACCTCACAGGGTGGAGTACACCCCTGAGAGGAAGCTTCCAAAGTAAGAATCAGACAGGTACACTCGCTGTTCAGCAATATTCTATCTTCTGCAACCTCTGCTGCTGATACCCAGGAAAACAGGGTCTGGAGTGGACCTCAAGCAATCTCCAACAGACCTACAGCTGAGAGTCCTGACTATTAGAAGGAAAACTACCAAACAGGAAGAACACCTATACCAAAACCCCATTAGTACGTCACCACCATCAAAGACCAGAGGCAGATAAAACCACAAAGATGGGGAAGAAGCAGGGCAGAAAAGCTGGAAATTCAAAAAATAAGAGCGCATCTCTCCCTGCAAAGGAGTGCAGCCCATCGCCAGCAACGGATCAAAGCTGGTCAGAGAATGACTTTGACGAGATGAGAGAAGAAGGCTTCAGTCCATCAAACTTCTCAGAGCTAAAGGAGGAATTACGTACCCAGTGCAAAGAAACTAAAACTCTTGAAAAAAGAGTGGAAGAATTGATAGCTAGAATAATTAATGCAGAGAAGGTCATAAATGAAATGACAGAGATGAAAACCATGACACGAGAAATACGTGACAAATGCACAAGCTTCAGTAACCGACTCGATCAACTGGAAGAAAGAGTATCAGCGATTGAGGATCAAATGAATGAAATGAAGCGAGAAGAGAAACCAAAAGAAAAAAGAAGAAAAAGAAATGAACAAAGCCTGCAAGAAGTATGAGATTATGTAAAAAGACCAAATCTACGTCTGATTGGGGTGCCTGAAAGTGAGGGGGAAAATGGAACCAAGGTGGAAAACACTCTTCAGGATATCATCCAGGAGAACTTCCCCAACCTAGTAGGGCAGGCCAACATTCAAATTCAGGAAATACAGAGAACACCACAAAGATACTCCTCGAGAAGAGCAACTCCAAGACACATAATTGCCAGATTCACCAAAGTTGAAATGAAGGAAAAAATCTTAAGGGCAGCCAGAGAGAAAGGTTGGGTTACCCACAAAGGGAAGCCCATCAGATTAACAGCAGACCTCTCGGCAGAAACTCTACAAGCCAGAAGAGAGTGGGGGCCAATATTCAACGTTCTTAAAGAAAAGAATTTTCAACCCAGAATTTCATCTCCAGCCAAACTAAGTTTCATCAGTGAAGGAGAAATAAAATCCTTTACAGATAAGCAAATGCTTAGAGATTTTGTCACCACCAGGCCTGCCTTACAAGAGACCCTGAAGGAAGCCCTAAACATGGAAAGGAACAACCGGTACCAGCCATTGCAAAAACATGCCAAAATGTAAAGACCATCGAGGCTAGGAAGAAACTGCATCAACTAACGAGCAAAATAACCAGTTAATATCATAATGGCAGGATCAAGTTCACACATAACAATATTAACCTTAAATGTAAATGGACTAAATGCTCCAATTAAAAGACACAGACTGGCAAACTGGATAAAGAGTCAAGACCCATCAGTCTGCTGTATTCAGGAGACCCATCTCACATGCAGAGACATACATAGGCTCAAAATAAAGGGATGGAGGAAGATCTACCAAGCAAATGGAGAACAAAAAAAAGCAGGGGTTGCAATCCTAGTCTCTGATAAAACAGACTTTAAACCATCAAAGATCAAAAGAGACAAAGAAGGCCATTACATAATGGTAAACGGATCAATTCAACAGGAAGAGCTAACTATCCGAAATATATATGCACCCAATACAGGAGCACCCAGATTCATAAAGCAAGTCCTTAGAGACTTACAAAGAGACTTAGACTCCCATACAATAATAATGGGAGACTTCAACACCCCACTGTCAACATTAGACAGATCAACGAGACAGAAAGTTAACAAGGATATCCAGGAATTGAACTCATCTCTGCACCAAGCAGACCTAATAGACATCTATAGAACTCTCCACCCCAAATCAACAGAATATACATTCTTCTCAGCACCACATCGCACTTATTCCAAAATTGACCACACATAATTGGAAGTAAAGCACTCCTTAGCAAATGTAAAAGAACAGAAATTATAACAAACTGTCTCTCAGACCACAGTGCAATCAAACTAGAACTCAGGACTAAGAAACTCAATCAAAACCGCTCAACTACATGGAAACTGAACAACCTGCTCCTGAATGACTACTGGGTACATAACGAAATGAAGGCAGAAATAAAGATGTTCTTTGAAACCAATGAGAACAAAGATACAACATACCAGAATCTCTGGCACACATTTAAAGCAGTGAGTAGAGGGAAATTTATAGCACTAAATGCCCACAAGAGAAAGCAGGAAAGATCTAAAATTGACACTCTAACATCACAATTAAAAGAACTGGAGAAGCAAGAGCAAACACATTCAAAAGCTAGCAGAAGGCAAGAAATAACTAAGGTCAGAGCAGAACTGAAGGAGATAGAGACACAAAAAACCCTCCAAAAAATCAATGAATCCAGGAGTTGGTTTTTGGAAAAAATCAACAAAATTGACAGACTGCTAGCAAGACTAATAAAGAAGAAAAGAGAGAAGAATCAAATAGACGCAATAAAAAATGATAAAGGGGATATCACCACGGACCCCACAGAAATACAAACTACCATCAGAGAATACTGTAAACACCTCTATGCAAATCAACTAGAAAATCTAGAAGAAATGGATAATTTCCTGGACACTTACACTCTCCCAAGACTAAACCAGGAAGAAGTTGAATCCCTGAATAGACCAATAGCAGGCTCTGAAATTGAGGCAATAATTAATAGCCTACCAACCAAAAAAAGTCTAGGACCAGATGGATTCACAGCTGAATTCTACCAGAGGTACAAGGAGGAGCTGGTACCATTCCTTCTGAAACTATTCCAATCAATTGAAAAAGAGGGAATCCTCCCTGACTCATTTTATGAGGCCAACATCATCCTGATACCAAAGCCTGGCAGAGACACAACAAAAAAAGAGAATTTTAGACCAATATCCCTGATGAACATCGATGCAAAAATCCTCAATAAAATACTGGGAAACCGGATTCAGCAACACATCAAAAAGCTTATCCACCATGATCAAGTGGGCTTCATCCCTGGGATGCAAGGCTGGTTCAACATTCGCAAATCAATAAACGCAATCCAGCATATAAACAGAAACAAAGACAAGAGCCACATGATTATCTCAATAGATGCAGAAAAGGCTTTTGACAAAATTCAACAGCCCTTCATGCTAAAAACGCTCAATAAATTCGGTATTGATGGAACGTACCTCAAAATAATAAGAGCTATTTATGACAAACCCACAGCTAATATCATACTGAATGGGCAAAAACTGGAAAAATTCCCTTTGAAAACTGGCACAAGACAGGGATGCCCTCTCTCACCACTCCTATTCAACATAGTGTTGGAAGTTTTGGCTAGGGCAATCAGGCAAGAGAAAGAAATCAAGGGTATCCAGTTAGGAAAAGAAGAAGTCAAATTGTCCCTGTTTGCAGATGACATGATTGTATATTTAGAAAACCCCATCGTCTCAGCCCAAAATCTCCTTAAGCTGATAAGCAACTTCAGCAAAGTCTCAGGATACAAAATTAATGTGCAAAAATCACAAGCATTCTTATACACCAGTAACAGACAAACAGAAAGCCAAATCATGAATGAACTTCCATTCACAATTGCCTCAAAGAGAATAAAATACCTAGGAATCCAACTTACAAGGGATGTGAAGGACCTCTTCAAGGAGAACTACAAACCACTGCTCAGTGAAATCAAAGAGGACACAAACAAATGGAAGAACATACCATGCTCATGGATAGGAAGAATCAATATCGTGAAAGTGGCCATACTGCCCAAGGTTATTTATAGATTCAATGCCATCCCCATCAAGCTACCAATGAGTTTCTTCACAGAATTGGAAAAAACTGCTTTAAAGTTCACATGGAACCAAAAAAGAGCCCGCATTGCCAAGACAATCCTAAGTCAAAAGAACAAAGCTGGAGGCATCACGTTACCTGACTTCAAACTATACTACAAGGCTACAGTAACCAAAACAGCACGATACTGGTACTAAAACAGAAGTATAGACCAATGGAATAGAACAGAGTCCTCAGAAATAACCACACATCTACAGCCATCTGATCTTTGACAAACCTGAGAGAAACAGGGGAAAGGACTCCCTATTTAATAAATGGTGCTGGGAAAATTGGCTAGCCATAAGTAGAAAGCTGAAACTGGATCCTTTCCTTACTCCTTATACGATAATTTATTCAAGATGGATTAGAGACTTAAATGTTAGACCTAATACCATAAAAACCCGAGAAGAAAATCTAGGTAGTACCATTAAGGACATAGGCATGGGCAAGGACTTCATGTCTAAAACACCAAAAGCAATGGCAGCAAAAGCCAAAATTGACAAATGGGATCTAATTAAACTAAAGAGCTTCTGCACAGCAAAAGATACTACCATCAGAGTGAACAGGCAACCTACAGAATGGGAGAAAATTTTTGCAATCTACTCATCTGACAAAGGGCTAATATCCGGAATCTACAAAGAACTCAAACAAATTTATAAGAAAAAAACAAACAACCCCATCAAAAAGTGGGCAAAGGATATGAACAGACATTTCTCAAAAGAAGACATTCATACAGGCAACAGACACATGAAAAAATGCTCATCATCACTCGCCATCAGAGTAATGCAAATCAAAACCACAATGAGATACCATCTCACACCAGTTAGAATGGCAATCATTAAAAAATCAGGAAACAACAGGTGCTGGAGAGGATGTGGAGAAATAGGAACACTTTTACACTGTTGGTGGGATTGTAAACTAGTTCAACCATTATGGAAAACAGTATGGTGATTCCTCAAGGATCTAGATCTAGATGTACCATATGACCCAGCCATCCCACTACTGGGTATATACCCAAAGGATTATAAATCATGCTGCTATAAAGACACATGCATACGTATGTTTATTGTGGCACTATTCACAATAGCAAAGACTTGGAATCAACCCAAATGTCCATCTGTGACAGACTGGATTAAGAAAATGTGGCACATATACACCATGGAATATTATGCAGCCATAAAAAAGGATGAGTTTGCATCCTTTGTAGGGACATGGATGCAGCTGGAAACCATCATTCTTAGCAAACTATCACAAGAAGAGAAAACCAAACACCGCATGTTCTCACTCATAGGTGGGAACTGAACAATGAGATCACCTGGACTCGGGAAGGGGAACATCACACATCGGGGCCTATCATGGGGAGGGGGGAGGGGGGAGGGGGGAGGAATTGCATTGGAAGTTATACCTGATATAAATGACGAATTGATGGGATAATAAATAAATAAATAAATAAATGAAAAAAGAAAATTAAAAGCTTAAGAAAAACAAGATTTGAGGTTTAATACTTTTATTAAATTTAGTATAAATTTAAAAGCTAAAAAAAAAAAAGTGCTCAATAAATATTTTGTTTCTTCTTTTCCAGTAAAGGAGTTGTAAATAAAAGAATTAGAGTGAAATTTTAGAAGACAGAAGAAGTACTATGTATGGCTGAGGTTACAAGTGTTTTGTGGATGAGGCTGATTTGAGCCAAGAATGCATCCGTTCTACAGATGCTGACGCTATATCTTACTGACTGTACTTCAAGTACTCCTATGGAATGAGAATATAATGGTGACCACACACATAAAAGGTTTGCAATCTGGTGAGGTAAACAAACATTCATCAAATAGTTGTATAAGTGTAAACTTACATGGGAATAACTAAAATGTCCAAAATAAAAATGGTGAAATAAATCATATGTTTGTTTCATTTAATATTTTGTAGCCATCAAAATTATTTGAAAGAATTGTTAAATAATTATAATAACAATTTAAAAAGTGGGGTAGAAAGTATAGAATATAATTTATATTTTATAAAACAAATAATGCTTATGTAGGTATAGGAAAAGTGATTATATACCACATTAAACAATGGCTCTTGCTGGTGACGAGACTGTAAAGCATAGAGCATGTTCTCTTAAGCATAGTGTTTTTACCAGGAGGTAAGTGTATTTGTTTGAATTTCCAGTTAAATCCTTTACATGTTTTAAATGAGGAACTAAAGTTTTCACATTGATTCTTTCTCTGTCCTTGGGCTGTTTCATTTTTGTTTTAATGAGGTGGGGAGTAAGGAGAAGGCTCCTGTTGAGTGGGACAAAGGAAGGTTCTGGTGAAAACTTCATAGTACGGCTCTGAGAGATGTGAGGTATGGGCACTAATTTGCTTTAAGTGTCTGCCCAAGCAGGATTAATCTTTCTCTGCTGTTTATTTTTTATTTTTTGCCTGGCATTTGGTGTCCAAAGGGAAAGTTTCAGAAATGCTTCCAGGGATGATGATGGGAATTTGATTCCTGGGCATCTGATTAAACTCCTATATCATTAATCAAAGTCTGGAGTGTTCTGGATTAGTTCTACTATTTCAGGGTGATACCTACCATCTTCTATAATCTCAACCCAAAATGGTTTGTTTGAAAGCTTTTCCCTTGGAAGCCATTGATGTGTTACTACTTTTATCAGCTAAAAATAAATTCTGTTTCTAGAATTTGCTTGTTTATGTAAGTAGCTGAAGGTTTTCAAGCTGGAAATTAACTTTATTATAGAAGTGCTGATAACATAGCCATATAAATAGAACAGGACATGTAAGATGTGAAAATTCTAGAAGATTTTCCTCTGATCTGTAAAATTTTGTATCTGATAATTTTTTTCCCTTTTCTGTGTTCTATACTTATTTTAAAGACTCACTGGGTCACTTAAAGTGAGGCAGTTGAACAGAAGATAGTGTTGCAAACAAACCGTCTTTTATGCCATCTTGGACTTACCCTACTTTGCACAATAGAGATACCAAGGGCTGGCCTTATGAAGATGAGGCTATTTTCGCATTGTGATTTTAGAGATGCTGAAAATACCTGTTACTGCTTTCCTTATACCCAGATTATACCATTAGAGACTTATCCTTTTAAGTCTTGGAGACTATTCATAATGAGTTCCTATTAAGATACAAACATCCACGATGGAAAACAGCTACCACCTGGAATCTTACCAGGATTTTCTGCCAGTCAACTGAGAAGGCAGAGTACAATGACCCAGTGGAAGAAGGGCTAATTACTGCTGGGCCTTAGGGAAGAGCTGGGAGGAAGCTGGCTGCACCAAGGACTTTCCACAGCTGACCCTCATTCTGCAATGACAGCAGCTCCTATTGTACAGGGCTGTAAAATTATTCAGAAAAGAGCACGGATAATGCATACATTATGCCTGCTTGAAACTGGTTGACACTTTACTTCTGGGATTTTTTTCCTCTTTACTAACTAATACATACTCTATTCTACCTTTCTCTTCCCTTACCTGGTGATCACTACTTTTTTTTAGGAATAATTGAGGGGAAGAAATGTTGCCTGATTTCTCCATTGATATATAACATAGCAGTTCCTTTTGGATATCTCATCTCCTTGTAAGATGGCAGGTCCGGTGGATGCTTTTTAAATGTTTTGCTTTCCTCAGGCGAACGGAAGAGAAATTGCTGATATACTAGATGCCAGAGCACTTGAAGCAAATCTGTTTCCAGGTTGAATATCAAAGCTAAGGAAACTTTCAGAGTAATATGTTATTAATTTTTTTTGCTCCCTGATGCTAAGTACACCTAGTGGGTTTGCTGAGTACTACATCTTCTCTGTCATCCAGCAGCAGGCAGGGACTAGAATAGTTCCAACTGCTTGGCCTGCCTACTGTGTGCAGGGCTGGTTTTGGCTGTGTCCAGGCTCCAAGCTTTAAGACTACAAAGGATACCACAGTTGCTGAAGGGCAGGAACTCCTCTTATAGCTTATTATAGGTGCAGCACTCCTACAACTCAAGCAAGAGCTTCCTGAAAAGTGAGTATCAGGGAGAACTATTTTGCATACATTTTCAGGATAGCCATGAAAAAATTGTCCACTTGCTTAGAAAGGTGCCATGATTTGTGCTTTGCAATACAATTTTTTAAATGGTTACTTTTCTTTAATTATTAAACACTGTAAGCAAGGATAAAAGACAAATCAACCAATATTTGCAATAAATGTGATGGACAAGTTAGTAAGAAAACAAGGAACATCCTAGTCGTAAAATGTGAAGAATAGGCAGTTTACAAAAAGAAGTACAAATGTCTAATATATTTTTATTAGATTAAAGATTTTATTCATCTTTTATTATTAAAGATCCTAAACATCACTAATATTTTAAAAAAATTAATTGGGATGCCATCAGGCTGAGGGGGCCTCCAGCACCCTGGGTTCCTAGGTAAGCAAACCGAACCCAACTCAGTAAATCGTCATATTCTAGGCCAATTAGAAATTACCAACTAACCACTAACCAGGGACTTTACTAAATAAGGCCACTACTTCTCTTCAATCAATCAAATATTTTCTTTACCTTGCTTCTGCATTCACCCCAGAAAAGCCCCCTGGCCCCCACCCTTTCATTGGAACCCTGAACCACCTGCAGTGTTGTGCTGCCTGATTCATGAATTGTTGTTTGCTCTAATAAACTCTAACATTTTCACATGCTTTCATTTCTCTTTTAACACAACAAAGAAAGTAATGACCACAAAATATACATTTTTAAGCATGAAATTAGCAAAGATTTTTTTAAAACTCACAATACCCAGTGTCAGTGAGGAAATGAGAGAAATGCCTTCTCGATACTTCTCATATACCAATAGGATCATTCATAAGGACGAGGTTTTTAAAGGCAATTTGGTAATGCATTACGACTGGTTACACATTCACATTTTTTGACATAATTTCCTATCTCCTAACTCATCCTAATATAAATGAACAACCAAAGGGGAATGATCTGAGATTATCAAGTACAGTATTATTTTCTTGTGACTCTCAGTGGTGAGCTTACTCTGCCTCCCATTTCTTCTGATGTGTAGCTCACTAGATTCAGGGCTTAGTCCCAAAGTAAGCCCATCTTACTGTGCTGGTAAATGAAAAGACATTTTATATATTCCTGACAGAACGATCATACAGATTCTGAAGCTGGTGCACCACCCCCTCCAAGTTTTTGAAAGAGCCACTTTTCGGGGCCGGGCGCGGTGGCTCAAGCCTGTAATCCCAGCACTTTGGGAGGCCGAGACGGGCGGATCACGAGGTCAGGAGATCGAGACCATCCTGGCTAACACAGTGAAACCCCGTCTCTACTAAAAAATACAAAAAACTAGCCGGGCGAGGTGGCGGGCGCCTGTAGTCCCAGCTACTCGGGAGGCTGAGGCAGGAGAATGGCGTAAACCCGGGAGGCGGAGCTTGCAGTGAGCTGAGATCCGGCCACTGCACTCCAGCCCGGGCGACAGAGCGAGACTCCGTCTCAAAAAAAAAAAAAAAGAAAAAAAAAAAAAAAAAAAAAAAAAAAAAAAAAGAGCCACTTTTCATTTCCTGCAACCTGATTTAAATCATTAACATCTTGCACATGGCAGTTGGGATAATGGTCTCCAGATGAAGCCTCACCCAAGTGGCAGCTTTCCCCAGGGCTCAACGTGGGTGTAGGTCCTTATCTAGGACAGGTTGAGTTTCTCCCTCTCTGACTGGCACCAGGGACTAGAGGTTGGATGGGTGTTGGGTTGCTGAGGAAACAGCCAGACTCCTGTTTTTTTCTCCCTACCCTGCCATTGTTGTCAGAGCTTCCATTCCCTTTAGAAACACGTGACTGAGCATGTTTGCCACATGGGAGACCCTGTGTGTGCCCTCATAGCAGCAGTGCTTCGATCTGTAATGATTAATGGTGTCTCCATGTGCAAATGTCATTAAATGGTCAGAGCAATGAATGTGGGGATCACATAGTTGTGTTGTGGACTTTTTTTCAAGAGGCAGCATTTGGAATTAGAAACCTGCTTACATACACTTTGCACTAATTTACATATAAACCTCAAACAACTCACTCCAAGTGCTCTTCTCTGAATTCAGCTAATTAATGTGGCTAACCACTGTTGCAGCCAAACCCGGTATTAAGGGCATTACACACATGAAATACTAAATAGATTTACAGAAACATAATCATCATAATGGTGAATGAGCTCAGGCCAAATGCAGGTGGCATCAGCTGCTCCATAGCTCTGATTCCTCATGTTGGAGTGATAATCTCAATTAACAAACTCTCCCAAACTATGCCTGCTTAATAGTCAGCTGAGTTCAAAACAAGGAAAAGAAACTATTGACTGTCTTTCATTTAACAGCCACTGTGTTAATGGTGCCATAGTTATTATTTCACATTTATTTTATTGTCTAATAAGAAATCGATGTAGTGAAGTTGGTTAATGAAAAGAAGAAACACACAGAGAAGGTCCCATTGCAGATTACGTTAAGAGCAGCTCTTAGGGTTTTCAGGGTACAAGATGCATAACTGATGCTAGAGCTTTGAATTTCCCCACCCTCAGTGAGAAATTTACCCTCTTCAGAGATCAGTGAGTAGAAGGAATATGTTCTCAAGCAGTCAAATAATTCTTAAAATTCATGCTAGTCTTTTTGGGTCACCTGAAAATACTGGTCTTAATAGGTACTAAAATAACTAAATGATTAGCTTTTGTTTTTGTTGCAGTTAAATTACATACCCATTTATACTGGAGTCCAGCACAGGTCAGCATTCATAAGTTCCTCTTTCCCTGGAAACTGTGGGAGAATAAATTAAGAAGAAAAAAAATTTTAATTTTAGCAGGAGTATTAGTCTACTTGGGCTGCCATAACAAAATACTAGAGGCTGGGTGGCTTAAAGAATGGAAATGTATTTCTCACAGTTCTGGAGGCTAAAAGTTCCAGATCAAAGTACTGCAGAGTAGGTTCCTGGTGAGCTGATGGCTGCCTTCTCACTATGTCTTCATGTGGCCTTTGCTCAGTGAATGTGGGGCGGTGGGGGCAGTGAGCAAGAGGTCCCTGATATCTCTTCTAATAAAGATACCAACCCTATGGGATTGAGCACCAACCTTATGACCTCATTTAACTTTAATTACTCCCTTTGAGGCTCCATCTTTAAATACATCAACCCTGGGAGTTGGGGTTTCAAGATATGAATTTTGGGGAGACACAAACTTTCAGTCCATAACAGCAGAAACTGCTCAGTCTCCCTTCCTCTCAGCCATCCAGTCCAGTGTAGGCACAGCTATTTGAGGACTGTTTAGGAAATAATAGTGTGGTCTTGCAGAGCAGTTCTGCTGCCCCATCAGTTTGGAGCATGAATGATATATTTGAAGTCTGTATTTCTGGTGTGTGGGGAGTGGTGGTGAAGGACTGAGGTCAGGAGCAAGAAAGTCATGCTGAGGTAACATGTGGGATGTTTCCAGGGAGACAAAGCATGAATTATTTGAAAAACTAAAAAAGTAGTTCAGTTGGGGAGAGGTATATGCGGTGATGTGAAAGTGCTGCAGAATGAAGCCGGACAGGAAAGATGAGTGATATAAAGAAAGGAGCATCCCTCTCTTTTTCAAAACTAATCAGGGGCCTTGAATCAGCCTCTTCATTGGCAATACCATGCCAAGAAAGATTAACATCTTGAAATCAGGAGACCCAGGTTTTAACTGAGCTCTGTTCCCAAGAGTTCCCATATGACAATTTGCATTCTCTGCCTCCATTTCTTAGTCACACCTATGACATATACTAAGTCTACTTTTTTCTTTTAAGAGACAGGGTCTCACTTTGTCACCCAGGCTGGAGTGCAGTGACCCGATCATAATTCATTGCAGCCTGACCTCCTGGGCTCAAGCAATCCATCTGCCTCAGCCTTCTGGGTAGCTAGGACTACAGGCTTGCACCACCAAGCCTGGCTAATTAAAAAATTCTTTTTTTTTTTTAGAGTTGGGGTCTTGCTATGTTATCCAAGCTCATCTCAAACACCTGGTCTCAAGCAATCCTCCTGCCTCAGCCTCCTGAAGCACTGGTGTGAGCCACTCCACCTGGGTGGCTTTCACAGTATTATGGAATCCTTTTGTAGTAAGAACAACTTCTGAATCATTGCCCTGGTGTGCTTTGCTATTGTAGTCTTAGGGTCTAGAACAATCTGCTGTGAACCTGTCAATAATGGGGAAGTTTACTTATTGCAAATGAGTTCAGTTCTGCAGTAAAGAACTCTTTTTTTTTTTTTCCACTAGTCCTCCCAGGACATGAGCTAATAAATCTTTACCAGCCAAATTTTACAATGAAGGGCAGCCATGGTAAAAATTCACCACTCTTGGCCTTAGACAGAGAGAGAGCCCTGGCTAAGAAGTCAAAGTGAGGGAAAGTCTCTAGTGCAGCTATCTAGACTCCAAGGTCAGAACATACCTTTCCAAAATGGTCCCATTCTATGTGGTGGGAAAGTTCTGTGGTAACAGAGTGCTGTGTTTCCATTACATGACAGCCTGATCTCTTTATTTGGCCTAATCTGAATTTCCAAATCCAATACTCTGATGAACATTGTTTCTATATAAAATGTATGGCTGCTAAACAACCCATTAATAAGTTGATAGAAGGTAATTTTTTACACTTTAGGGTACACTACCTAGTGCAATATTAGTCTTTTATTTTTAAAGTTAAAAAAACTTTGGATACATAGGTGTATGTATTTATGGCGTATGTGAGATGTTTTGATACAGGCATGCGATGTAAAATAAGCATATCATAGAGAATGGGGTATCCATCCCCTCAAGCATTTATCCTTTGAGGTACAAACAATCCAATTATACTCTTTAAATTATTTTAAAATGTACAATTAAATTATTGACTATAGTCACCCTGTTGTGCTATCAAATACTTTTACAGAGTTACTATAGCATACTGATTTTTTAAATAAGTCATGTGCCCTATCTTAGCTCAATTTCTGCCAACATCAGAGTGATAGTTCAAAATTATGAACATGAGTGAAGTCTAGAATGAACTCACTAGTGTCTCTGATTGACTCTGCTCATTGCCCTGCCACGGTTGGGGTGCCATCATGTCCTCTGCTCTACTAAATCTTATTCATCCACTAGGTTCTCAATTGTTTACTTCTGTGATTTCCCCTTCTTTGCACATGTTTTGGGCCTACTTGATTAGGCACTGTCTTGTCCCACTGATTTTTTTTTCAGTTAATCCTGAATTAGGTTTTAGGCCCCATGAGGGAAGAAGATGTAGCTTATGCTGCATCTGTACTGGCAACACCATTTGGCTCATTTTTATGTGTCCACATAAGAGGCAGTTTCTCCCACTGCCTCCCAGGTTCAAGCAATTCTTCTGCTAATTTCTGTATTTTCAGTAGAGACGAGTTTTACCATGTTGACTGGGCTGGTCGTGAACTCCTGATCTCAGGTAATCCACCTGCCTTGGCTTCCCAAAGTGCTGGGATTACAGGCATGAGGCACTGCATCTGGCCAACAAATTTAAACAAATAGTAAGCATACAAGATATGCTCTCAGATCTCAATGAAATTGAAGTAGATATTAAAAAACAGAAAGAGAGCTGGAAAATCCTCAGATACTTGATATTAAACATCACACTCATAAATAACACATGGATCAAAGAAGTATCAAGAAGAATTAAAAATTATCTTGAACTAGATGAAAATGAAAGTACATCGCATTGAAAGCATATATTAGAAAAGAATCTAAAATCAATAATCTAGCCTTCTACCTCAAGAAACTAGAAAAAGAAGAGCAAGTTAAAACCAAAATAAACAGAAGAAAATAAATAATAAAAATTAGAGCAGTCATCAGTAAAATTGAAAATAGGAAATTAAAAATCAAGGAAAGCAAAAGCTGACTCTTTGAAAATATTAATAAAGTTGATAAACTTCTAATCAGGATAACTAAAAAAAGAGAAAAGACACAAATACTGAGGTCAGAAATGAAAAAGAAAAGATTACTGCTAATCCCATGGATGTTAAAAGGATAAAAAATTGATAACTATCTGAAATCGATCAATTATTTGAACAACATAATCTACCAAAACTCACATCAGAAGAAATAGATAACCTGAATAGACCTGTGTCTATGAAAGAAATCAAATTAATACCCTTCCCAAATAAAAAACACAAGCTGCACATGGGTTCATTGGTGAATTTTACTAGACATTTCAGGAAGAAATTATCTGAATTCTCAACAATCTCTGCCAGAAAACAAAAGCAAGTAAACACTTTCTAACTCATTCAATGAGGGGAGCATTATACCAATACCAAAATTAGACAAAGATGATACCATAAAAAAGTACAGACCAATGCCTTTCATGAACACAGATACAAAAATCCTCAACAAAATATTATTACAGCAAATTAAATCCAACAATGTATAAAAAGACTTATACACCAAGACCAGTTGGGGTTTATCTCAGGCCTACAAGGCTGGATCATTATTCAAAAATCAATTAATGTAACCCATAATATCAATAGGCTAACGAAGAAAATCACACAATCACATCAATAGATGCAGAAAAAGTGTTTGACAAAATTCAACCCGGATTTATGATTAAAAAAGGCTTTCATCAAATAAGTAAAAGGAAAATTTCCTCAATGTAATAAAGAATGTCTACAAAAAGACTTCAGCTAACATCACACTTATTGGTGGGAAAATGGGTACTTAGAGAATACATAGATAATCATGTACAGAATGTTGGCAGAAATATGAACATTAAGGGTGATTCTGATGAGGTCTCACATGGAACTCATTAATCAATGAAGAACATATTATTGGATAATGGAAAAAAGATGACCCTTGTCATAAACTGGCAAACACTTGGTTAAATTGTCTTCATGTTCTAGTGTTTTGAGGAAAGTAGAATTTTTGAGTGATGAAATTGGACATTTAGCTAAGGAGATTTGTAAGCAAAGTGTTGCAAGAGTGGCTTAGTTTCTCCTGGCTACTTGTAGTAAAATGTGAGAAAAGATAAATGAATTGAAGACAAAATTGCTAAAGCAAAGGAAGTAGAACTTAAAAATTAAGCAAATTTTTACCATGTTCATATTGCAAAAAAAAGAAAGAAAATTTTTAAAAATGTGTTTGGGGCCAGGTGCTGTGGCTTATGCCTGTATTCCCAGCATTTTGGGAGGCCGAGGCAGGCAGATCACCTGAAGTCAGGAGTTCAAGACTAGCTTGGCCAACGTGGTGAAACCCTGTCTCTACTAAAAATACAAAAATTAACTGGGTGTGGTGGCAGGTGCCTGTAATCCCAGCTACTCGGGAGGCAGAGGCTAGAGAATTGCTTGAACCTGGGAGGTGGAGGTTGTAGTGAACTGAGATTGTGCCATTGCACTCCAGCCTGGGCAACAAGAGTGAAACTCCATCAAAAAAAAAAAAAAAAAAAAGAAAAAAAAAAAAGAAAAAAGAAAAAAAAAAAGGAAGTGTGTTTGGAAGGGAACACTAAGATGATCAATGATTTGATACAATTAGCATATCTGTGAACCATGAACTTAATCAGCCATTTCAACAGAAGTCAGAAATAGAGATGGAAGTATGCCAGAAGAAAGACTGTAAGCTGGGACTAAAGGAAAGAGAGAAAATGGGATGGAATGAAGGAAGGATGTGAATGTGAACTACCCTTAAAGGACAGAGAAGAAGAACCCTGACAACTTGAGTAAAGTTTCAGGATTCAAAATTACTGCACAAAAATCAGTTGCATTTTTATATACCAACAACCCTCTAAGAATGAAATCAAGAACTTAACCCCATTTACAATTGTCACACACACAAATAAAAAACCCTGGGAATATATTTAACTGAGAAGGTGAAAGAGCTCTACAAGGAGAACTACAAAATACTGATGTAGATGACACAAATGAATGGAAAAACATACCATGTTCATGGATAGGAAGAATTAATATAATTAAAATGACTATACTTCCCAAAGCAATCTACAACTTCAATGAAAATTCTATCAAATCACCAACATCACTTTCCATGGAATTAGAAAAACCATTCTAAAATTTACATGGAATAAAAAGAGAGCCAGAACAGGGAGAGCAATCCTAAGCACAAAGAACAAAGCCAGAGGCATGCATTACCCAACCTCAAACTAAGAGTCAGAACAGACAGAGCAATCCTAAGCACAAAAAACGAAGTCAGAGGCATCACATCACCCAACTTCAAACTACACTTCAAGGCTATAGTAACCCAAACAGCATGGTACAAAAACAGACACATAGATCAATGGAACAGAGTAGAGAAGTCAGAAATAAAACCACAGTTGTACAACCAACTGATCATCAACAAAGTCAAAAGAAACAGTGGGGAAAGGACACCATATTCAATGAATGTTGCTGGGAAAACTGGCTAGCTATACACAGAAGAATGAAACTGGACTCCTTACTTTCAACATATAAAAATTAACTCAGTATGGATTAAAGGTTTAACTGTAAGACCAGAAATTATAAAAGTCCTAGAAGAAAACCTGGGAAAAATCTCCAGACATTGGCCTAGATAAAAAATTTGTGATTAACACCTCAAAAGCAATTGTAACAAAACAAAAAATAGAAAAATAAGACTTCATTAAACTAAATACCTTCTGCATAGCAAAAAGAACAACCAAGAAGGGTAGACAGACAAGCTACAGAATAGGAGAGAATATATGCAAACTATGCATCTCACAAGTGACTAATACCCAGAATCTACAAGAAACTTAAACAAATCAACAGGGAATAAAACCAAATAACCCCATTAAAAAGTGGGCAAAGGACGCAAACAGACACTTAATAAAAGAAGACATACAAGCAGCCAACAAACATTTGAAAAAATGCTCAGAATCACTAATCATCAGAGAAATGCAAATTAAAACCACACTGAGATACCATCTCACACCAGTCAGAATGGCTTTTATTAAAAAGTCAAAAAACAACAGATGGTAGCAAGGCTGCAGAGAAAAAGGAACACTTATACACTGTTGGTGGGAATGTAAATTAGTTCAACCACAGTGGAAAACTGTTTGGGGATTTTTCAAATAACTAAAAATAGAACTGCCATTCAATCCAGCAATCCCACTACTGGGTATCTACCCAAAGGAAAAGAAATAATTTTATAAAAGACACTGGCACTCATGTTTATTGCAGCACTATTCACAATAGAGAAGTCATGGAATCAATCCAGGTGCCCATCCATGGTGGACTGGATAAAGAAAACGAGTTATATATACACTGTAAACTAAAAAGTATATGGAACAGTTCTCAATCAAGTTAGAGGTTTATTTAGCCAAAGTTAAGGACATTACCCCCCTCCCCCCTTCCAAAAAAAAAAGGAACATAAAACCACAGGACCAGTCTGTGGTCCATGCCTTTTTCCAAAGATGATTTGAGAGGAAAATCAGGGTAGAGGGGAAAGAGGAGGGTAGAGTCACATTACTGAATCCACATGTTGCAAGAGAAAAGAAGGTAGGGGAATAGTCAGTTATGTATTCATCTCATGCTCAGTAAATTGGCACTTCACATAAGGTAAAGTGAACATATCTGTATCTGACCTTTTACCTGTAGGTATCTGCCTAGGTATAAGCATGTATCTGACCTTTAAGAAAATGCATCTGGCCTTTTATCTGCAGTTATCTTCTTAAGAACAAAAGGAAAGGCAGTCTCTTGCATGATTCAGCTTTCAGCTTAATTTTTTTCTGTAGGCATAGTAAATTGGGGTCCTGAGACTTCATTTTCCTTTCATTGCACCATGGAATACTATGCAGCAACAAAAAGTATGAAATTATGTCCTTTGCAGCAACGTGAATGCAGCTGGAAACCATTATGCTAAGCAAACTAACACAGAAACAGAAAACCAAACACTGCATGTTCTCACTTATAAGTGGGAGCTAAACATTAGGTACACATGGTCATAAAAATAGGAACAACAGACACTGGGGAATACAAGAAGGAGGAGGGAGGAAGGAGGATATCGGTTGAAAGAAACTATCAGGTACTATGCTCACAACCTAGGTGATGGATGCATTCATACTCCAGACTTAACATCACACAACATACCTACGTTTATTACATAGGTAATAAAATTCTAAAATAAAAGTTGAAAAAAATGTATATAAAGAAAGGAAGAGATAACATCATTCACAGCAACACAGATGAAGCTGGAGGCCATTATCCTAAATGAAATGACTCAGAAACTGAAAATCAAATACTGAATGTTCTCACTTATAAGTGGGAGCTAAACAATGAGTACATATGGTACTAAAGATAGAAATAATAGACGCTGGAGCCTCCAAAAAGGGGGAAGGATGGGAGAATGGCAAGGGTTGAAAAACTACCTATTGGGTACTATTTTCACTATTTGGGTAATGCATTGATTAGAAGTCCAAATCCCAGTGTTCTGCAATATACCTATGTAACAAACTTGCATATGTACTCCTTGAATCTGTAATGTTTTAAAAAAGTACCTCCAAGGTAATTCAGGGGTCAATGGGGCTGCCACTCCCACCACAAGTCCAGAATGCGTGGATCTATGGAAATAGGCTGTATCCACCTTGGTTTCCAAGAGTGGCACTGCGACCTAAGAGAGTCATGAGGGCACCTGACAGAGCCATGGGGTGTTACTGCTGTCCCAGTGGGTCTCTGGGGGCAGGATCACTGTCCTACTAGGCTTGGAGGGCAGAGTATTGAGCCAAAGAGTATTATTCTTGACTTTTTTTTAAGATCTCATGGGATTTGCCTTGGTAGGTTTTGGATTTGCTTGGGACCTGTCACTACTTCCTTCTTTCATATTTTTCCATTTTGAAATGAGAATGAGAATGGAATGTTTATTCTATGCCTGTCTCATCACTGTATCTTGGAGGCACATAACTTGTTTGGTTTCACAGGTCCACAGATGGAGAGGAATTTTGCAACAGGATGAGTGTAGCTTAAGTATCACAAATCTCTAGTTTAGATGATATTTACAATCGACTTTGCAATTTAGAGTTGATGTTGAAATGAATTAAGACTTTTGGGGCTGTTGGGATGAAAAGAATGTATTTTAAAAGTGAGAAAGTCATGAATTTTGGAGGGCTACAGGTGGAATGTTATAGACTGAATGTTTGTGTCCTTCAAAAGTTCGTATGTTGAAGTCTTAACCCCACTGTGATGGTTTTAGGTGAGGAGCTTTTGGTGGGGTTCTTAGGTCATGAGGATGGAGCCCTCATGAAGAGAGATTAGTGCTATTATAAGAAGAGACACAAGAGTATGCATTTTTTTCTCTCTGCTATCTGCCAAAAGAAGACAGTTAACTGCAAACCAGGAAGCAGGCTCTTGCCAGACACTAGCTCTGCTGACTCCTTGATCTTGGACTTCCCAGTATCCAGAACTGTTAGAAATAAATGCTTATTGACCTGGTATGTTTATTATAGTCCAAACTGATAAGACAGACCAGGATCCAAAATATACAAAGAACTGTTAAAATGAAACAATAAGAAAATGGGGCAGGGCGCAGTGGCTCACATCGGTAATCCCAACACTTTGGGAGGCTGAGGTGGGCAGATTACCTGAGGTCAGGAGTTCGAGACCAGCCTGGTCAACATGGTGAAACCCTGTCTCTACTAAAAATACAAAAATTAGCCAGGTGTGATGGCACATGCCTGTAATCTCAGTTACTTGGGAGGCTGAGGCAGGAGAATCGCTTGAACCTGGGAGGCAGAGATTGCAGTGAGCAGAGATCATGCAACTGCACTGCAGCCTGGGTAGCAGAGCAAGACTTCATCTCCAAAAAAAAAAAAGAAAAATAAAATTGAAAACCCAATTATAAAATGAACAGAAGTTCTGAACTAATACCTCACCAAAGACATATGGATGACAAATCAATGTATGAAAATGCTCAAGGTGGTATGTCACTAGGGAATTGCAAATTAAAACAACAATGAGCTATCACCATGTGCTTATGAAAATGGGTAAAATCCAAAGCACTGACAACACTAAATGTTGGCAAGTATGTGGAACAACAGGAACTCTCATGTATTACTGATGGGAATACAAAAATAGTATACCCACTTGGAGGACAGTTTGGCAGTTTCTTACAAAACTAACTATATTCTCATCATATGATCCAGCAGCTGTACTCCTCAGTATTTACCCAAACCTGGACAAGCTACATAGTATATAATTCCAACTATTTGATATTTTGTAAAAGGCAAAACTATGGAGATGGTAAAAAGATCAGTGGTTGCCAGAAGTTCGGAGGGAGGAAAAGAAAGACCAATGGTGGAGCACGCAGGACATTTAAGTCAGTGGAACTATATTGTATGATACTGCAATGGTGGGTACATGTCATTGCATATTTTTCAAAGTTCGTAGAATGTACAATGCAAGGAGTGAACTCTAATGTAAACTATGGGTTTTGGTTAATAATAATGCATTAACATTTGTTAATCAGCTGTAACAAATCTACTATATTTTGCAAGATGTTAATGACAGTGAACCCACAGGAGGAATGAGAAGAAGCATATGAGAACCCTTTGTACTTTCCACTCATTTTTTCTGTAAATCTAAAACTGCTTTAAAAGTAATCCCAGCACTTTGAGAGGCCGAGACGGGCGGATCACGAGGTCAGGAGATCGAGACCATCCTGGCTAACACGGTGAAACCCCGTGTCTACTAAAAAAAAAAAAAAAAAAATACAAAAAAACTAGCTGGGCGAGGTGGCGGGCGCCTGTAGTCCCAGCTACTCGGGAGGCTGAGGCAGGAGAATGGCGTAAACCCGGGAGGCAAAGCTTGCAGTGAGCTGAGATCCAGCCACTGCACTCCAGCCCTGGCGACAGAGCGAGACTCCGTCTCAAAAATAAAAAAAAATAAAAAAAAAAAATAAAAGTAACCTATTAATTTAAAGCATCCAAATGATGATTATCAAGAGTAGAATGAATAAAGTGTAATACGTTCATATAATAGAATACTATGCAGCAATTAAAATGATCAAACAATACCTACATTAGTGTCATTGGTGACTGTCACAAACATAATGTGTAAATAAAGCCAGATGCAAAAGTATACTTATTACATAATTCCAATTATGTAAAATCCAGAAATCAAATGAAACAGGTTCTGGTGTCCTGTTGAACACAACAATGGTGATGTAGCTTGATGAACTAACACTCCTACAGATAATGGTGATAAAATGTTGACAAATAATATGTCTGTATCTGTAGTCATTTCTATGTATCTATGCAGAGATGTATCTGTATATATTATATATATGAAATTCTATCTTGCATATATTATATATGAAATTACATATTATATATAATTTATATAATCATATATTATGATTCTGTTTTATATTAATTATAATTTATATATACAATATATAATTGCTTTTTGATCTCCAAAAAACAAATAAAATTGTGAAGGAGTCTAACCTTGAGAGATGAGAATTAGAACAGAAAATATTTACAAATTTGAATTTTTGCTTCAAAATACTTGACAATCTGTATGTGGTCCAGGCAGGCAGAAAACCAGTCTTACTTGTTGTGTCAGAGGATTTTCGGGTCTTGCTGGAGGTTTAGGGGAGATATTTTGGAGGGGAGGGAAACACAAAGGGGTGAATCCCAAAATATGTATGTTAAGCTGCCTGCAAATGATTGATGAATCTTTGAGCTACATATATCCAGGGCAGAACCCAGGGGACAAGCATAAAAACAATCGTTGGACTCTGAATGAACCGAATGCGGATTTCAGTTATGCCCACTGTAGGAAAGCTGGAGATTGGGGTGTGAGTTCCAGCCAAGTTAATTCACTGTTAGAAAAAATCAACCCTATTCAAAAAAATACAACAGAATCCAGTCTCTGTAGCTGTCATTCATAGGGTCTAGCACACACTTAAAAAAATCAGGAGATGTGGCCGGGCACGGTTGCTCACGCCTGTAATTCCAGCACTTTGGGAGGCTGAGGTGGGCAGATCAAGAGGTCGGAAGATACAGACCATCCTGGCTAACATGGTGAAACCCTGTCTCTACTAAAAATACAAAAAACTTAGCCAGGCGTGGTGGTGGTGGGCACCTGTAGTCCCAGCTACCCAGGAGGCTGAGGCAGGAGAATGGCTTGAACCCTAGAGGCGGAGCTTGCAGTGAGCCGAGATCGCGCCACTGCACTCCAGCCTGGGCGACAGAGCAAGACTCCATCTCAAAATAAATAAATAAATAAATAAATAAATAAATAAATAATAAATAAATAAATAAATAAATAAATATCAGGAGATGTATGAAGCTACAGGAAAGTGTAATCCATACACAAGACAGTAAGCAGGCAGTAGAAACTAATCTCAAAACGTTCCAAGATGTTGTAATTAGCAGACAAAGCTTTGAAAGCAGCTATTATAAATATGTTCATGGGGGTCAAGGAAAACGCGTTCAGAATAAATGAACAAAGTCAATAGAGAAATGGAAAGGATAAAAAGAACCAAATAGACAAGGAGTTTCAGATTTGCAAGATAAAAGGAGTTCTGGAGATTGGTTACATTACACAATGTAGGGGACAGTGTGGAGTCACATTGTAGGGGAGAGTGGGGGAGACAGTGTAGGGGACCATATGTGTGAATCATGTGGAGGACAGGTTGGGAAAAAATTTAGGGGACAAGATGGGTAATAGCGTGGGATCAGTGTGGGGGAGAGTCTAGTGCTTACTACCCTCTCTAGAATTTCCAACACTATGCTGAATGGAAGTGACAAAAGCAGGCACCTTTGTTTTGTTCCTGCACACCATGGCTCTAATGTGAGTTTATTCCAGAGACAAGGGTAGCATCTTTTTCATCTTTATTGCCACCACACAGAATCGAGGGCAACAGTTTAGTTTGAAGTTGGAGGGTCTGGGTTCTAATCAGAGCTGCATCACTGCATCACATCTTAGCTGTGTGATCCTGGACAGTTAATTGCACTCACTTGTCTCGGCTTCCTTATCTTTAAAATGAAAATAATAATAATAGTACTTACCTCAAAGGGTTCTGATGTCTCAAAGTATTTAACATAGGGTAAGGTTAAGTATTCAGAAGAGTGCATTGCACAAAATCTGTACCGCAGAAGTATTTGTTACTGTTAGAACACTTATGCAGCCAGTATTTTTTAGGTATTTTTTTAAACTAATAAATATTTCAAGCCAACATAGAATGCAGATGATTTCCCCACCTTTGTTATCAAATTCATGGGAATTGTACTAACAGTTGAAAATTTTAGGTCTAGTGAAAGATGAATACTTTATCAGTAGTTATTTGTGGGGAAATGTTTTGGAAGACATGAAATTGTCACCCCTCAAATTGTACGGTTGATGTGTTGGGTAGACCCTCTGTCTGGTGTCCTGGGACCTAAATCATTGTCTTGTTTATTACAGATCTCCACTTTATTTGATTTAATATATATTGTTTCATATATAACAAATATTTATTGCATGTGGGTTACTGGCATTGTGTGGACCTCTGAGGGGTGGGCATTATAAACCTCAGGGTGAGGTAAACAAAATAAATATTGTTTCTTCTCTCATGGAGTTTGTGTATCAACTATACATGTTACTTATTTGTCTCTGTGTCTATTTTGCAGAACTTTCTGGGACACCTTAACTTTAGGTATTTGCTTTTCCCAAAGGGAAGGAGATAATAAACTTTTAAATTCCAAAAAAAAAAAAAAAAAAAAAAAAAAGCACATACTTTCAGTGACTCTATCAACGTAATAATAAAATGTATGTAATGTGAAAACATTGATAATTACATATAATAAAATATTGATAAATTTTGACCCTGTATTTAGGCTGAGTAAACCAAGGAATGTTTGATTTTGCCCTAAGAAGAAACCTAGCTTTGAGGAAATTCTGTTTTGGTGACTTTCTCCTCTTGAGACATGCATGGGTGTGTGATAGACATTACTGCTGTGTACCCCTCTTTGGTCCCCATTCCCCTGCTGGGGCACACTCTGGGGGACGGTGCTGTCCTGACTGCTTGAAGTTAGATGTGTCCATGTGACTAGCTCTGGTGAGAAAACTTTCCAACTCAAGGTTTTACAAAATGCCTGAAGGACACCCACCAGCTCTGCTCTTCCCCCACTGGGCAAATGCAGAAATCCATTTATGCTGAGAGCAAAGCTTCTTCAGTCTGGGTTCCAGAGTAACTACTGAGCAGAGACTCACCCTCCATCCCTCCATCCTACCTACTATTACCCCATACCCACATCAGACAGGAACATAAGTGAAAAATAAACCCTTACTGCTTCAGCCACTAAGATTTGGGACATTTTTGGTGACCACTGCCAACCTAGCCTACCCTGAGTGGCGCAGTGAGCAACTCCAGCTCCTGACTGGCACTGACTTCCCCAAAGAGCAAAGCAGCCTTCCAAATATCTAATGCCTCTACTATGACAGATCTCCACGCTACTGACACTTTCAATGGACATAGAAACTCTTTTAGAACAGAAAGACGACATTGTAGGGCAGATTATATGAAATGCCTGGAGAATGAATTCCTTCTGTGATTTCTAAAGACTGTTTGTATTTAGTGCCAAATATCTGGATGACAAATGAAAAATTCAATCAAACATCTATGTGTTCTCACATAAATTCTGGTTGTTTGATATCAGACAAAACATCTGGTTTATTGCTGAGACGGGAAACTGCTTACTGGGCATTTAGCGTTGTCCACAAATAGGCCTAAAGTCAAGAATACAGTCTGAGTTTGGACATAGAAATACTTTGTTTGGTGAAGGGAACCAGAGATAGACTTACACAGAAGCAAACTAGATATTTTGTTAAATGTTTTGTAGCTCCAGAAATGGGAGAACATTCTCTTTGTCCCAAAAGATAACCCTTAAAATAATCCACTGGTTTTTGTTTGTTTGTTTGGGGTTTTTTTGGTGTGTGTGTGTGTGTGTGTGTGTGTGTGTGTGTGCATGCGCATGTGTGTGTGTTTTAACCTGGGAAGGACAGCTTTTATTTTTATTTTAAATTTTTTATTTCCATAGGTTATTGAGGAAAAGATGGTGGTTGGTAACATGAGTAAGTTCTTTAGTGGTGATTTGTGAGATTTTGGTGCACCTGTCACCTGAGCGTGTATATTGAACCCAATTTGTAGTCTTTTATCCATCACCCCCTTCCCACCCTTTTCCCCTGAGTCCCCAAAGTCCATTGTATCATTCTTATGCCTTTGCATCCTCATAGCTTAGCTCCTACTTATGAGTGAGAACATACGATGTTTGGTTTTCCATTCTTGAGTTACTTCACTTAGAAAAATATTCTCCAATCTCATCTAGGTTGCTGAAAATGTCATCCATTCATTCCTAAAAAATCCACTGTTAATAATAGACCCCTTTGTATTTTGAAAACAAAATTTCCCTTTTAAAGTGTAAATGTGGCTGAGAGGGGTCACGATATTTTATCATTAGATACTTGAAAATCCCTGAAGAAGAAGGTGTTTAGGTAAGCTAGCACAGGTTGTAAACCAGGAACCGGGATAATTAGAGAAAATATGAGGAAGGAAGAGGCAATTTTAGAGAATGGAAAAAATCTACTCAAATTAAGTAACAGAGATCTCCCAAAGCTCTTTTCTTTTGTATGGAGAAGAAAGTTTATATTTTCTCCTCCTAAAATGGGATTTTAATGTAAAAAGTTACAAATGGATTCTAGAATTACATACACACGCACACACACACATGCACAGAGCCTTTTTCATAATCAAAGACACTGTAAGTAAACTATGAATAAGAAAGTTGACTGACACTACCTTTGAAAAAAACATTGACTTTTACATATTTTACTTGGGCCTCTTTTCCATATTAAATAGTACTTCGGGGCTAGCCAATAACTTCTACTTTTTAATGTTCTTTTTCCAGGAGTTGATAAGTTTAGAGAGTCTGTGTCTGTAATAATGGCTCCATTTCTCTTCTCTAAAGCAGGGAGGCCAGGCCCGCTTCCCAACTGCCCATCAGTCTTGTTTCTGCCTGAGGTCATCTACTTTTGTTCTGGGAAATGTTGCTGCTTCATTGCTGTTGGCCACACAATAGGATCACAAAATACTTCAAGGTCATGTACAGTGTCCTCTGGAACCAAGTGGAGGAAATTCAGTTTCCTGCTAGAATCAGTGAAGCTTCTGGTACAAAAGGTCACTATTGGCTATACAACCTCTTGTGTGGCTCTGGAGCTCATGGAGGAAAATGGGCCAAGCAGACAAGGGTGTGGAGCAGGGCTTGGCCCCATGCTGATGAATAATCATGATTTACATGTCACAGATTTTTATCTAATGGAAGCATAAAGGATTTTAAATCCCCATACTCCCATCAACCACTATGCAGCTAATTGAAGTTTAAAATGCTGGGCATTGTTTCTACTGTTTCTATTGTGGCTTAGGAGGGGCATTCAATAGAAAACATGTAGAAATTTCTGGGTGGAGATAACATTTCAATTCACTTGATTATAATCAGATTCCTGCATCTAACATTCCTTCCTTAAATCATTGACAATGAATGATAGTTTTACATTGTGCTTTGCAATGCAGTTCATCCAGTCTCATCATTGTTAATAAGTATTAAAACTCCCAAAGGTCTGTTCCCTCTCTTTCTACCCTAGTGTTTTCTTTTTTATAAGCAAACCACTGCCGCCTGTTGAGAAAAGTTAATAATAAATATTTTACTATAGGCAGTAATCTTTTCTTCTTTTTTGTAGCGTGAACCCAAAAGTATCTGAGGCAGGTCTCAATCAATTTAGAAAGTTTATTTTGCCAAGGTTAAGGACGCAACTGTGACACAACCTCAGGAGGTCCTGATGACATGTGCCCAAGATGGTAAGGGTACAGCTTGCTTTTGTGCATTTTAGGGAGACACAAGTCATCAATCAATACATGTAAGATGTACATTGGTTTGACCTGGAAAGGTAGCACAACTCAAAGCATGAGGAGGTGGCGGTGGGGGTTCCAGATCCTGGAGAGCTTTTTAAATTTTCTGATTGGCAATTGGTTGAAAGAATTATTATCAATAGAAAGGAATGTCTGGGTTATGATAAGGGGTTGTTGAGATCAAGGTTTTACTATGCAGATGAAGCCTCCAGGTAGTAGGGCTTCAGAGAGAACAGACTGTAAATGTTTATCAGACTTAAGGTCTGTGTTGATGTTAATGCTGGTCCAGTTTTTCCTGAATTCCAAAAGGGAGGAGAGTTTAATGAGGCATGTCTGATCTCCACTTCCTATCATGACCTGAATTAGTTTTTCAGATTAACTTTGGAGTGCTCTGGCCAAAAGGAGGGGGTCCATTCAGATGGTTGAGGGGCTTAGAATTTTATTTTTGGTTTATATTCACCAACAAAACCATCCATTTCTCCTATGTCATGAGCATCCTGTTATTTCTGATTTCCAAACTTCAGTGGTGCTGTCACTGGTATTGATTATTTGACTTTCTGCCTGTGTTGGAGGAGGCAGCCTTCCTTATGCTTCTTGAGTTCCTCCACGTCCTGCTGGGTAAGCCAAGGCTGCAAGGCCCTGATACTCAAGTCATTTCTCATACTCATTTATGCAGCTGGTTACCTGCAAGATGAGGTAATGTATCCACCTTCAACAAAGATCAGGCTAACTTTCTGCTTGTGGGAAAAGCAGTGGGTTCCCCAAGCTCCACTGCTGCTTGCTGTGCTGTAAATCACAAAGTCCTTCATTTCTGACCTGGGATCTTGTGTCTTCTGCTACGCTTCAGGTAAAGCATTACAGGTTAATTCTATAGCTTATAAGTGAAATAAATAAAATCCAGGCTTGATAGACTATACTATCTGGAGAGCTTTCATACACATGCGTTTTCCCCCTAAATAGATAAGCCTCTTGAGATAAAGAGTCTGAGACCTCTTTGCATTCTCATTGGTAAGCATATCATAAATATTCAGTAAGAGTTCATGGGTCACAATGATAAGATCAGTTTATACCATGACAGAGTGAAATTTTGATATCAAGACAGCAAAGAAATCATTGCCGCAACTTGCAATGCCATAATAGAATGCCATGTGTTGCTCACTTCTTACTCTTCCTAACTTGTAAAGTGGATGCTACCATTTTAAGGAGAGGTTTCTCTGTAGTATACAGATGTGAAGAATTAGACTATAATAAAGAGATGCTAAGAATATTGCATGCATGGCTACTCCACCCTTCTGTTCCCATCCTAGTGTCAAATAGCGTCAGGCAGAACAATCATTTGCCATGAAGAAGAAAAGCTCACTTCAGAGAAAATTAAAAGAAATGAACAGAGCTGCTACTTCTTTGTATTAGTACAACAGCAAATCTTTCTCTCCCCCTTTACCATTTTCTGAGAAGTGGCAGCTTTCTGTGAACTAAAAGCCATCCAGTGGTTGTTAAAGGAGTCCAGTAGGTGCAAAGATTCTCTGAGTAATAAATTACTTCATCTTTTTGAGGTCAAAAACACTCATTTCTCTATCAAGTAAATATATGAACTAATTTTCTTCTTATTTAAACAAACAAATTTATAATACTAAATGATGCACCAACATACATGTGTTATACTGACATTTCCAGGGAGCTGACTCACTGGTGTGGCCGTGATGGGAACTTGCCTGTCAGAGCAGGGAGTGTAATTGACCAAGATACCTTCTACCTGGCTCCGAAATCCATCACCACATTTGCACAACAGCCACACTTCCCATGTGCTGCTCTCCATCAGTGACTGGGTATGATAAGAAATCCCACATTCCTGGGACGTGTGGGACTCCTCTGATGCGTGACTTTGGTTGAGGACTCCCCAACGGCCTTGTGGAACTTTACTTACAAGTACTCATAAGTCTAAGATGCTTCTAGACTTCTTGATTTGTCACTTGGGGGAAGGTCTGTGTTTTATGGATATGTAGGTCCCTTCCCTTTCAAAGAAACTAATCAGTGCCTAGATCATGCTACATACTCAATGTGTGTTCATTGAGCTGAATGTCAATTGCTTTCTCCATTGCTGACTATTCAATGGGGAAGCTCAAGTGAGAGTCTACCAGTGGAGATTGCTTTAGCTCTTTTGCCTTTTCTTGACTGCCAACAAATACTATTACAATACTGTGTAATTTTCTGTACTTTTAAAAAAGGCAACCATTAATGATTTAAGATTAGTCAACTGAGTCTTTGAACTTAAAAGTATAACTCTAGGCTCTGTGCACAGAAACAAATATTACCTATGAGTTTTCCCTGGAGTTCCATCCAAAGGGAATACTGAACTCCACATTCCATTCTCCTTCTCAATATGTTGTAGCATTTTCTACATTATCTTAGCATCTTTCCCCTCATACTCAACTTATTAGGATCCATCGGGATGATTTGTGTTTGTCTGTTAGAAAAATCACCTTTTCCTCCCCAGGGATTCACGTCAGTTGCCCCTGTCTTCACAAGCCTTCTGCTAAAGGCATGAGACTGTTGGAGATTTAATGCCTAGACTCCTTTGAAGTGAGAGCAGAGACCAGGTCTTGTCCTTTCATGCTGACATCTACAAAGCTATTACAGGAAAAGAGAGACTTATGGCTGCTGCCAAATTCTGTTAGCCTCCAGCCCTTCTCTCTTGCCTGCATCTGTGTTTTAAATTGCACTGGAGATACACAAGCAGACTAGAGAATTTATCTGCATGCAACAGTGTCTCAAATGATCATTTTAAAGCTTCCTAAAAGCAGCATATAAAATATTGGTATTCTTTTAAAACATCTTGATACAACTTCCTATAAACAAATCCAACTGTATGTAGTTGCTAGTTGCTACAGAATTATTTAAATTGGAAAATCCCCCAAATTCTGGTGGAGTGGTGAATTTTGGTGAGCCGTAAGGTGAGGCAGGGCTGAACATAGGCCTCACCGTGTCTTCTTTATTCCTGCAAAATATATTATCTCTCTGTTGGATATATATAATTGTGCTAGATATAATTGACTATGATTTGACCTTGATTTTAAAGTCATGGCAGCAGAAACCCTCTAGTCTTAGGGCAATTTACAATGTTTCATATGAGAAGTTTGGCAGCTCCTCAAGCACTGGGAGTAAAATGACGCAAATATTTCTGAGGTTCCTCTCTGGCTCATTTGTCTCTATATGGCTATATATATGGTGCCTTATGGGGCCATTTCCACCAGCATTTTTCATCACAAGGATGCAGGGACTGGTCAGTGGGGTTTACAGCCTCCGTGTATAGCCAGGTAAAAAGCATAACAGTCACCCCTCTGCTTTCGGATCCCCTAAATATGGGATTCTATCTCTTCCTCTCTTCCTCTTGCTATGAATCTGTCTGGGAGGTAAGCATAGATTTTTCTCTAGAGTCTGTCTTATCTAAACTCTCATCTCTAATTCCCTTCCTTTATCCAGTTGGAAGCATTTTATATATGGAGAAGATAGAACTCCTGACCTCAAGTGATCTACCCACATCGGCCCCCCAAAGTACTGGGATTACAGGCATGAGCCACCACACCTAGCAAGAGTGATTGCAATAGGCAAAATAGAAACATCAGTACTTTATAAGAACCAGGAGAGGAAAGAAGTATTTTATTCTTTGTTTAGTAGGCTTCTGTTCTTAAAAGAGACTTATCTGAAAGAGGCATAGAAGGTTCACTTGAGCCCTGTTGATATGACAGCTGATTAACATACGCACACTAGAGGGTACTTGGGATGATGGAAGGTTTCTATCAACTTCATGTGAGTTATTCTACAGGAAAAATTTTAAATCCCTTTACAAATGTTTATATATGCTTTTATTAGATTCTAAAGTTTATTGTCTTTGTTAACAAGTCAATATTCATAAAATACAATAGCTCTCATGGAGGCAGAAATCTTAGATCAACTTTTCTTCCTTTTTTCCGTATGAAATCAGTGACAGGATCTACTACTTTCAAATAACTACTTTGTGTTTGGATGACCATTCAGATTAGGATTAAACCTTCATAAATCTATAATACCTTTCCTCAGGGAAATTTGAAATCCTTGGATTTCTTTGTTTCAATTTGTCTTGTAATCATAACCTTGGGGGAGGATAAGGAAGGTAATGGAAGTGGGAGAAGTAGTAAGAAATAGCCAATAGCTAAAGTTTTTCTCGGCCTACATGGCAATTGATCAGACATTCAAAAAATCTCTGGGACTGTGCTTCTCGGTGCTAACAAATCCTTATTTGCCATTTGCAATAACGTTCTTGCTGGAAATAAGAATCTATAAGTTCAGGTCTGAGTGATCACATAAAGGCCTCATAAATACAAAGTGGTACATTAGAGATAAAAGTGTATGCAGAGAAACACATATAGGCATATCACAATGCCAGGTAGTCTCACAGGCTTGTCTTCCTGACATGGTCTTGGAAAGGGGCATGACGAGGGCCCTGAAGGAAAGAAAGGAAGAGAGACCTGCCAAGTAGGATAAAGTACTGATGATGTGAGAAATTAGGCGAGCATATATAAAGGAAGGTGACTTTGATTAGTGTTAGGAGGAAAACAGCTAGGGTGATGAAGTAAACGCACCTGATAGCAATAATTTAAGCATGGCCTGAGAATAACTCTGTATGGTCGATGCACCTGAATGTGTGCTCTGAGCTAGGGAATCTGGGAGTGACCAGCCTAGAGATTTGTTCCTTGTCTATGATGAGCATCTTAGTCCCCAGCTTGTCCCGTGGAACTCAGGCTGTATAGCAGATGAGTCAAATGTGTTTTGGGTCAACTGAAGGTTGCCAGGTGGAGGTCATTAAGAGGAGGCTGGTAAGTGAAAATGCCATGTAAACTGTATGCAGGTGTGGTTTTCCTGCCCAGCTTGCCACCACTAGGTGTGAGGGTATCTTGTCCAGCTCACCGCCACTGGACTCTCTCCTCTGTATGTAAGTTCCCAGTGAAACCCCATGTTTTGTTTGCTGGCTCTGGGTCTCTTCTGTCTCTTGAACCTGGTGACTTCTAGTTCAGCACAACAGGTGAGCATAAAAGAAGGACAGATAAAGAAAGATAAATGAGTACAAAAAAGTAGGGGTTCTTCAAAGATTGACATGGAATGGGTGGGAGTGGGTGCTGGTGCCCTTCTCACATGATTTCAAGTGGCCAGAGCATGGTGGTGTGCTGGGTTATGAGGGTCTTTTGCTCTTCAAGGCTGTTTCTTTGCTCTGACTTCTTCGTAAGATAAGGACCCTCCTCACCCTCCAAAATCTATAAGTATTCATGTTATGCTGCTCTAGTTTCTGGTTCAAAATTGCTGAAAACCAATGTGAGGGCTCCACTCTAGTCTTAGAAATCTAAAACACCTCAATTCATGGGGATAAATAGCCTACATAGCAAGTCAAAAATTTTGAAGACATTTTGACGGTTGCAGCCAAAACAACTTCTTCATTACAGGCAACTGACTAGTTAAACCATTGATTTAAATGATCTTCCAATAAGGTTATTAGAAGAATAGTGTTTTATGCTATAACAAGATGTCTTAGAAAAAAACAAAACTAAAATAATGGTGTTTTATTCTTGATTCATCCATTCATCGATTTGAGTACCTGGCTTGTAATATGCTACAACTTAGTTTACCTAATGAGTGCTTAGTGACTTTTCAACAAAAAGTATCTTGAAAAGTTATACTACTTTTCAGACGATGACTTTATTTTTTCCAGGATAAAGAGATTTTTACCCTGAAGCAAAATGAATACATATGCTATAAGTGGTATTTCAACATTATAATTTCAGGCAATAACACATTTAAAATTCATTCAGAGCAACATTTTAGTCAGTAAATAGCATATGGAACAAATTTACTTTGCACACCACGATGGATGCACCCAAAATGTTTTCCTTTGTGTACATGAGACAAGTAAACGGGATGGGAAGGCAGCTTCTTCAGCATGTTGTTCGTGTGGGCTACTTTGAAGTATTTTAAAGCATTGTCATGGTTAGTTAGACTTTAGTTTGCACTAAAGATATGTTTCTGTGCTGTAACTAAAAGTGTAGACTTGAACGCAAGGCAACCATGAGCCTGGATAATGCTGAAAAATTGGTGAAGAGAATGATACACAAGTAAGAATTCATCCTCCAAAGAATATCTTTCTGACACCCCTCCTTCACCACCCTGCCACCCACTGTAAGTCTTTTATCTTCTTTGGCAAATGTATTAGTCTGTTTTCACACTGCTGATAAAGACAGACCCAAGTCTGGGTAATTTATAAAGGAGAGAGGTTTAATTGACTCACAGTTCCACATGACTGGGGAGGCCTCACAAGCATGGTGGAAGGCAAAGGAGGAGCAAAGTCACGTCTTACATGGTGGCAGGGAAGAGAGCTTGGGCAGGGGAACTCCCCGTTTATAAAACCATCAGATCTTGTGAGACTTATTCACTACCACAGGAACAGTAGGAGGGAAATTACTCCCATGATTCAATTATCTCCACCTGGCCCTGCCCTTGACAAGTAGGGATTATTACAATTCAAGATGAGATTTGGGTGGGGACACAGTTAAACCATATCAGCAAATAACCTTCACCACATTTTAAATGCAATGTGTATTTATTTACTTTAAAATATTTATTAATTGCAAGGCTTTGTTTTTATTGTCCAATTCATATATTTTTCTGTCTAAGAAAATTGTCTGGATATCTTGGGCTCTGATGACAAGCACCACAGTTTTTCCCATTAAATTTAATGGAATTTTTTCCCCATTTAATGACTCTTCACTTGGCGGCAGCATTTTGCAAATCAATTAAAGTTATTAAGGAAAGGAATACATTGGTAGAATAAAAGGAATAAATGAGGTATAGCCCCAGGCTTGAAGGAGTTTGCAATCCTTTAGAGAAGATGAATAGATCTGTGGAAAAGAGAGTGCAGGATATGAAACTCAGGAGTACTGTAAAGAAATAAGACTTGTTTTTTAAAATAAGCGTACCTGAAATTACACACCCAAATTGGTATTGTCTTTTTAAAGGGGTTCCCTGGAAAGTACTCATTGTCATTTTTCAAAAGTTGTTTAATTAAAGAATGAGTTTTGAGGATAAAGTAGTGGGAAAGGTATCACTGAGAAGCACTGGGATGTAAAATGCCCTAAAAGTACATGATTGGTTTCTGAAAAGGGGTGATAATCCATAAGGAACCCATTCCATCATCTACTTAATAGGGAACATCCTCCATTCAACATTTTCTACGTGAGACAATCACAAGGTTAATAATAGCTGATTCAAGGGGAGCATTTGATTAGTAACATCCCAGTTCAGAGGGTTAGGTCAAGTTCTGATCCCAGAGTGTGGGATATTTCTGCAATGAGAAACAGCCAACCACAAAAGGAAGCAAATTTTAATAACAGGGGAAAGGCCATCAGATAGGACTCATTCTGGAAGATATTCCTCTCCCTGCTTAAAGCTGTCAGGGTGGTGGGAGTGAGTAGTGGTCTAATACTTTGCTATCCAGCAAAAACAAGCATACGGGGAAGACATTTGTGAGCATTCTAGGACATTCAAAAGAAATTTAGATGGCAAGAGAAGTAAGGCTTATCCACTCCATGTCTTTGAGAAGGACCTGCATTCAATCATAAGCATTGGCATCAGTAAAAGGCCACTCAATGGGGACCAGGTTAAAGTTCAAAATAAGTGAGATTGAGGCTAACACAGAACCCGGACATAAGGAAGAGGCTCCAGAAAGGCCCTCTACTCTGCTTCTGGCTAAGCCTTTCAGCTTGTCCTATGATGACAGATTGGTGGTTAACATCACTGCCATGTATAGAAGTACTCATAGATTACTTACATTTTATATATATTTACATATATAATATAATATATAAATTATATATAATAAAATTATATATTATAGCTAATAAAATTATATATAAAAATTATACATAAATATATAATTTATTCCACAATGTGAGTTACCTTCTATTCAACCAATTCATTTTTGTTCCAAGTGAAAAGAAACATCTGCATATTTTGTTAAGGGGAGTTTCTGGAACTGAATGGACATTATGAATGGACTTTGTGTTTCTGAACCTAACGGGCATTGTATATTCTTACATCCTAATATGCTAAGAAGCAGATATAATATTGGTGCTCTTTTAGAATGAACAAGCCCAGTTAGTCAACATTCTTGCATTAGCCACTCTTATTACACCACAGACTCTACGTGGTTAGTGCTTAAAAACCCCCTGCCTTCCACCTCCAAAAAGACATATAGAGGTGTCCTCAGCACTATACTGGCATACTCTATTTCAGCTGTATCCTCATTCTTGAATTAATCACAGTAGGGAACTAAGAATTTAAAAGTACTTATGAGATGGGGTCATTCTCAGTGTGTGTGTCTCCTGATGTACTCTTTGTGATTCTCCCTGCACCAGGAGGCTGATCCGGAAGGAGTGTGTCACCCAGGCTCATCTGCCCTCAGCTTTTAGTTGGGTTTGATAAATGCAATGCAGGCGATTGGACAACAGGAGGAGGAAGAGGCCAGGGTATTTATTCCTGCTGCTCCCTTCCTGGTTTGGCAGTGTGCACATTCCTTTACCTGTGATCTCGGGTTTTGTCAGGTAGTCAAGTGGCTTCCCATCCAGTGTTACAGCTCTTACCAGGCTCCAGGACAGTTCCTTCCCTTGCTCCTTCTGGCCTAGGAATAGTAACAGGTCTTCCTGCTTCGCCTCTGCATCCTCTCTGTTGGTTCCTTAACCTATGCAATTAGTCCCTTCCTCAAACCCTCTTCAAGTCCCCCATTGGAATGAGCTGTAGGTATCTTGCTGAAACACGTATCTCCCATAGATTATTTTCTCATTCATTATTTTATTAATTTTCGCAGCACCCCTGTGAAAGAGCTCTCATTCTAGAGGTCACAAAACAGGACGATACTTACTAAAAAACTGTAGCTCAGATTTATTTTTTTATTTTTAATTTGTATAGATTTAAGGGGGTACGAGTACAATTTTATTACATGGATATATTGCATAATAGTGAAGTCTGGGCTTTCAGTGTAATCATCATCTGAATAATGTACATTGGACCCAAAAGGTAATTTCTCATCTCTCACCCCTTCCCAACCCCATCTTTCTGAGTCTCCAGTGTCTATTATTCTACTTTCTATGTTCATATGCACATATTATGTGGTTACCACTTACAAGTGAGAATATGCAATATTTCACTTTCTGCGTCTATCAATCATTTCACTTAGGATAATCACCTCCAGTTTCATCCATATTGCTGCAAAAGACACGATTTCATTCTTCTTAGTGGCTGAGTTGTAGCTCTGATTTATATTTAGATTTGACTGACTCCAAACCCTTGCTCCTTCCACTGTATGTACTTTCCTTCTGTAAGGTTTGCTAGTACTTCTCTATTAGTACCATCACCCATAAATGCACTGGTATTATTCCCATTTGCAAATGAGAAACAGAGAATCAAAATCATCTCCCCCTCCCTCTCCCCCAACAAGCAGAGCTCACTGTCCACACTATCATGATTGTATTCCACCACTATCTTCACTGCTATGACTTTCCTATTCCAGGAAGTATTTGTCCAGGGAGACAAAAACTAAAAATAACTTTAATGTTCCTTTCAGGAACATCTGAAAAAAATCATTTTTAATAAACACAGGACTGGTTGACTTTTCTCTTTTTTTTCTTCTTTGAGAAAGGGTTTCACTCTGTCACCCAGGCCAGAATGCGGTGGCACAATCACAGCTCACTGCAGCCTCCACCTCCTGGGCTCAGGCAATCCTCCCACCTCAACCCCCCAAGTAGCTGGGACTACAGGGGCACACAACCATGTCTGGCTAATATTTGTATTTTTTGTAGAGATTGGATCTCTCCATGTTACCCAGCCTGGTCTCGAACTCCTGGGTTCAAGTGATCGTTCCACATCAGCTCCCAAAGTGCTGGGATTGTAGGCATGAGCCACCACGCCTGGCTGACTTTTCAACAAATACGATCAAACTACTCTGTACTCTCTAAGGCTCTTCCATACCCTCACCTCCAAGCCCTCATTTTGCAGCACCCACCAATCCTAAAGCGTTCTATCATGATTTTTACTCAATTCCCAACAAGCCCATATACCCCTTGCATTGAAAGACCTGTCTTAAACCCCAAAACCATATAAATATCACAACTTTCCTGTCTTCTTTCCAAGATGCCACTAATTCATTGTCAAAGTAGCATTCTGCCTTACTGAGGTAAACAATAAACTCAGATTTACCTTATAAATACATTATTCTAGTGATATTTTCAAGGATCCAGCATTTGACAAGACATACCTATGGAACTTAAATAAATAATTTCCACATATTGAAATATGAAGAAGCAGAGTTGAAATTCAAACCCAGGTAATTTGCTCCTAGAGCCCTTTCATAGACAGCACATTATTTTGCCTCCAATGCACTACAACTTCCAAAGGAAAATGCAACAAATTATCCAGCACAAATGTTACTGCTTGGTCATTAGAGCATTTAGTGCAGTCCCTGATGGCTTGGGTTAGATAATAATGGCAGACCATTATTATCTTTTTAGTTATTCAGAAATAAAGTTACTAAATAATCAGTTTTTACATCTCTTGAAGTTTAATTTTTACAGGCTTTTGTCACTTACATTTACAAATAAGTCATGGAGGTAATTAACAAAAGTAATAAAATTTCTTTATAGTATCATCTCATTACATGAAATCGTTAAATTACATTTTATCATTACAGAAAAGTGAAAAATGGGACTTGCCTTGGCATGATGTTATTAACCAAACGGGTCATTTATAAATTGTTTTCACTGTGCAGCACAGATTATTTTATCATCTAAGTAAAGGAGAATTTTAATTTTTTTAAAAGACTGTTAGAATAAAAATGGATACTTTAATAAAATAACATATGAGTTTATTCTTGGGATGCCAAAAGGTATATCTCAGAGAGGCTAGAATGAGAGTTAAAGTTTTCAAATTACATACTGGAAGGCAATCATGGAAATAGGAAGTGGCAAATATAGCCAAATAGAACAGAGAAAGCCTCTAGAAGGTTCTTCTCTTCCTCTTCTTGTTTATTTTAGTTTTCATGATAATCTGCGTCCTTTGGGGACTCCTGAATAAATTTGAGGCAAACAGATGTTAATATTTAACATCCTTTTAGCTTGGCTATTATTGGGAGCAACTCTTTGAGCAGGCTCCACTGAGCTGATTGTCCTGACTAACTGACTCGACCCCATCTCTCTGTGAATCATAACTGTTTTTCCCCACAGAAAACTGAACCTTCACCATTGTACACTAACTCCCTATTCTGCCCATGCGCTGTACTCCCACAAGCTGAGTTGTATGATTCCCTAGATTCAGTCATGTTTGACCCCAAACTTTGTCCTTATAATAATTTAACAACTACCTACTATGTCAAGTTTTTTAAAATGCTGTCACTGTGAAAACCAAATTAAATACTTTAGAAAGCAAATTGTGTTTTAAAAATGAAATCAAATAACTATTAAGAAATTGGAAAAAATAACTTTAAAAACCTAGATCAACTTGTGCTCTTAGATTGTATTATAATTGTCTCTAAGTTCTTTTTTCATGTAAGGAAACAGACACTAGAAATGTAGAAGATGAATTACGAGTATAGTTTTGTGGCAAGACGATCTGGAACTCCAATTACTAGATTCATGCTCAAAGAAAAGGCTTTGGGCCTGCTATAAATGACTGGAAAATGAATTTGCATTTAAATGTTTGAAGTAAAATAAAAAGTTAAAGTTCTCTATGTGTCTCTTTCATGATTGTCTAATATGATGGACATTTTTTGATTAACCAACTGTGATGGTTGATTTTATGTGTCAAGTTGACTGAGTTTTGGGGTGCCCAGATATTTGGTCAAACATTATTCTGGGTGTTTTGGTGAGGGTGTTTTTAGATGAGATGAATATCTGAATCAAACTGAGTAAATTGCCTTTCCTAATGTGTGTGGCCTTATTCAAGGTTTGAATAGAACATAAAGGCTGACTCTTCTGTGAGTAAGAGGAGACACCTCTTGCCTGACTGAGCTGGGACATTGGTTTTTTCCTGCCTTTGGACTCCAGGGGAAACAATAGAACTCTGCTGATTTTTGGATTGGAACTACATCATCAGTTCTCCTGGGTCTTCAGCTTGCCAATTGCAGATCTTGGGATATCTCAGCCTTCATAATTATATAAACACATTGCTTATAACAAATATTTTTGTATCTATATAAAAACATCTGTTAGTTTTGCATGTACTGGTATAGTTCATATTAGATAAGAGGACTTCTACAAAATCTAATGAGTCTTGTTTTGTCATGGTCTAGGATATTCCTAGACACAGTCTAGGGCAATTTCTAGAATTGACTGAGTGGCACAGACAAAGTCTCTTTCCTCAGGTTTTGATTGCCTTCAAATATGTAATTTGAAAACTTTAACTCTCATTCTAGCCTCTCTGAGATATACCCTTTGGCATCCCAAGAATAAACTCATATGCTATTTTATTAAAGTGTCCATTTTTATTCTAACAGTCTTTTTTTTTAAAAAAATTAAAATTCTTTCCTCATAGACCTTACATTCTTGTGGGGGAAGACAGTCAAGTAATCAAGCAACTGAATGAGATAATTACTATTTGTAATTACTGTTAATAAAACATTAGAAAAGTGAAGTGGGGCAGGGTGGGTAAGGGGGGAAACTTTAGATTAGCTGGTAAGGGAAAGAAAGCATGTAAAGTAGTGAGTGAGCTTACTTGAGGAAGGGCTATGTGACTACACCATGGTGAACCAGAAGGAAGGACAATTGCATCAGTTAGGGTTCTAATATAGGTGGAAATCAGACTGTGTAGAGTGCTGTAGGTCATGATAATGGCTTGGGATTTTATTATAAGCACTGGGAAGGCGCTGGAAAGCTGAAGTGTGATTTAATTTGGGGTTGTAAAGATAATTCTGTAGGTTGTATAGAGAATAAATTTAAGAACGCAGGAGAAGAAACTTGTCAGAAGACTACGGCAGCAGGGTAGATGGATGTGTGTTATGACTATGGAAACAAAGGAGGGAGCCAATATGAGGCATTTTGAAGAATATAATCAGTAGGACTTGTATGATGGATTCAGTGGAAATGAAGACAAAGAAGGGAGAGATTAGAAAAGGCTCTTAGGTTTTTAGCATGAACCACTACTGCAAGGTAGAGAACAGCAGTAGAGAGTTATTTAGAGAGGGGGGCATGAGGAGGTTAACTTTTAGTAGATACACTTTGGATGCCTGTTAACCAGGCAGTTGGAGAGAACTGTTAGGCAGCAGAGTATAGTTACAATGAGGTAATTTCAGGGTCAGACTTCCTGAAGTTGAACATTGACTCAACTACCATGGGCATTTATTGAACCTCCTCATGTCTTGTTTCCCCATCTACTAAAATGAGGATATTAATAAGAACTTCAAAATCAAGTCATTGATAGAATCAACTAAAATAGCTCATAAAACATCAGAACAGTGCTTGATATATAGCAAATATAAAGTAGTCATTAGTTGTGGTATCTATTGTTTTACATGAGTTGGAGCCCATGAGGCAGGCTGAAGTGGACCTACACATTTGGGAATCATCAGCTTAATAAATGGTACTAAAAGCAAAGGGTCAACATGAGACATCTTAAGAAGAGAGCAGAGGAAAATATGTACAGGGAGTCCAGGAACAAATTTTAGGAACTTAAGACATTTAAGAGAAGACAAAAGAGGAAGATCTAGCAAAGAAGACTGAGGATCAGAGGATGACGTCAGAGGAAAGCATCAGTCAACCCCCAAAAAGAGTTTCAAGAAGTCATCAGTTGATTAAATGCTAAAACATCAAGAAGGATGGGATCGAGGCAATTTCCAATGTATTTAGCAATAAGGAACTTGGTTGTGACCTTGGCAGGAGTAATTTCACTGAAGTGGTAAGAATAGAAGCCAGATTATAAAAATTAAAGAGAGAATTGTACTTCTGATTAACAAGGTATATTGAGTACAAGTGGTCACTTCAGATTCCTTTCATAATACCATTGAAAAGACAGTAACTGGCTGGGCATGGTGGCTCACGCCTGTAATCCCAGCACTTTGGGAGGCTGAGGCAGGCAGATCACAAGGTCAGGAGATTGAGACCATCCTGGCTAACACGGTGAAACCTTGTCTCTACTAAAAATACAAAAAATTAGCTGGGTGTGGTGGTGGGCACCTGTAGTCCCAGCTACTCGGGAGGCTAAGGCAGGAGAATGGCATGAACCTGGGAGGTGGAGCTTGCAGTGAGCCAAGATTGTACCACTGCAATCCAGCCTGGGCGAGAGAGTGAGAATCCATCCCCCCCAAAAAAAAAAAAAAAAAAAAAAAAATAGTAATGGAGGGTTTTTTTTTTTTTTAAGGGACGAATGCAGGAGCTCACAAGAACTGAGTGGAAGAGAACAGTAGATGAGAGATTTCAACAAGCTTTTGAAAGATGGAAAATGAAGGGACCAGGAGTAACTAATTAGCAGTCTAGAAAAAGGTAAATGGGAAGACTGTAGTGTTATGGGCAGGTAGAGAAAAAGAGAGATGATTTATGTCTCAGAATCCTGGAAGGACTTGAAAACTGATGGTATCAGAGTACCAGACCCGTGAAAATGTGTCTATGAACAGGTCTTTGCATCTTGTCCTCCAATCTTCAGCCAGTGGGTAGCCCATCTTCACGCCACAGAAGGCTGGAATTTTACTCTCTCGAAAGGTTAAATTTCTCTACCAAACAATAATGAGAATACTTCCAGCCTCATTTATACTACCCAGGTTGAAGAACAGAAGATGCCTTTCAGGAAAAACTGACTGATCTGTGGAAAAGACAAAAAGATTGGGATATTTGCTTATCCCTAAAGAAAAAGCTAGCTTACCATCAAGTGATATTTTCCATTGACAAATCGTCTTCATGCAAATAGAGCTTTTCACATAAAATACAGAAAGAAAAACACATAAAAAACTCAGAGAAAATAGAAACTACAAGAGCAATAAGGAAACTCCAAAAATCTTTTAATAATATTCTCAAAGAGTTGGGAGATATCACACCCACAAAACAAGAATAGAATGTGATAAAAAAGTGAATTATCAAAGCACAAGAGTGGGTTCTTGGACAGTCAAACTGAAGGGGAACTAAAAGAATCAACAGGAGCACTGAAAGGTAAAGTCAAGAAAATCCTGAAAATGGATGGAAAAGAAACGGAAAATAAGAGAAGAAAGGTAAAACAATTTTCGAAGATCAGGGTAGGATATCCATCTTCTAAATAATAATAGTCCCAGAAAGAAAACAGAGAAAAGAATATGTGAAGGAAATAACATTTAAAAATTCCTAGGATTAAAGGACATGAGTTTGTAGATTAAAATGACCCACTGGGTGTACAGCCAGACAAATGAAAAGAAAGGCAAATAAGGTCCCTCCACCTCCCGAAAAATCATCATCATCATCTTCATCATCATCATCATCATCATCATCATCATCATCATCATCCCAGATGATTCTAGAGAGAAAAATCCGGTCATATACAAAAGCTAGACTCAGAGTGGCATTCATGGAAACTATAAACAGCATTAGAAAGCCTTGGGATCTAGGGAAGAACACATCTCTTACGGGGGAGAGCTGACGAGAATACCCAGGGGACGAAGAGAAAGCCCTGATTATGTAGCAAGCAAAGCCAGGATGTGGAGTGAGTCAGGTGCCTTGACTGCTGGGAAACCTGAGACAAACAGGATTAAAAGGCATGAAGAACTCACCACAACAGGAAGGTAGGCAATTTGCTATGGTCCTGCCTTAGCCCACAGGTGTGGGGGAAGTTGCTGTTTGTTTCTGAAGCTCTACTGAGGCAGATGGAGGAGGACTCCTAGCTGACAGAAGTGTATGCTCAATGGAAGTTAGCCCCACTCACAACATGCAGTCTTCCCTCAAGTTTCATTTAATTTTTTGAAAGCTTTCTTGTACATGACTGCCAATCTCACTGAGAATTTCCTAAAACAGAAAAATTCTCATAGGCACTACCTATTCTAGGAAAGATTTTAGTCTCAATAATTGCAGGTAACATTGTACATTACTATAACATGAAATGGATTTTTCAATCAATATATTGTTTTCTCTTGTGCTAAATCTACTCTTTAAAGCATTTGTGTAATTTAGGTATTGAATGTATTTTTTTTTTTGACAATTGGCACCAGAATGGCTTTTGGGGAGGAAACTATTTTTGTTTGAGGAAATGTCTTGATTAGACACTAGGTAGAAGGTGGGACCCTGTGGGGTGTGGTGTTTGACAAAGCCAAAGCCACAAAAGAGAATGGTCAAATTGCTCCTATCAGAATTATAAAGGAATTTCTTTTGTTTCTGAGAAGGAGGGGTAGAGTAGAGAGGGAAGCCAAGAGGAGAAAGAGGAGAGAAGGGGTTATAAAAAGGAAATTCTGACATGCTGGATGACCGGAGGCACAGCAGCCAGTGGAAAATACGGGGTGACTGAAAGGTTTCCAAGGAGGGCTGTTGAACACTCAGTGGCTACAGTGAGATGGCCCATCCAGTACCAAATGCCAAAGTATATCACACTCACAAATATGTGTGCAAGTGGACTTGAAGGCAGATATGATTTTTACATCTTAATTAACTTGATGTTAAATAGAGACATCAGGTATATACCCAGAGGTATAAACCCAGAAACAGATTGGACCTCATGAAGGTTGTTCTTCAAGGATGAGAAGGCTTTGGATTTCCATACTGTGCAAACTGAGAGTTCAAGTCTAGACCAGCTGAGGTTTCAAGAGTGCAGGAGAACACAACTGATGTGTAGATTACACCTGTAACAACACATAGCTAACATGACAAATATTTGAGTGTATCTTTTCTTTTTCTTTAGTGGCTGTTTTTTTCTCATTATTTTAACCTAAGCATGTTCAATATAAGCCACAGCTTGGTTTTCCTTTAGTTACTTTCAGGAAACTTCGTGTGAAATTAATAACATCTAATGAATGGTATTTTTTTGTGTGAGTTTCCATGTTTTGAAAAATGAAACCAGTTCCTTATTAAATAAGCCTTTTGAAAAATCTGATTCTATTATGCACAATGTGTATTGTTTCCTTATTTGTGATGATGTTTAGTATCACTTAAAAACACTGGTGTTGTATAACACATATGTGTTAGATTTGTTCCTCTGTCCACTCCATACTATATATAGTTTTATATTTTTTCTTTTCATATATATAATTATTTGTATATGTATATGTTTGCATACATATGTTTTGTTCTCTACCTGTTTATTATCTAGTTTCTCTTTTTCATAGCTAGAAATTTCATCTCTTGGCAGCTAGCCCTCATAACAGAGAACAAAATTATACCTTAACTGATGGGCGATTTCCTTTTCCTAATTCTTATTCTTTACTGTCATTTTTTTTTTACTAGACTTTTTTCTTTTTCTGTTGACTGTCATAGGTTAATTTAAAAGGTTCCTCTGTGCTAGTTCAGAGATTTTCCATAGTTAACATTGCTTCCCTCTGCTTCTGATCAAATCGGTCTCCATAATGTAACTCATGTCTGTTGACATTTGCTGATTTAAAAAAAAAAAAAAAAACAGAAGGCATAATTTTACTTTTCTATATCTTCTGTGTTACAGAATGTTCTTTTAATGATCTGATTCTTCTCACTGCACTTATTAGTCCAAGTCTATGCTAATTGACATTCTCTTTTCTAAACTAACCCACCATTTATTTTGAAGATCCCTGTCTGAATTTTTGACTTGGAAGTTAGACTCTGTTAGTAAATCTATTCGTAAGGCAGAATGAGCTATTTCAAACATAGTTTCTAGTCTCCCTATTTTAAGATTTATCCATTTGGAAAAAAAGAGAGAGAGAGAGAGAGAGAGAGAAAAGAATACAAAAATTTCACTAAAGCATCACCAGGAAATGTTGTTAAATAGCACAGTTAATTGTTGGAATCTGCACATAGTCGGGATAATCAGTGATAAAGAATAAATAAAATAAACAATTAATTCTCTTCTAGCTCCTGTATTCTTGACAGATATACTCTCCACTTTCCTGATTAAAAAGCAGAAGCTACCTGAGGAAACTTGCTACTTTCCCTCTACCAGCAACAGACCCATCTGCCTCTGCCTGCAGCCTCTCCTGTCCTCGTGCTCCTTTTCTCATCAGGGCACCTCCATGTGTGGTTGGGATACCATCCTCTCTCACCTTCTAAAACAATTTATTCTATGCATTGTTTCCTCCTTCTCTTATATTTTCAGTTTTGACCCATCCCATCAGCATTTAAATATGCTCTAACCTTTCCTATTAAAAAAGAACCAAAACACCTCAGCTCCACACTCCCTTCCTGCAACCTTTGTATGTTTGTCTGACTTTTCACAGCCAAACTTAACAAAACATCCTCTATGTTCCCTGCTTCTGTTTTATCACATCTCGTTTCTTCCTCTACACCCACCATCTGATTTCCATTCCCATGATTCCTCCAAAATGGCTCTAAGATCACCAGCGACCTTCGCTGAAATACATGCACTCTCTTGGGCTTTCATTTCACCTGTTGCTCACAGGAGGCCATCCTTTCCTTCTGTAGAGCCTGACTCCTGCGACTTCAACACCCCCCACTCCTCTGGGTTCACTCTGACTTCTCTGGGCACTCCTGCCCAGCCTTCTTTTCTGAATGTTTCTCCTGCATTTCAACTGAAGCGCTAGGTGGCAGTTGCTTCTGGCTTGGTCCCCTCTTCTGTCCTTATTTCACACTCCCTCATGCACTCACATTTGCAGAGGTTTTACTGACCATCTTTTCCCAAAAGATTAATTTAAATGCCGATGAATGTAATGAAGGTTTTGGCGACTCGTATTTCAGGGAAACCTTTCTCTTTACAGGGAAATATTCACAGAAGGGGACCAATGTCTTGCCATTACATTCTCACATGGGCAAATAATCAAAAAGGCGGCTTCTTTAACAGACCATGAGCTCTTTGAGGAATTTTGAAAGATTCATAATTCAGCCTTGCACAGGATTCAGTGTGACAGCACTTGAAGTATCTTTGGTTTATTTATAAAGTTCTTATTTTAGCTTCAAAAGGCTATTTCTTATATCAGATCATTGCTTATTTCCTTACAAGGAGGGGACAAATTTCTAGTCTTTTGACTTATTTTTATTGCCAGGATACTTGATATCCACTTTACCTTTCCAGGCATTATTTATTCAAGATTAGCTCTCTGTTGGAAGAACTAGTTAAAATATTTACTCTAGAAAATTCTCCAAACTTTTTAGTGCAATTTAATACTTTGTAGTTGAATGGACTAGCAGATGGTAACTTCAGGCAGTATGACTACTCTATTACTTCAGGAAACATTTACCTAACTAGGAATGACATTTCTTAGATCCCTGTGTGTGTGTGTGAGTATTGAGAAATGTCCGTAGAGTAAAGGAGTCCTGGTTTATGGTTATGAAGGAGTCCTGTTTGCTACTGAATCAAGCAGACTGAAAGTCCCAGTTGATTAGGATACATAAGAAATCAACTTTGTTGATCCTACATAGGAGAAGATTTCTTAGAGGAATAAAGTTAACCAGTTTAAAATCATACAGTGTAAAAACCAACAGTGTAGAACAGTAGAAAGTCATGTGCTTTGAAACTAGGCAAGCCCATATTCAAATACTAATTCAGCAGCTTGTTCGTTGTGGCTAATTCATAATAAATAGTAGGCGGTGATTGAATTTTCCTGATTCTCACTTTATCACCCATAAACTCATTTTGGTTATGCTTTTACCATAGGGTTACTATGATCATTAAATGGAATAATGTATGGAAAATATCTGGTAGCCATTAAAGTAACAATAATAATTCAATTCCAGGTCAGGTTCAAAAGCTTCTTCTTGGTACTGATGTGTTTCTAAAATGGATGCATTTCTAATTAGATACAATAGTAATTAAAATGTGGACAGGATTTTGCAACTCTTTTTATATATGTTATCTAGTTTTATCCTTGGCATAACCATCCACTTGACAAGATGTACCCCTATTTTTGATAAGGAGGTAGAGCATGAGAATTGCTGGGGGCCTTCTTCAACCTTAGCTGAGTGTTGGAGGAGGCTCTCTCAGTACCCTGCAGGGTATCAACTGGGCTAAAACTATGCACATAGAAATGAATCTTAGATAAACTCTAATAATATTCAGCATGATGCCTTATACATAATAAATTTCCCATGTTTGTCAAATGAATTAGTTTATCTAAGAATATTACTAAGCGTGGCAGAAGCCTAGCACTCTTTTTACCTTTTTATTCATGATTGTAGAAGTAATTAAACATGAAGCCTATTTGCTATACAAATTGAAAGAAAGCTGAACTGTATTCATAGTGTTAAATCTTTATAAAGTTGGAAATCATCTTTGATAGCATTAGAGTAACTTCTTTTAAGATAACAGAGTCTTATACTGTCTCTCTTGTGATGAATACTTTCTTCTAATTTAGCTTTTCTAATACTTTAGATGGAGTATTTCAGAATTCTGATCATTGCAATATGGCAAATACACACTCTGGTCCTGTGTTAGTGTTTTTAATATCTAGTGTGTAATGGATTTTTTCCTTTTACCCCAATAGACATGCACACGCCCGCGCGCGCGTGCACACACACACACACACACACACAGAGTTTAGTTTCTCATCAGCCTATTTGGTAGCACTTTAAAAACTTTTTCAGCACATAGACAATATGAGAACATAACTGAAATTAAACACTTTTTGGCCAATTTACTGTTTTTAACTAGACTATTGCAGTACAAAGAAAATAATATGAGTTGAAAAAATGGATTTGATGAATTTCCATTACTGTGATCTGAAATTACTTAAAAATCATAGTGTTGTTAGAGAATATATGTTTTTCTAAAGTATTGGTATGATTCTTACACAAATATAAAATAAACATATCAAAAATTTTGATTTATCTCATTAATCAAATGCAAGACTGAATAGACGTTATAACTGGTCCAAAGGTGTCAAAAATCAGAGCCATTTATAGGTAAGAAATATTGGAGTAAATGTGCAAATGAATGCAACCCAGCCTTCCTCCCCTTGTTTTTTCCCTGCCCGCTGAGAGTGGGGTACGGGGGAGGGAGTTCTCTCCACTGGACCGAATTTATTTGTATATCTATAGACAAGAATTATTGCATTGCTATCACTTTTCTACAACTCACAGTTGTGAAAAAAAAAAATAGCTCAGAGGCAATGGAGACCACACAGTCCCCATGGAATCAGGCAGATAACCCCGAAGACTGTGCTAAAGGTCTGCACAGTACATAGTTTTCCACTGAAGCACACATTTTCCTCTGCACTTGGAAGGTGATGGTGGTACAGGGTGCTATGAAATGTTGTAGTCAGCTTGTGAATATAGTGAATACAGTGAATTTTAGTTTTAGTACAGCTGATATTGACACAGACATAGTTTATTTCTCAGAGCCAACCTGAATATGAACAAGATTCGTGAAGATTACATATTGGCATGGAAAAATGGGCATGGAATAACTTCCAAGACTGTATGGTTTGACAGTGCCATGGAATATATCAAATTAGTAATATGGGCCAGAAGTTCTCTAAGGTAGCTTCCAAATCTATCATTGAAATTATTTCAGAGGCCACTAGGCTGAAATGGCTCTAGCATCTTGCGTTCCCATGTAAGCAAACCAAAGCCCAACTCAATGTAAACAGTAAAATGGAACTTAAACTTAACCAATCCAAAAATGCCAAACTAATCTCTAACTAGATCTCCTCACTTTAAATCTATTAATTATATTTTTCTTGTCTTGCTTCACAAACACCTTATAAAAATTTCTTCTGCTACACACTTGGATTATGGAACTACTCCTGGTCTGGGGCTGCCCATTCACAAATAGCTGAATGTTCAAATAAATTTGTTAAAATTTTAATGTGCCAAAGTTTATCTTTTAACACTATAATTCTAAGAATTTATTGCAAAGAACTGATTTTGCTTTGCCCCAAACCCAGCCCAAATCTACTGAGTCTGAGTCTTTGCAAGCTGAGTGAGAGGTTTCTCTGAATTGGGCACTGTTCCAGCCCTTGCAGGGGAAGTGAGCTTGTAAAGAATTTGTTCTAATTGCTTGCTGCTGTTCTCAGACTGGCTGTAGAATCTTCTCCTGAAGCTCAGCGAGAGAACAAAACTCTGATTAGAGCAAGCATCAATGACTGGGCCTGGTAATGCAATGACGGGAGGCGGCCAAGCACCAGCAAAAGCTCACTGCTGGTGGAAAAACAGCCTCCTTAGCAGGCTTTGTTTGAAACTGCAGGCCAGAGAAAAGCAAGCAAACAGAAAAGGAGAGAAAAAGGAAAATGGAGATTTGCTATTTTGGGGCACCTCTGTTATGTTATTTGAGGCATGCTGTTATTTCATTTTTGATGACTTTTTAAGTTGTTCTGTTTGTTTCTATGATCAGGGTGATTGGATAGTTTAGCTCATAGCATCTGACAGAATTTGTATTTTTCTCTTGATGAGAAGGCAGCTCTCATGAGCATTAATGACAATTCCACATTGTTTTTCTCTCAATTTGCCAACTGTTTTTTTCTTTTGGAAAATTGATGTATTTTTCTCTCTCTCCCAAAAAATCTCCAGTCTTAAGCATTAAGTGGATCGAAGAATGTGCTTTTAATGCCTATTCCTCTATAGTTTCCAAGTATTTCCAGGTTTTATCTTTGTGCAAGCTACTTAGTGCACATATGAGAGTAAGTGATAAAAAGTGTATTAAGAATGTAATTTCTTTAGTGGAATGCTTAATCTGTCCTTCAATAAGAAAAAATACAGATTTGCAACAAACTCCTTTAATGTGTATATAAGTGTGCATGTATGTGTGTGTGTGTGTGTGTGTGTTTCCCTGCATCTGTTGTAGACTCATGGGATTATTTTAGTATAATTCGTAATTATCCTTGTTTGGAAATCAATACAGAGTAACAAGATATATTTCCTCTAGCTAATAGTAATTCTTTAAATGGAAAGTACCTTTGGCCATTGTTTCATTTTTAGAGGTTTAAATTATTTTAGTATGATTAATGAGAGCAGCAGTTCCTTGACATTCTTAATCACTATATCCTGTTAGTTTAAGATCTCACTTTCCTCCCAATTTATGGCTAAATGCTCTAACTACAGTTAAATGTGTGAAAGAATTAGGAAATGGTAGTTTTGATCATACCAGTATCCCCATGGAGATGAGATAAAAAATAAAGTACGAGTCTAGTCGGCTTGTCATTTTGCTTTAGTTCAGTTTCATTGACTGATCTGGAATTTTTTTAAAGTTTATTTGGAACTCAAAGAAGACTACTATAAAAACCAATAACTGTCAGACTCCCAAGGGCCCAAATACTAGAAAAACTGCTCCCCAACTTTTGCTCCCTCACCTTCTTTTTTTTTTTTTTTTTTTTTTTTTTTAAACATGGCTGCCCCTACTAAGGATTCCGAAATAAAGCAGACAAAAATGGCTGTTCAGGTTGTTCCCAGGATCACTTGTGCCATCTGCCCTTTGCTTCTCTGCCTGGTTTTTATTCTTGGAACCTTAATTTGGTGGTGTATTTCGAGTCCCCTCTCTGGCCCTCTGGACTCAGCTTTACATATTGCTCTGACTAGTTTCTCTGAAAACGTCAAACAGAAGATTCCCTGTCTTCTTGCTCTGATGACCGCATTTTCCTCCTGAATTACTGTAAAAGCCCAAATTAATCTTCGGTCTTGCCATTCTCCTCTCCAATACTTCCAATCATCCAGAAAGGTCTTCTTAAAACTCAAATTTCAACCCATCATTCTCTACCTTCCATCTCTTTGCCCGCAGCTCCTTTGGGAAAGGACAGAAACCCAATTTATGGCTCCAGACACAACCTGTACCGTGACTCACTTCGCACACTGTGTTTTAATCCAGAGACTTCAGGGTGGGTCCCCTGGCTAGCAGAGTCAGACACCTGGGAACTTGTTAGCAATGTGGACTTCTTGGGGCTTACCCTAGACCTGAATCAGGAACTCTGGGATAAAGCCCCAAAATCAGTTTTTTAACAAGCCCTTCGGGGGGTTCTGGTGCAGCTCAAGCTTGAGAACAACTGCTGTCATCTCAGTCCTTGGAGTTCTAACGCATGCTGTCTCTTCCCACTTCTGGAATAGCTCTCACCCTTCCCACCACATCATCACCACTGGCCAACTCCTGCTTGTCCTTCAGTATGAGATATAACCTCCTTTGAGTGTTCTGTAAATCCCCAAACTAGGTCCAACAGTTCTTCTTTGTGTCTCCATGCAAACCCTGTGCTAACTTTATATGCTAGTCCTTGCCACATAAAGGCCTGCACATTTATCTGTCATTCTGCATCCTCCCCCAAGATGACAAGTACTTTAAGGGCAGGCAGTAAGATATAGTTCACAAAATCCCTTTTATCTCAGCTGAGCAAATGCCTGGAGCAAAATAGGTCAGTTAAGTGTCAAACAAATGTTTATTGGATGAATAAGTTACCTACTTGCTTTTCATCACCTTCTAATTGATATTTAGAATGATCGGCATTATTTCATGTATGCATATGATGTTTGTTTGGTTTGATTTCAAAATTGAAAAAAATTCTTAAAGGCAGAGATCTTCTTTTCTTTTTTTTTTTTTTTTTGGTATGTCTTCCCTTTCTCTCAATATTGCTAAAGCACAGTCTTCTGCATGTGGGATTTTATTTCAAAGCATTATTTGAAATAGCATACCAGTAAATACTTAGCATCTCTGGTTACTTAGCATACTCTGGAGGACAATGAGGGTGTGGGTAGGATGGTGTCTCCAACTAGGGTATTGTTAAATGAAACCTTCTTTATGTATTTTTCTTAATGCAAGTTAATGTATATATGTTGATGGTTAATATACAAAGTCTTTTGGACTTTGCCTGGGAAACTGAACTTATGTATTTATCTGTATTTTGAAAGCATGCTCTCCCATTGCCAAGCCTATAGTCTTTTTATGTAAGTAAAAGAATTTATTCCAGAAAAAAAAATCTTGACAGATAATCAAGATCTAGGAAATTCCCTTAAATCATTGAGTGATTTCTACCAGATTCTATCCTAAATAGCCCACCCATGGGTAACTAAAAGACTAAACAGAAGCCTGAAAGGTCTATCTTAACAGTTTCCAGGTTTATACTTAGCAAATGCTTAGGGATGAATTGAGTCAGAGTCCCATCTTATGAAATAATTTCTTAAACTCTACGTCAGAGATGGAGTAATGGTGAAGTTTCTATGTCAATTGAATAGGCTGAGGATGCCCACATAGCTGGTGAGACATTATTTCTGGGTGTGTCTGTGAGGTGTTTCCTAAAGAGATTGGTATTTGAGTCAGTAGACTGAGAAAAGATGATCCACTTTCGCCAGTGCGGGAGGGCTCCTGCAATCCACTGAGGGCCTGAATGGAATAAAATGACAGAGGAAAGATGAATTATTGGTCTCTTCTGGAGCTGGGACATCCATCTTCTCCTGCCCCTGGACATCAGAGCTCCTGGCAAAGTGCCTGACATGGTGAAGATGTTCAGTTACAAAAGATGTTATTAATTAGGTATAGTTCTACCTCTGCCAACGCTTAAGTGCCTAACTTTAAGAAAGCCACTTAAACTGCTGTTATCACCAGCCAAACCTGGGGTCTGCAGCCTCCACAGTAACCACAGTGATGAGGTTGTTGGGAGATATGAAGAGTTCTTTGGTGAGAATATCAACTATTTTCAGGTTGGCCTATTCCCGTAGGGAAATGTCTACTGTGGCTATTATTTTTTTGAGTGATTCACTGTTTAAAAATAGGTTGCCTGGGGCAAGTGGGGGAAGAGCCGAAAGGACCCATTTTCACAAAGTTTGAAAAACGCTTATTTCCATAGCTCTATGCACACCCCCTAAAGCAGTGGCTAAAAATCGTACTTGGTGTTGTAGCTGTTGGCCTAGAGCCTCCAACTGGCTATGGGCAGGTTGAACATAATACAGGAAATACTTCATTCAAGAGAAGTTAATGTATCTTTTCTTCAGGCAGCATGATCTGTGCCGAATCTAAATCATTCTTAAAAATCTGTATCATACTACGTTTGTTATGTTTCAAGTGTAAAGGAATATATTGCCTTTGCTTTGGGCTGCAGGATGAGTATATGGTATTGAATCAATGGTTAAACAAATGCCAAGTCATGCATCCCACCTCTCAAACCCTGCCAGTGGCACCCCACCTTACTTAAGCCCTCAGTCTGATCCACAGAGACCTGTACAACAGGCCTTGTTTTTTGCCCTGGCCTCATCTCCTGCTGTCCTTCCCTTCCTTGTACGGCTTCCCACATACAAACTCCTGCCTCCAGGCCCGAACACTCACTCCACATCTACCTATGAGGCTCTTCTTAGCCCAGATATCTTCATGCTTTCTTTCTTCACTTTCTTAAGGTCTTCATGAGACTGTCATCCCCTCATTGTGGATTACTCCTGCTATCCTTTTTGCTATTGCAAGCCTCCCATGCCTTCCCCCTCCCCTCATTTATTTATTTCTCCTTAGTAATTATTATGAAATAATATTCTGCATATTTTACTTATTTATCATGTTAACTGTCTCTTGTGAAGTTCATGAGGGCAGGTTTTGGGATTTTTTAAAATTTAATTTATTTACTACTTATAAAGTATTTAAAATAGGGTCTGGCTCAGATCAGGTTCTCAATACATTTTTATTCAATGAATGAATGAATGAATGTTGTTGGTCTGACCAAGGAGAAACAATTCACTGGGCCAAACTAACAGAAATTGGAGCATAAGCTCTCTGAGGAAAAGACTACATCTCGATCATTCTCTATTGCCTACACAAAGCTTTACAAAGTGCCTACAATATAGTGGGCATGCAATAGTTACCTTATGAATGAATGAATAAATGAGGTAAGCCATCTAACTGCCACAGTGTGTCCTGGAATAAAACATCAACCTCGGAGCAATTGGTTTCTTATTGTAATTTGGCTACCAATTTTGTTTTAGGAACTTAAATAAATTCCTTGTTTCTGAGTCTCAGCCTTGGCATTTTTAAATGGGAGCAACATTATTTTTGAGAATAATGGAATTGAAAGAGCTAAACCATATACAGTGTCTGGCAAATAGTTAAATTTTAATAAGTAATACATTATCTTTTCTCCTCTTTTAAAATCCACTGTAGCTCTAAAATGAGTCCTATGATCCAATCTACACTTAAACGTTGTTCTCTTTGAGAAATAATTTAAAATTTCAACTGCAACACAACCATCTGTAACAATAAAACAAATGGTAGGTTCGTATTCTCTTCAAGTTCCTCCCTAAACTTCAATCTACACCTGTACAGGAAGCCTTATAGCACATAAACAAAGTCTTAATCATTGACTACCAACACAAAAGAGAAAAAGGAAAAAAAAACTACAACTTCTACAGGAAATTCCAAGCACAAATTCTCACAGTCGCCTCTATTCACTTGTTGTTACTGCTTTGACCATTGTTTTAACTGCGGTACAAACAGAGACATGTGTTTTACGGTATTTTTATCTCCTTAAAGCAAAGCACTATTGCTGCATGCCAATCCTGATAATTGCAATACTTGTCCTAGACAGCCAGGTTGAATTAAGCTGGGGAACCTGGAAAGTCAAAGATTAAATTTAGAAAGTTAAATTTAAAGTGATTTTTTTTTTTTTAAATTCCAAGTGTCATAAAGTATGCACGTGGTTCCTCATGTGTAGCCGTAGAAATCAGTCCTTGTTGGAAGGCATGCTTCATTGACTTTTATCTACCTAGGCCTGGGGCAGATAGGAGTATCATCTTATAAAATTAATATAATTATGGTTATAATTTTTCTTCTTATCATCAGGAGTAAAAGATTTGTAAGAGGACGTGTTTTAAAGGAATCTTGATAAGGGAACAAATATAATACTTCAGAAAGATTTCCGAATTTATCCCAATTGTAAATTTGCCCTATTTATCTAAATTCCTGGAATTTATTTATGCTTTGTGCTGACCAGCCTTTGACTCATTTATCTCATTAGTCCTTCTTTGTTAATCTTTAATTAAGTTTTAAGAGAGTTTATCGTTAGAGAACAGCACTAATTGTAGTGTGGCATAATTTGTTTTCTGAGTTGGTAAAAATGTCTCTGTTTTCATCATTTTTAGTTATTTTTTGACTCTCTTCAGACTGGTTGAAATTTTAAATAAATTGTTTTTTAAGTAAATAGGGTAATTTACAATTGGAATAAGTGTGGAAATACCTTGAGAATATTATGTACACTTTTTGTGTGATTTCCTTGATATGAATATGATTTACTTAGATCTTATTTTAATCATGATTTATAAAGATTGGTTTTTAAAGAGCTTGTATTACAACACAGTTTTGGGTTTTTCCGGTTCTAGTCAAATAGAATGGCTTCTCAGTTCCAGGCAAACTAACTTTAAGTTTAATGTGACAGCACTTTGTTGAGTGCATGCTTTGGTCAAGATAACACATAGATTCTCTCATCGTTAAGAGATCTTACTGTGTGGACATCTCATGATGTGAATGGCATACTCACTGCTAAAGGAGACTTGTGGCTGTCAGACAACCGTTTACTTAAATATCAGGGTCTATTACTTGAAGGGCCAGTGCTGCGTCTGCGCACTTGTGCAACTCTTAACCCAGCCACATTTCCTCCAGACAATGAAGAAAAGATAGAACATAACTGTCAACAAGTAATTGCTCAAACCTACGCTGCTTGAGGGGACCTTCTAGAGGTTCCCTTGACTGATCCTGACCTCAGCGTGTATACTGATGGAAGTTCCTTTGTAGAAAAAGGACTTCGAAAAGCGGGGTATGCAGTGGTCAGTGACTCCAGGAACTAGCGCTTAGCTAGCAGAACTAATAGCCCTCACTTGGGCACTAGAATTAGGAGAAGGGAAAATGGGTAAATACATATACAGACTCTAAGTATGCTTACCTAGTCTTCCACGCCCAATATGGAGAGAAAGGGAATTGCTAACTTCTGAGGGAACACCTGTCAAACATCAGGAAGCCATTAGGAGATTATTATTGGCAGTACAGAAACCAAAGAGGTGGCAGTCTTACACTGCCGGGGTCATCAGGAAGGAAAGGAAAGGGAAATAGAAGGGAACCGCCAAGCAGATATTGAAGCCAAAAGAGCCGCAAGGCGGGACCCTCCATTAGAAACGCATATAGACGGACCCCTAGTATGGGGTAATCCCCTCCAGGAAACCAAGCCCCAGTACTCAGCAGAAGAAATACAATGGGGAACCTCACGAGGATATAGATTCCCCCCACAGGATGGCTAGCCACTGAAGAAGGAAAAATACTTTTGCCTGCAGCTAACCTATGGAAATTACTTAAAACCCCTCACCAAACCTTTCACTTAGGCATTGATAGCATCCATCAGATGGCCAAATTATTATTTACTGGACTAGGCCTTTTCAAAACTATCACGCAGATAGTCAGGGCCTGTGAAGTGTGCCAAAGAAATAATCCCCTGCACTGCAGGCCATACATTTCAATCCCTGTATCTTTAACCTCCTTGTTAAGTTTGTCTCTTCCAGAATTGAAGCTGTAAAACTATAAATTGTTCTTCAAATGGAACCCCAGATGCAATCCGTGACTAAGATCTACCGCGGACCCCTCGACTGGCCTGCTAGCCCATGCTCCGATGTTAATGACATTGAAGGCATTCCTCCCGAGGAAATCACAACTGCACAATCCCTACTATGCCCCAGTTCAGCAGGAAGCAGTTAAGAGTGGTCATCGGCCACCTCCCCAACAGCACTTGGGTTTTCCTATTGAGAGGGGGGTACTGAGAGACAGGACTAGCTGGATTTCCTAGGCCGACTAAGAATCCCTAAGCTTAGCTGGGAAGGTGACTGCATCCACCTTTAAACACGGGGCTTGCAACTTAGGTCACACCCGACAAATCAGGTAGTAAAATGCGAATTGGGCAAAAACAGGAGGTAAAATAGCCAATCATCTATTATCTGAGAGCACAGTGGGAGGGACAATGATCAGGATATAAACCCAGGCATTTGGGCCTGCAATGGCTACCCTCTTTGGGTCCCCTCCCTTTGTATGGGAGCTCTGTTTTCACTCTATTAAGTCTTACAACTGCAAAAAATAAAATAAGTAAATAAATAAATACAGTTCTTTTTTTTTTTTTGAGACAGAGTCTCGCTCTGTCTGTGGCCCAGGCTGGAGTGCAGTGGCATGATCTCGGCTCACTGCAACCTCTGCCTCCCAGATTCAAGTGATTCTTCTGCTCAGCCTCCATAGTAGCTGGGATTACAGGCACCTGCCACCATACCTGGCTAATTTTTGTATTTTTAGTAGAGACAGGGTTTTGCCATGTTAGCCAGGTAGGTCTCAAACTCCTGACCTGAGGTGATCCGCCCACCTTGGCCTCCCAAGGTGCTGAGATTACAGGTGTGAGCCACCATACTCAGCCTTTAAATTGATTCTTGATCTTCATTCAGATCCAGTGGAAAAAAAATAACCACATGGTATTCATTTTTAAGATCCCTTAGTCCTTAGTGTTGATTTTTTTCTCTCAATGGTCCTTTGCCTAACATGCTTGGCTGCCTGAAGCTGTTTGGAGAAAGCTATGGTATTTAGAGAATTATGATTGTGGTAATATGTCTAACATTTTCATTTGTTTATTCCATAAATATTTACTCTGCACTGCTTCAGCTATCTATTGCTGAATAACAAGCCACCCCAAAAACTTAGTGGCTCAAAATAACTATAATCTTCTTTTTCAGGATTCTGTGGGTTGGCTAGGGCTCCACTGGACAGTTGTTCTACTAGTCTTGTTTGAAGTCACCCATGAGGTTACAGGCATGTGGCAGGTAGGGCTGAATTATTCAAGATGGCTTCTTTACTCATGTGTTTGGCACCACAGGGTTCCTACATATGGCTTCTCTTTCCACTGGGCAGGCAAGATTTCTTACATTGTGGCTCAGGGCTTTGAGAGGTAGTTAATGGAAGCTGCCACTCTTTTTTAGGTCTGGTCTCAAAGCTTCAAGATATTACTTCCACTGTATTCTATTGGTCACAGCCAATCACAGATAAGAACAAATAAAAAGGATTTTAAAGGAAGGAAAAGAGGGTTTTCTTTCAGAGATTAGAGAGCTTAGTAAGACATCACTTCCACTCTTATAATAAGACAAAAGCAGGACAAATTGCAAACTAATGACATTTTTGTGGACCCTTTAGAGATCTGAGGTCACTGGGAAAACAACTACTTGAAATCTGGAGAGAGATGAGTACCTTCAGGGAGAACTAAAACTTGAGCATTTGTTTACCTGGGACACACACTACGAAATACCACATTAGCTGGTAAGAAGATTCAACTAGCCACTTTCCATAAATTGCTGGAGGTCAAGTATTAGCTAGAATGGAAGTATGAAGCCCCTGGAGATTACAGGCATGGAGGGATCGCATACTCTTGCAGACTTTCCCTCCAAGATTTCCACCAGGTGCTCATAGGGAAGACCAGGGGAATCCTGAAAAAAAAAACTCCTTCAGGTGCTTACTGATGCAGGCAGCATCAACTGCTGCTACAGCTCTTTCCAGATAGATCTCCCCTAGATCCTTTATGGCACAAAGTCCTTAATCTAAAGGGAAAAGGGTGATAAAAATTGTAACATGGGGGTACTCACAGTAACATGAAAACTCACTGTAGTTAGAGAGGGAAACAAGAAAAAAATACTAATGGAGAAGGGCAAAAATATGTGCTAGGCCCAGCATCACATCTGAAGAAGATGCAAGAATACTTTCAAAGGGCATACTCCTGAGACCCAGGTTCGCACCACCTGCCAAAGACTGAGGCTTAATCACTGCATCAGAAAGAACCCCCGCCCCACCCCACCCCCGCCCTGATCATAACACTAACAAGTGTTGAGTACACATAACAGCACAGTACAAGGAGAAGACTCAAGAACAAGTAGGGAGCAGGTGTTGAGAAAACCCACTGACCAATTAACCCATGCCATAAACAGAAGATATCACTAGAGGGATTTGAAGCTCTACTTCACTAAGGGTAACCATAACAATAATACACATCAAATGTAGCCCAGCTTCTGACTAGATTACACAAACTCCAACTCTAAAAGTTTAGCAGAAGGAAAGGCATGCTTAGCTGCAAACTTCAAAAATTACTTTCTTCAGTATCTGGTATCTTATACAACATGACAGATTTCAGCAAGAAACTTATGGGGTATACAAAATGGCAAGGAAAAAAAATTTAAAAATGTCTGAAAAGAAAAAAAAAACAGTCATCACAACCAGACTGAGATATAAGACAAATATTGGAGCTATCAGAGAGAGAATTTAGAATACATACAAATTAATTTGTGAAAGACTCTAATGAAACAGAAACATACCAAGTCAGATATACAATTTCAGCAGAGAGATACAGACTATAAGAAAGAATCAAATGGAAATTCTGAAACTAAAAAAAAAAATACAGTCAAAGAGATGAAAAGTGACTTTGATGGACTTGTTAGTAGACTTTACATAGCCCAGAAGAGAATAAGTGAACTTGAAGACAGTCAGTAGAAATTATTCAAACTGGAACATAAAGAGAAAGAAAAGTGAAGACCCAAACAGAGCATCTTATAGCCATGTAATAATATTAAATGGTACAACATATGCATGCTTGGAATCTCAAAGGAAGAAGGAAGAAAGAATGGGGCATAAGAAATATTTAAAGAAATCGTGTCTGGAATACTTCCAAAATTACAGATATCAAACCATAGATCTAAGAGGCTCAGAGAAATCTATGAAGAATGACTTTGTAAATAAACCTCTCAAACAAACAAACAAACAAACAAAAATAAGCCAAGGCCATCATACTTAAACTGCTGAAAATCACAAAGAGAAAATGTCGGGAGCAGAGAAGACTCATCTACCAAGTAACAGTAAGAAAACTTACAGCAGATTTCTTACCAGAAACCATGCAAGAAAGAAGACAATGGAATAGCATCTTTAATGTGCTTGAGAGCAATTCTATATCTAGTGGAAATATCCTTGAAAAGTGCAGGAGCAATAAAGGCTTCCTCAGACAAAGGGAGAGTAAATCCATCTCATTTCTTCATTTGAGAAATGGCATGTGCATTCAGGAAGAGAAGAAATTAGTTGCGTGGTGCCCTTGGAAACTAGCTGTAACAAGTATCAACCATGTACAAGGTAACAATTAGGCTACTTGTAGTAAATTCATTTTATCTCATTGGACCTAGTGTTTCTTATTTGTAAAATGCTGGCGTTGGCCTAGATGATATGATTTCTCAAAAATTCACCATTTATTTTTCTCATAGATGTATATTTCTGTTTATTCTTCACCAATCTAGGAATAGATATTTCTTTGTAAAATATATAAAAATAACTTATTTTAAATTAAATAGATAAATATGTTTAAGAAATTTTAGAGTGGTTGACTATACATAATGACTATGGCTGATTACAATCAATCTAAGGAAACTTAATCATCTATACATAAGCCGATACCTATATGTCAATCAACAGTTCAATTAACAGTGGTCAACAAAAAAATTTTAATTTCAGAATTATGTTTATTATCTTTTAACTTTCATTTCCATCTCATAATACATTAAAAAAGAAAGATCCTGGGCCAGGCATGGTGGCTCATGCCTGTAATCCCAGCACTGGGAGACCGAGGCAGGCAGATCACCTGAGGTCAGGAGTTCAAGACCAGCCTCACCAACATGGCGAAACCCCAACTCTACTAAAAATACAAAAAATTAGCTGGGGGCAGTGGCGCATGCCTGTAATTCCAGCTACTTGGGAGGCTGAGGCATGAAAATTGCTTGAACCTAGAAGATGGAGGTTGCATTGAGCTGACATTGCACCACTGCCCTCCAACCTGGGTGACAGAGAGAGACGCGATCTCAAAAAAAATAAAAGAAAGATCCTGGATATTCCAATTCAATTCTGACTAATATCTAGAGTCAATCTCTTCACTTTTTGAAATGCTAAAAAACATGATTGGAGTCAGTTCTAGATTTGATACTCTTAAAATTATTGTATTGCCACTTATAAGGATATTTGTAATGCTTTGCAAACCATGACTAAGCTGTGCAATTTCTAGAGAGTTTGAGTCATGCCTAATATATTCATATATATTCAATCATAACATGATAGTATATGTTAGAAGTAGCATAGAATATGCAATTATTCTCAAATTTGAGCAGGCATTAAAATTTCCTACAGATCTTGTTAAGAAATCAATTGCTGGGCCCTACCCTCAGATTTCTGGTTTAGTGGATCTGGGACAGGGCCTAGGAATTTGCATTTCTCACAAGTTCCCAGATAATGCTATTGCCTCTGGTCAGGGGACCACTCTAAAAATTTTTTGTATAGGTGAACAAACATCCCTTCAGGTCACACCTGAATAAAACCCATCTCTGCTATCAATTCACTCTGGGAACTTGGGTACAACTTTAATTTTTTAATCTGTAAAATGAAGTAATACGTGGGGTTGCTGCTAGAATTCCATACAGTGCTTGCCACAATGTCTGGAACAGATTATGTATCTAATACTTTGAATCTGTTGGTACTACTTGGAATGTTTGATGATGAAGGTATCATTGAAACCATTATGCTTCCTCAATACATTAATTTATATATTCACATATATTGAGAAAATTGAGTAAACAGGCCTTTTGTTTTGATCCTGATTACATTAATAGGAAAGCTACTCTTTGAGAAGTGACTATTTCATTTCTGTCTTTTGAGGGCTGTTTCTTTTGTAGAACAAAAAGTGATCATTCAACCAATTGAATATCTTTGTGCCCAGACAAAATATACCCATAACACAAACACACTTATAGAGATAAACTTTAAAATGCATAAACATTGGCTGTTTCATTTTTCTTGCTCCCACTTGCCATTCTGTCTCTGGAGTTAGTGCTTGAGTCTGCAGGTTGCATTCCTATGGCCCTCCCCCTTTTTCCAACAGGCACATCTTGCATCAATTGAGGACCTACGGCAAAAGTGGCTAACATATGTGTGGGCTCTGTTGTATTTTGTTATTGTAATTTCCTATGACTGAAAAATATAAGAAGTGTCACCAAGGAGTCCAGGGGGATTTCCTGACTAGCAATGTCTTTGAAGAATAGTTTAAGACAGAGGTTTTTAATTGGAAAGAATCTTAATCATGTAGGGAAGCATGCCTTTGAAATATTTTTCTTTGAACAGTACACTTACCAGTTTAGAAAAACTCATTTCCATAAAATGATATTTTAATTTTAATGCATTTATTTCACTTATAGTGCATGTATCCACAAAGACATGATTTTATTCTTAGTTCTATTTATTACATTCTGCAAATTAGGCTACTTGCTTTAAGCTATTCTATGTAAATGTTTTTATTCCCAACACCCATCATTTTAGAAATGCAATTTTAGCCTTTGATTGGAGAAAACAATATAAAGTGGCTATGACTGAGATTTTCTGAGTTTATCCTCCTGCCATCTTTGCAGGGGGCTGTTCTCCACTTGAAAAGTCTGAGAATTCCCATTAATTCCCAGAAATAATGTATACCCATTAATTCTGGGTATACATTCACAAGTCTGGAGGAAAGAAGTCTTTACTTGTAAGTTCAACTTTTCTAAATAATTCAATTCACTTGAGGTTTGAATCAACTGGGCTCATCTTAAAATGAAGATTTAATCATGCAAAAGCTCACACGAGGGGGGTGAAATGATTGTCATTGCTTAAGACAGGAGAATGACAACTGTGCAAAGTTTATGTCAAAAAAATGCCATAAATGTTTTATTATTTATTCCAATTAGAAGGTAAGATTATATGTCTTGGCTTACATTCCTAAGTTGTGTGTCTGTGTGTGTGTGTGTGTGTGTGTGTGTGCGTGCACGCATGTGTATAATAGAACTTATCATATAGATAAGTTCTATATGATTAGTTGTGTATGATCACTGCAAGCTCCACCCTCTGGATTCACGACATTCTCCTGCCTCAGCCTCCCAAGTAGCTGGAACTATAGGTGCCTGCCACCACGCCCAGCTAATTTTTTGTATTTTTAGTAGAGACAGGGTTTCACCATGTTAGCCAGGATCAGGATGGTCTTGATCTCCTGACCTCGTGATCCGCCTGCCTCAGCCTCCCAAAGTGCTGGGATTATAGGCGTGAACCAGTGTGCCCCGCCAAACATAGTTTTATATACACACACACACACCCCGACCCACCCCTACACACACCAACCCACCCACCCAGGACCATTGAAGGCCGAATACAATGACATTCATCAGGAAGTAAGACTCTTCTAAATTAACTGCATTTCTGACATGAAACAAACATATTAGAGTTCATCCTGGCTAACACGGTGAAACCCCGTCTCTACTAAAAAATATAAAAATCTAGCCGGGCGAGGTGGTGGGCGCCTGTAGTCCCAGCTACTCGGGAGGCTGAGGCAGGAGTGAACCCGGGAGGAGGCGGAGCTTGCAGTGAGCTGAGATCCGGCCACTGCACTCCAGCCCGGGCGACAGAGCGAGACTCTGTCTCAAAAAAAAAAAAAAAAAAAAAAAAACAAAAAACACACACACACACACACAAACATTAGTTGCAAATAGATATGTTGATACCATCAACCTAGTCTGAATGAAATATCTACTATACTTAAAAGTATATTAATACACTACTTATGTACATACGTATATTAATAAATCTTTGGCCCTAGAGTCTTTTAAGATTTAAGTGACAAATTTGGTTTCTAGGTTGCATGTTTTATCCAGTTTTTGTCTTTAGTGGGGTCAGTATTGCCACTGATACATTTCATTTTGATTTGAGGCAAGATCTGCTATTTTCTTTGATCTTTTCTATACATGTGTGTGGGGTTGAAACGAAGATGTGTGGCAAGGAAGTCCACACCAGTTGATGCAAGACAGGTGCGGTCCCTTGAGAAGACCACAGTGGTGGCCTTACATTTGTGTAGAGGAGAATCTACAGAGGGTGAATCAGATGGGTTGGGAAAACTTGGGGACCTGCCTTGAGACTGTGAACGTACAGCATGTTAGGTAAATCATTACATAAAACTGAGGAAAAGTCAGCTGCATGTGCCAAAGAATGAGGGGTTTGGGGCAGTTGCAGGATGATAGAGATCATGGTTGTGATAAGGATGATACAGAAAGAGAGTGAGAGATGGAAATAAAATGGCAAGTTTTAGTGTCATGAACACTTTTTTTTTGTTTTCTTGGCTGGGAGACTTGTGTGCCAATTGACTCAATTTTTGAAAAATAAGAATCATCTGGACTTCCCAAATATGCTTTCGTCCCCGCTTTAGTGAGAAACCCAGGAAAAAATGCCTAAAGCAACTTCATAAGTCATCTTCATATTTGGTTAAAAACAAACAAGCATACACTAGAAACTCCCACGCTTGATCCATCCCAAACTTTTCTTAGAGTCTAATGAAAAGAGTCTTCCTTGTGAAAATTGGTATACTGGAAATTTCTGGTCAAAATCAAGGATGAATTTTCCATGGCATCTAATCTGATTATAGCTTCTCCAAACTTCTTACAAGAAAGGAAAGTTTGTGCTAAGTATTAGGTATTTCTCAAAGATTCCTTAAAAGAAGCTCTCAGATATTTTCTCTAATGCCTTAAACTAAAATTTCAAAGACCATGTCAATCATATTAAAAATAGTTCTCTCCTTTTTGAATTACAGAAAAGAAATTTAAAGTGAAAAATGCTTTCCTCTATTCATAAAGATCAGGGATTTAAGTCAACATAAACATCTTTTTTGTGACTACAGTTGAGGTATATTTTGATTTTAAAGCACAGTAAGAACATTTTACTTAATAAAATAGCATTTTTTAAATCTTTAGAGCCTGTGGTTGAGGAGACATGGAAATAAGACAAAAGGATACTTGGCTTTACAAAATAAAAAAAATGTCTTTTATTTTATTTGCCAACCATTATATAGGGCTAAAACATGAACTAGGCACACTGTTTTAAGAACACTAGAGGTATTAACTCTAAACTTTGAATAAGCATGTATTGTCCTATAAAGACTATCTTGAAAGAACATTGTTTATGAATAATATTCTTTTAAGGAACAATAGTGACTGTTAACGAGTAACTTTTTTTTTTTGAGACAAGGTCTTGCTCAGTTGCCCAGGCTGAAGAGCACTGACTGATTACGGGTCACTGCAGCCTTGAACACCCCCAGCTTAGGTGATCCTCCTGCCTCAGCCTCCCGAGTAGCTGGGACTACAGGTGTGTGCCACCATGCCTGACTAATTTTTATAATTTTTGTAGCAGAGGGTTTTGCCATGTTACTCAGACTGGTCTTGACCTTCTAGGCTCAAGGGTTCTGCCCACCTCAGCCCCCAAAGTTCTGGGATTACAGGTCAGCTGTGAGAGCCACCATTCCCAGCCCAGTGACTTTTAAATGATTGATTTGCAAATAACTGATTACATGTCTCATCCTTCAGTATGCAAAGATGATGTGGTATTTCCTTTCTCTTGAGGATCCTTTTTTAACTTGGAAAACAACTCTGGACATGGAATTTAATCATTTGTTAGTTATAAGTGAAAATAAAGTATTCTTTTCAATTAGGAAAATCATAAGATAGGTCTAATGAGAGTTCTCAAATTTGCTGATCACCCTTAAAAAAAGTTGAACCTTTAAAAATTCCATAGAATGTCCACAGATTCTCGACAGATAGTAGTTCCTAACTGATTTGGAGTCCGAACCATCCAGACTTTTCAGAACTATCCAGATTTCACATATTCTTGTTGCTTGTCCCCGTGTTTGTCTCATCAGTTTTGATTTTAGCACATACAAAAAAAAAATAACCTTTTTATCCATTGGCCTGAACAGTTTCTGATTCTGCTTCTTAGAAAATTTAAAATAAGTCAGACAATTGAGAAGCTGCTGTAATTTTGACTGCAAAGTGTTGTTCAAAATGGTGAACAAAAATATTTATGTCAGGAAAATAAGAGGAGACTTCTTTTACAGTTTTCCTCTTGTCTATTATTTCAGTTTTCTCAATCCTCGGCCTCTGTTTTCAGTGTAAAAGTGAAGTGTGAATAGAGGACGTGAAATACTGTCTAACCCTTCTGGATGGTCTCTTTCTTTTTTTTTTTTGAGATGGAGTCTCACTCTGTCGCCCAGACTGGAGTGCAGTGGTGCGATCTTGGCTCACTGCAAGCTCCGCCTCCCGGGTTCATGCCATTCTCCTGCCTCAGCCTCCCGAGTAGCTGGTACCACAGGCGCCCACCACCACACCCGGCTAATTTTTGTATTTTTAGTAGAGATGGGGTTTCACTGTGTTAGCCAGGATGGTCTCGATCTCCTGACCTTGTGATCCGCCTGCCTCGGCCTCCCAAAGTGCTGGGATTACAGACGTGAACCACCGTGCCCGGTCAGTCTATTTCATTTATTCTGTGAGATGCTTAGAAAAAGGCCACATCCAGCTTAGATTTTTTCTCTCTTTCAGAGTTTCCCTAACAACCTGCTGGCTGCCTAATGCTCCTGTAGAATACAAGTTTTAGTGAAGTCAACATAATCCTTGCCTTCAATATTCTGCTCAGTAAGTTACACAAATCTTTTAATGAGTCAAACTATGAGAGGTTGATTCTTGAAAGTACAGACACATTATTAACTTTAACACTTAGGAACATTCTAAAAACTATAAAAATAGGTATAAAATTGGTTTTAAAATACGCAGAAGAGAGAAGGGTACTATGTAATGTATTCAATAGCAACAAATGAACAAGACTTTCAAAATGAATCCACCAGGTTAAATCATCTCTCTCCATGAAGGAGTGATGGGCAATTTAAGGGATGTGGGAGAGGTGAAGCATTCTGAGCTAGCACTGCCTACCGCAGTAAATGAATCTGAGGTTCCCTTTCATGTAAAAACCTTGGGAATTACTGACCTGTGTCTCTGCCTCCTTTATTACAGCACTCAAAACCCTTGGAAACTCAATGGATGTTCCTTGACACTTGAAGAGGGAGAAAGTGGCATAGGGAAATGTGGGGAATGGGGTTTCTACTGTGTTCAGGTGTCACTTCTGTGGTGCATTTGCTCTGAGTATCAGGAGTTAATATGGTTTGGATGTTGTCCCCTCTAAATCACATGTTGAAATGTGGTCCCCAGTGTTGAAGGTGGGACATGGTGGGAGGTGTTTGGGTCATGGGAGCAGATCCCTCGTGGCTTGGTGCTGTCCTCATGATAGTAGGTTCTTGTGGGATCTGATTGTTTAAGAATGTATAGCAACTCATCCTCTCTCACTTGCTCTCACTCTGCCGTGTGAGACACCTGCTCCCCCTTCACATTCTGCCATGATCGTAAGCTTCCTGAGGTGTCATCAGAGGTCGAGCAGATTCTGGCACCATGCTTCCTGTATAGCCGCAGAACCATGAGCCAATTAAACCTCTCTTCTCTATAAATTACCCAGTCTCAGGTATTTCTTTATAGCAACACAAGAACAGACTAACACAGGAATATTGCTGAGCAAATCACACACAAGCCAGGCTGCAGCCTCTATGAAGCTATGATTTATAGTCTCATCTGGATCCTCAATTCTCTCCTTCCTCAGCTCTGATACTACAACCCAACAGATGAATTCACATTTTGTCTCACAGAGCAGGCATCAGAAGAAACTCCCTTTTGCCCAAACATGTCCAGACTCACCTGCACCACATTCGTGCCTACTGTTTTCTTCCGGTACAACAGAAAAGGTGTTCATAATCTGCTAATTCCTCTCTCTGTGTTTTGGATTCTATATCTCATTTATTCTCAGGAAACCTTTTCTATCAGTTTTCTTTCTCTCCTTTACCTTCAGTTTCTTTATCTTCCCTCCTTCTAGCTCCCATTCCCCACATACAACAAACTACTTTTTGTCTAAGTACACAGCACACTGTCTTGTCTGCAGGCCTTTTCTCATGATGTTGTTCCTGACTGGGCCATTCTTCCCTTTCCCTTCCTTAGTGAAACCTTTCTTATGATTCAGGACACTTTTAGAAATGTCTTCTATGAAGCCTTCTTTAACTGCTTCCAAGTTGGAGTGAGATGACCAGCACTGTATTCACAGCACTCTGTGCTTAGCCCCCTCAGACTATTTTTGTTTGTTTGTTTTGAGACAGAGTTTCACTCTTGTTGCCCAGGCTGGAGTACAATGGTGCAATCTCAGCTCACTGCAACCTCCACCTCCTGGGTTCAAGCGATTCTCCTGCCTCAGTCTCCTGAGTAGCTGGGATTACAGGCATGCTCCACCACACCCGGCTAATTTTGTAGTTTTAGTAAGACGGAGTTTCTCCATGTTGGTCAGGCTGGTCTTGAACTCCCGATCTCAGGTGGTCCGCCTGCCTCAGCCTCCCAAAGTGCTGGGATTACAGGCATGAGTTGCCGCGCCCAGGGGTCCCCTCAGACTGTTTAACCCAGAAGAAGTAAGGATGTTCCAGTGGTTTGGTGGTAGGAGCCATCTAAACCTAAGTTTTTCTGAATTGTTGCACTTGGGTACCAGGCTTCCTCAACTCATAGGTCTCATGTTGTTTATTTCATCCTTCTTAGGGATCACACGTCTAAGAACTGTTGTTTCATATACCAAGTCTGCTTATCTGGTTGTTTAAGATGAGAGACTAAATCCAGTCCATATTATTCCATCATAGCCTGAAGTGAGGAAGTCATTTCCTCGCTGTCTTTGAATACTGCATTTGCTAGCTATTAAATTTCTACATGTACATTTTTATTGGCTATTTATTCTATTACTCTAATATAGTTGCCTATTGCTAATGTCATATTCTTTTGATTACAGTGGTTTTGTATAAAGTTGTAGTGTTTGCAAGGCAAATCTCTTTTGCCCTTTCCATCAAGTATTTTATGATATAAAGACTCTCTTTTAAAGATTTTATGTGATCATTAATAATAGCTTACGATTATATTCTTTTTTTTTCTTTCCTTTTTGAGACAGAGTCTTGCTCTGTCACCCAGGCTGGAGTTCAGTGGTGTGACCTCGGCTCACTGCAGCCTCTGCCTCCTGGGTTCAAGCAATTCTCCTGCCTCAGCATCACAAGTCCCTGCAATTGCAGGCATGTGCCACCACCATGCCTGGCTAATTTTTGTATTTTTAGTAGAGATGGAGTTTCACCATGTTGGACAGGCTGGTCTTGAACTCCCAACCTCAAGTGATCCACCTGCCTTGGCTTCAAAAAGTGCTGGGATTACAGGTGTGAGCCATTGCTTCTGGCCTACTTATGATTATGTTCAAATAAGTATTTTGTTAGAAATAAATTTTGCATATTATATCTTTTGAACCATATTCTAAAGTATATTTTCTATTTCTATTTCTTGCTCTTTACTCCTAGTATACAATAAAGCTATATTTTTGCATATTTATCTTTTAAAAAGTAATCTCCTTATTATAGTATACAATCATATGCTATTATAGCATACAATCATATCAGCAGAAAGATAGTTTAATCTCTTCATCCCTTCTTAATGTCTACTGATATTTTATTTCTGTCTTAGTCCATTTGGGCTGCTATTAACAAAATACCTTAGACTGGGTAATTTATAAACAGTATAAATTTATTGCTCACTGTTCTGGAGGCTGGGAATTTCAAGATCAAGGTGCCAGCAGATTTGGTGTCTGGTGAGGTCCTGTTTCTCACAGATGGTGCCTTCTCACTGTGTCCTCACAGAGTGGGGCTGGGAGGCAAACAAACTCCCTCCCGCCTCTTTCATAAGGGCACTAATCCCATTCATGAGCTCCCTCATAACCTAGTCACCTCCCAAAGGCCCCAACTCTTATTACCATGACCTTGGGGCTTAGGTTTCAACATGTGAATTTGGGGGGAATACAAACAGACGATAGCAGTTACCTTATCTTAATATTATATATTCCCGAGAACCACTAAGTCAATATTGCTTAATTATGACAACAGAGAGCATTCATTTCTTGTTTCCATCTTGATGAAAATGGCTTTAGTGTTTTACCATTTGGAATAATATTTGTGGGTGGGTTGGAGTCCATATCCTTTATCATATTGAAGCCAATTCTTTTAATCCTTCTGAGAGTTTTTATTATAAATCGTTCCTACATTTTATCAAGTGCCATTTCAGAATCTATTGATATAATCAGAAAGTTTTTCTTCTTTAATTTGTTAACTAGTGAGGTATGTTAATTGGAATATTTTGGTTTTGAATCACACTTCCATTCATAAAATAAATTCTACTTGATTACTTTGATATACTGTTTATGACAGGATTGAATTCTATTATTAAAAGTCAGATCCTGTTAGGTTGTATTAGAAAGCAAACCCATAGCTTGCTTATTTCAAGAACGCTTAAAACTAGTAATAAAAAATAATGAAGATAAACAGGTGGGCAAAGAGAGATCAGGAAAACACAAATAAAAGAACATGGGAGTGATAATGCTGATATCAGATTGGTGGAATTTAAAATGAAAAATTTTAAATGTCATAAATACTTATAAAATATAGGATTATAATTATAATGTTATAATTAAGGACATAATTTATAAAGAATATAAAACAGCAATAAACTTTCATGTACCTAAAATGTAGCAGTTAAATACATAAAATACAAACAATTATAAATTTAACAAGATCATGATCAAGATCATGATAACTAATTATAGTGAATATTTTAATATAGCTCTTTCAGAACTGGATAAATTTGGAAGACAAAAATTAATTAAGAATATGATGGAATTATGCAATTCAACAAAATCTCAATTTTATTCATGTGTAATGTTACATTTTCAAAATTGAGAATATACTATTTTCCCACTAAATGATCATGCACATTTATAAAAAGTGATCATAGAGGTGCCCACAAATAAATACTTAACATATTTTTTAAAGTATATATCATTGATTATAATTTTTAAAATTAGAAATAAATATTAAAGAGATGAACAAAACCCAGCACTTTGGGAGGCCAAGGCAGGTGGATCACAAGATTAGGAGATCAAGACCATCCTGGCTAACACGGTGAAACCCCATCTCTACTAAAAATACAGAAAATTAGCCAGGCGTGGTGGCAGGTGCCTGTAGTACCAGCTACTAGGGAGGCTGAGGCAGGAGAATGGCGTGAACTCAGGAGGCGGAGCTTGCAGTGAGCCAAGATCGCACCACTGCACTCCAGCCTGGGCAGCAGAGCGAGACTCCGTCTCAAAAAATAAATAAATAAATAAATAAATAAATAAATAAATAAATAAATAAAGAGATGAATAAGATGAATGAGTTGGAAATTAAGAAACACACTCCTAAATAGCCATGGAATTAAGAAATCAAAATAGAAATTGCAAACTCTCAAGAAAGTCGTAAGAAGAAGAGTGTTAAAACCAATGAGATGCATAAAAGAGCTGTGCATAGAAACAGGTGTACCCTTAAATGCCTTCATAATCAAAGAAAAATGATAAACATAATTCCTCATTATGAAGCAATTTAGCACTCATCTTAGAAAATTAGAAAAACAGCAACAAGGAAAATGTGAAGAACATAGGAAGAGGAAATCAGTAAAGATAAGAAACAAAAATAAAGAGAAAACAATTGTAGACACTAAAATTTCCAAAAGCTGGTGGCATGCACAGACCAGTGAATTAGAACTCTCTCACAAACCTGGTTAAGAAGAATAGGACAAAGAAAATATATAAGATATTATCAGTAAGAAAGGTGACATTACACTGGTGTGGGAGAGATTAAAATATTAGTTATATAATTTACATAGCAACAAATTGAAAAACTAGGAAGAAATAAAGGATTACCAAACAAAGTATAAATTATCAAAATCTTTACAGGAAAAAGGAGAAAATATCAAAAGGGGTTGTAAATTAGGTTATTTCTACTATTGAAAGGTACCAGGCCACCTTGTGTGGATGGAATGGCTTAATCACTGACTCCTAGCTAGTGTTGCAAAACATTTGAGTGTTATTTAACCTGTTCCAGACCACAGATTTTTCTTTCTTTTTTTTTTTTTTTTAGACGGAGTCTCGCTCTGTCGCCCGGGCTGGAGTGCAGTGGCCGGATCTCAGCTCACTGCAAGCTCCGCCTCCCGGGTTTACGCCATTCTCCTGCCTCAGCCTCCCGAGTAGCTGGGACTACAGACGCCCGCCACCTCGCCCGGCTAGCTTTTTGTATTTTTTTTTTAGTAGAGACGGGGTTTCACCGTGTTAGCCAGGATGGTCTCGATCTCCTGACCTCGTGATCCGCCCGTCTCGGCCTCCCAAAGTGCTGGGATTACAGGCTTGAGCCACCGCGCCCGGCCCAGACCACAGATTTTTCTAGACATCTCCTTGTTGATATTAACAATCCAGTTTAACCTTAGTGGCAGAGCTTGTTAAAGGGAGCCCAGAAAACTACTTAGCCACTGCTCTTATGAATATAGATGCAAAATCCTAAAAAGCAGAATATCAAGTGGAATCCATTAAGTTGGTATTGTACGGCTTGACCATATACAAATGTATGAGGAAAGGATGTGAGCGCTGAGAGAATCCCGTCAATGATACGCATGTTTTTCCGTTTTCTTGCTGAGAGCATGCCCTCCCTTTCCCTCATCCTTGATACTCTTCTCACTGTCCACAGGTTAACCTGAGCTGGGCTGCAGTTACAGAGCAGTACTGTACTTTTGTTGCAGCTAAATCTAAGCAATTGGAATATACAGAGTCTCTTAGGGCTTAGCAGTTGTTAAAATGAGCAATCAATCCTTCTCTGCACTCTCTCAAGGAATGCATGAATGCCAGGGCATAAGAACATCCTTATGTCTAAAGAGACACTTTTTAGAGACCCGGATGTGTGACCTGTAACACAAGCCCACACATTATTCTGTGTGGCAGCTGTGGTGGTTGTCCTGGAACTTTGGAAGTTTGAAACTTCTAAAACCCTGGCTCTTCCCCTGTGCATTAACATGTCTCTTGTTTATAGCTGATTTTGCAGTCAAAGCTGTTCTTGCCACCTCCAAAACTGCCGTTGGTTTTAACTGAAGGAACGTGTAGCCTTTCCCAGACCATTCATGAGATCTCTACCTGTGCAACCAAGCTAGGATTGAGTGCTTCTTTCCTCTTTCTCATTTTGTCCTTTATTTCTGTGTCATATCTTCTGTCTTTCCAACTTCATTTATTTATTTATTTAGTTAGTTAGTTAGACCCTCTTGACACACTGTTCTCAGCTTAGTTTAGACTGAAAGCAGTCCAGCACTTTGGCAGTAGCTGCAGCTCATGTTAAACATTATGGTCACTCAAATGTGGAATAGCTTTGTAATGTGGCAGCAAGGAACTTGAAATATTGGCCACAACTATGGCAGAGTCAGAGGTGGCAATTCTTATGGTGGCAGGTGAGACAAAGGTAGAAGCTGCTTCCATGGTGACAGCATTGGCCTCAGTAGAAGCAGGGGATGAACAATGCTCAGGGAAAGGGACTTTTCCATGGTCAGTTGCTACCCTCCCCAACCTGTGCCTCTCTAGTATCCATTTCACTGCCTCCTCATTTTGGGTGGGATTAAACTCACTTTCAGCTCTAGGAATAGGACCCGATTTTACCTAAGCCCCTCATGGCAATCTCTTGCTACAACATTTAGTTCAAGGATACACAAAAACTCAGGCCTATGCCAATAAGTGCATGGAATTTAGCCACAGTGATTGCTCAATGGATCAGCACATACCATTAAAATTGTCTACATAGAAACAAAAATTCAGAACTTCTTTTAGATGTTGTTTCAGTAAGCCATTGCTCATGAACAAAGTCCTCAAAACTTAGTGTCTTAAAACATCCATGATTCATTATTTCTCTCAGTTTTTTGAGTTGGCCCTGTGAGTGGTTCTTCTGGTCTAGCCTGAGGTCATTCACATAGTTGCAGTCATCTGACAGCTCAGTTGGAACTGGAGGGTCTTGATGGCCTCATTCCCATGTCTGGCAATTGATGGTGACTGCTGGTTGGAGTATCTAGGTCTTCCTCTACATGGCTTGCTATCCTTTAGTAAGCTTCACTAGGCTTTTGCCTAGCATGGTGGTTGCAGGTTTTCTAGAGAGGAAAAGTGAAAGTTACAACTTGTTTTAAGGTTTAATCTCTGAAACTTGTATGTCATCACTTCTATTATATTCTGTTAGTAAAAGCAATTCCCAAGGCCAGCTAAGATTTAAAAAGATGGAAAAAATTGACCCTATCTCTTAATAGAAACAGCAGGATTGTCAAATTACAAAGGGGTGAGGACACAAGGTGCCATAATTTATTACTGGACATTACCTACTATCTACAATGATTGATCGAGGTAAGTTCTGCAGTGAAATTAACATAGACTGCTCAACAAATTATCCACTATTATCTTTTAAAAATTATCATGTGGATTCCTTCATCTAGAGCAAGCTTGTCCAACCCATGGCCATGGGACCACATGCAGCCCAGGATGGCTTTGAATGTGGCCCAACACAAATTCATAAACTTTCTTAAAACATTATGAGATTTGTTGGTGATTTTTTTTTAGTTCATTAGCTATTAGTGTTAGTCTGTTTTACGTGTGGCCCAAGACAATTCTTCTTCTGCCAGTGTGGCCCAGGGAAACCAAAAGATTGAATACCCCTGTCTAGAGTGTATCCCAGTTTTCATTACTTTCCTTTCAGAGCTGGTGTTCCGTTCTACCACATTTCTTCATGTGTACCTGCATTTAAGGGTAAGTGCACCTGTCATTAATTAAGATACGAAGACACCACTGGTCCTGTTTTCTGGCAATCATAAATCCTGGTATCTATATGTTTCACTCACAGCTGTATTATATGAAATTTGAAATTTCTAGTTGAGGATGGTTCAAGATACTTGGCTGAGGTTATGTGTTTTTCCTGAATCTCTTCAAACCATCCCTCCACCACCAATAGATAAAAGGAGAAAACTCATTGCCATAAAGAGAAAGAACTTGTGCAGCAAAGAAATGTCTACAAATATCTGTAAGATAAAAAGACAATGGAGCCTTTCTGACAAAGAAAAGAGAGCAAGGAAGTGGTAGAACAGAATGACAGGAGGGGGCTGCAGCGGGGAGTGTTGGTGGGTGGATCAATTGAGAAACTTATCTGCAGAGCAGCTTACTGCTGTCTTCCTGACATGTCCATTTCCTTGCTTCTCTTCTCTGTGTTTTCTGATCTTTAGCATAGGAATGAAACTTCCATCTCCAAAAATACCCAATGCTTCTCCTCTACTGAAATGTGAATATCTACATAGGCAGCATTAGAACTTCACGCCATACCTCAGAGTAAAGTTCTCCCATTTTGGCAGTTGGAACTTCTACAGCGAATGATCTGCTCCCTGCCTGTTCCTCCTGAAGGCTTCACTTCATCTAGACAAGCCCTGGACACATACATAAAGTCCCCATTTAACCTTCCTGTTAATGACAGAGACTAAGCAGGAAAAGAGACCCACATACAACAATAGAGGAAACATCTTTGCTACAGAAAGAAATTATTCCATTCCTCTCTCTTAAATAGAATGGATGTCTGAAGACCATCAACCCATTAAAGAAAGGTTAAGTCTAAGAAACAAAACTGTCTCTAGAAGAAACAAAGACGTTTCAGAGAAAAATTTAAGAGGGTAGTGTCCCCAAAGTACAAAAGCAGTGCTGTGAGAAAGAAACAATTGGGGATCAAATTAGAACATTTGTTATACATATAATCATATGGCAAATGAAAATTTCCAATGAGAGTTTGAATATAAAGTAAGTCTCTCGAAACATAGAGAAAGAACAGCAAAGAGATTGGAGAAAACAGAGACAAAAACAAAACAAAACAAAAAGGTTGAACACTTGAGTTAGATAAGAGATGCAGAGAATATTTCTAAGAAGTGCAACTCAACTAATAGTAGTTCAGGGAAATGGCCATGCAATAACAGAAGGGAAGACATTTTAAAGATATATACAAAAATTTGGCCAAAGGTCAAAAGAGATCACGTTTCTGTTTGAAAGATTCTAAATAATTGAAAGAACACTCATGTAAACATAGTCCTGAAATCTTTTTTTTTTACCACAAAAGATAAAGAAAAGACTCCTGAACACTTCCAGATAGATAAAACAGATCCTCTACAAAGGATAGAGAGTCAGGCTAGCATTAACTCTCATCACCAACACTGAATGGTAGAAGAATGAGCAATGCATTCAAAATTCAAAATTCTAACAGGCAATAATTCTGAACCTAGCATTCTTACACAGAATATCAACAAGGCATGATGGCAAAATGATTATATTTTGGACATAGCAGGACTCAGAAAATGTATATCTCTTGTACCCCTTTTAAGGAAGTTACCTGAGATATAACTTAACAAAATGAATGCAGATATCAAGTGGTGTTGGTCGAACTGTCTTCCCAAAAGATGTTGAAGTCCTAACCTCCAGTACCTGTGCATGCCACCTTCTTTGGAAATAAGGTCTTTGCGGATTATCAAGTTAAAATGAGGTCATTAGGGCAAGCCCTAGTTTAATATGATGGTATCTTCATAAAAAGGGAAAATTTGAACACAGAGACAGACAGCATAGATGAAAGGTGAGGTGAAGACCCAGGGAGAACACCATCTATGATATAAGGAGTGCATGAGGCTATTAGAAAATAGGAAAGAGGCATGAATGAATTCTCTCCCATGCTGTGGACACCCTGATCTTGAACCTCCAGCCTCCAGAACTGTAAGATATTGGTGTTTTGTTACAGCAGCCCCAGGAAATTAATACATCCAGAGAGATTTCTCTCTTTTCTTTTCTTTTCTTTTCTTTCTTTTGTTTTTTTGAGAAGGAGTCACCCAGGCTGGAGTGCAGTGGTGCGATCTCGGCTCACTGCAATCTCCGCCTCCAGGGATCCAGCAATTCTCCTGCCTCAGTCTCCTGAGTAGCTGGGATTACAGGTGCTCACCACCAAGCCCGGCTAATTTTTATAATTTTAGTAGACATGGGGTTTCACCATGTTGGCCAGGCTGGTCTCCAACTCCTGACCTCAGGTGATCTGCCCACCTTGGCCTCCCAAAGTGTTGGGATTACAGGCATGAACCACCATGCCCGGCCTCAGAGAGAAGATTTCTGATGGAAAAGATGAAAGATTTCACCCAGAGGCTTTGGGAAAACAATCCCCTGGTGACAATTATCTGTCAGGTTCTGAAGCAATCATTCCAGGTTGGGAACAGAATCAGAGGGCTCTGAGGAAAATGAAGAACAGAAGAACCAAAACAAATGAAATTTAGCCTAAGGAGCTAGATAATGTTAATGAGTATATGAAGAAAGACTATATATTTCTTCTTTCCACTTAGGATCCCTACCAAAAACAGAAAATGAACAAACAGGCTGTGTAACAAAGTCATGGTTCAAATATGAAGGAAACTAAGAGATGTCATGCATACCTTTCAGCAATGATGGTGTGTTATGAAACAGAAACCATTTAACCTAGAAGTGATCCCTCTGTCATGAAGGTTATGACTTTGGTCACAGAGAGAATGAGATGCAATCTTATATTATGTTTCTTCAGTTAGCATTATTAAAATAATTGTATAGTATATATGCTGTTTATTAATTTTAAGCTTTTAGAAAGAAATATGGGTGACTTTCCTGTGGTTACAAGTTAAATATTACCAAATCTGCTACTAAAGATACAGCTCGGAAGGTAGAAGTAGAAGGTGGCAAGAGGCAGGGAGATGGGCAGAATTGCTAATCGTCTCATTGGGTAAGGTGTGCAGGCCAGAGACATTGCCCAAATTTTCAAAAAAAAGAAATAGTAGCTTAAGTGTATTATACATTGGCATGAGGTTATCAACATCAGAATTAAAATTGTAACTAAAAATGGACACAACCTTCCTCAACTCGCTAAGGAACATTTGCAAGAAACCTGCAGCTAACATCATACTTAATGGTGAGAAACTAGATGCTTTCTCACTAAGACCAGAAATAAGGTAATAATGTCAGCTTTCAGGTCTCCTTTACAGCATCATACTGCAAGTGCCAACTAACCAAATAAGACAAGAAAAAGAAATAAAATGAAAATAGAAGATTGGAAAAGAAGACTATTAAATAAAACTGTCTTTGTTTGCCAAAGACATGATGGTCTATGTAGAAAATCCCCCAAATTAACAAAAAAGACTCCTGGAACTAATGAGTAATTACAGCAAGCTTGTGAGATACAAGATTAATATGAGAAAATCAATTGCTTTCTTCCATACCAGCAATGAACAATTGGAATTTAGAATTAAAAACACGAGAGTATTTGCATTAGCACCAAAAAAGAAAGAAAAAAATACTTTAGGTAGAAATTCAAGGAAATATGTATAAGTTATGAAAGAGGAAAAATACAAAACTTTGATGAAAGAAAAAAGATCTAAATAAATGGAGAGATATTCTATGTACATACATAGGAAGACTCAATACTGTCAAGATGTCAGTTCCCCTAATTTGATCTATAGGTTCAATGCAATCCCAATCAGAATCCCAGCAAGTTATTTTGTGGATATCAGCAAACTGATTCCAAAGTTCATATAGAGAGGCAAAAGGCTTATTATAGCCAACTCAATATTGAAAGAGAAGAGCAAAGTCAGAGCACTGACACTACCTGGCCTTAAGACATACTATAAAGCTTTCTATAGAGATGTACAGTAGTCAAGATAGTATGGTACTTGCAAAAGAATAAATTAGATCAATGGAATAGAATAGAGAGCCAGATATAGACACATACAAATATGGTCAATAGATTTTGGGAAAAGTAGTAAAGGTAATTCAATAGAGAGAGGGTACTTTTTTTTTTTTTTCAACCAATAGCCCTAGAAAACTAGATATCCACATATAAAAAAAGGAGAATCTAGACACAGTTATTATATCTTTCACAATCCAAAAAGGCTTCATACTGTATGATTCCAGCTTCATGACATGCTGAAAAGGGGAAGATTAAGGAGACAATAAAAAGGTCAGTGGTTGCCAGGGGCTTGGAGGGGGGAGGTAAAATTGAATAGGTGGAACATAGGAGATTTTTAGGACAGTGTAACCATTCTGTAAGATACTATAATGGTGGAAACATGTCATTATACATTGGTCGAAACCCATAGAATGCACAACATAAAGAGTGAATCCTAACGTAAATTACAGACTTTAGTTAATAATACTATATAAATGTTGGCTCATCAACTGTAACAAATTTATCACATTAATGCAAAATATTAATGGGGAAACTAGGGGGAGACATATGAGGGTCCATATGGAACCTCTGTATTTTCCACTCTGTTGTTCTGTAAAGCTAAAACTGTTCAAAAAATAAAGTCTAATTTTTAAGAAAATGGTAGAAGAAAGCTATTTTACATGGTTCTCTTTTATATTTACATGACTCTTGAAGTATTCCAGAAGAGACAGATTCTTCTCCATTACTAAAATAGGTCTAATACATTGAATATCTGTTTTCAGTAAACTTGTTTTTGTACTTTGGCAATTGTGATTTTTCTCCTGAACTTATTATCATACATTTCTTTCACTCTGTGTTTTATGGTTCGTTTGGGTGCAAGATAGATGGATTTGATTATGTGATTAGCACATTTCAGGTAAGACGAGTGATACTTCCTTGAGAATATAATAAAATAAATGTGATATTTGTAGGTTCCTCTTTTCCTCTACACAGGCTCACAATCCACAGCAAAGATTGTTTACTTATAGAACATTTTTCTCTGAGGAAACTACACAAATATTTATGTTGGCTTCTCTTATTAAAGAATGGATAAAGGAAAAACAAAGTCAGACCTATCCTTGTTTAGAGATAGAGTGATTAAGCTCTAGAAGGCCAACAGAGTTCTATTGTGTTCTATTCTTCCATGAATTCATTCATATATTCAGTTAGCAAATGTTTATTGAATTATAATCGCATGCCAGGTTCTGGGAAGGCTCTGGGTCCTTTCCTTCAAGACACTGTTGTCTGTCTGTAGAGAATCTCATCAATTGATCTGCAATTATGAAAAAGTGTACTCAGTTTTTTGTTAAGAGAAGAAGACTGCACTATGGAGCTTGACATTGTAAAAATTATCAAAGTGCTCTATGGTGGCAGGGGTGCACATTGCAAAGTGGAAAGTGGCATGGAATGAGGCCAGAGAGTCCTCACGTGATACAAGACATTTGCCTCTATTCTGAAGGATTTGGAGCAGGGTCAGACCCCTCTTGTATTCCAGGAAAAACTCTCTTGATCTCTTCTCTTATTCCTGATGACCATGAGATCAGTTCCACAGGTGCTTCCACAACTGCATACAGGAACAAGCAAAGAGTGTTTCACCTTTCTTGCTTCCTGACTCAAATCTTATCTGTGGAAGCCTCTAGGCACTCATGCATGGGTAACAGGGAAGTACGGGAGTCAATTAATGCCCAGTGGGGAAATCCTTGACTAATTGGGAATGGGAGATGTCGAATAAATGACCCAGAGAGACTAAAAAAAAGAAGGCTGAGGACCAAGCTCCAAAGAACATCAACTTGTAGAAAACAATTTAAGAATTTAAAGATTTAGAGATGGGTCCAGGAAGAGAACTCCTCTAGGAAAGGGTACAGGGATCCAAAGAAAGAACATTGACATCTTAGAAGGCAGAGGAAGAGAGTTTTCCTAGGATGAGAGGGAACCAACACTGTTAAATGCTGCGGAAGGTCAAATAAGACAATAAATGAGAAGCATGCATTGGAATGAAAAACATAAAGACATTAGTGATCTGTATCAGATGAGTGTCACTGCAGCAGTGGGAGAGTAGCCACATTATAGGGATTGAGAAAAGATTGGGAGGTAAAGAAGTAAGGACCATGTGTTAGTTTTTTATTGCTGTAGTAACAAATTATGACAAACTCAGCAGTTTAAAACAACAACACACTTATTATCTTATTGTTTTGTAGGTTCCTACTGGGCTAAAATCAAAGTATTAGCAAGACTGCGTTACTTCAGGGGGTTCTGGAGGACCCTTTCCAGGTTCTAGAGGCAACCCATGATCCTTGACTTATGGCCCCTTCCTCCATTTTCAAAGTCAGTAATGTTGCATCTCTCTGACCATTCCTCCAGTCACATCTCCCTCTGAAATCATACCTGAAAAGCTTCTCTGCTTTTAAGGGTTCATGTGCTTATACTGCCCACCCCCAACTCCCATATAATTCAGAAAAATCTCTCCTTTCTCCAGTTCCCTAACTTAGTCATGTCAGCAGGTAATTGCCTTTTGCCATGTAAAGTGGCATTTATAGTTCTGGGGCTGAAGATGCAAACATCTTTGGTCTGCCATTATTCTGCCTGTCACAGACAAAGAACAGAACTCTTCCGAATTTTTTCCAGGAAGAAGAGTAATGTAGCATAGCTTAAAGGCATGTGTGGTTGCAGATTTTTTAAGGAAGTGATGGGGAGCGAAGGCTTAGAAGGCAGATGGACACTGGAAGGATGATATTCTTCGGAGACAACTCACAGACAAAAATTGGCTGTTTATTTTACTGCGATGATTGTAGATTAAGTTTTCATAATGAGAAAGTGATTATCCATTACATGTTAGACGATGGCTATGATGATGATTTGGTCTAAAGCTAGTCTGATCTGAAAATGATTGCATCTTTAAGAACTTTAGATTCTTGCTAAAGTAATACTATCCAAACATTGATTTAGTTTGCCATAAAACATTGTATTAGAGAATAAAATATGGTTTATGAAAACTGCATTTCATGCTTTAAGCAATACATATTCTAAACTTGTTATACTGGCATGGTAGAATTAATTACATGCTCTAGAACATCCTGTGCTTGTTATGATTAAATTTCCAAAAAAATTAAGTGGAAGTAACCAGGGGATTAAGCATGAACTGTAAACAAAATTAATAAATATTTTTAGAATGACTTATTGTCCAAGAGTCTTAAACATGTATTAATATAGTTCCAATGTGTCTATGATAGTCTTCTCTATATAATTATATGTATATAATATATAATCATATATACACATATATGTATACTTATATATATAAACATATATGATATCATATATAAAATATGTATGGAAATATATACATTTGAGTGTGTGTGTGTGTATATAGGATCTAGAGTTGTCTATCATAGGCCAGAATAGTAAACAAAATGACAGAATCAATTTTACTGTATAAAGAGCTTTACTGTATAATTTACTGATAAAGAGCTGTCTGACTCTTCGAGTTCCCTATTTAGCCAGACAGCCATGCAACAAAGCAACCTTCTATTTTTTTCTGTGCTATATCTTTTCCTGAAGTTCAGCATCAAATTGGATCTAGTGAAATGGCAGAAAGGCCAAAATGACCTCTATCTGAACTATGACCAAGGAGTTCCCTTTTTCCAAAAAGGCAGCTTTGTATTTTTTAGGCTTTTAGTGTAGGAGTAGCCCTTCTCTGGGCCTGACCAAAGGAAGCTTACTGTGCCCTGGGCTTTGACTCTTTGAACCTTATGATAACATATTATTATCATTATTTTCTTTTTGGAGACAAGGTCTTGCTCTGTCACCCAGGCTAAAGTGCAGTGGTGTGATCATAGCTCACCGTGGCCTTGATCTCCTGGGCACAAGTGATTCTCCAGCCTTAACCTCCCATATGATAATAGATTCTAACCACATCAAGTTCATGCATATGGAATACATTCAATGGCTGAGCTAGTTTCCTACTCAGTCTCCCCTATTTTCTTTTCTCCCATCTCCTTTTCACTGGATGCTTCAACCTCATTAGTATTTGAGGAAAAAAACTGGATCCTGTCCATCATTTTGGTTGTTGCTTTCCTTTTCCTGGCAGACAGGGCCTAAAGTTTCAATAGAGGAAGTGGGGAGGGATATAGCACATTCAGAGTTTATGAAAGACCTTATTTACCATCAAAGTGAAGGTTTCCAGATACTCCAGTCCTGTTTTCTTATGCTCTTAGGTCTTTGATGAGGAATTAAGAACTCTAGCCAGCACAACAGAAGACATTGAGAGCTGGTTGGCAGAAAGCACTACATGGTGTCCTGAAGTTGTTCATTAATTATAAATAATATTGAGGAGTAGACCAAGGAGTAGAAGTGTGTTCAGAAACTTTAAATATCTTAAGAATTTCTACACAAGCACTTCCGAGAAACATTTGAATTTACACAGTTAAAAATGAATATTTTTCTGCTAGCTTCCATCACACTAGTTTTTGTTTTTTTGTTTTGTTTTTTTTTTTTTGCAAAGCATTCATTGCATCTTACCTTTTAAACAGAGTTACATGTCACTTTGACCCTCTTCCTGACTTAATTGTAAGTCTTTAGGTGGTGTTCTCAAATGTTAGTGAGTTTAAGAACAATCTGAGGACCTTGATAAGAGAATTTAGGGCAGACATCTCTGGGATTCTCATTCAACAAATTTGTGGGATCCAGTAACATTCATTTTAACAAGACCTGAGGTGATTGTAATTCAATGGTCTGTGAGTCACCTTGAGAACTAGGTGTCTGCAAATCAGAGTCTCTGTGGCTCTTGGGCCTTCCCACTATGCAATGATCATAGAGATCCTCAGTGCATGTTTGTGGAATTGAGGTAAGTGATTTGGATGGGTAAAATCCCATTAATGATTCAAACTCAAGTGTCTGCTTTCAGAGATGAGCCTGCACTCCTAACGGGCTGTCCATAGACTAATTTTTTGATAGAAGGAAATTGCATAAGCAGTTCTTTACTGGGGACAATTAGTACAAGAGATTCTATTTTATCTAGGAGAACAACGGATAGAAAGTTGCTTTATTTACTTGCTTTCTTCCCTAGGGAAAGGTGCAGACCTGGGAAGGAAGAAATGCTGCCTGTAGTACATGGGGAGAAGGTTCAGTCATGCTTGCGTTTCCCATTCATTTCTGGTTGTGTGCTTCCTATGTCTTCTGCTTCTTTTGTTTATTGTTTACTAGGTGCTGTGAGGTCTGCTCTTTAATGTGCTTGCCCTTTGTTCTTCTGCCATAGGGTGTGAAGCCATCTAGGTTGTTTGCCCTTTGCTCTTGGCTACCTCTAAATAGTCATTTGTAAAAGAAAGAGGAAAATCACGTCTTATCCACCAGCTTTGTGTACATCATTTGAAAATTTTATCTTTAATATATAAAGAAAGTACAATCCTTCTTCTCGTGGTTACAGAGCGGAGTGGTCACACCATGCTCTGGAAAGACATCATCTGGAAAACCAATACGTAATTATTTTAATGTAAATATAGTGAAAAGCATCTTAATGTTTTAGAGTTTTGCTAATGCTTTCAGTGACTGCAACAAATTAACATACCACTTTCTTGCATCGACACTATTCACTCGTCAGTTTATTTAAATGCCATTAGTTTTAGATTGTTTTAAGTTGATCTGTGGAAATTATATGTGGATAATACCAATTCAAAAATATATATGAATTGTTTTGTCTGTTAAATGTATTGGAAATATTTAAGGCTTAGTTTCCAAGTGAGAAGAGGCAATAAACTTTAACTTTAAAATCAAGCATGTTCTGTGTGTCTGTCTTCAAAACCTAAGGTTATTTCCGTTATCTACCTAGCTTTCTATCTTCTGATAAGCATCCAACAACAGCTTTATCTTTTCAATTAGTGACACCGTCTTAAATCACAGCAGCTCTTAGAAACAAAACTGGCACAAATACCCTCGCCTCTCAATGGATTTACATACTATGTTGATGTTGAAAAAAGTTATAGACATGGAAAACAGCACAGTACAAGGGTGACGCTTATTTTATCTGGGGTTTATTGCATGGGCAGAGGCTGTCATTTTCCCATAGTGTCTTCATTTATTATGCTAATTGACTTTCCAAGCTCAGACTGGAGGGTGTCTGCCCTGTGAACTATTCTCAGTTGGAGGGTTTTAAAAGCAAACCTGTTTTGTGCTTGAATGAAACCAAAAATCAATGTGTTTCTTTTCAAAGACGGGAGGGTCAATACCGTGGTTGTTTTTGTTCCCATCCAGTTATGTAACCGTGGGGACTTGTTTCTTTGCTTTCAGGATTCGTACAAAACACATTAAAGTTAAATAATAGGGGAGTCTCAGGAGTAACCCTCGAGTTGCGCCTTGGAGTGTGTGTCCCTGGGACTGGGAACCTCCTGTGAGTTCCATCTCAAGTGCTGCTGCTGCTGCTGCTGCTGCTGCTGTGTGTGTGTGTGTGTGTGTGTGTGTGTGTGCGCGCGCGCGCGCGCGTGTGTGATTAGCCAGCACGCAGCACTTCCCCAGGGTTGTGTTTCCTTTTTCCTGAGATTTGGCGAAGGGTAAAGGGTCGGAGTCACATGGATACAAAGCTTTTGATTAATGTCCAAGTCACTGCTGTGGCTGCCGAAGCCGCTTCCCCTCCAGCCCCGGCCGTGTGAGGCCAGAGCAGCGGGACCCGGCGCGCAGGGCCTGGCAGGAGCCCCAACTCCCAGGAATTTTCTCTGCGGAGCCCCGCGCCCCCCGCGTCGGGATTCCAGCTCGATCCCCTCCTCTCCCTGCGCCCAGCCTCTCCCCAGCATGTAAAGTCGTCTGTCCCTCCTCGGAGTTGGCGGAGGCGGCAACTTTCCATTCTTGCCGCCGGGTGCCGGGCAGCAGCGGGCTCGCGGGTCAGCCCTCAGCACGGCGGGCAGCGCCGCGCACCGCCGCCGACCATGAGCGAGGACAGCCGCGGGGACGGCCGCCCCGAGAGCGCCAAGGACCTGGAGAAGCAGCTTCGCCTGCGCGTGTGCGTGCTCAGCGAGCTCCAGAAGACCGAGCGGGACTATGTGGGCACACTGGAGTTCCTGGTGTCGGTGAGTGTCCTCCGCAGACGCTAGGGGACCTCGGGGCGGCGCGGGGCGCGGGTCCCGGAAGCGGCTGCGGGAAGCGCGCGCGGCATTGTCTGTGCGGGGACCAGGGACGGGTCGGGGCATCGCAAGCGCGGGAATCGGCGTGTGGACGCTGCGTTCGCGGGGGCGGTGACCCTCGCGGGCATTTGTTGGTGCCCTGAGACTCACTGAGTTGCGGGGGCCTTGGAGAGCTCCAGGTCTGAAAAGTTAGCTCTAGAGAAGAGAGCTCCAGTCCAGGGAATCCCGGCTGCCCCATCTTCCCTCACTTTTCTTTTACCCTCCTCTCTAGTCTGCTTAAGTGCACTGTGTAATTGATTTTCCTTCTTGTTCTTTCCTAGAGACTTTGTTTTAAAGCTTTGGTTTAGTGATTAAAGATCCAGTCGGCTACATTCAGGTACACTAAGTTAAAAAATGTCCTTGAATGTGCTCGAGCTTGAGTTCGTTACTCAGATAACATGGCAGTGGCCGCTTTAGTTATGGTCTTTGAAACAGAGGATTCTGGTGTGGGGGTACAGAGAGAGCAGAGGGGTGATGATCTCTAGCAGCTGTTGGATATTAAAGCCACATGTGGCGCTCACCCCGTCCTAGTCCTACAGTCTCCTCCCCACTGGCTTAAATCTGTCTTCTGCTCAGTTTCTGGTCCCCTGTTTACATGGCCCATGGGAGTGCTGTAATCAAGCTTCGGGACTTCGTGGAAATGGGGATGTACTTACTTTCCACGTTTCTGCTTGACTCACTGCCATCTGCTTTGAAAACGTTTCATTCATTTTAGGGCCGAAGGGGCAAAACTGAGTGAAAGTAGCTGCTGAGATAACACTCAAAAGTTGAATTTTTCCTATTCACTGCTGAAAAAAAAAGAATTTAAGCCTTGGCTTCTTTCCACCCAGATTCCTGGGAGAGCATCATTCAAAGAACCAGGAGCTTCAGTTTTTGTGATCTCATCCAAATCCTTCTTCTTCAAACAACCAATTCCATGCCCCCTTGGTCTGAAGGAAAATATTTCAGGTGCCAAACTTCCTGCTTAGTGTTCTGAAATCTGTCAACTTTCTGCTTATAATCATGACAGATAAAATTCACTTCTTGGCTGTGGCAAGAAGGAAAGAACAATGTCTCAAGTGATGTAAAATGTACAGATTGGGTTATGGTTGACTTCTCAAAATCAATATACTTGACTCTTAGGGGCCACATTCTCTGCAAATGTACAGGTATTTGAGAATATCCTGGTAACTGGAGATTTTTAGAATTATTATATACTTCCTTGTAACGAAGATTGTCAAAAATGTATGTTTTTAAGATTTGATTTTTAATAGCTTTAAATTTGGCTTTCATGAAACTTTTTTGGTAACAAAGTTCTTTGTCTTTTGAAGAATCTGAGTCATTTCTTACATAATTACTCTTTTCTGAAGATCTGTGTACAAAGTACTGTGCAGAATACTTTGCAGAAATAGACAGTTAATCTAATTATATTAAAAACTTAATTTGTTGATCTTTATTTAAAATATCAGTTTTTCTTCTAATCTTAAACCTGATCATTACAACAGAAAACTTACTATTAGTATATAGAGTTAGGTAAGAAAGTATGGAAAGTATAAAATAAATTTTCCCCTTTTATAAGGAGAACATCATTTCATGATTTCTTTTTTTCTCTTTCAGAATCTATGGGCTCTTCCACTTTTTGTTTTCTTTGTGCATCATTTGTGCCCGTTTATGTTTATATGCACAAATGCACTAATTAGTCTGAATATCATCCTAAATAAAAGTTTACTCTGGCTTACAAAACCTAAGATCTATTTATAATACATTATTAGATTTTCTTTTTAGGGTGTTATTTATAGCAACATTTACACCCCATAGAGTTTTCTTGGTTACTTGAAGTTGATGTAGTCACTCTGGTTTTGATATTAGACTATGCTAGTGTGTACCAAGAGCTTTTAAGCTATTCAAACCGTTTGGCCTGGTAATTCCTCTTCTAGGAATCAATCCTAAGGGAATGATCAGAGATGGAAACAAACAATGGGAGTTATTTTTAAAAGTTAACCATAGTATTAAATAAGTCGAGTGGTAAATTTGTTGCCAAAAATTGATAGTTTACTCCTAAGTCAAATTAAATATTTGTTAGATTAGTCATTAATCATTTATATTATTGCTTTAAGCCATTAACATGGATGAAGGATGACTAATCTTTAGTAGAAAGAGGAAGAAGAGGTAAAAAGCATATTTTTAGTTCTACTAAGAATGTAATTTTACTTAACCACCCTATAAATAAGCAAACAACATGGTATTATTACCTTTATAAAAAGATCTTTATAAAAAGATCATCAGCACTTTTGGGGGTCAGCTAAGATCAGGAGTTCGAGACCAGCCTGGCCAACGTGGTGAAACCCCATCTCTACTAAAAATACAAAAAATTAGCTGGGCGTGGTGGTGAACATATTTAATTCTAGTTACTCAGGAGGCTGAGGCAGGAGAATCGCTTGAACCCGGGAGGTGGAGGTTGCAGTGAGCGGAGATCGTACCACTGCACTCCAGCCTGGGCGACAGAGCAAGACTCTGTCTCAAGAAAAAAAAAAAAAAAAAAAAAAAAAAAAAAAAAAAAAAAAAGAATATGGCTAGAGGGAAAAGCTTTTCTAACATCTTTCCTATTTCTCAGCCCTCTCTCGCCTCAATTCCCACACTGTGGCCTTTAAGGAAAGAGCATCTTACCCCACTGCCATCCCCAAGACAGCCCGTGAGCATTGCCTTTCTTCTCTATGCCATGGTATTTGTCTATCTGCATCTTCTCTGTAGTTGCCCCCAGGCACACACTGCTGTTTGAACAAAGCTCTGTGCCTTCACCTGGCTACTCTTTCCATGGTGGGCTGTGCTTCCTCAGCACAGCCTTTGTTCTTCCTGGGGCCTTCCTTTTGTACCTTGTGGATTCCTTTCAAGGCTCAGTTAGCCCCTTCTTCGCAGGTGCTCCTTGCTTATATCCACTTTACCCTGCATTTCCTTCTTCCATAGTACCCAAACTCATTGATTTTTGTTTACTTTGGTCTCATTCTGTTAGACCTCCTTGAGGAATAGGGACATACCACCTTGTCTGCCTGTGCTTTCCATAATTGTGTGCAATGCTTGTGACATTGTAGGTACTCAATACATGCTTGTTGAGTGCATGCATGAATCAGTGAGTTGACCCACCCTCTCTCCTCCCACTCCATTTTTAACGATAGTGCCTCAATTATCGTGAACATTTTGATTTCCTGTTTTCTTCCATTTGGTCTAAATAGACAGTAGAATTTTCAGTTTTGCTCAGGCACGTATGAATTTATGCAGCAAAAACTTTCAAATTAAACATGTAGTACCTGCTTTTAAAACAGAAACATGATTTAAATCAGGTATTGAGGTATTAAAGACTTTGCATGCACTATTGTTGCATATATTTTAAATTTTTGTTTGAGATCATGGATAGGTTATTTTTAGGTCACAGATAAAATGTTAGAGAGTGATCTAATTTGCTTGAATTTATGTTCTTGTTTTGCTTGGGAAATGAAATTTTTTGCTTTGTTAAAAATATTTCTTCTAAATAAATGATTATATGAACCTAACATCCAGTATTTAACATCCAAAGTCTGGACAATAGTAAGTTACAACCTGTTTCCTGTTTGCAAACCTGTGACAGAGCCTGCCGAGATGACAGACTCATGTGAGTGGACAGAGAAAAGGAAGACCCAGGGCTGGCTTCATCGATGCACATCCTGTGCAGTGGCCCACGGTTCTGAGCTGAGAAGGATGCCCAGGTTGTTTTAATGCTCTACTATTGCCATCTTGAAATTCTTGCCAATTTTATCTTTGACCTTGTGTTTTGCAAATGAAGTCTGATGGGACAATGGACATGAGCAGAGCAGACACATGAAAGAAAAAAGCGTTATATTTCAGCACCTTTAATAGCATATTCCTCAACAGCCCCCTGCTTTTTGAACAAGAGACCTCACATTTTTATTTTGCACTGGGCCCGGAAAATTGTGTAGGCCAGTTACATTGTGGGTCAGTGGCATTGAGGCAGGATGACCATATCATTTACTGTCTAAACTGGGACACTTCTGAGAGTGAAAGGGAGTGCTATTAGTAATTACACTGGGAAACAGATGGAAACTGGGATTGTTCCTGGCAAAGCAGAATGCATGGCTAGTCTACATTGTGGGCATATTAAAAGAATGACTTCAAGCTATGTATCTTGTCATAAACAGAATATTTTCAAATGTGTTGCCTGTCCAGGGTTTGATCTTGGATACCTTAGCATTTGAGTCCCACCTCTAATTTGCTTTGTGATTTTAAACACATTCCTAACTTTTCATGCCGCTTTTTCTTCATTTGTACAATGGAGAACAATAGCATTTCTCAGGGGTATTGTAAGGATGATATGATATATGCATTGGGCTTGGCCCATCTGGCTCAGGAGAGGGTCCTATAAGTAATTACTGTTATTTTGCTGATGTTACAGTTGTTATAAAGAGCCATGCCTATGGTTATCATTAGATATAACTTTTGTTTCTGTTATATTCCTTCTCTACCCTTTCTATATGTCCCCAATTCTCTTCTTTGTTTCCTCCTTCCTTGTTTTCCTTCTATTAGTGTAGTCTTTTTAATGATATTCTTATAAATGCTTATTAGTTGATTTTAAGACAGTGAGAAAACTTTATACGTAACAACAACCACAGTTGGAGTTTAAATGGTTGCATCCTCACTCTCTTATTCAGCTTAATATATGTGTGTCTCTTAGCTCTTTCAAATTGTGCTCCCTGGAGCTCCAGAGGCCCTTGCAAGGGCTGCTGGAGAGCTAGATGTTATGGCTTCAGGAGTGCCACCCTAGCTTCTCTGTGCATGGCTCCACTTTCTCAGATTTGAGCTTTCGTAAAAGCAGTTAGAGAAAACATTTGTCTAAATGGCAAATTCCCAGAGAAAAGGGGATTTGCATTTACTTCCTGCGTATGCTTTTCCTGGCCTAAACACAGTGCTTTGTAAATAGCAGGTGCTCAAGAAAACAGACAAACAGGCAAACAAAGCAAAAGCAAACAAAGCCGAATTTGAATGCATCTGAAATCAGACTCTTTAAGTCGTGACCTGACTCTTCCAGACAAAGATGATTGATTCAGCACATTATGCTTAAGGTTTATGTTATGGACTGAATTGTATCCCTCCCCAGGAGTCATATGTTGAAGTCCTAATCACCAGTACTTAAGAATAGGACTGTATTTGTACATAGGGCCTTTAAAGAGGTGATCAGGTTAAAATGAGGTCATAAGGTAGACCCTAATCCAATTTGACTAGTGTCCTTCAAAGAAGAGGAGATTTGGACACACAGATTCTGGGGTGTACAGAGGAAAGGCCTTGGGAAGACATGGGGAAAAGACAGCCCTCTGCAAGCTAAGGAGGGAAGCTTCAGGAGAAACCAAACCTACTGACACCTTGATCTTAGACTTCTAAGCTTTCAGAGTTGTGAGAAAATAAATTTCTGCTTAAGCCATCAATCTATGGTATTTTGTTATGGCAGCCTGTGCAGATGAACACAGCTTCTATTAGGTGCTGGATCATCACAATACTCTATGGGAGCTGCGACACTAGAGCCATAAGCAAAGTCACATGGAGGCAACAGAGATTCTTTCAGTCAGGGAGTCAAGGGAAGTTTTGGGAAGAGATGATGATAGAGCTGGCTTCTAAAGGATGTGGAGGAATGTGTCATACTGGGAGAATTATCAATCCCCAAAGTACAGCATGCCCAGTGTGACCTCAGTGTGGCAGAGCCTGGCATTTCAGGGTCTGAAACAGTCTTATAATTATACTCTATTATAATACCAATGACTTTAATATAAAACTAGTAGCTATTGTGATTAGATTTGTTTCTTAGCAAGAGAATTCTGTTTACGAGGTTGAGGAACAAAGATTGAAGTCTAGTTACCCATTAAGAGCCTGTCATTGCATTAGTCCAGATAAGAAATGTGGAAAGTCTGATCTGGGGTAGAAGCCTTGGAAAATGTTAAAGAACAATAACAACAAAAAAACCCAAACCAAACCACAAAAAATCAAATGCCCAACTATGAGGGATTTTTTGGGTAGAAGCTTTAGTATTTTGTGTACTCCTCTCAGAAGTGGAGGTTTAAGTAGAATGAAGAACATAGGGTGGGGCTAGGTCTCTAGTTTTGAAGACTAGATGGGTAGTGTCATTAACTGAGAATTGGAATGCAGGGCACAGAACAGCACTAGGAGGAGAAGGAAAATGAATTTGCTTTTGGACATGTTGAGCTGAGCCACAAATACTACTATGATTTTTGAAGATAAGAATGTAGAACTTGAGAAATAATTGGGGCCAAAAGTGAGAGATCCAAAAATTAACTAATCATGTATTTTGAAACCATCAGGTGAGTAAGATGACACAAGAAGACCAATTAGAGGAAGAAAATACACAAACAAAAGGTAGGATGTTGGAGAGTCAATATTTAAAGGATAGAGGAAGAGTAGAGTGTGCAGTTGACTTAGAGCTAGTCAAAGGCTGAAACAAAGAACTAGGAGAAAGTGATACTTTGAAAGCCAAAGAAGGATCTAGTTTTCAGAAGAAAGGTCTCTTTAAAGTGGCAGAACTTGAGGGAAGTGGGGTGTGTGAAGACTGAAGAGGTCGCTGGATCTGGCGGTTAAGAATGTCATTGGGGTTTTAGCTTTAGTAGAGCGTGTGAGCCGAAGCCAGACTGTCAGAACCAGTTGAGACATGAGTGGAAGCTGAGGATGTGAAGGATGATGGATAAACTATTCAAGGAGTTTGGTGGTAACTGCAAGGAGAGAAGGGAATGATTTTGTCTAGGGATGGGTAAGGCATATGAGTCTAGCCAAGGGGACAGAGACAATAAGAAGGGAACTAAAGCAGCAACAACAGAGAGTGGCAGAAGGCAAATGGCACCTTTGTGGGAAGCATAGCAAGCACCCCCATGGCACTGGGAGACAAGACAAGGCAAAATTTTCTGAGCCATCTTGCCCTGTAACATACCTGTAGTAAAATATCTTTGCAGACACTAAGAATAGGCAAGCTGTCACTTGTGTATTTTAAAAATTCTGCTGCTTCTCCAGTGTACAGCTTGTGGAACTGCCTAGGGTGGTCTTTGTGGCCCCTTGTGAACACATACCAGAGGCTCTCCCTCCCACACTGGGACAGTGAGGTGAACTGCATGGCACAGAATCTGATGAGCTGGTTTAAAATCCTCACACTGAAACTCTCTCACTTTGGTCAAACAACACAGCCTCTGTATGTCTTAGTTTCACATTTGGAAAACACATTTGATAATATCTCACAGGGCTGGCCTGAAATTCAAATCAGCTTCTGTAGGTAAAGTCCTGATAGGTAGGAAGTATTTGTTTGTTTGTTTGTTTATTTATTTATTTATTTATAGTATCGCTCTGTCGCCCAGGCTGGAACACAGTGGTGTGATCTCGGCTCACTGCAACCTCCCTCTTCCGGGTTCAATTGATTCTCCTGCCTTAGCCTCCTGAGTAGCTGGGACTACAGGCGCATGCCACCATGCCCTGCTAACTTTTTCTACTTTAGTAGAGACAGGGTTTCACCCGTCTACTTCGAGACTCCAGGCTGGTCTCGAACTCCTGAGCTACGGCAGTCCCCCTAGCCTCAGCCTCCCAAAGTGCTACGATTACATGCGTGAACCACCGTGCCTAGCTGGAAGTGTTTTTTTTTCCCCCCTCCCTAAACTCCAAGCTTATCTCCCTCTCCTCTGTCTTGTCTATCCACAGACTGAGTTTGGCACGTGCTCAGGCCAGCTTGAGAGTCACCAGCCTGGTCTGTCAGTCGCCCTGTCTTTTCCAAGCCTGGAGGCATAAGGAAAAGTTTAATAGAAGAAGGTCCTGAGAACGCCAGCGGGGCCTAGGGAATGCAGGAGAGGGGGTGTTCTGGAAGCCACCAGGGAGGGATGGCTTTCCTCCAGAAGGAATTTATGAGTAAGGACAAGGGCCACTTTAGCACTTTAGGGGAGAGGCAAGTATGGAGGTTGCTACCCGATGGCCGTTCTTCCTCTATGAAGTTGAACTCTGGTTTTCTGTCTGATGTTCTGTTTTGTTTTGTTCTTGTTTTGTTGTTTGTTCTTGCTGAGAGGGCAGTGCCCTGAAGAGAACAGTAACGATCTGGACACACACTTTCAGGAATAGAAAAGGGAATTGAGCTTGGACATCTGAGGGTGGATGTATGATAGGCTTTGTTCAATTATTCTTTTAAATGTGATTTTCTTTTTTTTTTTTTTTTGAGATGGAGTCTCGCACTGTCGCCCAGGCTGGAGTGCAGTGGTCGGATCTCAGCTCACTGCAAGCTCCGCCTCCCAGGTTTATGCCATTCTCCTGCCTCAGCCTCCCGAGTAGCTGGGACTACAGGCGCCCGCCACCTCACCCGGCTAGTTTTTTGTATTTTTTAGTAGAGACGGAGTTTCACCGTGTTAACCAGGATGGTCTCGATCTGCTGACCTCGTGATCCACCCGTCTCGGCCTCCCAAAGTGCTGGGATTACAGGCTTGAGCCACGGCGCCTGGCCTAAATGTGATTTTCTTAAACACAACATACAAATTTAGAGGCTCAAGTAGAGACATAAGCACTTCTGGTTTATTACATCTAGTATGAATAGGTTCAAATCTCAGAAACCATGGTGCAAATTGTATAAAACTTCTACTTTACATTTAATGCACGTATCAGTCATTAGCCATGTAAAAAAAAGAAACTGATTTATCTGACATTTTAGTGTGATTATAGTTTCTTCAGCACTTGTTTTAAACAGTGTTTTCTTAAGTATTCTTTTACTATATACCTGGCATTATATTTTCATACCAAACAAAATCATTATGTCTGTGTTTTCAGCACTATTAGTTTGACCTAAAAATAATTGTTTTAGATTGCATTATTTCTTTAACATTTTATTTATATTTACTTTTCATGAGATGGATTTTTGTTCTTCTTCATTAAAAGCATTATTAAATTTATTAAAATTTTTCAAATGTGAATTTATTAGAGTTATATTATTAGCTACGTTAAAACCAAGATCTTTGATTTACATTATAATTGTAAATTGCAGAATTTACAATTTATTAAAATTGTATTAGCTATATTAAAGTCATCTTTGATTTACAACATTGTAGTTGCCTCAAGCAATCAAAATTTCAGGAAAAGCATTCTGTAGTAAATGTTTCATTGATTAAAAGTGTGGCTGGGTCACTTTTTCCATGGTATTGAACATAACTATTCACATGATGATACATCTAATAATAACTGCTTAAAAATTTCCCCTATTTTCATAAACTATTGCATTTCATCCAAGAGTTCAATGATTGAAATTTTAAGAAAAATGATATGTTAATTTGAAGTTATGATTTTTAAGCACTTCTACTTAGTATAGGTGATTTCAGACTTTGATTTATTGAATAAATTTGTTGTATAGCCTTACATATAACAGAGCATAGTATACAAAAAGGGATCTATTTTGCTCGAAAATATCTTAACCAAGGACATTGTGTTTTGTCATTAATGTGAAATGCATATTTTCCATTAAAAGGCAAACCCTTCATTGGAAAAAGTTAAATTATATAGTACTTAAGAAATGACTCCATCTGATTAAATTTAGAATATCGATATAAAAATATTCTCTGGTTTTACAGCAAAAATATCACGATATAGAATACAGATGGATAAACATTTTTATTCATTTGAAAACTTTGTTTCTCAGAGAGAGTCAAATATGGATTGATATCTATGTTTGATTTTGCTTTGCCACTTTTGTTATTTTAATTATCTATTTAAGTTGTCTTCTTGCCAGTAGGAGAGGCTTTATAGATGGTGACACAGTTTCAGAAATTGTGCAAGAAATGCTGATGTTTTACCCTTGGTGCCTTGTAATACCTCAACTTGGCCTTGCTTTCATGCTTCCTAGGAGTTCCAGCCTTTTCTTATTTGAGACTGTTGCCTCGAAGAAAGAAATCTTAGGATTCCAGAAATAACATCTCCCATTCCAAAGCCTTATTTCTATCAGTAGTACTAGGAGAAGATCTGTGGAAAGGCATTATTATACTCTATTAATTGACTTAAATGTTAGTCCCACACCCACAGGCTCCAAGATTGTTTTAAGAATTCATTATTTTCCCAGAGGTATGTGGATGAAGGGATGAAGGGGTCTTTCATTTTCAATAGAGTATAGCTATGTCATATTTGGTTTTCTGTAATTTTATATATAAATATATTTGTATTTACATATTTTATTATTTATTATTTTTTTTTTTTTGAGATAGAGTCTTGCTCTGTTGCCCAGGCTGGAGCGCAGTGGCATGATCTCGGCTCACTGCAACCTCCGCCTCCCGGGTTCAAGTGATTCTCGTGCCTCAGCCTCCCAAATATCTGAAATTACAGGCACCTGCCACCACGCCTGGATAATTTTTTGTATTTTTAATTGAGACGGGGTTTCACCATGTTGGTCAGGCTGCTCTCGAACTCCTAACCTCAGGTGATCCACCTGTCTCGGCCTCTCAAAGTGCTGGGATTACAGGTGTGAACTACCATGCCTGGCCAATTTTATATATTTTATATATTTACAAAATGTATTTTGAATATTCTAGAAACAACTTTATCTGGTTTTCTTGTACCGCTTTATAATGAAACCTCTGGCAGAGACTTCTAAGTGTCCCCAATACCCAGTGTTCTTTTCTTCTATAGTGATAAAAGTTTTAGGTCCAGCTTAAGACTTCATTTCCCAGCCTGCCATGCAGATAAGTGTGTAAACCTTTGTAAAGGTTCTGGGTAGTGGGGTGAGCAGAAGTGGCCTGGGTAACTTCTGCAGTGTGCCCTTATTGTGAAGAGTATGCATTCTCTTTTCTCCTTTCCCTCTTCTCCCTGTGGTATGAGGATGTGATGGCAGGTGACGGGGCAGCCATTTTAGACCATGAAATGGAAGTTACATGTTCAGGGTGACAAAGCAACAAAATACAAGGAGACTATATCTTTATTCTTTCTTATTAAGACCATGTCTTAAAGGAGTCTAACCTATGTCCTGTCAAAAATGGGCCTATAAGAGAAATCAATATTTCTTTAACTCTGTCCTAAAATCATCACATTTTGATACCAAGGCCTCATTGATTTATGCAAATCATTAATGAATTGGCCAACTTTAATATCTTTTTTCTGTCTTTGTGTTAATATTTTTAGTTTATTTTTTGTTTTTTCTTTAATAAATCTCTAGTTCAGCCATAATTTCCTCGGATTATTCTAAAACTGCACTTTTTTGTTTTTAATAGTATACTTTAGTTTTTCCTTTAGAAAAAGAATAGTATTTTTTCTTACCTTTACTTAACATATTCTTTTTTTCCTGAAGGCCAGAATTTTGTGTTTATTTGTAAGGATATTTGTTCAGCTGCTTTAACTGAGACAAAATAACAATAGTTTGAACAATGCAGAAGGATTGTTTGTGGCTAGGAAAGCCATATGCAATCAACATGGCCTTTTTTGCATCCTCTCTTAGAACTCCGGTTATTTAATTTTTAAATTAAATATACCCCAGTGGTGTTCCAGTGGGGTTAGCAGCTCAGCTGCATCAGGTCATTCAGAGACCACTGTTTCTTTTATCTTATTGCTCTACCAGCCCCTAGGACCAATTAAATCTGAGTATGTGGGGGTGAGAGCCAGGCCTCAGTATTTATGTATATTCTCTAGGTGTTTCCAGTGGGTTAGAGAAGGTGGGGGAACCAGTACAGTAGGGTGTTGTCCTTTTCCCTATGGTTGAAGCTGAAGCTGACTTACCACTACACTTTTCACATCCCAGCCCCAGGGGGACAGAGGGTGGGAGAAAAAGTGGAGGGCAAGCACTCCCTTTAAGGATGTAACCCAGAAATGACACACATCACTTTCCCTCTCATCCCTACGGCCAGATCTTTGTAACCTGGCTAATCTAGCTCTAAGGGAGACCGGGAGATATGCTGACTGGCTGGACAGCCTTGTGCCCAGCTGAAACTTAGGGAGTTCTACACTGAAATAATGACATAGGAATAAATATTGAGGGGCAAAGGGTCGTCTCTGCCACATTTTGAATCCATTGATACTTTAGTCTCCTGTCTCAGAAAATCATTTATATTAATTATTAGATTCCTTTACTATAAGAACCTATTGTATTTAAAATATAATTTGGATTATTTCCCTCTAAAATAATATATTCTTTCCCACATAGCAATCCATCTAACATTTGTCTCTGTCTTCACATGTATTTGTAAGAGCTCCAGAGCTCTCAAGGCTCAAGGTTGTTTGTTTTTTTTTTTTTTTCCATTGGCTTTCACTACAGAAAGGCTTTGGGGTATTTGGTGATTTTATGTAATTTTAAAATTTTGTGGAAGTTTCCAGAAAAAAAATTCCAAGATAATATGGAAATTCTGTTTTTGTTATGTGTTTCTTATGTGTTAGGCACTGCATATTCATATTTAACTCGCAACTTAGAACTACCTTCAAAGCTCGGATCATTGTGAACTCACACCTGGGGACATTTTGGTCAGTTCCTAATTGGGAAAGTGGGGATTCTGAAAAGATCCACCGCAAAATTTGTATCGCTCTTCCAAGATGTTCCGCTGATGAATCACTGGCCCGGACCCTTCTGATGTGGGAATGGTGTGATTAATCAGGACTGGGAAAACCAAGGCAGATGCTGGAGCAGGGACGCAGAACTTGTTGACTCCGGAAGTACACAGAAGCTAGAAATCAGGAAGGAACAGTAGTTCATTTCAGGCAAACCATCAAGTGCAAGAGAGCAACAGGAGCTTATGGTCAATCCAAGACAGAGTCAGAGCCAGGCAAGCACTCAGGAGCCAAAGATTACCCAGAAGTCAGGAGTTTCCCTCGCAGAAATAAGGAAACACACTGAACCTTTCAGAAATAGAAAACCTTAGTTCTCCCATTGGCATATCTGTTAATATATGTCAGTACTGATGCTATTTTCAGCTTAATTTAATCCTCTGGGATCATTTTGGATCTCTGAGTATTTATGGTGCTTCCTAACAGGTTTGAACCCTTGGCTTTGTGTTTAAATACAGCTCATGTGTTTATCCTATGTGTGATCAAATCACAAGACATTTGAGGCAAAGATATAAAATTAATTTGTATAATTAACATATGTAATTATTATATGTGTATATTTATATATGTGCATGTGTATGTATATGCACACACACTGTCCAAAGTGTGTGTATGTCTGCATTTAATGGATATTCTATTGATTGCTTAGGTGAAAAGCATTAATGTAGTTTAAACATATATTAAGTGAATCCATTGTTAAAAATGATCACTATTCTTTAGAGTGTTCTGTTTGCCAGACCTACTTTGTTTGACAGGATAGAGGAATGAGAGTAAATGGCCTTCTGGTAGTCATAGAACGAAGTTTGGTAAATGGGTCATGTTATACAGCTAGAGACATTTTCCTCAGTTTCTAGCAAGGACTGTTAGCACAACCATATGATATTAGGGTCCAAAAGGGAATCATGTTATTGATGGAAGAGCATAGCTTTCAATTGAAGTATGAGAAGATGATGTTTCTCCTGCATAATTTTCAGTGTGCTAGTAATTCTCACGTATAAGTAGGGTCTTCTCTGTATCATTAAATATTTTGAGGGTAGCAAATATTCTTTGGGATTTAAGATTTTTAAAAAATTTCTACTTATGGTTGACTTCATTATGAGGAACATGATGGGTTGGATGTCAGAAAATTTGAGAGCTTAGTTAGTACTTGACTGGATCTTTAATTTTAAATATATGTATTTCTATAGATGTGGATTTGGGTCAGATTCACCTTTGATGGTGTTGTGAAAATATAAGCAAACCTTAATGAGAGATCTAGGTAGTCAGCTAGGATATTTGAATACATTTTTTAAAAAGAAAATGTCTGCTAACATTTAAAGAAAATAAATTGCCTATAGTTTTACTATATTGTACCATATATCCTTCCTACAAATTATTTCTTTTCCAGTATGTCACAATTCAAAGTTCCAACTCCTCTATGATATTCTGTAATTTCCCTTAATACTGAATATGTGCTAAGTAAAATCTACAGGGTGTTTTTTTTTTTTTTTTTTTTTTTTTTTTTTTTTTTTTTACAAATAATACAGAACTAAAAAACCTGTAAAAGAGAAAAAAGGAATTACCATAATCTGTAAAAAAGAAAAAATGCATCAATCTGGGCGGAGCTTGGGAGGCTGAAATGGGAGAATCACTTAAGCTCAGGCGTTCAAATCTAGCCTGGGAACATGTTGAGACCTCTGCCTCTAAAAAACAAACAAACCAAACAACAACAACAAAAACCAAAAAGAAAATGCAATGAGAGCTATTTATAAATTAATGTGCAAAACCAACTTTATTAGGTGAAAAACCTTATTTTCAGCATTGTGTAATTTATGAATCAGGCAACCTAAAAAATAACCCCTAATATGCTACGCATTATGATTGATTCTCTCCAATGATTGCTTTCAAAATCCAGATATTTTTATTCTTCATGGTCCGAGGCATATTTTTTGAGCATCTACTGTGTGCCAATCACTATTCTAGGTTCAGAGGACATAGCACTGACAAGCATTAAAAATTCCTGCTTTCATGCAGCTCTGACTCTAACCCAGGAGCTACAAGATAAATGAGTAAAATATACGATATATTAGCTAGTCTAAGTGCCTGGGAGAATAAGTGAAGCAGAGAAGAGGATTAAGTGTGCATGTGTTTTGACATTTTGTGTAAGATGAAAAAGCAGGCATTCAGTCTTTTCTGTCACTCTTCTTTTTTTGTAAATCTCTAAAAATATTTGAAAGAATTTTTATTTTTTTAGTAGGCAATATCTAGGAGGAAAGTGCCAATTGATTTCTTGTTTAAATCTTCAGTGTAGTGATAATTCGGAGGTGAAATTAAACCCAGATGTACATTGCTAATAAATAAAGTTAATAGAACAGATCAGAAAAAGCACGGTGACACTAAGACTTAAGGCTTTAACTAGTGTCATTTTTTAGTTATCATTTTTAAGTCTGTTGACTTTAATATAATAGGCATATATTTTTTAAAGGTGCAAACTTTAAAATCCACTGCCTCACTCTGTTCGGTGTTTATACCATTGAGGAGCTTATTTTGTGGAGCGTTTTGTCAATAAGGTTTCATGCCCAGCAGCTCTGTGTCTAGTGGAACTGCAGCCAACATTCAGATTCATCATGGATGAGAACCCAGCACGCCTGTGCAGTTGGGGCACCATTGGCTGAAAAGCTTCTGCTGGAAATGAAGTATCCTTTAGCAGCGAGGGGACGGAAGCATTGAACAAGTGGGGCAGGGGTGGGAATTGGAGATCTTGAAGGTGCAGCAGGCTCTAAAAGCCGTTTTATGACCGTCGTCTTAGATAATCCCAGACGTGAGTTAAAAGCCAAGGTATGAGGTGCTTTCATACATTTTTCTTATTTAAGGCCTTTCCCTGAAAGGGGATAGGAAGGATCAATAGTACCTTGCATTCTGAGCAAACTATCGCAAGGACAGAAAACCAAACACCACATGTTCTCACTCACAGATGGGAACTGAACAATGAGAACACTTGGACACAGGATAGGGAACATCACACGCTGGGGCCTGTTGTGGGATGGGGGGAGGGGGAGGGGGAGGGATAGCATTAGGAAATATACCTAATGTAAATGACCAGTTAATGGATGCAGCACACCAACAGGGCAGATGTATACATATGTAACAAATATACATATGTAACAAACCTGAACGTTGTGCACCCTAGAACTTAAAGTATAAAAAAATAAAATAAAAACAGTACCTTGCAAACCCTCCCCTGTTTTCTTCCTGTGGTATTGTCTCTCTGATTGCCCTATAGAAATGACTCCCTTGAGACTTGTGGACAGCTGGAAGAGGTCCCTATGTGGCCTGTAAAGTGCCATTGGAAGCCTCTGCCAGAGACTGTGGGGAGGGGAAAGGTCACTTGAGGACTGTGGAAAATATTCCCTTTCTCCTTAGCATCCTGGATCCTCGCCTCTTGACTAATTGTTAATAGAATCTGGGAGCTCAGATTCTGGTGCTGACATTTTTTTCAGGGTTAGTTCTGGAAATGATATTTCTTAGCAGCCTTTTGCAGAGCTTCATTCTTCGGTTCACTGAATTTGCAGCACAAAGAAAAGGAAATAGGTTTATTACCATCATCATTACCAACTTCAGAATAGGAATGAGTGAATAATTATATTGGGCTTTTAAAAAGTATAACCAACGGGAAGGAATTTAGCGGTCTGTATTTTTTTGATAAGGTTATGTGCTTTCTTCTTCCTGTTTCTCTTTAAGGAGACCTTTCTGTGGCTCATACATCATAAAAGTTTAAAGGAAGTGCAAACACAATTACTACAGAAAGTTGAAATCTTTTGCATCCACTTCTCTTTTGTGCTATTTGTGACCTGTCTGCCTGATTGTTTCAAAGTAAGGAAAATCCTGGGTTTCCTCTCTATGCTTTTCAGGGGAACTGGTTTTGATTGTGGTGTGAATCTGACAAAATGGGGACAATCAGCCTTAACCTAAGAGCCGTTGTACCAAACTAACCCACAAGAATGCAAAGGATATGTAGGTGAACTTTAAAGGCAAGACCTGCCTAAGAAAATAATGCAAGATACAGTGCCTAGGAAGGAAATCAGATATGTAAAACTCCTTGAACTCTGTAACAGAATTTTCAGTCCATCGGTAGCTCTTACTTGGAGGCTTTGAGATTTTCTCCCGCACTCTGCTCGGTGTCTTAATGCTCATGCCAGTTATTAGGTTGCCCTGTGGCTGGGGTCACCATGCCAGAGCCTGACCTGGAGGCCCTGAGTGCTGACGGTGCTCATTTATCAAGAGCACAGTGTTTGGTTGGGGTTATCACTGGGGAGCGAGGCCGCATTTAGAGTTTGGTCTAAGACAATGTCTGAACATGGCAGGGGGTCATGAAAGGAACTGGGGAAAAGGGTTAACTCAGCTTAGTTCTCTCTGTGTGGTCTATGAATGCCACAGCCAAAGCAGCAGCTTCAGAGATCTCTGCCACCTTTTGGAGAAATGTCGTTGCTGTTGCTTAGCCCACTCTCAGGTATTCTGGTCTCATCACCCCCTGTATCTTTTCTCATGCAGGAGCCTCTGGCACTGACTGTGTAGCTTTGAGTGTGGTCTTCAGGCTTGTGATGACTCTGAGGGATGGACCATCCCATAATAATAAGGATTAGGACCAAAATTACAACCCAAGGAGAGGTAGATTTTGACTGCTTTTAAACTTACTTCCTGAGATGATTAGAGTAACATTTGAGATGGTTGGTTTGTAGTTACTCCCTCAAGTCCATTTTCCACCTAGGAAGGTTTATTAATGTTTTACGATTATTGTATAATTTAGAAGAATATTTACCAGCTGCTGGGACTTTCCTTAATACATCGTTTGGTCTCTTCTGGAGATGGAACCCACAGGAAAAACCTGAAATTCTTCCTGACAGCTTGTTCGAAGGTTGCTATTTATTTTGGTGAGTGGGTTCATTTTGCTACCACTGTGTCAAAATTGGAAGTCTCTTCCTTCAGCTCACATACATTCCCAGGTGAGCACAGGTGAAATGGGTTGCTACAAACAAAAGAAAGAGAGTTAGAGAATCTTATGCCCATCATCTGAGTCTCACTCCAGTCTGAAAATTTCTATAATTTCTAAAATTTCTATAGCCCAATTTGCTCTAATTGCCAGTACCTTCCATATTTCTTCCTCTTGGTTGTTTATGCTTAGAGATTCCATAAGTATGGAGTTAATCTGCTTAGAGATTCCATAAGTATGGCAAATAGTAAGAGAGAAATCAGTTATCTCCATTTTGGGAAGCCAAAGTGTAAAGTGGTTTTGTTTATTGACCTGATGGTGTATATTTGTGTAACAGCTGTTGCAAGTGAGTTAATCTCAATCTGTTAATCTAAACAGATTGAAATCTGTTAATCTAAACAGATTGAAATCTGTTCCTTGGAGTCATAGCCTCTAAATTTCATGTAAAGCATTGTAAAGTTCAGATACAGTTTAGTCATCAAACTACTGCCCCACACTAAAAAACAGAATAAATAAAAAGGCCCAAATCCTGAAACCTCAACTGAGAACTATTCTTATTCATATGAAGAAATAGTGTAACGAGCATCAGCCTTTCAACAACATGGTATTAATTATGCCAGCAAAAATAACAATACCCCTAATCTATTTTTATGGTCCTATGTTTCTGATGGAACTAATTTTCAAATAAAGCCTAATAACTTACTTTGCAGTTCTCAGCTCCGCCAACCTCCTACAGAGATTGTGTTGGGCTGCTAGTTTGGGAAAATACACCAAACATACTTGGAGTTAGAGTTCTCACACTAATAGCTACAGACTCATGTTTTCTTGATCAAGAAGTAATCCTCTTTCAGCTTCAGAGTAAGAAATATGAAATAAATCAGGAGAAAATCATTTTCCTCCTCTGCGATTGTGAAACAACTGATTATCGTACAGGAGCCTATTCCAAGTGCATGTCAGGAGGCTTGAGGGTCAGGACAGAAACTGGTGGTGCAGGGCTCACTTCATCCACCTGCTAACACAGCAGCAGACCAGTGCTATGTGCAGCTATTTTGCAATTATTATTCTTATATTAGTTTACTCAATGCAAACAGATTCCCTTTCATCTGTCATTCTAGTAACAAAGAGTAAAGGCCTGTGGCTTTGACTAGATTTTACTTTTCACAGGAACTGTTGAAAAGGTTGTCCCATTTCATGGTGTTGCTTTTGTGGAACAGTGATTAAAATGGTCCCATTGAAGAGTAGGTGTAGGGGTGTAGAGTGGTATAGGGGGTGATAAAGGTAGCTTGGAGCCAGATGGTGGATGGCCTTGAACAGCAGTAGAGGTAGTTTAGAATTAATTAGTAGACAGTGTGGGAGTTAGGGGAGTTTTTTGAGTAAGGAAGTCACAACATTGGGCCTTGGTTCAGGAAGGGTCATTTGGGAGGCTGACTTCTAGCCACAGAGTGCAGGAATGGCTCTATTGGGCACAGGTGAGACCTGAGAGAGACCAATTCATTAAGCCCAACAAAAGTCAGAAAGACTAAATTGGTGAGGAATATTGCTGATGCTTGGACCTCAGTCCAGACCAGCTTAATTAGAATCTCAGGGTGTGGGGAGAGAGGGTGGAAGTCAAGAACTGCTAGTTTTAAAAAGCTCCCCAGGTGATTCTAATGTGGGAGTAGGGTTGAGAAATACAAGGAAATGAATACATGACATTAATATAAATATATAAATCAAGGATTGAGATACATGGTTTCCAATCTGCCCTAAAAAATAGATAATATCATAATAGAATGAATGATGAGAAGAGATGCATTGACAAAATTCACTTATAAAACCAAGAAGTAACTCAACATTGAAGAGGAAACTAAACAGAAATGAAATTAGCTAGGAGGCTGCATTTATTGGAGATACAGTTATCCAGTAATACTTTTCAATAGTAATGAGAAATATTGGTAGTGGAAAAGATATAGGTAAAGTTTTGATTTAACTTAGGCAGAAAGCAGTCAACAAATCATTTTCCACGTGTCTGAGCAAGGCAATAAGACCGCAGCAATTAATGGGAAGTACTCCTGATGTGGGAAAGGAAGTATGCTACTTTGGGAAATAAGGATGTTGTAGAAATTAGTATTTAAAGCCTTTGGAGAATTCCCATGGAGGACTGATGTATTTTCCAAAGTTCTTTGTTGTGATGAGATATGGAGAATTATTTTCTAAGTGCCAATTTGTGAACATAAGCATATGCATGCCAAGGGAGATTTGAAGTGCAAGAAACTGATTTCTGTAAAGCCACTTGTTTGATGTGATGTCCTTAATGGTTTTGTTTTGTTTTCCAATTTTCCCTTATGTCTAAAGATATAATTAAAGTTCACTGCTGTGAGGGGCTCAGGTGTCTTTACTTTTGGCCAAATGAGTAATCTCCCTTGATTTCTGATTGCAGTAATTTCTGTAATAAAGCCCATTGGTGATCTCCACAAAACTTATTACCTCTACATATGAGTAAGGAACAAAGGTGTAACTTTGAATTCTTCCTGTTTATGTCATCAGATATAGTCAGGTATTCTGTGTTGAAAGTATGTGAAACCTCTTCTGAATCTCATTGCCTCTTGCAGCTCCTGTGTAAATTATCTCCCAAAGCTTTCAGATTCCCTGACTACATCATTGTATTTGCTGCTGAATTTACTGCATTCTCTTCCTCTTTCAGCTGCTTCCCAACCTGGCTTTCAGACCCTGTTTTTTAGAAGCGAGGCTCCTGAAGTCTCCCTGTGACCATCTTTTAACCATACCTCTTAATTCTGTCCCAGCTTTGAGCTCCCTTCACTTCCCCGGCATTGTTCATCAGTGTTAGTTGTATGAAATTCCCTCCCTGTAGGGCCTCCCTTAGGTTCCCTGATGAAACTCTAGTTATCCAGTTTTCTTCTAACTTTCATTTCTTACCTTCGCATCCCTGTCTACATACTTTTATCCCTTCCAGTAAGCTTATCAACTGATGATGGCCTCTGCAATTATCTTTACATAAGCCAAATTAAATTATATTGCTCCAGTGAAGATTTTGAATCCCAAAGTCATGTCTTCTGTATAAAGGACATTGCATTGTATGTCTCACTTTTGCCTCAAACTCAACATGTGCAAAACTAAATTCATCATTTTACCTTAGAGGACATGTAACTCCTCTTTGTCCCTCCCCTATTTTTCTATAATTGGTCTTCTCTGGTCTCCCTGGACTGGAAGGCTCAGTGTCATCTTTGTCTCCATATCTTTCATCCCTTTTCCAGCCAGTCTCAATGCCCTGTTGATTTCTAAGTGTCACTAGATATACCCCTTTCTCCAGGCCTCCCCTGCTTCTTCTCTAAAGAAGTCTCCTTTATTTCAGGGGTGATATGGCAATAAAAGTATGGGCAGACTGATATCCATCTAGCAAACATGCTCAGATTAATCTTCCTAAAGGAGTGTTTTCATCTTTTTATTTCATTTTATCACAGACTTTTCCTCCTTGATGCTCAAACATCCTAATTTATCAACTTGTCATTCTAGAACCTTTTTATTAAAAAGGGTCCTTGGCATATCTGTCAAATTAACTTGTTGTAGCTACTCCTGAAGAATCTCTCCTCTAGGGTTCTCAAGTGATCCATTAAATATCTTGCTGACTTGCCTTTCTGCCTCTACTTATGTATGCTCTTCTTTCTTCTTGAATATACATACTTGAATATCTTTTCTTTTTTCTTCTTGAATATCCATACTCAGGATCCAATTCAAACCTCACCTCTCTGTAATGACATCTCTTCCTAGTCTATTTCATACCACATACCACTTTTATCTCCTTGTCGCTTTCTATATAGGTTCTTGTCACTGCTAACTATGGGTTTTATTGTTGGTAACACTTAAATTAGCACTTTAGTAGTATTGGTCCTGCATTACTGTGTATGTGAGTTTTGTAATAATTTTTTTGTGTGGCATATCACAGTTTATAAAACATTATCATATTTGGGCCTGAGAGTAAAGCAAGTCAGACATTTTACAGCTGGGAACAGTTGTGTTAGTAGTAGCCCGAGAACACGTGGATACCAAGAGTTAAATGTAAAATGTGAAAGTGGAACTTAAGAGTTAACATCAAGAACAGTGCTAGTTCAATTGTTCTAACTTTCAAGTTCCTTTCACTTATTGCAAAACTTAACACACCTTTTTTTCGTTGATATATTCTACAGAACCTAGCATATGTCTATTATATACTAGGTGTTGAGTATCTTACTGGCTGAAGTAGAGTAGTATATGCTATAAATAACCTAGAGAATATTCTATGAATTATAAAAATGTGCCATATACCTTACTTCACTTCGATTGAAAACTGGAGAAAGAGTGAATTAATACTAAAAATTGCTTTGATGTGCTCTGATAAACAGCTTTCTTAAGATAATGTGAATTATAGGAACCTTGTGTTTGAAAACTTTTCTTTCAGTGGTGCCTTGGTGTACTACTTTGGACTTAGACTAACAAGATACAATTTTGCCAGTCTCTTGGTTGGGAAGAAGCATGATTGCTATGAAAAAAAAAAAAGAGAGAGAAAAAAGTAAGAGAAAAATCTATAGAGTTTTTAAAAACATTCTCATAAACTTGATTTTAAAAGTAAAAATGGATGAACATTCTTCATGTTCTGAAAAGATATTTTAATAGGTATTATATATTATAACATTACATCAGTTAGCTAAAATCCTACCTAGAAATATGCTAGTTCATTACATTTTGGAGCTAACTTTTCCATATAAGGGATAACAAAGGATGCATGAAAGGGAGTTGACATTTTTATTGTTTTTGGTAGATTAAAATAATCGGGTTGGCCAAATATGAGGGTGAGAAAATTTTCCTACTATTTATCATGCAAATTCTGAGAATTTATTTGGAACTAACTGTACAAAGCTAATACTAAGAAAAAGTTACTTAACTTTTACTGGAATGAATAGTTATGATAGTCCTCCTAACCTAGAGATGATGCAGTGATAGCATTTTAGAAATAATTTTGTTTCAAATTCATTTATTGCTTTGGTCTCTTACAGTGTTACTACCTTCTTCATGTAAGGATATAAATAATTGGATATTAAGTTAGTTGTAAAACCAGGTAGAAAAATGGACAGTTTTTGTGTGCACATCCAGTCTCTGCTGCATCCTGACTGTGGTGATTCAGAATTTGCTCCGGAATCCATCCTTGCTGTGTGTTCCTCTTACCACTTCTCAGTCTGGGCTTGTGCACTTCTCTCTGGAGAGCTCTGGCTTCTGCCTTTCTTCTTCTTCTTCTCAAGCCTTCCCGCACTTCTTAGAAACTAGTTTTCCCGATGAATGGATGATTTTTATTTTCTCCCTCGCTTTCTCAAAACTGTAGCGCACCCTGACCTACTGAAAACCAACCAGAGCTCATCTCATGGTCTCCTCTAGTTGGGGCCTCTCAGTCTTTTGAAATTATAATGAACCAGTGGATCTGGCTGATGTTACCTGCACATGGGTTTTTGTGTGTGTGTGTGTGTGTGTGTGTGTGTGTGTGTGTGTGTGTGTCCTACTCATTGTGCTGTTATATAGTACCTGTAGGCAGGAACTGGGCCTTTTTCACATTTTTATTCTCTATATCTAATTGCTAATGCAGTGCCAGGCCTATAGTGAACCTGAACAATGAATGAGTGAATACATGCTTTTAAAGTGAAACAAATGTTAGTATGTATCTTTTTTTAATTGCCTACATTTCCAAGTATATAGTAATTTCTTAATACATTGAACACAGGAGAAAATGAGAGCAACAGAATTCAGCAAACAAATATTATGAATAGCTAGTGTGGCAGGGAAACAGTGCCTAAGTATTATATTTTAGCATGTCTTTTTCAGCTAGTATACTTAATATTTATCAGGACAGTACATGATTTTTCAGTTTTTTTTTTTTTTTTTTTTTTGAAATGGAGTCTGGCTCTGTTGCCAAGACTGGAGTGCAGTGGCACAATCTCAGCTCACTGGAATCTCCACTTCTTGGGTTCAAGTGATTCTCCTGCCTCAGCCCTCTGAGTAGCTGGGGCTACAGGCGCGTGCCACCATGCCCAGCTAATTTTGTGTGTGTGTGTGCGTGTGTGTGTGTGTGTGTGTGTGTGTGTTTGGTAGAGATGGGGTTTCACCATGATGGCCAGGCTGGTCTCGAACTCCTGACCTCAGGTGATCCACCTGTCTTGGCCTCCCAAAGTGCTGGGATTACAGGCGTGAGTCACTTTGCCTGGCCAGGGTAGTAACTGATTTTTGATTAAAAAAATGCATAGATTCTTCTATACTTTTAAGCTTTTGATGAAGTTATAACACACTGTTGCAACTAGTCCCCAAAGTTGTCTTCCTAATGAACCAAACCCCCAGCAGTTGCCCTTCATGTAGCAGCACCCTTTCTTTGATTCTGGGCGAGCTCTGAAACTTGCTATTGACCAATGACTCCCAAGGCTAGGTCTTAAGGGCTCTTGAAATTTTATCCCTGGATCTCTTGGAAAATGTGCTTTTAGAATAGCTTTCTCTTGAAGATAGCTGCCATCGAAGCAGTGCCGCTATTCTGAGACAAACTTGCTGTGAGATGCCTCAGCCATGTGGAGAGATCCTGAAATATGAAACACTGAGAGAAAGAGAGAGAGACAGAGAGGGAGGTAGAGAGACAGAGAGACAGAGACAGAGAGAGAGGGGAGAGAGAGAGTGAGACAGAGAGAGAGAAGCCAAGGTAACACATGTCACTAGGATGAAGAGATGGAGCCATCTTAAAAATGGATCCTCCAGCCACCCCAGCTGGTACTACATGTAGCAGAGTGTCTAGCTGAACACTTCTCAAATTTTTAATTCACAAAATCATGAGCAAAATATAAATAGTTATTGTAAGCCACTAAGTGCGGCATAGTTTGTTATACAATATAATGGATTGAATGTTTGTGTCCTCCCCAAATGTATATGTTGAAATTCTAACCTCCCAATATGATGGGATTAGGAGATGTGGCCTTGGGAAGCCGCTGGGTCATGAATACGATTAGTACCCTTATAAAAAGAACTCCAGAGAGCTCTCTACCCCTCTTTCATTTACAATAGGATATAAGGAGAAGTCATTGGAAGAGGGTCCCCACCATAGCCTGCTGCCACCCCAGTCTTGGACTTTTCAGCTTGCAGAACCATGAGAAATAAATTTCTGTTGTTTACAAGCCACTCAGTTGATGGTAATTTGTTTTAGCAGCCCGAACTATGACATGCAGTGACAGATAACTGAAACAACATACAGGAACATGTGTAAATTATTAATAAATTTTACTAGTTAAACACAGCTGTTGTGATATTGTGATTTTTTTTTTTCTTATAACAACATAGATATATTTGGCCTTCATCTCCATTTCCTCACATACGACTCCTATAGTCTTTGGAATCCCAGGAGTGACAGAGTGACCTTTGTATGTTGTTGGTTTGACTGGTGTCTGGAATCCCCTAGGTAGAATGAGGACAGGAAAGGCCAAAGCATGATTAGAGGGTTGGAACTTTTCAGCCCCACACTCAACCTCTGGAGAGGGGAGAGAAATTGAAGGTTAAGCTAATCACCAGTGGCCAATGATTTAATCAATTATGTCTACATAATGAAGCTTCTGTAAAAACCCTAAAGTACTAGGTTTGGGGGGCTTCTGAATAGCTGAACATGTAGAGTTTCCTGGAGGGTGGCATGCCTAGAAAAGGCAGGGAAGCTCTGCATCCCCTTGCACAAACCTGCCCTATGCATCTCTTTCTGACTGTTTATCTGTATCTTTTGTAATATCCTTTATAATAAATTGGTAAGCATAGGTGTTTCCCTGAGTTCTGTTAGCTGCTCTCACAAACCAATCATTCCCAAGGAAGGGTGATGGGAACCCCAGTTTTTAGCTGGTTGATCAGAAACACAGGTCACAATCTAGGGCATGTGATTGGCATCTTAAGTGGGTGTTAGTCTTGTGGGACTGAGCCCTTAACCTGTGGAATATGATGCTATCTCTTCCTGCAGAATTGATTGCTTACTCGGTGTGTGGGGAAAACTCCTCCCGCCCCTCCCCCCACACATACACATTTGGCAACAGAAGCATTCTGTGTTGTGAGAGTATCGTAGGAGAAACTTGAATTTTTCTCCCCATATCCTTACACCTGTGTAACTAACATCCAGAGCAAGGAACAGAATATTGCTGACACCTCAAAAGCCATCCTTGTGTTCCTTTTCAGCAACAGCCTTCTCCAAGAGTAGTAACCACTTTGACTTCCAGCACCATAGATTGTTTTGTCTCGTTTTAAAATTTCATATGAATAGACTTATCGTTTATGTAATCCATTATATACTCTTTTCACTTATTATTATGTTTGTGGGATTATCCATATTATTATTATTATTATTATTTTTTATTATACTTTAAGTTCTAGGGTACATGTGCATAACGTGCAGGTTTGTTACATATGTATATTTGTGCCATGTTGCTGTGCTGCACCCATCAACTCGTCAGCACCCATCAATTCATCATTTATATCAAGTGTAACTCCCCAATGCAATCCCTCCCCCCTCACCCCTCCCCATGATAGGCCCCAGTGTGTGATGTTCCCCTTCCCGAGTCCATGTGATCTCATTGTTCAGTTCCCACCTATGAGTGAGAACATGCGGTGTTTGGTTTTCTCTTCCTGTGACAGTTTGCTAAGAATGATGGTTTCCAGCTGCATCCATGTCCCTACAAAGGACGCAAACTCATCCTTTTTTATGGCTGCATAGTATTCCATGGTGTATATGTGCCACATTTTCTTAATCCAGTCTGTCACAGATGGACATTTGGGTTGATTCCAAGTCTTTGCTATTGTGAATAGTGCCGCAATAAACATACGTGTGCATGTGTCTTTGTAGTAGAATAATTTATAATCCTTTGGGTATATACCCAGTAGTGGGATGGCTGGGTCATATGGTACATCTAGTTCTAGATCCTTGAGGAATTGCCATACTGTTTTCCATAATGGTTGAACTAGTTTACAATCCCACCAACAGTGTAAAAGTGTTCCTATTTCTCCACATCCTCTCCAACAACAGTTGTTTCCTGATTTTTTAATGATTGCCATTCTAACTGGTGTGAGATGGTATCTCATTGTGGTTTTGATTTGCATTTCTCTGATGGCGAGTGATGATGAGCATTTTTTCATGTGTCTGTTGGCTGTATGAATGTCTTCTTTGGAGAAATGTCTGTTCATATCCTTTCCCCACTTTTTGATGGGGTTGTTTGTTTTTTTCTTGTATATTTGTTTGAGTTCTTTGTAGATTCTGGATATTAGCCCTTTGTCAGATGAGTAGATTGCAAAAATTTTCTCCCATTCTGTAGGTTGCCTGTTCACTCTGATGGTAGTTTCTTTTGCTGTGCAGAAACTCTTTAGTTTAATGAGATCCCATTTGTCAATTTTGGCTTTTGCTGCCGTTGCTTTTGGTGTTTTAGACATGAAGTCCTTGCCCATGCCTATGTCCTGAATGGTATTACCTAGATTTTCTTCTAGGGTTTTTATGGTATTAGGTCTAACATTTAAGTCTCTAATCCATCTTGAATTAATCTTCGTATAAGGAGTAAGGAAAGGATCCAGTTTCAGCTTTCTACTTATGGCTAGCCAATTTTCCCAGCACCATTTATTAAATAGGGAATCCTTTCCCCATTTCTTGTTTCTCTCAGGTTTGTCCAAGATCAGATGGCTGTAGATGTGTGGTATTATTGCTGAGGACTCTGTTCTGTTCCATTGGTCTATATCTCTGTTTTGGTACCAGTACCATGCTGTTTTGGTTACTGTAGCCTTGTAGTATAGTTTGAAGTCAGGTAGCGTGACACCTCCAGCTTTGTCCTTTTGATTTAGGATTGTCTTGGCAATGCGGGCTCTTTTTTGGTTCCATATGAACTTTAAAGCCGTTTTTTCCAATTCTGTGAAGAAACTCATTGGTAGCTTGATGGGGATGGCGTTGAATCTATAAATAACCTTGGGCAGTATGGCCATTTTCACGATATTGATTCTTCCTATCCATGAGCATGGTATGTTCTTCCATTTGTTTGTGTCCTCTTTGATTTCACTGAGCAGTGGTTTGTAGTTCTCCTTGAAGAGGTCCTTGACATCCCTTGTAAGTTGGATTCCTAGGTATTTTCTTCTCTTTGAAGCAATTGTGAATGGAAGTTCATTCCTGATTTGGCTCTCTGCTTGTCTGTTACTGGTGTATAAGAATGCTTGTGATTTTTGCACATTAATTTTGTATCCTGAGACTTTGCTGAAGTTGCTTATCAGCTTAAGGAGATTTTGGGCTGAGACGATGGGGTTTTCTAAATATACAATCATGTCATCTGCAAACAGGGACAATTTGACTTCTTCTTTTCCTAACTGGATACCCTTGATTTCTTTCTCTTGCCTGATTGCCCTAGCCAGAACTTCCAACACTATGTTGAATAGGAGTGGTGAGAGAGGGCATCCCTGTCTTGTACCAGTTTTCAAAGGGAATTTTTCCAGTTTTTGCCCATTCAGTATGATGTTGGCTGTGGGTTTGTCATAAATAGCTCTTATTATTTTGAGGTACGTTCCATCAATACCGAATTTATTGAGCGTTTTTAGCATGAAGGGCTGTTGAATTTTGTCCAAAGCCTTTTCTGCATCTATTGAGATAATCATGTGGTTCTTGACTTTGGTTCTGTTTATATGCTGGATTATGTTTATTGATTTGCAAATGTTGAACCAGCCTTGCATCCCAGGGATGAAGCCCACTTGATCATGGTGGATAAGCTTTTGGATGTGCTGCTGAATCCGGTTTGCCAGTATTTTATTGAGGATTTTTGCATCGATGTTCATCAGGGATATTGGTCTAAAATTCTCTTTTTTTGTTGTGTCTCTGCCAGGCTTTGGTATCAGGATGATGTTGGCCTCATAAAATGAGTTCGGGAGGATTCCCTCTTTTTCTATTGATTGGAATAGTTTCAGAAGGAATGGTACCAGCTCCTCCTTGTACCTCTGGTAGAATTCAGCTGTGAATCCATCTGGTCCTGGACTTTTTTTGGTGGGTAGGCTATTAATTGTTGCCTCAATTTCAGAGCCTGCTATTGGTCTATTCAGGGATTCAACTTCTTCCTGGTTTAGTCTTGGGAGAGTGTAAGTTTCCAGGAAATTATCCATTTCTTCTAGATTTTCTAGTTGATTTGCGTAGAGGTGTTTATAGTATTCTCTGATGGTAGTTTGTATTTCTGTGGGGTCGGTGGTGATATCCCCTTTATCATTTTTTATTGCGTCTATTTGATTCCTCTCTCTTTTCTTCTTTATTAGTCTTGCTAGCGGTCTGTCAATTTTGTTGATCTTTTCAAAAAACCAACTCCTGGATTCATTGATTTTTTGGAGGGTTTTTTGTGTCTCTATCTCCTTCAGTTCTGCTCTGATCTTAGTTATTTCTTGCCTTCTGCTAGCTTTTGAATGTGTTTGCTCTTGCCTCTCTAGTTCTTTTAATTGTGATGTTAGAGTGTCAATTTTAGATCTTTCCTGCTTTCTCTTGTGGGCATTTAGCGCTATAAATTTCCCTCTACGCACTGCTTTAAATGTGTCCCAGAGATTCTGGTATGTTGTATCTTTGTTCTCATTGGTTTCAAAGAACATCTTTATTTCTGCCTTCATTTCGTTATGTACCCAGTAGTCATTCAGGAGCAGGTTGTTCAGTTTCCATGTAGTTGAGCGGTTTTGATTGTGTTTCTTAGTCCTGAGTTCTAGTTTGATTGCACTGTGGTCTGAGAGACAGTTTGTTATAATTTCTGTTCTTTTACATTTGCTGAGGAGTGCTTTACTTCCAATTATGTGGTCAATTTTGGAATAAGTGCGATGTGGTGCTGAGAAGAATGTATATTCTGTTGATTTGGGGTGGAGAGTTCTATAGATGTCTATTAGGTCCGCTTGGTGCAGAGATGAGTTCAATTCCTGAATATCCTTGTTAACTTTCTGTCTTGTTGATCTGTCTAATGTTGACAGTGGCGTGTTGAAGTCTCCCATTATTATTGTATGGGAGTCTAAGTCTCTTTGTAAGTCTCTAAGGACTTGCTTTATGAATCTGGGTGCTCCTGTATTGGGTGCATATATATTTCGGATAGTTAGCTCTTCCTGTTGAATTGATCCCTTTACGATTATGTAATGGCCTTCTTTGTCTCTTTTGATCTTTGATGGTTTCAAGTGTGTTTTATCAGAGACTAGGATTGCAACCCCTGCTTTTTTTCGTTCTCCATTTGCTTGGTAGATCTTCCTCCATCCCTTTATTTTGAGCCTATGTATGTCTCTGCATGTGAGATGGGTCTCCTGAATACAGCAGACTGATGGCCTCCGGGTTAGATCGCTGCAGACTGCTGTGTTAACAATGAGGGAGGCTCCGTGGGCGTGGGACCCTCCCGGCCAGGTGAGGGATATATTCTTCTGGTGTGCCCGTTTGCTTAAAGCGCGGTATTGGGGTGGGAGTTACCTGATTTTCCAGGTGTTGTGTGTCTCAGTTCCCCTGGCTAGGAAAAGGGATTCCCTTCCCCCTTGCACTTTCCAGGTGAGGCGATGCCTCGCCCTGCTTCGGCTCTCGCTGGTCAGGCTGCAGCAGCTGACCAGCACCGATTGTCCGGCACTCCCTAGTGAGATGACCCCAGTACCTCAGTTGAAAATGCAGAAATCACCGGTCTTCTGTGTCGCTCGCACTGGGAGTTGGAGACTGGAGCTGTTCCTATTCGGCTATCTTGCTCCGCCCTGGATTATCCATATTATTGACTGGCCCTGTGGTTAAAACATTAGCATTGCTATGTAGTATCCCATTATATGAATGTAATACACTTCATCCATTCTACTCTTGATGGACAGTTGGGTAGTTTCCAGTTGTCCACTATTGTGGATAGTTCTTCTAACAGTCTTCTAAATGTCTTTGGTAAATGTATGCACACTTTTCTCCTGGGTGTTTTTTCAGTGGTTTTATAATTGCTTTGAACTTGTTAGTTTTATATCTGTAAGTAGCCTATAAGCCACTCTAGAGTCTAATGACTAGGTTATCTATCTATCTATCTAGCTAGCTAGCTAGCTATCTTCTCATGATAATGCCGAGTAAACAGAGTTTATAGCTTCGTTATTCAAGAAATATATGCTGATTGATCATTTAGAAGTTTTATAGCACATATGCTTGGTTCTCTAAAAAGAAGTTCTAAATTAATCATGCACTTTACACTACAGTATGTAAGCATGAAAAATAGGAAATGTCCTTTCAATTAGACATTCTTGTTGAATTAATAAATATTTATTGGAAAATATTTCGTCTGCTTAGAGCTACTGTTTTGCAAATAGCATGAGAAAGAAAATCACTTTGTTTCTTATAATGATAAAAGGCAGGATACTAATAAACAGCTGAAGTTTCTGGGTACTGTTATACTGAAGGGGTTTAAGCTTCAGTGAATCACTTGTTAGGATAGAAGTAATAAATTATGTTGGTGTGTACAACTGAAAAGCATCTTAGGGCACTATTGTTATTTTGTTGAGTTATGTCCTTAGAGTTGTATCATATCATTTACTGTAAGTTAAATTAATGAGTTCTGAAATTACATTTTCTTCACATTTACTCAACGTGAGGAATTTCCCTTTTCATTGCTTTTTTGGTGTATCACTGGGGCTCTTTACTTTAAAAATTGCAATGAAAAAACTGTCCCAAATAAGCCAGGTCTGATTATTTTCAATCCCAGCACACTTGCTTAAATGCCAATATCATATGGAAAAGTTCAACTCCAAAATGCCAGATTATTTTTTCCTCTTTTTTGGTAAAGTGTAGCTCTTGGACAAAAATAAATGACATGGAAATTCAATGTAATGTCAGATGGTTTTATGGGTTGTGGTTTGTGTTTTTGGTTGTTAACTCTGAAGAATCAGGACATATAAAATATTAAAGAGTCTACTCTTTATTTTCAGCTACTAAGCTTAAAATATGTATGTTTACAAACAAATGCCATACACTTTCTCTCTTAGTTTATCCTTACTTCTTTAGTTGCTAGCATGCTTTTTTTTTTTTTTTTTTTTAATACTAGGATGTCTTTTTCATCTTCCCATTCATTTATTTATGCAGTAAATATTTATTGAGTGTTTTCCATGGAGCAGATACTACTCTGAGTACTTCAAGTCTCACAGACTTAACTCTTCCCTGGAGAAGATCATGGTCTACTGCAATACCAGACATGTAGACAGACACTTA